>NC_092521.1:98234285-98837897 GCF_037038585.1 Patagioenas fasciata | reverse complement strand
TATACTCCTGACCACGTATAACATAACAATGTTCACTTCTAACTATTTACAGTAGACTTTTCTCTTTACACTTTAGCTGTTAAATAGGCTCTTGAAATATTTGCTTGTAGAGATAAGTATTTTCAAGCATGTACTTTTTTGCTCTTCCTGTTCACAGTCTGGAATTTAGAAATGAACTTCATGTGCTAAAAGCCATTCAGTTTTACTTTTCAGCAGTAAATAACGCAGGCTATCTCCTAAGTTACAGAAGTTTCCACTGTATAAAATGTAAGCCAAACACAATCTTCAAGTATAGTCATATACTTTGGAAAAAATTGCTAGCATTGCCTTGTAAGTATGAAGCAGTAGCTGGGTTCTTTTTGTGCTCAGCGCTCTCAGGCTGAGAAACCCCAAAGATGGTGCCAGAAACTTGGAAGCTATTCACTGATGCACAGGGCAGCCTCAGACAGATCCTGCAGAGGTAAAGGATGGTTCATGTATCCACCAGGAATATTCCTGCCAGTAAATTTATTGCGATTTGCAAATGGCAATGAGTATGTTATGCAAGAGACACTTAGTATTACACCTACTGAAAGGACCCCACTTTTAGGAACAGTGTGATTTTTTGATCCACAACTTGTTCAGAATCCTTAGTGAGCTGGAATAACTTTACAGCACAACACATCTTCTAATCATTTGGTGGTTTTCATTTTCTTGTTTTCTTTCCACTACATCCCTTGGAAATATCAGAATGATCTTTGCGTTTTGCAGCCTTTGCCATATTCAAAAATGAAGATGAATGCTATATCTGCAGCGATCTTAGAGCAACAAAGTTGGACTTTGTGATAGAATTTTTTTATTTCATTATACCAGCATGTGTCAGAAACCAAAAGAACAGTTTGAGCAAGTAGTCAGCTCTTAATTATCTGCATACTCAACCTGAGTTGAATTAAGCAGAGGTAAATTAGGATGGGAATTGCAACATTGGGTCATGTTTTACCGTCCTGTACAGCACAGGCTAGTTTTAACCTTCCAAAAGTCTAATGTATAATTCTGGGACACTGTTGTCAACCTGGCCTTCCAATCCCATGTGCAGAAAAACCTTGCAGGAGGAAAAATCACTGTGCAAAGCTGTGGTTTGCCAATGCAGACAGGAAAATTAGCCTTGATTTTTCGTCCCTCTCCAGGTTTCAAATCCACAGTGTAGGGCCACATGGAAAAGTTGCCAAATCCAATGGAAAGGGGAAGCAGGAGCTGCTGAACAGGGACACTCAGAATTAATATATTTTCAGCAGTGTTTTCTGTCAGACCCTATTGTTTTCTTGTGCGTGTCACAGCAGTCAGAGTGCCTTGTGGGGAGAGTCAAGCCACAACAGCAGAGTCACTGAAGAAGCTCTTCTGCAGTGGTTGAGGAGAGGGCTTTGCCTGCGTATGTGGGCCTTTGGGACTGGAGTCCTGAGGATTGCTCTTTTTCAGCTACTGTCCCACTACGTCTTCATTTAACTGGTCCCACAGCCTGGGCATGGAGAGGGTGCTTCCCGCTGGTAGACACAGTGGAGTAGAGGAACTGGAACAACTCTTTGTCTTTTTCAAGACAAAAACCACGTGGATGCATCCCTTCGTTTGCATGGTAGACGTAAATTGCGATCCTCTATGGTTTGAATTTAAACCAAAATCATAACACTGCTTGATTTCAAGACATCTCTCCCTAAAAACCTCAGGCCAGGCCCCTAAAATCAGTAGTGGCATTTGAAAAACCCACGTAGCTAGACTCTTTGTCACCCACAGTGGCACTCAGCAGTGAGTTAGATCAACAAACTATGAGATATGTCTGCAGCCTAGCTAGGAAAGATAAATCCAGGTTGGACCAGAAGCCTAAATGGTTCCTCATAGGGATAACTCAGGCAAGCAGCAGGCTACAATGGAAACTACAGAAGTTCAATAGCTATGAGATGGCAATCACCCTCACTGTCAACCTTGGCTATGCATGGGATGAAAAGGAGCCCTTTCATTAACCGCATAGGAGGCTGTCACTATAGCAGATCCGTATCATACTCTGTTAAGTAGAATGCAACTTGCCAGTTCCTGTGTAGCAAATTATGATGATATCTATTTAAAAACACATTTGCAAGCAGTCAGTTGGCAAGTGCATTGTACACTGGCCCATCTGTTACCACAGTAATTGGGTCACCAACTTCAGAAGAAGCTGTTTTGCCCGTGTAGTGTCAGAAGCAATGACCTCATATGAAGAAGCCCTGTATCTGATCAGGGATTCTAACAGTGGGGTAAAGAAAATATTCCTATGGAACCAACTGGAAACAGCAGAACCTCATTAGGTATGTGATCAGCTGAGGCTCTGGAGCAGGTCTAACTGCACCTCAGAAATTATGCTGAAGGGGAAACAAGGAAAAAGGTTCTGAAAGTTATGCTTACAGAGGGGACTGTAACCTACCTAAAGATAGTGTTGTCAGGAGTAGCTGTCTTCCTGTCCCGCACCAAAGATCACCAGCTTCAGCACCCTTCTGTTAGCACCAGGTACTACTAATGTGAAAATATGATACTTGGAAGGTACTGGTGTATTTTAAATTTTTAGGCTGGCAATTTTAAATTGGAGTTTCCTTTTCAGTAAGAGTTAATAACAGAGTTGGTTTCTGATTTAATGATAATCAGGTTTTTGGTTACAAAATTTACAAAGTTTTAACTCCTATTTTACCTGTTCATGACAGGAGAATCAGGTCTTCCTCTACATTAAGTATACATTTTTCTCTTCTCTGTCTCTCAGAGCAATTATTCATTAGAACAATTTTGCTAGGATTTGTGTATCTTCTCTATCCCTAACAATTTTAAAAGCTAGAGTACCTGCCTTTTTTAAAGTTAGGCCCTAGACTGAACAGGAGACAATTGTTCCAAAAAGCTTATATTACCTCATCAGAGTGGATATTTTTTTCAGTCTTTAACCCTTGAACCTTTTAATTTTCTCTCCTGAGACAAGCTCCATTACTATGTGTACAGAATGAGTTTCTGAGAGTTCAGGTGTCCACGATGCCTTAGGCACCTTTACAGTACAAAGTCTGGTAAGATATATAGAAAACATGTAAAACAAATCTAGAAACTAAGCAAAACTTCCCCTCACATGGAAGGGAAGCATTTTACAGCTTAGAGATTAAGCACCAAAAATATATACATATTCTCTGCATGAATATCCAAAACTGATTTAGTGGAAAGGAAGCTAAAGTAGGAAGACAAAAGGAAAGCTGAATTCTAAAATGAAGCTCCATACATTGTATTCTCCCACTAGTTCAGACTTTGTGACCACCAGTGTCACTTCTGCTTTTGTAGCCACTGAATCTCTACTGCCAGCAATGTGTGAGTGGAACTTTCAGCTACATCAGCCATTTCCATAATTTCTTTCACACTGGACTTTAAAATTCCCTGAAGTATTTAACAGAGTCATCACTTGAACAAAACAATAGTTACTGAAACTAATTAATGTTTGATTCACTCTACCAAACTGTATCACTGCCCATCAACTAATTTCTTACTGAGCCTGTAAAATACACAGTGAAAAACATCCAGCTAAGACAAGCTCATCACATTTCTGCCAGCTTAGGCAGAGGGCTTGTTGCTAGTGGTAAGGGAGCTGACTTCTGAAAGAGCAACTAAATTGTAGGGCTGAGGCAGGCAGGGTAATATTCAAACATCTTTTCAATACATAGGATCATGTTATCCATGGAACATCAAGCCCCTCAGTGCAAATAATCTTTGTGTACTCTTTTGTTTCACTGTTCGGATGGCACTTGGAGAACCAGTTTTCTATATATCTGCACTATCTTAGCCTTGTGGGAAAAGCATGCTGTATTATGAGATGGGTTTAGTTGAACCACTAATAAAAATAAACACTTATTTGGATGCCCAGCTTCATAGTAGGGCAGATGATTATTTTTTATGTTCCTGCACTGCTAAGAAGCCTGGAATTTGTTCACACACAGGCACTTAATACTGCAGGCATGATACTCTTTCTGAGCGGCTGCTAAAGCAGACAATGTTCAACTTCATCAAACTGTTTTCCTTACTAAGGTCTCCTTTTTCCTACAGAAGCAGCCTCACACCTACGGGACTGCCAGAAGGTGTGCCAAGATCCACGGTAAGTTTATAAAATGTCTGCTGACAGATGTGATTGACAGGAGACTTTGAAGGTGAAGGTCTCAGTTTCTCCTCCATGTAGAATCCACAACCTTTCTTTGATGATCTTGGCTTGAGGCAGAGGCGCAAACTGATCCACCCAGGAGGGTCTGTGAAGTGGCTGCCTTTAAAACAAACCTCATCAGTGTTTTACAGATCAATCAGCAGGGGTCCTGCCTTTGACAGCAATGAAAATACACTTCAAGGTCTCATTGTTAATTGGGCCATGTTCTTTCTGGAGGAGCTTACTGGGCGTTGAACTCAGTCCTTTCCCCCACGCATATAAATATTATACTCATAATAATAATCACAGCAGTAACATGTTTATTATGTTTATTATCACTGCACCAAGAAGCTGTATTCATGGAGGAAGACCCTGTCCTGCTGGATGTTATACAAGTCCAGAATAAAGCAGGCGGCCCCAGCTGAAGGGTCTAATGATCCAAGTAGGAGGCAGAATTCAAAGCTGGCCACAGACCAGCTGGCATAGGAGGCCAAGGAAACAATAAGACAGCACTAATCAGTGAATATGTTGTGATCTCAGCATAAAAATTTTCTGTTGACAAGCTTTCAGCAAAAAAGCATTTTTACCCCCTTGAAAAGTTTAAAGAAGTAACTAAAAAGAGGATAGTATACTAATCTTTATTGGGGTCAACTCCTAATTGTAAAAGGGCAAGCTCAGAAGAAAACCCAGGAGTGCTTGTTTGAAAATCTAACAGAAGGGCTAACGCCTGACTTAGGGTGGATGGATAGATAATGGGAACCTAGAAAAGGAAGAATGACATAAGATGGAGCAAAACAGAGTATGTAAACATAGGAGTGACATGTTCAAAAAGGTGAATCTGGAAAATACACTTTGGAGTAACATTCTGATTAGACAAGGGTAAATTTACCAATGCTGCAGGAAAAAAATATTTCAGTAATCAAAACAAGAGACAATGAGAGCCTGGATGAGATTTTAACTGAGCATGTGCTGACTAGATGTCTACAGGTATTCACTCAAATAGAGTAACAAATTACCAATTCAAAGTAGAAAAAGGCAATTCTATGAAATAAATATATTAGAAAATATTTAAAATCCAGAACTTCTAGTAGTTATATAATTAACATCTTGGTCATATTAAATAACACTCATCAGCTTCAAATCATACTTATCCCTAATTTCTGTTTTCCTTTGGACATCATTTGAAAAAGTCCTGACTATCCACATCTGGAGTAGTAATACACACAATCAGACCTCTTTAACAGTGTACTGTAGGACAGAGTGTTCAGTTAGCACTGGTGTTATTAGATATCTTATTCAAGCTATACATGTTGCAGAGTAGTGGGTTTAGCTAACTGTTATTTGATAGCATTAGTGGACAAAAAACTTTGTAGGTCTTGGCTCTCTAAATCCATGCACCAGTACTGAATGATTCCTGCAATGCAATTTAATCTTTTTCATGAGTCTTTTATCTACAATTGAAGTAGTTGTTTGTTTGTATAACCTTGTATGCTTATAAAAGTTTATTTTTTCTTTATATAAAATCATAGTATTACATATACAGCTTTAAAAACACTAGAATATCTTTCTGCTAGTCTTGAGTGGCTTCAACATTCCCCCCATCCCCCTATTCTATTTACTGCAAAAAGGATTTCTGGGAAACCCTTATGATATAAGGAATTCGAACTATTCCTCTAACGTTCTGGCAAAGTTAAAATTACTTTTCTCTGTGTTGTACAGTTTCCCCTCTAGATGGTAGAAGAGAACAAACTCTAAGGTACTTGCACTGTGAAAACTGGCATGATACTAAAGGAAAACAATGTTGCCAGTGAAGTTCAATGCAAAGAAGCTGAAAAGTCATGCTATATTAAACCATTTCGTGTTCTCTTTTCATTTCACAGGTCAGAAGAGATATGCTGGATACACTGATGGTTCCTAGTAAACTTAAACCTGGAATTTTAAAGGAATGTTACGATCAAAAACTTTCAATGCACTACGATTTGCCTTGAACATGACTATTCTGCAAATCCTTTCTTAAGAATACAAACATCATTATTTATTTATTTATTTATTTATTTATTTATTAAATATAAAACATTATCTCAACAATCCTGGACATGTTCTGTTTTCTTTATAAAATTCTTCTCTTGATTTCCTTACATGCAGTTAAACTGAAATCTCCACATGTCCAATAGTTACTACCTGGATCCTGAACTATTTCCATGAACCCTTATCTTTTTCATATTAGTTATGAGTAATTCTTATTAAACTTCAATTTTTGCAATTTCTCATTTTGTAAATCACAAAATGCCCTTCCAGGTTTCTATTTTCAAGCTGTATTACACAGTCTTCTACATCTCAAAACGTTCCTGAATGAAGAATAGTAGAGATCACAAAAAGATTAAATATAAACCATCGTCTTGTCAATCCACTAGTAAACGGAAAAAAAGAATCCTTCTATATTTCACTGTGCCTGCCTTATGATCACTGGCTTTATTAAAGTCAAGAGATCCCTCTCAGCAGCCAGAAAATAAACTAGGCTACAAAATTATTATACCTCAAGTCTAGACACAGAAGGCCAGTGCTGGTAGAATGAATCATAACCTATAAAGTATCTGTATACCTCTGTTCATTGTGTTTACTTTTGCATCAATAGATCCCGATTCTAATTTAATATTATTTAAAAACATTGAAAATAACTATCCCACGATCTGCAAAGCCTCCTTCAGCAGGTAACATTCTCTTTCAATAATGGTGGAGGTCATCAGTGCTGCAACTTTACAGCCATGTGGATATACAGATGTTACTTAAAAAAAATACTGAACCACTTTCTCAGTTGCTTGGCTTTGTTTCTTGCAATATCATATATCTGCTAGACCTGCAGTTCATCCACAGGCCACCATGATCCCTATGTCTGAATTTCCAATGTCAGAAGGAACCAGGATTTGAAAATAAACCTGTCTCCCTTCATTCTGAAGCAAAAGGAGCACCAGGGTAATTTCTACCTCATCTCCAGTGAGTTTCATTCACATATGTAAGACACCTTATGGTCACTTTCACATAATTATTTCCTTAACTGAAGAATCAAATCCTTTGTTTCTCCCCCCTTGCCCCCACCTTTTTCCAGCCTTTTCTGGATTCTTCCAAAATGAGTATTGAGAAGGCCAGAGCTTTAAACATGTCTGCAAAGATAAAAGGGACTTTTTACTGGCAGACTAACTTTTCTATTGATGGGATCATTCTAGATGTCTTACAATGGTACTGCACTTGTTCTTGCTGCACTGGCAACCTTCATTCCTTAATTTCCTGACTATTAAATTACTGTCTTTGTGACTTCTCCACATTGTCTGGTGAACTCTCTTCTACTGTTTAAATCGTAAACCAAATCCTTCCGCTGAGGAGTAACATTCACCATATGAAACCATTTCAATCAGGCAGAGTCAGAGAATCACAGAGAGGCACTCACTTGCATATGCAAACTGGTAGAAACTGTACGGCAAATGATGAAATTAGAAGACACCCAGGTAACTATGATACAATGGAATAACTATAGCTGTTGTACAGAAGTTATTAATCATAAATCCATTAGAGTTCTCTGAACACTAAGGGTGACCCTCTCAAGAAAGTGTATTTGTATTTTCAGATTATTGGGGGTAAGGTTTCAGACCCACAGAAATCAAATAATAGCAGAATAGTACGGAATACTCCCTCTTGGATTTATAGCTGTTTCAAAGGAAATAAATAAAGGATGAGAATGAACAATGATTTGGAAATTAATACAAAGGAATCTGTCTTGTTGAACACATTAAGTTTTTGGCAAAAGAGATGAGAAGACAAAGTTAGCAAGGAAATTAAATAATTCAGGATAATCAAAGCTTCATTATACAGTTGCAGCAGATTTCACAATGTTGTATTGTGGGGCAATTTAAAGACTGTTAACATTTAATATTGATAAATGTAAACAGGAAAAAGGCAGTCTTGATCATAAATACACATTAAGCTGTAAATTACCTATTAACTTTGAGAAAATAGGCTTTGAAGTCACTAGGGATGATGATAAGAACCCTTGGTAAAGGAATAGAGAACAAATCATTATGTTACCACAAAAATCTATAGTACCTCCCTTTCAAAAAACAGAAACAGGTGAGGACAAGAGACAAGTCAGGGTATAAAAAATTACAAATAGCATGGCGTAGGTGATTAAACAATGATTGCTCGCTTATTTCTCACAGTACAAGACAGCACCCAATGAAATTAAAAGGCAGCTGCTTTAAAGGAAACCAAAGGAAGTACTTTTTCATTCAGCACATAATTAAATTGCGGAACTCATGTGGTATTATGGAGGTCAAAAATATAAGTGAATTCAAAACATATTAGACATGTAACACAGGCCCATCAGTGGCTACTAAACATGATATTTCAGATGAAATTTCCATCTTGGGAAGTCATGATGGCTAGAAGCTGGGAGAGTACAAGGTAAAAGGAAAGCTCTGTTTTTGCTATGTTTCTTGCATACCTTGTCTCATCATGCACAATTGTCACTGTCAGAGATATCTAAATAACCTTATGGTCTGACCGGTTATGGCTACTTTTACACCCTGTAGGTGGTTCTGCCAGTGGAGTGGGGGGTGACATACAGCAATGTACAATTTCCTTGTGCAGCTTAGCTTATAGATCAAATACTGAAGTGGCACAAAGATACACAGGATGGGTCCATTCAAGCACTGCAGAGTGTAGCAGAGCTTTCTAGTCTGAATGCAGTGTATGATGAAGGCACCTTTGCTCAGCCAGTCTGGGTCAAGGCCCGTGCTCTCGGTTGGATTTAGCCCGGTTGAATGTCCCTTGACTCCATGCAGGTCCAGGCATATCGTACAGCATGGCTGCTCCTTCCAGGGGCACAGAATCTGTGTAACACACTTCACTGCTGGCTCCATACATTTGCATGCCCTGTAACCAAGCCAGTAAAGCTCCTCTAGATGGTGCACCAAAGACTGTGTTGAGGAGACATCAAACCAAGCTCTCCTGATGACAGCTCAGGTTTGGAGGTGGAGTCTACCTTCCCCTTTTGGGCTGTTACCAGCGTTCTGTGACTATAAGCTGTAGAGCTGACAGTATTTTACTTATGTGTTTCAATGCTACTAGCTAGATAAGAAAAGGAGCACTGAAATTCAGGAATGGTAGTTTTCAATAGTGATACTTTTCCTAATAATAATTGCAGTTTGCTTTCCTCCCCTGTTCACACCCTCAGCTTCTCCTGATTTTCTCCCCAGTGCTTTTATCTTAATAATATCTTGTCTTTCTTCTCAAACACCTGTCCCACCCCCTTTTGCTGAGCCACTTCCCCCACCAATTTCATCCTCCTAACCACAGCTCGCTTTGCTTCTGTTCCTTTATATCTGAAGCCAACTTTGCTTCTTGTACTAACCCACTTCAGAATCATCATAGTTTTCCTTCTCATGCTCTTGCTCCTGGCTTTCTCCATCTGTCCTTTCCTCCTTCCAGCTGTTTTCCGGAGCAGCTGTTTCCACCACCACACAAAGCCCAGATGGCTGACTACTGACTACACGGAGACAGGCACCCTTTTCTCAGTTCCTGTACCCGGAGCCGTGTGATATCCCAATCTGCTCTTGTAGAGGCTGAAATAGATGGAGTCCAGTCACATGGAGGAAATGTGAAGGGCTGAAGAATGCTTATGATCTTCAGAGATGCTATATAGTAATGCCTTGAGTCACCACATGAATTATGTGTGGCTTTTTGTCCAGAACTCTGGCAGTTGGTCACTCTTGAATAGTTTCACAAAGATAGTGAAAGGCATTTCCTTGATTCCAGGACAACGACCATGTCTAAACTTGAAGTTACCATCCCAGAGGTCTAAGATTGACACAGAGAAAAAGCTTTGAGAATATCTGTAGTATCTGTGTAATAAATCACTTTTATTCTCTTCCCAAAAGCAGGTCAATGGTTTTAGCTGAAACTCAACAAGCAGCCCGCTTGTGGCAGACGCAGCTCATGGAAAGTTCCATCCAGATAGTTTCAGGCTGGTGAATTTGAAACAACTGGAAAGAGGGACTTCTAATGGAAAATGTTAGGAACTCCTATACATGGCTATCCAGCCCCTCCAAACTGTTTACTTTCCCTACTTAAATTATATATGTGCATGTATGTATGTATATATATTTATGGCACCACTAAAACAATAACATTAAGAGAATACTTTTGCTGTAAAATTCCTTCCCTATTGCACATTTTTTGCCTGCTTTTTTCAGCACAACACTCACTTGCACACTACAGGCAGGACACCTTGAACACGTCACACTACCGTTTTAAGCCACTACTACAGTTTCAGCTATGACAGTTGGCAATTATTTGAAGAGGAGAAAATGATGGGCCTAATAAAGAGACTGAAACTGAGCTCACAAAGAAACTTTGGAGTATTTCAGGTTCCAAGCACGTCAGCAGCACAGGCTGAACAAAAAGTTTTGCAGTGCTGCTCCAGCTCTCCTTGCAGCACAATACTACATTGTCTGGGGCAAGTATAAGAACACTTCTGCAGATAGATTGTATTGGCAGAAGTACCTTTTTAATGGCTGTATTTCACTCAGAAGATAATCATATCACTTAATACTCCTATTTCTTCCCCTATCAAGGAAAAGTCACTATTTTCCCAGATAGCATGCATCTTAGTTTCCAGCAATGTGAACCACAGGCCGAAGGCTTGGTAATTCTCCGCTAAAAACATTAGTACTTCTACGAGCAATGACTGAATTAAAAAAAAAAAAAAAAAAAAGTTTAAAAAAACCAACCCACACACCAAAACCCCCCAAACAAACAAAACCAACCAAACAAAAACCACAAACACAAAAAACCAACCAAACAAAAAACCCCACAAAATCTTCTCACAAATGTTTTGGTTATGAAACTCCAGCTCAGGGCAGTTGTGAAGGGGCACCTTGTCCCTGCAGGTGCCTCTGATGTCAATGCTCTCAACAAGAAGCTGGGCCAGGGAAACTATTATAGTTTGAGCTGTGACTGCTGATGTAGACTCACAGAATCACAGAATGTTAGGGACTGGAAGGAACCTTGAAAGATCATCCAGTCCAATCCCCCTGCTGGAGCAGGAACACCTAGATGAGGTTACACAGGAAGGCGTCCAGGCAGGTTTTGAATGTCTTCAGAGCAGGAGACTCCACAACCTCCCTGGGCAGCCTGTTCCAGTGTTTTGTCACTCTCACTGTGAAGAAGTTTCTTCTCACATTTAAGTGGAACCTCCTGTGCTCCAGTTTATGCCCATTGCCCCTTGTCCTATCATTGGTTGTCAGCAAAAAGAGCCTGGCCCTAACCTTGTGACCCTCACCCTTTACATATTTATAACCATTAATGAGGTCACCCCTCAGTCTCCTCCAAGCTAAAGAGACCCAGCTCCCTCAGCCTTTCCTCATACGGGAGATGCTCCACTCCCTTTATCATCTTTGTGACTCAGCCGAACCGGGCTCGCCCGGTGTCCCATGAGGTCGGTACCGCTGCAAGCGGCTGCTGCGCAGCCCCACCAGGCCCGCTGGCCGCCACGACACGGTCAACGCGCCTTCCGCCAACCACCCGTGTCAAAGCCCCGTCCGTGCTCCACTCCGGGCACCGCCACCAAGGCGTTCAGCGGCCGGACCCTCATCCGGCCCGGGAACGGACTGAGGGACCCCCGGGAGGGGATGCGCAGGATGTTTTTCTTTTCCGAAACAAACGCTGGGGAACAGCGTGTGAAAGCTCCATAAGGACGAAGCAACTGCCCTTCAAATTCGCAGCCGGCCTTTATAACGGACTACCGCCACGAGCAGGCTGAGCCGCTTGCGTCCCGCTTTCTCCTGGAGACGACGAGAGGCGACAGGCCAGGCATCGGCGATGGCGAGAAGCAGCGACTCCCCCCTCTCTGCCCGCGGGGCCCGGCCAGCGCCCGCTCCGCCCCCGGCCGTTGGCGGCGGCCCCGCCCCGCCGAGCGCCCCCTGCGGCCCGGCGGCCGGCACGGCGGGGCGGCGGCCGGCGTGCGCGGAGCGGTGCGGTGCGCGAGGGGTGCGCGCAGGTGTGCGCGGGCTGCGGGTGGTCGGAGGCGGGAGGGGGGATGCAGCATGGCCGAGCCGCCCGGCGCCCCGCACCGCACCACCGGCTCCACCTTGCTACACCCGCTGAGCGGGCTGCTGGGCATCCCGCTGGACCAGGTGAGGCTGCCCGCCGGGGCGGGAGGGGTGTTGCATGTGTGCTGAGGCGGTGGGTCTCCTGGAAGCGGGTGGGCTTTTCTGTCAGTGACCCGAACAGCCCGTCGCTGTCACGCCTCGCATCTGCCAACGGGCCCGGGAGGTGCATCGCGGAGGCATCGTCCCCCGAGGAAAACTTTGGGGTAGAAACGGGTTTCGGCGCGGGGAAAGCGCTCGGCGGGGTCGGGTTGAGCCGTGCAGCTGTGGCGAGCTGGCGGGTTGATGTACAGCGAAAGCCCTTTATTTTTCCCGGCAATACCCGGCGCTTTCCGTGCTCTTGCGAAAAGTCGCTGCTGCTGCTGCTGGATGCTGTAAGTCACGGTGTTGAGCCAACTGCGGCAAAGTTTGAAATGCTTCAATAGTTCAAGTGCTTGCCCACCTCTGCTTATCGGCTTGGGAACATGCACAGTGCAGGAAGGTGGATGCAATATGTTGTCTAGAAAAATCATTGCATCAAGGCACTGCTTTTGTGGCTACAGATCTGTCACAGAAGTCTTTTCTGGCACAGAAGTTTCTTTCAGCCTGGTACAGGTGCTTGATGGAACTGGCAAAGTGCATGTATGGAGGTACGTGAAATGCACAGGCATGCGTGTAAGAAAGTGGTCTTACTGGTGAACAAATTTGTGTAAAATGCTTAACAGTGTACCATATCTTTAGCAGCAGTATTGTCTGGTTGTTTATAGGCTCCTAGTTACACTGACTCCCAACAGGCAGAAAATGTCGCTTCCCCACCTCCACCTTTTATTGTCTCTCAAGCCTGCATGCACCTGCTGCCTTCCTGCATTCTTTCAGCAACGAGGAGGAAGTTAGATCTGGAACTTTTTGCTAACCAAAAAAAGCCTCCACCAAACTCTACTAGGAGGCTGAGCTGTGCTTTAAGAAAACAGGGCGGCAGAGATGTGCTGGTAAAAATCAACAGAAGATTGAGATTTATTTGCTCTCTTCTGTTTGCAGAGTGGCTGGTGCTATGTGTCATTTTTTACTACTGTTTGATTTTGTAGTTTAGTAAGAAATATACTATTTTAAATCTTAAACTCCTACATCTAACCGTGCCTGTTTTCCCTTTTTTAACAGAAAACAGTTTTTGATGCAAAAAAAGAGAGACCTATTGCTCAACACTAAAACAGTCAAACAATAAAGGCCTAATATAAGCTAATACTATAATTTAGGAGAAGGTGCATGAATAGCAATAGCTTCTTTTTTGAGGTATTCTGTGCCACAATTGATGAATACGGGAACACCAAAGGAACCAGGAACAGCAAATGTTTACTGTTCCAGCTTGTTTGTGACAGCATGGTACATGTACCAGTGTTAGGCTGATTGGGTCACCAAACAATGAATACATGACAGACTGCACTTTTTCTTTCTAAGCTTTCTAAAACTTGTCCTTCTGTTCAGCCAAGGTGATACAAATACAAATTTTCCCTGTGCTCTTCCAGGCCTGAGGATGCTTCACTGAGTCTGGTTATGTGCTGTGTTTGTCCCAGGGTCCTGGTCTCATGGGTGCCGATGGTGGGGACCTGTGTGCCTGGTGGTTTGCATCTTGAGCTCACACCAGTAGGCAGGGGAGGTGATGTGGCTGTGTGAGCAGGTGTACAGGCATAGGTGCCATCCCTGCAAATGACCCTGCTGGCTCCAGCAGCACAGAGCCCTCTTGTTGGGGTTCCTCACAGAATTGCAGCATAGTTGTGCTGACATGCAGCTTTCCTCACCTGAAAATTGCCCTCCTCCCCCAGGATACTGCTTAATTATCCCTGTGAGATTATTCTATCAACCATTTAAAAAACTCTCCCTCACTCCTCTTGCTGCACGGCAATGTGCCAGACCATGACAAGCACCAGAGATTTCTGCTGCCCTGAAGTAGGAAATAACCAGATCACTACATGCAAACGTTGTGCCACCAGCATTGTCTCAAATCGCATGAGTTTTGACTCTGGCCCCCAGTGCTAATACACTTTCAACACTTTTGCTAAGCAGGAGCTCTTTTGCCAGGTGGGTTGGTTACCACCTTCATTAGAATGGGAGGACTTTTGCTGAGGGGGAAAATAAAAGTTTACTTGGTCCTCTGTGCAGAACGGAGCTCTGCTTATGAAAAAAGTATTTTGCTAGATATTAATCTGACATCTAACAGGGACTGGTTCCTGAACAAATCCCTTATTGCGATGTTAACAGGCTCTCTGTGCCTTCCACTCAGTGGCTAGGCTGCAACAGGGGAGGTAATCTCTGGGTTGTCACTGTATGTCAGCATCATCATGCTTGGCCTGTTGAATGATGACAACGTATTAATAAATGTCCCTCCGGTCCGTGTGGCTGGCAGTTCCCCTTGGCTGGCCCCAAGCCTTCAAAAATGCTGAGAAATGCCCAGAGAGCAAGAGACAAAGGTGTACAGGTGGAGTGCTGTGAGTGTCTGCCTCTACACTAAGTGTAGAGGACTTGTCCCTTCTTTAATAGAGATGGTTTTCCATGAGGTCTGCGCTATGACTTCAGTCTATGAGAGAGACCAGAGAACAAGTTGGGCTGGAGGTCTGAAAAACTGAAGTAATAATTGTTATAATAATCTTTCATAGCAGTGGCAGAAAAGCTGTGGCAATGGTAGGTGGCAGCTATTGTATCACTCACTATGGGAAGTATGGATGACTATGAAAATTTCATTTTTCACATAGATTGTTTTCTTCATTTTGAAAAGCTACAACCTAGGTTTAAAACCAGTGCAGAATTAGAGGGTGCAGTTGCTAGCTGCGCTGTTTACCTGGCACACTGTTCACATTTTATTTAGTAGATAGTGTACTGTGTGAGAACGTGGCAATGTTTTCTACTTTACATGCTAAAATAATGCTGATGTCTCTGAGTATTTGCATGTCTCTTTAATGGATGATTTATCTTTGAATTTCACATTGAAATATTATTTTTTAAGCAGTGCTATATTCAGTAACAAGATTAATGAGCTTGAAAGAGGATGAAAAGACTGCTTGTGTTCAATTCATCCTCATATCCCAGGAAAGCAGACTTTGAAGTTTAGCTGACTTATGTTCTAAAAATATCTGGCTAGGTCAATGACACACCTCCAGCAACGTTTGGAAAAGAGTTTTGTTGGTGTTTTATTTTTCTGTTCCATATTATGTATGCCTCAAATCACTGATTCTGGAACGCCATCTCCCTAGTATGCTTATACAGTAAGTTTTGACAAAGGGTATACTTTTTTGGTCATATATGCCTTAAGTCACCATTTTGGGACATCGTCCTCTACCATAACTCAATGAGATATGGGAAGTGCTAAACTTTTAATAGTGTAATTTCTCTAAAAACAGTTCACATGTGTATAAATACAGTGAAGAAATAAATATGCTAAATAAAGGTATATTAAAAGTAATTTTAATGGCATTTTTATCTATATATAGATTTATCATGCCTTCCTAAACTCTAGGCAGAAGTAGCAGCCCAAATGCAAAACTTCAACTTCTGTACAACAAACCTTACATTTTAACGGTCCTCACCCTGACCTATATCAGACAGTGTGTTGGCTTTCAGGGAAATACACTCTGTGTTCAAGGAGACTCTCTCAAAAAAATGTAAAAGCATCCTTTCGTGTTGATGTCAGAGGAATTTTAACCTCAGCATTTCCATTGATGAGGCCAGCCGTGTTTCTCCAAAGGGGAAAAAAAATGTGCATTTAAACTTAATTTTGGATGCTTTGGCCACCAGTTGTATGCCTTATTTTTCATTTTAATCCTTTCATTGGAGCTTGTCTGCATATTTATGTTTTGGCAGCAGTTTAAATAAAATGCTAACTCTGTAGGGGGACTGTGGAACATGCCTCTGAGTCTTGGGATAGTTGAAGTATTAGAAATGTCTTCCCACTGTTCCTTGAGCTTGAATAGCTCTCTGCCCAAAGCGTACTGGTGAATTGGTTTAAAAAGGAGAAAGCAGAGAAAAGTATATGTATATACATATATTTCACTTTTACAAAAATCAACATGAATTCTCATCCCAAAATCGGGATGGTTTTGTTAAATTTAACATTTTTCAGCTTTTTTGCAGTCCAGCTTCAGTTTTGCTTCTACGTTTTCTGGTTTAGATAGTCAGCAGATTTGCTAGTTCCAAGCCTCTCTGCATGACTTTTTAATCCACTTTTTGGACAGTGAAAAGCAAAATAAAAAATTAGCGTTCTAGGAACTCAACAGACTTAGTCTGGGAACTTTGAGGTTCCTGTAACAGTTGTCAGTAGAGGCATTAGAAGATGTAATGCGGAGGAAGAAATGTTATTTGTTGAGTATTGGAGAGAGAGAAATGAAGATGGACATTCAGTAAAGACATAAGTGGGGTTAATAATCTGAGTTTTTACCTGGAAAGAGTTACTTTGAGGCAACAGCAACAACTGTCCATGTTTGGTATGAACTATGCACGTTTTAATTTCCTAATGCAGTCATTTTGCCGTTGAAAATTGTATGTTTTCATTTTGAATTCCAGCAGTACTTGTCAGATTTAATGCCTCCCTGCCTGACACTCTCAACTGCAAAAAGTAAAGCTGTATAACTTTTAGTTATTTGAGAAACAGCAAGCAAAAATGAAATTTGAAATCAACATCTTAAAACACACTTAGAGATATTACTTAGATTGCCAAAATCAACTCTAATGTTGATATTTTCTGACTTTTGAGTACCCAGATTTTGTAAAACTATTGTCCTTAAAAGAAATCATTGGCTTTTTACTATTACTATTTTACTATTACTAATGCCATGAGGGACATAGCACTTGATCTAAAAAACAGAGGCATAGTCTTGCTAACGCTGTTTTGGGTCCCCAGTTAAACAGGTACCTACAAGCAGGGCAATTCCTAGCGCTCATGAGCTGCATGGCTTTTTTGTGCATTTAGGGCAAATCCACTCTCTAATTTGTTGCGCCTGTTTGTACAGGACCCGGGATTCTGCATGTTCCTGAGACAGTCATGTAGTATTTTCCAAAGACTAAGGTCATCTCCAAAGCATTTCTTGCTGTTCAGGTCAGCTGTTACAAACATATGCAATAATACATGTCTTCCTCTGCCTTGGAAATGTGCTGCCTTTTTCAACATGTTCTCACCCAGTTCAGCACTGCATTCTTGAAGCTCATGACTGATATCTTGATACTACGGGTGTAAATATTTCCACATCCCTTCATACCTTGAAAACAAAGTCTGTCCTATTAAGTTTTTCATTTGGCAAAAGATGAAAGTGCAACTGGAATCAGCGACTTGCATTTTTCCCCCGTTTAAGCACTTTCCTTCTCATTGGTGTTAAATGAGATCTGGAAAAATAAACGTTCAAGTGCTGCATAAAGTTTCCTGAAACCATCTCTGCACATTAATCATACCAGCACTGATTTAGTGGTGCTCTGCAGCTATTTTGAGACAATATTAAGTAGTGACAAAAACTCTTGGGCTCCAGCCTAGGGAGTCTAGACACAAAGCACAGAGATGGCTCTATATTTTCAGGGAAGCCCCCGATGCTCAGGATTTACTGTGCGTTGGCCAGCCTGACATGATATTTAGTGCCCTGGCTGCTCCTTGGCTCCTGTTAGAGTTCCTGAGAATGGGCAGCGCTCGACGTAGACTTGCCAAACTGTGAGTGGTGCTGGTAATCCCTGGGCAGGGGAGGCCACAGCGCTGGACTTGGCATCAGCACAGAGGTAGATCTGGCCATCTGTACTTGTCCAAAATCAAGTAAAAAAATCTGGTGTCAATGGACTCACTCTTTGGAGTGAAAAAAATCCCTCTGTACATGACGTAGGAACTACAGGCAACCTTGAGGGTACCGAACCCCATCTCCTGGATGTTCGGGTAGTCTAGTGAAGGTACTTAAGGACAGCTTCCAGAAACCCAGGCTTGCTCTTAAAAGTACAGTCTGATGCGCAAATTTCTATTGTCCTTTGCTAATAGTGGAAGCATTTATGATGACACGTAGTTTGGATCAGGAGTGCACATTGGGGTCAAATCTCCTGACTGTCCCCACTTAGCACACTTGCTATGTTGAACTGGCCCCAGAGCATCTGTGCAGGGTTGCTCTCTGAGGATGTGAAGCTGAAGGATGCACCTCAGGGGCCTGCAGAAGGACACACAGCACCAGAGTTCAGCTCCTCTGAAGCGAGACCCTCCAGACAACAAGTCACATGAACGTAGGGTCCTCATTCTCAGCTCTTTTGCTCTTCAGACCTTCTTCTGCTGCAGCACACCGCTAGCTAAAATAGGCATGGCAGACATCTCTGACCTTCAGTTGGTGATTTCTTCAGAGCACAGCACTGGTCAGGCTTGTTTGGTCACTTCCAACAGTGTGGAATCCAGTCTGTTCTGCACGGGGCTCAGCTGGGTCAGGCTGTCTACCCGCTGCCAACAAGGAGAATGGCACCTGTAGAAAAATGACTAACGAGAAACCTTTTGGGTGATCCCTCGCCAGGGCACAGTGTGATTTGACTGATGTCCCTTCTTACAGTCTTTATTGGAAAAGTTCATTTTCACCAGACTTTTTTTTCCCTGGCTTAAGGCATTTTAAACAGCTTTTACAGAATCCTAGGTGAGCACCAAGTCAAAAACAAAAGCACAAGCAATAGTTACTGACATAATTTTTTTTTTTTTTTTTTGACTACTTACACTATATTGCATCCTTAGTGGGGCTGGGTGGGAAATAATTTTGGGCTCCCCTCATTATATGAACATTTCAGGCTAGAAAAAAAACCCAACCCTCCCCCCACTCAAATCCCAAACAACGCCCCCCAAACCCAAAACACAACAAAACAAACCCCAACCAAAACAAAAAACCAAAACAAACACCCCCTCAAAAAAAAAAAAAAAAAAGAACAAAACCCCCCCAGAAATCTCAGTATGAGAAAACAAAATTTCTAAACTTATTTTTGAATCAAAAGACTAAAAAATTCTCAGAGTTTGCTCTCAGTCATTTCCTCTGTAAGTTTTGAAAAATACCCAAATGAAAAATAATTTAAGTCAAAATTCAAAAGATTGACTAGAGAGCTTTACCAACTTGGATTCTTGGATTTTTTTTTTCTTTTTTAAACAGGAAATTGTAGTCTTTACTCTGAAAACTAGAAGAAAAGTTAGTCTGTTTGCCTATAGGAGTACTGTTACTATGCTATTTGGTCCTAGACAAAACAAACACTAAAGATTAGAACAATTCTTCAGCCTTGGTTTCCATTTCTCTGGATTTTTTATCCAGGTGGGATGTGAGCACTCTCAATATTTTTCTGGTATTCCTGGGTGATTTTGTGGCTGGATAATGGGAATTTTGTGGTGACCTCATGTGAATAAACTCAGCAGCATAGTGGGTGGGATGCTGTCTGAAAGCATGTGAGCTACTTACCTAGATGACTTATGAAAAGGGCAAATACATCTGAGTGTGTGTATCTGCCTGGTGAATCCCAGACAAAAATCTGTCAATCATATGAAATAGCAATTTTAAAAATTATTGATCAGTATCAGATTATATTCTGCATTTTTCCAGTTCAGTGGGTGAGTCAGGCTTGGGACTTCTGGGAGGGAAAATACTCCTTTAGATCAGTCTTCTGAATTGCATGCAGAATATTAAAAAATGAAATAACAATTTCAGGCTAAGAGAGAAATGTCAGCTCCTGGCTGTCATGCACAGGCTTCTTTTATAGGCCCTGGTCTTCTGACAAAAGCTCTAATTGGACTTGAGCAATTTCTTCATTTGTGGTTTCTTGTTCAAGTGCAGCTTGGCACTGGTGTGCAGATAGGGCAGGAATGGGGAAGACAAAATGGCAAGGCAAAAATCAAGACATTTGAGGATCCCGTACTCCCAATGTTTCTCAAGTAACTTCTGTGCTTGCTTTCATGCTTGTGCTTTATTTTAAACTTTTTTTTTTAAAGGACTACTGACTAGGAAAGATTTAATTATTAACTCTCACACATAGCTTAAATGACATGGTGGTGAAAGTAGTTTTTTTTCTCTTATCAGTGTAAGGGAGTGTTAAAGAGTAGGACTGTATTGACTTTATTTATCTCTTGTGTGCACACAGAGGGCAGGTTCAAATCACCTACTCCTAAGGTTTGCAGCAAGTATCTACACCAGCAAATTCCAGCTGATAGATCAATTATGTACCTATTTGAGGGATTTTTAAAATCACTTTGTTCACTTACAGGAAAAGTTTAACTTGTCTTATATTTATACTTCGTATATGGCAGGGTTTCTCAAGATGTTTTGTCAACTATGCTGTATTGAAGGTGAGGAAAAACAAGTTTATACAAATGGTTTGGAGACAGTGACTGGAAATTAAAGGCCTTAATCCTTGAGTTAAATCCAGTTTTTGGTGGCAGCATTACACATCCACAGTGAGTTGGTAGGCACTGATAGCACCCACAGCTGTTTATGCCTTTGTGTGTATGTTTGTGCTCATGCTAACTCTCTTGAGGCAAAAAAATTGTGGTCTAGTTGCCACAGCAACAATAACACTGCATTCAGTTCCTATTTTATACAAGTATGTTGAAAGGGTAGGCATATTGCTGTGGTACATTGTGAAATGTGATAGACTTGAGAGAGGAAACGTTCGTATTTTTGAGAACTTTAATTTTGTGTTACCTTTTTTGCTGCTTCTCTGCTAGGGCGCTAGTGGGCAATTGCAAATGTGACATTGCAGAGAGGGAAATGGGCTCAACAGTTTGGAAAAAGAAACTTTTAGAGATGTTTTGCTGATGCTAACCAGCAAATAAAGTGACAATTAGAACAAAGGATGGTCCAGGACAGAGGGAAATGGGCGACATAATTCTGTTTCTGTCTCATTGTAGTTGTTGTAGTCAATTGAAAGATGGCTGTAGCTGTTCTTTGCCATGAAACCAAAATGAAAATATGAACAAGATAAAAGAGAAAAAATTATAGGGTAGACTTCTTAAACATGGAAAAACAAAGTGAAGGAATTGGGTTATTTGCTTTCGAAATGTGACTGTTAAAGAGAGATCATGGTGAAAATATATGTGAGCAGCATAAATGAGATAGGGCTAGGACTTCTTCCCTTCTGTCTCACAGTGTTTCTCCATGTGAAGAGGAAAATGTGATAACATTGGAAGGCTGTAGATTTAACAGTGATTAAAGTGAAAGTCTTTTTCATGCAGTCCAGAAGTGGACTGTGACAGCCATTTCAACAGAAGGCTGCTAAGGCCAAGAACTTGGCCAGAACCAGCAAGGACTTGGATGTTTACATGAAAAACATGAGTATCCAGAGTAAGATACTTAATAACTTAAAAGCAAAAGCTTTTGGAAATACACATTGTTTTGCCAGCTCCTTTCAGGCCTTATCCTCTCAGCAGGCACTGGTTTCTGGCAGCTCTGCCTCTGCTGTTGCTGATGTTTTTGGGATCCTGAGTTGCTGCTGGCACTCCCGAGCACGGCTGCTCCCATTATGGGTGAATGGGTCTGCCAGAGTCGTCATCCCCTCCCAGGGCTTGGATCAACACTGGGTTTATCGCTTGAATTTCTTCACATGGTGATAGAGCAGGAAGCAGCAGATCTCTGTAGGGAAGATCGGCCACCACTCAAGAGTGGTCACTTTTCCAGCATCCTACTTTAAGGGAACCCAAGCTGCAGCTGTCATTCTGTTAGTTTATAGAGAAAGGAACTGGCCCTTTATATGCTTTGCAAATTATTTTCCTCTTGGTTATCTACTTACTGTCTCTTCTGATTTTTAACTGTTGGCTTTTCTGTTGTTTTTCTTTTTGTCCACATCTCTGTTCAGTTCATGCTGCATATCTTTAATGCTGTATTTGAGGGTTTGGTGATCTGCATATTCTCTTAGAAGAGACCACATCAGCAGGTGTCTGGTGTAGTCTGCCTTCATCCTTTGATAGGGTTCTGACATACTGATCAGTAGTCTGTTATCTAACTGTTTATCAGTGATACAATTTTACGTGCACCATTACCTCAATTGCCTAACTATCTCAGTCAGGCTTCCTGTTGTTTTGGCCTGGATAGACTTGAATCAGGGATTAAAGAATTACTAAGAGAAAACTGATTGCCTATCTGCCTCTTTTTCTTTTTTCTCTGACACTTCAGTGTTTGAGCATAGTCACTAATGAGGGCAATGTACCAGACCAATTGGGAAGACCCTAAACAGCAAATGCTCCTCTGTTCCCTGTGTCTAGAATCAGATCTTCGCAATTGCCTTTGCTTTTTCTGCCTGTGAGACGGTGGTCACCTTTATTTGCTAGCAGGTGGAACTACTGGCTTGTGCCCTGGAGAGGCTTTGAGCAGTCAGTGGGGACCCTGGTCGTCCCTTTCCAAGTCTCCTCTCTCTTGTCCTGTATAAAATATGTGCTGTGCTTTACTCAGGTGCCTTCCAGCGTCAGGAAAAGTCATATGCCTCCACATGCTGTTTTCAGTGCTACAGTAATGGTGGGAAAAAGTCCATCTGCATTTTGAGATATAGTAAGTATGCTAAAAATCAAACCTGAAAGGCTTTCTCAGAGTGCTTCTGAGATAGCCAGATGTTAGTGGTATAAAACCTTGCAACAGGAAGAGAGATAGAAATAAATTTTGAAAGCCAACTGTGTAGATCATGCAATGTCCTAGTTCTTTTAAAGCATGTGGGTTTTTTTGTTTTTTTTAG
Organism: Patagioenas fasciata; assembly: GCF_037038585.1. Lineage (NCBI taxonomy): Eukaryota > Metazoa > Chordata > Aves > Columbiformes > Columbidae > Patagioenas > Patagioenas fasciata. The sequence goes on along the minus strand of NC_092521.1, from coordinate 98,814,908 downwards.
GATTTAGGTGTAAAGGGCATGTTTGAAAGGGAAGTTATAATTATTTATGCAACTTAAAGGACTGTTGAATTTCTTTTCCCTGGTTATGTTCAAGTTCGTAGGGTGTTTTGAGAAAGGCTTACTTGGAGTTTCTGGAATTTTGTTGCTGTACTTTGTTTCTTGGACAATAAATTGCCTGACACTGCATAGTAGGAGCATCACTTTAATAATTATAAAATGTAACTGCATTATTTTCTTTTTTTTCCCGCACTGTTAAAGGGGAAAAAATGAGACTTATTCCTGTTGCATTATGATTGCTGTCCTTTGTAAAGGAAAGCAAGTCAAGTTTCTGCTATTGCTGACTCATAAGCATGGCAAGAATACGCCTGGGGAAAAATGTAATACTGTGGCTAAGTAATACAAATGTGGGTGAGTTTTTTTTCCTCCTGATATGGCAGTTATCTTTGGAAAATATTGGTGTTGTAACCCAAAGTTCTGATGTACTGTATGCAAATAGAAGCATGGAACTCTAGTGGGGGATATATAAAGAAGGCATCATGCTTTTAATGAAGGAAGGAAATTTATTTTTTTTTCCTCAAATATACTATAGTGCAAATGAAATTAATTTATAGCAGAATCCAAGTACCTCTTCTTTTTTATTGTTTACTTTACATTTCATTATGCTTATGCACCAACTGACACTTGCTTATGCTGTGTGTTTTCCTGTTAGTTTTTGTTTTGATTTGGTTGCTAAGTTTGAAAACAAGGATTTTTTTTTTTTTTTTTTGAGGGGATAACCCCTGGAATTCATTCAGGGCATGACTTTTTGTGAAGGTACTAATGATTTCCAGATATTTCAATTTAGTGGCGGTTGAAATGTTTGACTTGCATAAAATCCTGAGCACTTACCATCCCCAAGTTACTTGTTTTCAATAGTGTCTGAAGTTGAGCATCTAAAATTAGACATGCTCCGAAGTTCTGCTTCCAGAGATATTTACTGTAGATGTAAGGTGCTTGTAACACAGGCATGACTAAACAACTGGGGCTGTGTTCTTGTCTTCTTGCATAGTTCAAGATCCAAAATAAATGAACATAAAGTGAGTGTGCTGCAAACTCTAAGCAGAAATAAGGAAGGAAAAAGCAGCCACAACAGGATATTGTCACTGTACATGTTTTAATGATGGCTTCTCTTCCTGCCAGAGTTCTGAAGGGATTAAAAATAGGTCTGCAGCCCACATGAATGAAGGTTAGATAAACAGATCTTATATTAAACAGCACAGAGCAATAATTTTACTTTTAAACTGTAGAACAATAGGGAAGAGCAATATTTCATGGCTGTGAAATCTGAGGATTGTGAAAGTGAGTATCTGAAGTTGGCAGTTATGGAGGCTTGCTAATTCTTTACAGTTACTGTTGTAGTAACTAAGATAATTGTGTTTGTATTGAAAAACAAACAAGCAAGCAAACTATAACCAAAACAAAACCACCATACACAGCTCTTTAAAAACAGGCTAAAAAAATTAAGAAAAAGCTATCTAGAAAATGTGCTTACCAGCAGAATCAAGGGCCATGGTGAAAATGAAGGACTCTGCCAGCAACTGCAGAATAGAAAGTTTGTATTATTTACAGAAATAAAGAGAGTTACTGTTATGTTTGCAAAGACAATTGCCCTAATACAAACTGAAAATCTGATTTCCCAGCCAAATAAATGGCTCTGACTAGAGCTTACTACTAAAAAAGGTGGTTCTACGTATATTCCCTCCTTGTGCTATGTTCCTTTTTCTTCTCTTGCGAAAAAACTCTCAGTTGTGCATCTGCACAGTTTGAGCTGACTGAAAATCAGTTCTACAATAAAGTGTTTTGCAGTTGATTTAATTCTGTATGACCTGGCCTAGGAGAGATGGGAACCCCTAGGCAGTGGTGCCAAAGGAAGGTGGAAAACTCCTTCCTTCTTGGGGGTCCAGAGCTGAGCAGATTTACTGCAGATTTGCCATGACCCTTACTGATGGCTTCCCAAAAATTTTTCTGTAGTCTCTTCTGCCTGTGAGGAAATTCCATGTTGAAAGGTAGCCGGGAATGTTTTCTGTACGAATTCTGTGGCTCTGCAGTGTTGGAAAAGGTATGGTGGCTCCCTGAGATCTGTGCACTGTATTTTGCAAGGTTGGAGCATGGGCAAAAGAATATCAGTCTTCACCTCTCCATGACAATGTACCCTGATGTGATGTTGTTAAGCTCAACTGAAAGCATTTTCTTTGTTGTTCACAAGAGTTTTCCTTCCCTTCTTCTGGAAGTGCTGTTACTGGGTGTTCTGGAGGTGCAAAACTGCTTAGACAAGGAAGAGGACAGGAGGAACTGAGGTTTGCAGCACCTGCTTGAGGAAACAGGAAACTGGGTGCGTTTGACTACACCCATCGCGTAGGAGCATTGTTACCCTTAAACTCTTCTACAAATATCTGCCAGTAGATATACTAGTAGTATTTTTTTCAGAGTGCCTCCTGATTTGCAGTTTTCCCCACCATCCCCTCCAGCTCTACTTCAGGCACTTGAAGTGGGCCTAGTTTATTGCAGAATACCAGCTGCTGGAATATCATAGCATTTTAAGCTGTCTTGAAGTGGTAAACCAAAAAAGTGGAGCACCAGGAACTGTGGGTCATTTTTAAAAATTTCATCTCTTGCAACTAAATGGAAACTCAGTTTCACGGTCCAGAGATGTCTTTTTACTTCTGTTAAAGTTAATGCATGTAGTATGGCTACTGTTCATCTTTGTGAGTCTGCAGTGTACATTTCTGTATGTAAACTTACTCATCTAGATTACTCTTATAGCAGAAGTACCTGTTTTAGACTCGTGTTTTAGGATTAGATAAATTGCAACCTAGAATTGCGTTTTTTCCACATTGACAATAAAGTAAATTTAGGTGGACTAGCTCAGGCATTGATGTCAGGACCTCTTCCTCTAGCAAAATTCTTGCATGAATTTTTAAAGCATGTCCTAATATACTAGTTTTTACAGTGCCCTTGCTTTAAGTTACTATGGGGATGACTGAGCGTTTAAATACAGGGTGTTCCAGACTTTTGATGTGTAAGGGCCTAATAAATTCTTATATAACACCATTGAGATGTCTGAAAGGCTTAGTCTTCGATAAACTCACTTAATTCCAAGGATAATGTGCCTAAATTTAACACAGTGCTGACAGTTTCTACAGGGGGGGGAAAAAGCCCAACTTTCTTTTGGTTTAAAATAACTTGTGAAGTTGACACTTTTTTTCGCCTGATGCTTTTTTCTTTCTGTTGTGTGCATTTACTGGGATATCACTGAGATAATGGGAACAAAACTGTTCTGTTTGTATTGGTGAGTATTTTTAAAGACCACTGACACTTTTTTGTATAGAAAAGGAACTGAAAATAGAATTGCACAGCCATTGCAACAGCAATAATGTGGCAAGTTATTTTAGATGTGCCAGTTCCCATTCAAGTGAAGGATTGCACTTTAAACCTACTGTTTTATTTTTAAATTGGTGAATGTGTGCAGGCGCAAGGCTTTCATCTGGCCTGAAAGTTAAGTGTGTTTCTGAATTGAGACTTCAGAAACATTGCTATAAGGATCCTGCCATTCCTACATTCATGCAACTTCCATTGGTATTTGAGGAATATAATTTACATTGAAGACACAGAAAGATGTGCCAACAGGGTGTCTGCGTATACTTACATTTGTCTGTATTGTCTTCCTTCTTTGCACTTTGAATAAATCAATTATGTACTTAGATCAATTACATAGCCAAAGTGAAAAAGTGCTTGACTTGCTGTGTTGTGCTGTGTTCTAATTTTTTTTTTTAATTTAACCTTTAAATCTGAGGGAAAAGTGCCTATCTGTGTTGATGCTACTCTTGATATTGCTACTTTGAAGTTATTTATTGAAGAATACAAAAGTAGAAAACAAATAGAAATTTATGGTGCAGTTAGTGCTTGAGGCTGGTGAGCTTGAGTTGAATCATGGCTGATGAAACCTGTCTCATTCCTGCTTCTTTTTTGTTGCTGACCCTCTGTCTGTGGTGGGCGAGGTGACAGTGTTGGAGAGCAGGAGTTAGGGAATGCTCTTGAGAGGTTATGTGAAAATAGTTTGGGTTTTGGGAGCGCTCACCAGGTCTGAAAGACCAGTGGGGAACAATATCTATTATTCGATAAATCATTTCTGGGAAAAAGATGGGTAACTGTTGTATTTAGTGGATGATTATGAAAACTAAGGATCCAAGCTCCAGTTATTTGCCTGAGCCCTACAGGTGGCAAAGGAAGGTGAGAACCAGTGCTGTGATGTCCTTAACACAGGGGAGGTTCCTGGAGCTCTAGGGACTTTCAGAGAAGGCTTTGCAGGCACTCAGGTCTCTGCTTTGTTGTTTACTTCTCCTGTGGTTGTTTTCCTTGTTTCTGTTCATTTTCACTTCAGCGTCTGTTTCCTAACTTTACATAAATTTAAATCGGGTCTTCTGAGTGGACCCTGTGAGAAGAGCTGGAGTGATGAAGTAATGCCATGATAAGGTCAGTCTGTTCCTCCTGCATCAGTTTGAATCTACGCATAAGCAAAGAGGTTGGACGCTACGAGATGCCATCTTTCCTTTGAGAAGTACAAGATCCCAATGACTTCCTACTTCCTGTGGAAGCCTTTGGAAAAGCAAGAGTGGTAGTCCTGGTGTTTGTGTTTTATTTATTTATTTATTTCCCCCCTGTAAAAATTCCCATTTGGATAACAGCATTTCACTCCTCTTTTTTCTTATTGAAATATTTTCTATACTCTGACCTTCTGGCTGTAGTTTTGCCTCTAGACATGTCTGACATGTTATACCATGTGATAGTATACCTGCACAGAAGTATGTCAAATTATTCTTTTTAAAGTACTCTTCTTGGTTTAAAGGTACGGTGATTAGCACTCTACTTCATTGCTAAGTAGGCTGAAGAAATGAAACAGCTTTCCTAAAAACCTGAAGGCATTCTGGTTTAAAAAGAACCATACCTGAATGACTAAAGGCTCTGGCTGGTTTGATTTTACTGCTGCTTCTATTGCAGGTAAAATTAGTGCTGTCTATCTCAGGTACAAGGGAATTTGATGATGCTATGTTTTGGCATTGCTTACTGAGAGAACAGTAATTACTGAGTTACAGGTAGTGGCAGAACATTGCTGCGCATAAATGATCACTACTTAAAAATCTGTTCAACATGCAGAGTCATTACAGGTCAATGTAAGAGCTGTTGACAGCAAGTTGTATTTGGATCAGGTCCACACGTTAAATTTATCAGCCATCAAAGGTAAATATATGGGTGTGTGGCTTAGCATTACGATGTAGATTTGACTTCTCAAGCTTCCTTTTGAGTTAAATGTTGTGGGGTTTTTTTTATTTTCTTTTTATTTTTTTTTTTAATTTAATCTGTTCTATAGCTGTATTTGTGTGTCCTGCTAGTGATTATTCTGCTAGTGGCTTCATAGGAGTAATCCAGAAAGAACATCTGTTTCAAGTTTATAGTCTAAATCATGGAAGGATATTTGACCCTGTAAGTAGGGAAACAGCAGAATTTACCCAGGAAAACAGCACAACAGGCCAAATACTGTCAGTAAAGTATTACTTTACCAACTCCATATTCTGCATGCAACAGCAACAAAAAAGCCAGGGCTATGAGAACTTAGTGTTGCTTCTGAAGAGGAAAATAATCTTAAATTAGTCATTCATACATGCTTTTCTCGCTCTCTTTCCTGTGAGAGGAATTCTATTTTCAAACCTTTGCTTCTGCCCCTCAAAGTCTGCCGCAGGACCCGTGCAGTACGAAGTCAGATAAGTGAGTTGTATCAGTATAACATTGGAGATGTGACTTTTCAGTACTTGTACTGGTAGTTCCCCAGTGTAAATGAATTAATTTCCTCTCTCATCTATGCTGTTTGCTTTTCACAGTGCCTGGCTGTAGACAGAAAATACAGCAGCTTGCAAGTGACAGTCAGTTAGGGTTTTGTCACAAACGCCTGTTTGTGCTGGCTTTCAGTGGACTGAGTTCTCTGCAAAGCGGTACCGCTGTGGGCAGTAAGTGGAGCTGCACAGATGAGGATACACAAATCCTTTTTCTTTGTGGAAGTAAAAATCCTAGCACTGGGAAGCTTGACATGGTTTCTGTGATACTGTCCTGCTTTTTGGGGGTGTTTGTCCCCTCCCTGTGTGGAGTTAAGTGCTCTCTGCAGAGAATATTTGTTCTTATGGTTCATAAAAATAGCCTGGAAGATCAAAATATTTTGAAAAATTTCAGTAAGTATCAGATATCTTTGAGATGATCTTATTAAAGAATATTCCATCTCTCATTCTTAACACACCCATTTTAAATATCACAATTTGGATGTTAGAAAATGCTATCCTAACAGCAGGTCGTCTTTTTTCACATCAAAGTAGAAATGACTCCAGCAAAGTGAACTTTAACATGTTTTTTGCCAGGTGTCTTTGGTTATACGTGCAAAATAATCTTTTAAACAGATAAACCAAGTTATTGCACTTTTGCAGCTCTTGCTTTATTCCTTGCAAGAAACACACCATCCTGGAAAATGTGGCTGATCTCTGGCAAAGTGGAATGCTTCATTATGCCATCCGTTTTCCAAAATGCTACCCAAGCACTGTTGGACTCCTTAGACAGTGGTTTGACTTGAGAAGGAGTTGCTGTCAGTAGTTCCTGTTAACATGGTTTCTTACGCTTTTCCAAATACTGAAAACAGCTGTTTGGTGATCCGTGGTTAGTGAATAGAGGAAAAAGTCTAATTTATTATACTAGATAAAAAACTTGTAGCAGCCTCCTAAACTTATGCTCAGTGGCTCATTAGTAGATAGCAGCAAATACAGAGTATCTTGACCATGGGTTCCAACTTCATCTTTATGCTGAGCCACCATGGGAGGCCTCTGTACGCTGTCTTTTGTTCAGCAGATGAAATGCAGATTTAAAGCCTTATTCTCTCATTTGGGTGATAAGCGCAAGCAAGGCCTGGGATAAAAGTAAAGGTGTCTTCTGCGAAATCTATAATCTGAGGACAGTCTGCATCATCTGCTGCACATTGAAGTGGGAACGGACCTGGATGCTAGCTGGGAATATTCTGGCAGTTTGGCTGTATCATAACACACTTGTACCTCTGTTTGTGACCATGTATGAATGTGCTACATGCCTGCTTTTTGTCCAAAGGCTATGTGCTGTTTGGGATACATCAGCACCTTGTCATAAAGCGAGTGAGAAGTCAGCAATGTGATTTCTTATGTGGTGATTTTCATAGTGAATTAATTATAGCATTAACAGGAACTTTGCTTACAGAGGACTGGATAATAGATTTAATTGCCACTTGGAGGTTGGAGAAAACTGTGTGGTCAATTTGTTATATCCTCCTAGATTTTTGGAAAGTGAGATCAGTTTTTCTGCAAGTATAAGGGAGGAAGAAAGTAGTAAAGGAAAAGCAAAATATTTTTGTGGTCAAAAGAGAATGCAGGATTTTTCTTCCTGGTACTTAACTATAAGGAACATGTTAAAAGCACTAGACAGACTGTGTGCTTAATCTTGCTTATTATCTTTTCCTAGAAGGTGATCTAGTAACCCTCAAATGTCTGTTACCACTTCTTTAAATAGGGAAATGTGCAGATTCGCTTGTGGGATGAGGGGAATTGAAACTTCCTGAAGTGGGTGATTAATGGCCTACCCTGAACTATACTGTGTGATGACAAAGACTGTGATGATTTGGTGGGAAACTATAAAACCAGGTTTTCCCTCCTCTTGTATTTTCTGTTCCCGCCTCAAGAACTTCTAGCTAGGAAGAGCACTTCCCATTTTCTCCCTGTAAGATTTCTTTTGTGTGTTTTTTTCAGTAATTTTCCAGTGCACCGAACAAGACATTTACCTGTCTCCTTTTGGAAATGAAGGATGGCTCCATGGCTTTCATGTTAGAGGAATTTGACGAATTGCTCTTTTTTTTTTAAACCTCCGCCATGGAGCCAATTTGCCACCAGGAAAAAAAGGGGATCATAGTTGCCACTCAGTGTAATCAGCAATGGGCTCATGTCCTCCAAATGCTGTGATTTTGAGAGACGTGTATTTAATGCCAGGTATTTGGAGCTTTTATTTTGTGACTTGCCATCTGGCTGTTGCCCTTAAAAGTGCCCACGCCCAGATGGTTAATGGGACCCAATAAAAGATAAAGCAAAACATTTTGTGGTCTTCCTCCGAGAATGGTTAGCAAGTTGAAGAGGTGACTTCCCTGTGTAATATGCCCTGCCTGTTCATGGAGGTGAGTGAAAAGGTGACTCTGGATACCTAGGAGTTAGTGTTTCTCCTTCCTACAGTACCAGTCAAACATTTGCTGAGTTGTTTTCACCTTGTTGAAAATGGAAGAAGGTGCAAAAGCTTGAGGCAGATGGAATGAACCTTTTATGTACTTTAAGGACTTTGATTTCAGCATAATAGAATAGGGAGATCCCAAAGCCATTATGTTTGATTATTCTCATGGCAACATCGTAGGTGCTTTGTTGGTTGGTTTGGCCTGGTTGCCAGCTTTGTGTAAAACACAGATTTGCAGTCTAAGCATCACTTTGAGTTATTGCTACTACAGATTTTGAATGGATAAAAGGAGGAACTGCAGTTTATTTTTTTTTCTTGTTGTTCATACCTCATGTTTAAATGCTCTGGATCCATCTGGCCTTTTAAATTTGAGACTATCAGATATTAAAGAATTCCTTAACCAGACAACAATAACCATCAACCCAGTTGGGCTGGAGCTGTTCCAGATTTTCTCTCCCAAAGTGCAGATATCTTGTTTCTGCATTGCAAGGCTGTCTTCAGCTGGCTGTGACTCAGAGACACGTCTTCCAGATGTCGATGCAGGATACTGTGATGAGGCTGCCTTTCTGTCTTCCCAAGTTTCATCAGGGAAAATGAAAGTAAGATAGTATCTTGTTTTGGCAATGCATCATGTGCTCTGATTCCTAATTTTGTTAGGTCTTATTTGCTAGAGTGTGGAAGAAAATGACTGTGAAAAGCAAAGGTGTTTCTTTTCTACTAGCAAAGTTGAAACCAGATATGAAAAAAAAATTGATTGCAACACTGAATTGATGTGACTAGCTCAAAACATGGGTTAAATGACTTATAATGGTGGGTTGGAATGAGAAAGGTTAATTCTCATATAATTTCTATGTTATTTTTGTGTGGACACCATTCATCAGTGCTCAGAAGCCCTCAATTTGCTGTTTACAAAGTATTTTTAGCAACAGTGGAAATAACCAAAAGGGAATAATATGAATCCTTTCCTCCTTGGAAAGGGAGGAAAGTGAGACTGTTACTTCACTTGTGATGCAGTACAATATTTCTTAAAATCTTAAGGCTCTGTTTTACTTAGGTATCATAAATAGGTAGAGTGAAGAAAAAAAAATAATGTTAAATGGAGTGCAGTAAAGTGACTGTCAGATGAACCGGCAGTCTGCATGTGTACAGAGGTGAATGCTGAATGTGTTTAAAATACCTATAAATAACTAAATAGAGGTGGTAGCCCTGTGAAAAGCTATTGTATCCCTCTAGTACTCTGTGGAGAACAGACCAGACTTAGTCTGGTACCAAAGTTAGTGCTCAGCTTTGAATATGGAGTTCAGCCTGCGAGGCAAAACCACTTTTCTCAGCACTTGGAAAGCAGCACCACGGTTTTACTGGTGTCTTGACATTTGTGTTACATTCCTCACAGTCAAGACACAAACAACTTCCCTGCATCTCTTTGGAGAGCTATAGTTAAGAAAATATTTGCCCTGCTTTATCCACGCTTTCAGCTTGGCTCAGGTAAACTCAAAAGTGATTGATCTGCAGAAGTATTCCACAATTACTCATCACGTCTAAAAGTCAATTTTGCAGTAAACTATGCACTAGACCTTGCAGTAAGCTCTGCATCACTAAGTTTTGGTCTTCAAATTGAACCCCACAGAAATCAGAGATCATTTTGGTGCATTCACATTCTAAGTGCAGGTTTATAGGTGGACAGATACAAGAAGTATTCTCCAATACTATTTCCCTTTATTTTTTTTCCAACATGTACTAATAAATACCTAATGGATGACAGAAAGATTTGATCAGTAGTTATTGTATTTACTCGGCTTTATTGTTCATTGGTATACCTCTCCAAACCCCTCTGCTGTTGAATCCTTTAAAACGGATCATGTGGTTTGTAATGTGTACGTGTTACTGTAAGTACAAAAAAAATCCTGAAAGCCTTAATGGTAGACAAAGAAAAACAAATGCAGCAGTTCTGTGTGTCAGAAAAACGTGGCCATGGAGGAGCAGAACCTGGAAAGCTGCTGAAGAGTTATGGTGGCTGCAGTTCAGGAGGGCAAAGGCATGAATGTTCTCAGCTGGTGAGCAAAAAGTCTTATCTTTCTGCATTTCAGATTGCATTTTTTTGGTATCTGGGAGTTGATCTCCTAAGCAATGCATTGGGTGCAGCCTTCTCACTTCCTTTATGCTATTGTGGTAGGTCATGTAATGTTCAAATGACACCCGCCAACCCTAATGTGTGCTTGTGTCTCTTCAACACTGTCACTGTCATTTACAGATCCTTAAAAGGATAGTTAATCTTTAGGTTTTTGAGTCAAAGCTGAAACTTCTAGTGGTGTTCTGTAGCCATTCCTCTGTAAAGTACTTTTTAACTTAATTCAGTACAAAAAAGGTAAATGAAAACTAGTATTGCTTGCTGAGTACATCGGATCTGTGGTGTTTGGCTGCTGTGCAGAAACAACCCCTATATTATAGATGGATGGTGATTGAAATGTAACGCTAGTGTGTACTTTTGCTTTTATACAAGGATTTACCCCAACTCCTGCAAAACCAGCACAGAGAAGAAATCATCTTGGTTAATTTGCAAAACAAAATGGAGATGTGATAGTGGCCTGGCTGGTGTACCTGAGCTACGTTTAATCCGAGTAGCACAGGTAACACATGCTCAGGAGAACTGATAGGACAGGCAAGCAACAGCGTATGTGTGCAAGGCTGCTGTGCTGTTCTGTATTGCATATTGGCTTGTGATGCAGTCTCTGCTGCTTGCTTGCTGCTGCTGCTGGAGTTACCTGCCTTACCCATGTAAATACTACCACAAGTGTGCCATGGTGGGATCTGGCATTTTGCTGTTTGTGTGAGCCTCTGAAGTCTCAGCGTTTTTAACAATCTTGAACTGAACGTACAAGAATTGGATGAAAGTAAAAAGCAAAGGCTTGCTTATCTTGATGGTTTTTACTGGTATAAAGCTTCCATGAGTGATGCTGCACAGAAAGGGAGTATTGTCTTTTAAACAATCAGCCACATCAGGTTTCTTGGAGTCTCTGCACTTTCCTCTGTTATACTGAGTCGGAGGGGCTCTGCATACCACACAGTTGAACTTCACTGGATGTACTGATATGACCCTGAGAGCAGGCTGAGATGGGATTAAGGTTTACTGAATTGGCATTGGTGAATTAGCATCCATCAGTCTTGGAAACTTGCTCAGAAAGGATGCAATTGGAGCAACTCTGTAGGGGATGGCCTCTCTTAGCCACTTCTGTTGTACCTTCGGCTGTGGGAAGAGGGAAAGTGGGAGTTAGTGTTTTGAGTGTAACTGTGTGGTAATAGACCATATGAGAGTTTGGAATTTTTACTAGAGCATCTGGGTTTTGTGAGAGCAGTGCATTTTTTTCCTCTTACTTTCTACATTTTGCACAGAAAACAAGAACTGTCTTATTTAAAGAAAGTATAAAGTATTGTCATAATAAGACATAGCTAATTATTGCTTTTGTATAGTTCTCTGATACCGTCTGGTATAAATGCTGGTTGCTTACATGAACAAAAAATTAATTGATATTGTCTCTGCCCCAAAGAACTGAAATTCAGCATATCTAAGCATTTAGATTCTTTTGCATGGGTGCCTGCATCACTGAAATAAAGGAACTGCAACAGTGTACCCAACAAAACTTTACTAAAAGCATTTGCTTGAACAGCACCACCTTGGATATAGTCCACCAGAATAAAAGCAGTTTTGGGCTGTAGTGTCATGTTAAACACATTGTAAATGTTTTTGACAAGAAGCCTGGCCGAATCCAACCATCTCCTCTGGACATCCAACATGTCAAAGCATTTCTCAGTGAGATATATCATCCTGACCCAGACTAATAGCTTTGGATAATCCTCTTATTCAAGTTATTGCTTATGTGGTGCAGCCTATCAGCCTATTTATTTTTACTCATTCTAGGATGGCTTGCTGCTGAAAAGTAAGGGTGAATTAGTCTTTTTTGTTGCTGTTTTTTTTTTTTTTTTTGTTTGTTTGTTTGGTTGGTTGGTTTTTGTTAGAAAAAGAAAAGAAAAAGAATGAAAGGACTGCAGCAGAGTAAATGAATTTAACTTCAGCTGTCTAGGATCTAGGCTTGCATAACCTATTGCTGCATTCCTCTGTTAGAGACAGCTCCTGAGCTCTGTTGTTCTTCTGACTTTTGGAATTTTTGCTCAGTTTGTCAAAGAGAAGGTGCCTTGAAGAAGGCAGCTTGGTGCCAGTTTTGCTCTGAGGATACCGAAGCTTTTGCTTGCCCTTGTGTCTGACAGGAGTAGACTCTAGTCATGGACTACTTACTTGCCCTCAGCATATGCTTGTCTTGTGCTCCTACTGCTGTTTCTGCCTCCTTACAGTGCCAAACTGCTTCCCAGGCTCTATAGAGACATGCAATAGCCGAAGAAAAATTGAGGAGTGTTTTCCTTTAGCTGTCTGCATTATGGTAGAGCAAAGTTATTTTATTTGCACTCTTGAACTGCAAAAATTGGTCAATTGAAAGGCCCGCATGGAGAATGCTGTTGAGTAGAGCATTTCAGCTAAGAAGGCTGTCCAGTTCTTGCTTGTGAAACAGCGTCACATCAGGGTTGTTGATTTTGCCTCTGTTTTGAGTTTTGTGGAGAAAGTCAGGCACCGGGGCAATGCTTTGGAGTACCGGTCTGCTTCCTGGCCTGTCTCCCACCAGGAGGACAGAGATGCGGGTGATATCCCTGGGCTGGGCTGGGCTGGCAGCAGAGCCGAGCCCTGCCCTGGGGACAGCCTGCCTGTACCTGTGGCAGCAGCAGCCTGCTCTTCTGTCTGAGGTTTCAGGTGGCTACATGTTTGTTTAATCCCATCCATCGCTGGCCAAGTAAAGTTACCACTTCTGCTCACAAGTGAGAATGCTAAGAAATAAAAGATTCATTGCGCTCACTCCCCTGTCCACTTCTTTTCCTGGCTCTGCTCTTTCTTGTTTTGAGAATGGAGAGACTCCTTCCCCCCGCCATCCATGAATCACAATCCTTTTGTGTTTTGTTTGTCTTTTACAGATCAATTTTGTAGCCTGTCAACTGTTTGCACTTTTGGCTGCGTTTTGGTTTCGTATTTACTTGGGTCCCAGTCATGCCAGCTCTGCTGTTCGCCATGCATTTGCCACCCTCTTTGGAATATACTTTGCTGTCTTCTGCTTTGGGTGGTGAGTATTTAGTCACCATGTAGACAAGGCTTGGGTAAAAATATGTTTTAAATTCATATTGGCTTTTCTTGATTACATCTTTTTAGTCTTAAGGCAGTGTCTATGTTATGCTAAAAAAAAAATCCTAGCCAGCATAACCGTCCCAAACCCTCAAAGTAAAATGAACCATGAAAATATTTGTAAGTGAAATATTTAATCTGTAATGTTTGTTCTGGAAGTTAAAGCCACACCAGTCTGCTGTGAAGATACCTCTTTTGGAAAAAACGCATCCAGTTTGAACAAGCATTTTGAACCAGGCTGCTCTTTCTCTGAATGAAACACACTGACAATCTCTACTTGATAGTATTAATCTATGTAGGATATTCAGGGTATAAAGATGTCATTGTGATTATCCATGTTTACTGATACCATGATATGACATGGCATTCATGGCATTTGCATGGAAAAATATTCCATTGCTCTGAACAGCTACCACTCCAGGTCATACAGAAATTATCTAAATATTCACTTTGTTGTTTTCAAGGTATTCCATTCATCTTTTTGTCCTGGTGATGATGAACTATGGCATTATGAATATGGCAAGTATTCCCAACATCCACAGGTGAGTTGATGTGGCTGCAAGTCTGGAGCTGTCCCACTGACAACTTCTCTCCTTTCATGGAGATGCATGAGGGTTTTTTAGGGCCATGTTCTCTTTTTTCCTGCCTTTCCCAGTTATTTGCAGGAGCTTTGTCCGTTTAGTTACAGAAACAGCTGTAATCTCAATTTGTGGTTTTTATGTTGATATATTGCATTTCGCTGTGAAATTACTGGCCTCAGAAGTCAGCTTTCACAGGCTTAACAATTTATGCCCTAACCTCTAGTTTCCTAAACATAATGAAGTCATATTCTCCTTGGTCTTGTGTCCTTGAGGATCGCTTTTGTTAATCCTTTGTAATGTGTTTTCCCCCTTGCTGTTTGGCCTTTAGGTATTTTCCACTTACTCTTGAGTTAGGTAGTTCAAATAAGGTCGCTGTGGCAGCTTAACTTTTTGATCTATGAAATTAAGTCTTGCATTTGGTACTGGGCTTTGAGCTTGAAAAAGTAGAAAGTACCAGAAATGTCACTACTTTGAAGCAGAAGCTTACAGCATGGGATCTTTCTTTTTCCTATACACGTCTCAGAGGAAGGAAGACACCTAGGACTCCTAAAAGTGCTTTAGCAAATGAGTCCCTTCTTGGCTAAAAGACAAAAGCATTTTCATATGAAAATGAAAACTACATGGTAGTTACATCTGCTTGTTTTACTGAGTAAGAGAAAGTTCATGTGGAAAAACTTCTGTGCTCAGTCACTGAGCCTTCTCATGTGGGTACCATACTCTCTGTTACAGGTCAGTAGGTGGGAGTTTTTAAAATTGTGTAGGTGGACTTCTTTGCTTCTCATCAATCTGCATAACTAGGAGTTTTAATTTGTGAAACTGCTTCTTTGTAGGAGGCTAGAAGGATGAGCTGGCTGTTCTTCCTACTTTTTTTCCTTTGGTGTTGGCTTCTGTAAGAGCATGTGGTTAATACTGTCATTTGGTTTGAGTGTGTTACAGGTGATTTCTGTCTCCATTGTGTCTCTGTAGCTGCTGCTGAATACCCACATCCACATCAGTGTGAGCTGGGGAATGAAAACCTTTTCTTCTCTCCTCTTCAGGGCCAGGGCTCTCTGAGGCTCTAAAACTCAGATAATTGTCTACCCTTCTTTATCTCTTCCTGAGGTGTGACCCCTCTCTGATATCCAAATGAGAACCATCACTTATGATTTGTCTAGGATTGTTTAGAAACATGAACCTTAAGTGACAGTGTCAACAGCAGTCACTAGCATTTTGCACCAGCAAGGCAGGTGTGAATCAAGGGGGGGTTTTCCACCCCCTCACAGAGTGCAAAGGCCAGAAGTCCAGAGGTAGTTAATAATTTTTTTTTTTTTTTAAGTATTTGGACAATATTTATGAAAGGAATGCCATCCAAAGACCAGAAAGAAAAAGCCCTAAAAATGTGTATTACTTGTCACCTGGTCATTGTCCCTTCCCTTGACTTGGTGGAAAATGCAGGAGTTACTCAGGGTGGATCAGAGGAACCAAGTCTGTTGGTTCCAATACTTACTTATGTCTTCTTGGAGAAGGTGAGAAGGTGGTAGGGAAATGGGCACAGTTTCAATAGGAGAACCTCTCACTCTTACTGTTTAGCCAATTAGTTATAATGGAAAAAACAGCTGTACACTGAACACAAATTAAGCAGGTTCATATAATGACACTGCTGCAAGATAGACACATCTTGATTTGAATCAATATGAAATATCAATCCAACGTGCTGAAAAACTTTAGGAGGCCTGGGAAGATTGGGTTAGGTCTTTTCTACTGTATTCCACTAGCCATAGCAGTGAGACTAAAAGAACATCCACATTATTGGTTTTGGCAGAATAACAGTGTATTCAAGCTGTTTGAGAATAAGCTTGAAAAATACCAGTTTAAGGACTGAATCTCTTCATACAGAGGGCCTGTAAGAGCATTGGATTCTTCATAGTGGGGCTCCAAAACATGGCTTTTTTCCCTCCAAAATGCAAGTGGAAGTAAATAAATGAAATACAGAAACTACATAATTTAACCTGAATGGTCCTTTCCCTGGTTATTTTCTGCTAGTTTGTTCTCTGGTGAGGTTGCCAACAACGTTCAAGGCCTATAAATGGACAAATTAATCCAGCATCAGAAATGCTCCCAGCTGCTGCAGCAGTTCTGTATATCTCTCCTACCCACTCCCCTTTTGATCTAGGTGCTTTACACTTAAGCATTGAGGCTTACTTTAGATGCTTTATCCCATCTATCACTGTTACACGTCTGAGCTGGGTGACTTGCTTTTGGAGGGAAGCTCTCTGTTCTCTGTTGATGAGAGGGAGCCCAAGGATCTTGCTGAGGCTGGACTGGATGCCTGACTGAAATAAAACAAGATAAATTCTACTCTGAATCTCCTGAAGGACCTGTCATGTCCCCTTAGCCTGCCTTTCATCCAGCTGTTTGCTGTGGGCCGTGTGACCTGCAAGTTGCCTTGCGATCCATCACTGTCACTCACACTGCAGTTTATTAGTCCTCAGGGAGGAAAAACTCGTTTCTTTTAGAGCCAGTCATGATTTTATAAAGGCCTGAATTGTTTTCAGAGGTCTGCTGACTTTTCCTCTTGTGTGATTTCTACCTTTAGATCCCCCCCATGATCAATCTTTCCATGAATCTGGGGGGACCCCACTTGTCAGTGTGTGCTACCAGCCTGCCTGACCTCCTGTGTCTCAGCTCTGCTGGGTGTGCAGGATGTGCAGTTTCATTCCTTTGTAGGTCTTTGTGTCTTCTCGTTCATGAGGCTATCTTCTCCTGATGCAGGGGATACCAGCAGACCTGGTCCTGGCCTGTCCATATGACGCTAGCCTTTCATTCTGTTGTCCCAGCTCCCTGTTGCAGTGTCTAGTTTGCTTCATTTGTCAATCTTATTTCTGAATATCCGTCTGCTTCTTACCTTCCCAATGTCCTCTTTCTTGCTCGGGTGAATACAGGGAGAAGTTAGTTGTAGTAAAGGCTGCATCTGCCCCACCGAAATGCTGCAACACCTCTAGAGCTCAGACCTCTCAACTGTTAAGACAGAGTCATGCTCCTTTCCTGCCTAAAATTATTTTGCAATCATCTTGAAAAACAGAGCTTGTCAAACTCCACTTAAGGAATGCTTCTTCTGGAAAAGGGCACCTTTCAGTATTTATAGCTGAAAACATAAGGCTGCATGTCATTATTTGCCTTTATACAAAATTATAAGAGAGAGTATTTTAGTTTCTGGCAGATCTGAAGAAGAGTTATACAGGTAAATGAAGAGTGTTTACAGATAAAAAAGGCAATGGATAACTTTAGCAACGCTCATACAGTATCACCTGGTTTCAAACACTCAAGTCAGACAGAAATTTCAACATAATATATGAGTCTAAAAACTCTGAAATAGAAATGCCCAACTTGAAGTCATCCTGTTTCTTCTTTATCCCCACCCTCTGTGTGAGGAGACAACTCTGCAATGTTTCAGCTGAGTACACAAAACATCAATCCTCTTTGAAAACATCTGCCAGATCTTATATCATAGCTTCAGACTTGTTAACAACCTAATTTATACAAATCAAGCTCTACCCCTGAACAAGCCCAAGCCCAATGTGAGTGATTCTAGTTCTTGTTGGTACTTGTGCTGGTAACTATGTGTTCTGTATGTTATGTTTTTAGGTACTCCTTTGTTGTAGCTATGGGATACCTCACATTGTGCCACATAAGCCGAATATACATATTTCATTATGGTATTCTCACTACAGATTTTTCCGGGTGAGTGAGTCTGCAAGGTGGGTCCTGTGTCAATTTGTATTAGTTAAATTTGGTATGTTTTGAGAATAATTTTTATGTTATCTAGGGAGTGCCTACAGTTTTATTTCCCTTAAGCTTTTTCTAAGGCTACTTTTTTTACAAGGAAGGAATAAACACTGTGTGATTTTTGCATTGACTCGTTGTTTCTGCTGTTTTCTTGGTAGGCACTATCTAGTTAGGAAGGTAGAACTTGGTTAGCTAGACTTGCAGTGAGAGCAGCCTGGGAGGACGAGCCTGTGCAGTGACTCACCCGTGCTGGAGGAGCACTTGCAGCCTTGGTGAGCCATGCAGCTGTTGCTCTGGTCGCTGGTGGTCTCCCCGGAAAGGTGGAGTGGGTTGCTCTCCTCGCACCTTATTGGGCACAACCATCAGCTCTGGGTCACCCTTTCCCCCGTTCTGATTTACCTCCATGCCCCAGCTGGAAGGTGTTTCCCACCCAGGGCGCTGCAGCAGGCGGAAGGGGAGGGCTTGGGCAGGGGCGAGTGGCTGGGGGAGGTGGGAGGTGGGCGAGTGGGTGACCTGGGCAGAGAGACATGAGATCAGCTTTTGCTGTCGGCACTGGGTTCTCTTGCAGGGGCAGGTTGTGGGTGCTGTTTAAATAGCACAACGTTTTATGTGCCGTGCATTTCTGTGGAACAGTGTTTTTCATATATACTGTACTCTCTGATTTTGCTGAAGCAGTAGAGGATGCTTTACACAATTACAGTCAGCTAACCCTATATATTTTGTTTATGAGATGAAGGTATGCTTTTGCATGATCTAAAAACAATGGGATAATCTGTAGTTGTTTAACTGAATGTCTGAATACAGACTAAGTAGTAACGTAGTACAAAAAATTTCTGTAAACTGCACAGTAAGTTGTAAATGCCTCTTCCAAGGCTCTGTCTTATAGAGTAGGACACTGAAGGGTTTTGCTGTCTGTGTGCGTGTGTCTTTGTATGAGATGGTAGGTTTAAGCATTTAATTTAAGGAGGGAAGGTTCTTCTGAGACATTTGAGTTTTTATTAGAGGAAGGGGCAGAAATGGCAGTTCATACATTTAGGGAAACTTAGTTCTATATTTTTTTTCTGCACTTCTTTTAATACACAAAATCATGTCTTGAAAGAGCGTGACATACCAAGAAGCCTATAAATGGAATTGGAATGCTATAGCTCTGTGTGTGTACAAGACAGAGATGTGAGAGAGCATGTTTTTCTGAATAGTGCCTTCAGAAATGCACTGTGAAGCATATTAGCTGTCTCTCTCTGAATAAAGTTAATAAAGATCCAGCTGAGACTGAGGTAGAAGGAGGTGGACGGTGGTTTACATTATAGACTAGGTAGCATTTTCTGCACTCTCGATGAAAAAGAAGCTACTCCTATCTAATGATGAACTTGAGTATAATAACAGTACTGAAAGAATAGTACCTGAATTTACTCTGTTATTTGATTTTGTCCTGATGCTTCAAGATATAAACCAATTCCTAAACTTCAGTCAAACGTAAAACTGCCAAACAGTAAACAACTGGAAAATGAAGTATGGATGTGAATTATATCTTCATGGTGTATTTTAAAAACTAAGAATAAATAAAAATATTTTAGTGTTACTAATAAAAACTTTCAATCCAAAGTGCTGAAGCCCACGTCAGCATCATAAATCTTACTTAAAACCTGTTTTCCTGAGCTGTAAATAATATGTGCCCACTGAAGCTTTATGCACATACCTAAACAGATATGGTAACCCACAGACACAAAATATACTCCCTGATGGTAGTTTTACTATGTATGAGCAGCAACTGGACCTTCTCTTGGTCATTCTGCTGTGTTTGGCGGTTCTACATCTATTGCATGTGGTAATAGGGAAACATTCAAACAGGCTTCTGGCTGGAAGGATGCCCTTAATGTTCTCCCTCAGAAACAACAGAGACAGAATCTATGGAGCGATGTCCATCTCCTTCCAGCCTCCCATTCTTTTGGGGCATCCTTTATACATTGAGAAGGCAAAACACTGGATTTAAGGGAATCTTTAAGGGAGAAGAGAAATCTTGTCATCTGCCAACTTTATTTGAGGTCTTGGTATCCCATAAGTCTCTGGTGATCTCTAATTGCAAGGATCAATCTTTAATCCACATCAAAAAGGCACGTAACCAGTTGTAGCGCCATCAGATTCCCAATGTCAGTTCCCTATAAATGTTAAATGAGTGTTTCCCTGTGTCGGTGCTGAAAGGCGGCATACCTCATTTGCTCTCTTGCCCTGCTTTGTGCACTCAACAGCTTGCATGCATAGCCCTTTTGATGTGTGCTTGCAAATGTATTTTATTGTTATTTTGTAATAGCTGGTTGACCTATTTGTTTGGAGTTCCCCCATTTTGAGAGCACAGCTTGTAAAACTAAAGTACAGATGGAGAGAACAAGGTAAATTCTGAGTCATGTCTTAGGTAAACTGGAAAAGGGAAGATCAAACTGTGACTCATCACTTCAAGGTTAAGAAGTAAGGAAACTTGTTCCCTACTGGTGACTAGTTAATTCTTCTAACTTGTGCAAAGGGTAGGTTTGGTCACTGACTCCCACAATCAAAACTGTACTCAAGCTGCTTGCAGCAATTTCTGGATTTAAGAGTTTTTTATGCATTGCATAGTCCTAGGTGAAAACTCTGTTTTTTTAATTTTTTTTTTTAAACTACATGCCATGTTTTTATGAAAAGCAGTTCCAGTTTGCACTTTAATTTAAATTACTTTTTTTTTAAAGTATATGTATTTTATTGAAGTTCTTTCATATTATTTCACAAAAATGCAGTGACATAGTTTAGGAATTTTATCTTGACTACTTTCTCAAAGAATACTATTCACTTTTGAACACTAACTATAAAATAACTGAACGCTGTGCTTCCCCCTTAGTACAAATCAGTCTTAGAAACATGCATATTTTATTTTGCTTGATTTGCCATAGCATTTATACATTGTACCTAGAAAAACTAAATCATAACTCTTTCTCTTTTTCTTTCTATTATTTCTTCTTTATGCTAAGAGGATTATGCTGGTAAGTTGCCTGGTTTCTATACAATTTTATAAAAATGGTAATACTAATGTACAGTTTGGGTTTTTTTTCTTTGTATCACAGACTCAGCCTGAGTATTGTAATATTATGGCCTTAGGGAGAAATTGGTTTAAATCAATGGAACTTGACTGGGATTTTTGGAAACTAGTAACAGGTATGGTTAGAGTCTAGCAAACTATATGAACAAGTGCCATATGCAAATCTTCATCTGAATGGAATTCAGATGTATCTGCTTTAATCCTCTGCTCAACTAAGACCATAGAGCTTTTCAATTTCCTCTTTGAATTCTTGTCACGTCCAAGCAACATTTCCTAATATTGCAGCTCATTTAGTGAATGTCAGGAAATGATTGTGCATATGTGAATGTTTTTGTACTATACCTTACAGAAAAGATACTCAGTTTGTGAAAATCACCACACACATGGGCATTGCTTTCAGCCTTCTGTTGGTCTTTGAGAGATCAGAGCTGAATTATCAGGGAGACTTGAGCAATTTTCCTCCCTACAGATGTCAAATGTGTACCTCTTACATGTGTGTTCTGGTGGACATCACTATCCAGAAAGAATGGACATCTTTATGTCTTCACTCTATCCCAAATGCAGAACTGAAGCATTATTCTCAGCAAACTGCTTAGAAAGGGATGGTCAGTGAAAGAGCCCTCTCAAAAATCCATATAAGCAGATAATTCAGTAACAAGTGTCACATCAGGCAGTGATTTTTTGTTGAGTGGTTAGTGCTTTGTTGCTGGTTTTTCCCCTCTCAGTGGCTTACTATCAACCACAAAAGAAAGGAACCAAGGCACAAGAGCCAGTTTTTACAAAGGAAATACATCTGCTGATGGAAACATACATGTACTCTGTTACCATGTTATTATAAAACGCCATGCAGAAATACTAACTGCTCCTGTGAGTTCAGGTGGGGTTTTTTTTGGTTGTGGTTTTTTTTTTTTTTTTTTTTTTTTCTGGTTGTGTTTGGTTTTGTTGGGTTTTTTTTGTTTGTTTTGTTTTTGTTTTTAAATGTATGAAGTGCTATTGCACTTCATGAAGTGCATTGCACTTCATGTTCCAGCAGCTGTGGGTACTTGTGCTCCGCAGCAGGTCCCCAGGGGTGGCACAGCAGGGTGTGGGCAGGATGGTCAAGGGGAGGTCGGGGAGGTCAGTCTCTTTGCTGTGCCTGCTCATGCCTTGCCTGCTTCACTGGGCATTTCTCCACTTGAAACTGCACCAAGATCACTTGCCACTGGTGACACAGAAGCTGCAATGTGGGAAAGAGCCAAAGTTCAAGCAGGCAGTCATTGCTACTGACTCCATGCATCTAGTACATCTCAGAACATGTCTCCAGAAGCAAATACTCTTTAAATTGAAATGCTCCTATCATGAAGGCATAAGAAATGTTCTTTGGGAGCTTTCACAAAAAAAAAAATGAAGTTACTTTGGAGGTGTGATGTGTTTAGTGAAGTATGTTTCCTCTGTGTGCTTCAGCATTTCTTCATTTTGCTGTCAAAAGCAGAAGTAGGAGCCCGCTGCCAGTGATACCGTCATGGTGTCTGTGGCTGGGCAATCCCCTCAGCAGCGTGTTTAATGTCGTAGCAGAGTGCGACTGCGTGAACTTCTCCTTGTGGCTTCAGGGCTAAGGAGATAAACCTGAGATAAATGTTTGCTGTTTTGGAGGCTTGCCTGCAGGGAGCCTTTTGACTCCACCTCCTCTCTTAGTGAAATCGGGTCAGTGGAAACTATTTCTAGTGAGTGTGTGCCAGACTCCTCCACAGGATTACCTAAGGTCAGGCAGACTCTGCTTGGTAAATGTCTTTTCTCTACTAAGCATCGAAGCTCGCTCAGTGCAGAAGCTGGCCTGTGACACAGGGAGGATCCCCACAGCAGGCTGACATCTGCTGACATCCTTAGTTCCTGTGCTTCTCGGCAAATTTATTACGTCCAGGCAAGCTATGTTTAAAAATGACATTAACTGGTATGTTTTCATTCGGAAGGTTTAATTAGAGAGGTAAAACCCTCTCCTGAATAATCTGTTGCATCTTTGTCTAGTGCTATTTTTCAAGGCATCTAATGTAAGCTAAAGAGAGGGTGTGTTTTTTTTTATTTTGTTTTGTTTTTTTAAATTTGTTGAAATTTCCTATTTCATACAGACTCCCTGCGATATTTTATTTATTTATTTAAATTAAAATTTGGCCACTATGGTTTGTGTGTAGGAGGTACAACACATCTACAACTTAAGATAAAACTCTTAGCTAATACATAAATCAGAGGGAGGAAAAAAAAATCACACCACAGGTAAATCTAATTTTGTCCTAGTTTATAACTAGTGGATGTGGAGGATGTATCATCATAGCACTCAGTGTGCAGCTGCAAAGTGATTGGAAGGTGTTCAAATATGACTGAGTTCAAGTCATTTGGGCTTCTTAAATAGGTGTTTTATTTCAAATGCCCCCTTTCTAAGGGTAAATTTTCATGCTTCATCTGTAAATGCAGATATAGTAGGTATGCTGTATTTTAAAAATAATCCTAATAATTTGCCCCAGTCAAAATAACCTGTACATCTCTCAAAATTTGGGAGAAAGAAAGATTATTGGAAGTTTTATAGCACTTCTGGCTTTTTCCAGTAGAGTCAAAGGTTTCAAATATTATCACGTTAGAGATAGATGACTGTATGTGATATGATGCTGTATTTTACACGCGTTGCTCAGTGTTTTATTGCTGTTTAAAATTAGAGGTTACCTGAAAGGCTGAACAAAAATAACCATTCACATGTGTATTTAGGAAATGATTATATTAATTTTCCACCTAAATTAAATGTATTTTTCTTATCTAATTTTTAATACTGATTCAGGACTTGTGTCCTCATGCGTTGCTCTACAAATATGGGGGAAAGGACTGTTTTTCATTCTGAAGAAACAAAAGCAGTCTTAGACATGCTCTATGTATATGTGCATGATGAGGAGAGATTGGTGAGTCCCCAGGGAGGAGTGGGACAAGTGTGGGTGTACAGAAGGTGGGAGGGGAGGCCCACCCCCTCAAACGGGAGCCAGAGTACGCCAGAGCTCCAGCACTGCTGTTGCTTTCTTGTGCTCTGCCCTGTCCTGCAGTGAAGGCTTGGTTCCCCAGTGAGATGAAATCAGTGAGGTAATGGTAGATGGGTGAAGGAGGAGGAAGGTGCTCCCTGTTCACCTGAAACCTTGCTCACCCTTTGTGTGAAGCGTTTAGTGATACTGATCTTGTGAAAGATTTAGAGGGTGTCATCCCGTTGCCACTGTACAGCAGGTTTTCACCTTCCCAAGTAGGGTATAGAAGAGATGTGCAGATGTGTAATATGATGAATGGCAGGAGAGAGAACTGCGGGTGTCTCAGATGCACTTTGTGGGTCTCCCTCCCACCCATGGTGTTGGAAACATCACTTTTGTACTCGTTTGTCTCCTCTGGAGTTGTGGTTTGAGAGAGGCAGACTGTCTGTCTTTTCTGATTAAAATGCATAAGACTGACTTTTTCTGCTGGGTTACTATGCGCCATCAATGAGGTGATGGAGTCCTAATATAGATGAAGAGAACCTTTCTCTTCTCTGTGTTTGTATGTTGTGTGACTTTAGTGCAGGCTGCACTTCTACTTCCCTCAGTTGATCAGCACATCAGGACTGTTTGTGTTTTGGTTCTCTCTGGCTTATGGTGGTGGCCCCATTTTCTAAGACAAGTGTCTAAATTTAGGCCACTTAAAGGCACACGGTTTTGGCTCTGAGCCTGAGGTTTAAAGTTACCCACTTCAATATTGGCATAAAGTGCTTGCTGTAAGAAACATATGCAGCAAATTGCACCAATTTGTAACAAGTGTTAGTGCTCACCCATAAAGCTAAAAGGTCAAGCACTGATAAAATAAAAATCTGTGTTTATTGCAGCAGAACTGCTGGTTCACTGACAGCCTCTGTCTCTCTTAAGGATTAAAAAAATCTGCTTTCGTGTGCTTATGGATTGGGGTTTGTGTATCTTTGAAGCAAGGCTAAATTCTGTCTGAATGGGAAAATCTATTTTGAGAAATAGTATGTTGAAGTTAATGGTGAAAATAGCTTGTAACTAATTCTTCTTGAAAGATGAATTGTAATAAAAATTAGAATGACCCAAAGAGAGCTGCTGAACAAATCCTTATGTTATTGTTGTATTCCAGACCTGTGTATATTTAAGCTTGTTCTGGGTTTTTTATGCAAGCTTTTTTACTGACATTTCAAGTAGAGACTGCTGAAACAATAAAAGTAGTTTCTGATGAAGAAATTGATACTACATGTTGTCTGTTTCTGGCTAGAAAACGCAAGTTATCTGCTCATGCAGAATTACATGCA
Source organism: Patagioenas fasciata (assembly GCF_037038585.1). Taxonomy (NCBI): domain Eukaryota; kingdom Metazoa; phylum Chordata; class Aves; order Columbiformes; family Columbidae; genus Patagioenas; species Patagioenas fasciata. Next base: position 98,789,658 of record NC_092521.1, on the reverse strand, counting down.
GACTTTTGAAAAAGATTAGCCATATTTAGTATTAAAAAAAGAAGACCACTTATGATGAAAGAATGTGTTTCTCCAGTATTCTTATGTTTACCATGTTCAGCATATTAATGATCTTGAAAATTAGTTTGATTTATCATAGTGGGATGATCAGATTTCAAACAGTTTATCTTAGCCTTTGAATTTGCATTTGCTTGGAACCAGTAAATCGATTTTAGTTGAGGATGATTCAGAATGTCTTGGAAAACTCTGCAGAACATGAATCAGAGATATCATTGAATGTAACTTGTGCTTTTCTGATAAGTCAGTGGGGAAAATACAGTGCTCAAGCTAAAACCAAAAAGCCTTCAGCTTTTTTCCTTCATTGGATTCCAGAAAATATATTACAGTGTTTGAAATGAATAACCGTAATATTTTGAGTAATCTTCTATGTCTCTTTAAAAAGTTCCATGCGCCTGTCAAACTCTGTAAATAGCCTGTGCACAAACTCGGATTTTAATTTCCGTATTGAAGACCACATTTGTGTTCAAGCAGAAACCTCTGTATGGTGTATGTTGATAATTTATCACCGAATCGAGAAACAATCCATTGTATTAATCCTTAGAGAAGACAAATCTCTTCTGTGGAACTGATTTTACATATAATCATGACAATTAAAGCTTTAAAAATCATGGTATGTCCTCATCACCCATTACAGCCTCCTGGATATTGTGGTTGTGAAGGTCTCCTGAGATCTGGGCGCCCTGTGCTGGTGTCCCCAGTGGCAGAGAGGTGGGGAGAGGCAGCGTTAGCAGGTGCTCATCCCTCATTTTGCCTGCCATGGGTCCTTCCTGATTACAGATGTTCAGTGCAGGGTTTTGTGATTAGGGCTCCACAGCCCTTAGAAGCTGTTGTTGACCACAATTAGCCCTGGAACCTCTGCCTGTGAGAGACTGGTTAGTTCTCCCCATGGTTTTGCCCCCATCTTTCTTCTTATGTACCTCCGAATGCTTGAGGCTATGTCCTTTACCCTCATGGGGACCAGCTCCTGATGCCAACAAGTTGAGTTTTGCCTTTTTTCTCTTCCTTACCTGCAGCAGCTCCCATTTGCCTACAGGGCTAAGAAGCTCTGTAAAGCTGGTTACATAAATATTAATATAAGCAGCGTCATTGAATGTAATGGCTATTCCTATGCTGCTTGTTATGTTGGTCCCAAAGCTGCTGCGTTGTTGTAGCCTGTAAGTATGGCTCAGCTACAGCTAGCTCATGGTTTTGGGATGCTCCAGATCTCACATGCCCAAACACTCCCAGTTAAATGTGACATCTTGGACAGGCTGTTGCAAGGCAGTTGCATGGCCAAGAAGCAAGTGGGAAACTCTGCTGTGCTGACTCTGGTATTTGCACATAGCCCTAATTGATAGGGCTATTCATGTGGGGAAATAAGCATGTGTATTGGCAGAGTTGATGTTTTTTAGGGCACTGAAAAGATGGACAATAGGAGACTAACAGTAAGGAGAGCCATAGTTATGTTACAGCAGTGTTGCTGTATTCTAGTGTTGTGTCATTTGGGGCTTGAATTTGGTCTTTGCCTGAAAGGAAGCCCAGTGGACTGCAGAAGCTGGTATTTCCTAGTGGCACGATTTCTGCTGAATTACAATTTGCATTGCTGCAGGATGTGGAGACATAAAATAAGGCTTTGTGTGCACTTAGCAATTAAAAATTCCAGTGCAAGTTACTGTGGGGTTGTTTTGAACCCGGGCAATTGTCTTATGCCTGACTTCCTCCTTCAGTTTTAATTGGATGTTTTCCACTCGTTGCTAATACAGTTATGCCTTTTAAAGGGATAAAGACATTCAGTAAGGAAGTTGGGAATAATACAAATTACGAGACATTTAACTGTTGTTCTGTCTTTGTTACAGTCCGCTGATGATAATTACACAGAAGATCACAACACTTGCATGCCAGTTACACGATGGTAAGAAGAGGAATCTCTTTGCATGTCCTGAAGACAACCTTTTTATTCCAGCACATTCTGTCATTGACTTATGGAGTGGATGAATGTAGTTCAGCGAGTCATTCCAAATGAAGAAGAAAAATGCTTTTTGGATGAAAACTAAAGACTTCAAGTTCTGATCAGTTCTCTAGGATCAAACTGCCTTTGCAGTAACAAAGGCAACTGTTCTTCCCTTTGCGGGCTCTACTTCCTTGGGGCCCAGTTTGCATTTTGGCTAGCAACAGTATCTGCTGTTTAGATGCTACAGTGCACTTTCTTTAAGCTCTCTGAAGCTGTTCTTGATTCTCAAAATTCAAGAGTTGCATTTGATACATTAATGTAACTAATGCCTTTAATGTCAGTGTAGCAAAAATATCATATCACTGATATATTTAGTGATGATACACTTCATGAGTTTTGAGAGGTGGAATTCAACAGCTTTTTGCCAGTGTAGGGAGAAGCACAGTTGCAAGCAAAAGAACTTTGCCTTCAGTCTTGTGCTGTGCTGTGACAAAGAACACTATTATTTCTCAGTAAAATGCCTGTGTCTAGTACAGCACGAAGACTAGAAATGTCATCAGTGCTGTTATTGCTCATGTCTCCTGATGTTGCAATGTGAACTTCTGATGGTCTGAGGCCCATGGTGTTATAAGCTGTGGGTGGCTGAATTAGTAGCCTTCTATGGAGTTGTAATCATCTAGAGTTTAGGTGACGGCCACACCACAGACTGCAGGGTCTGGCATTGTTTTCAGGCCAAGTTTACACAAGTAGGTCTAATGCTTTTAGCTGTCTGTAATGGGTGCAGCTTGGAGCTCTGTGTGGGCTAATTGACCTTGTCACTGACATTTGTGTTACTGAGGCTTTTCTGCTTCTGTTATTTAAGCTAGCCAGCTCAGGTACCACTGCGTGCTGCAGTGGCATGCAGCCTAGATGCACATCTAGAATACTGAAGGTAAATGAACAGACAGAAAGGAAAAGATAACAGCAGAGGCAGGAGCATTTTAAGCAAACCACAAATCCAGCAGATTAATGATGATGGAAAAGTCTCGTTACATTGTGAACATCCATATACGAAGCAGTTGATCAAACAGAGGCAACTTGCTGTTCAAGCATCGGTGACAAATCTCTGTTTCTAAAAATTTAACATAGCTGCCCATAAATGGAAACAGACAAACAAAATACCCAGTCCTTTAAGTAATTAAGTGCTTAATTGTTTCCCTGAAATTCACGCCCTCCCAGTATTCACAAACTGAAATAACAGAGAGAGAATGGGAATGAACAGCTTATCAGCAGTCTTTTTAGGAAATGGGTTTTGTGTGTGTATATTGGTAATTATGGCCAGTACACTTTGAACAGTAGTGTTGATTGATGCCAGGCCCCTGGTCTTGTGAAGATGTATATATGAACACTCAGCATCAAGTGCTGTGACTCACCCTGTGGTGGGTTGTTCTGCTGAAGCCAGTGGGATTCCTCACAGTGTGTACAGCCAAAGCTTCAGTCAAGGTTTTGAGATATTTGCTATGAGCAATGTCTGTTTATGTGCTGGCCATCACACCAGATTTTTCTGCAGTTTTCCTAGGACAGCGAATATGTGTCTACCTCTGGCCCCAAAGGTCTTGTGTGCTCAACAGGAGGTCAACCCTTCTAGCCTGGACCTTGTATGATTACAGATTATTACTGATGTGTGTGTTTAGGCTTGCTCCAGCAGCAGGCAGCTAGGCTGCTCCTTCACACCAGCAAAGCTTCTGTTTCCCGAGAGCCCGTTTCTCTTCCCCTGCCCACTCCTCCTGCTGTGAAATGCTCCATTTCTCACCAAGGAGCCAGCGGGAGGCTTGTGCCTAAATGAGCCGGCAGCTTCTGGGAACAGAGGTTTTTCCAGCCCAGGGCTGTTAGCAGAGGCTGCTGAGGTCGCTGCCAGTTGGTGGCATGGCGAGTTGCATTGTGTCTGTGGGAATGCTATGGCTGCTTCTCCTCAAAGTGTAGTGAGGGTGAGACAGGGAATGAGGTAGGGAACTGGGTAAAGAGGTAACATGGAATGTGAATGTACGTGACCTAAAAGTTAGGAATTGAGCTTTATTACAACTGCATGTGACAGTTGTAGCTTGTGTTGAAGCTTTAGAAAGTTATCTGTGGGATGCAAACATAAGGCTTGGTGCACAGGTTTCACTGTTTGGCTTTCAGAAAGGTCTAATATGGCTTTTCTTTCTTTTTAGGAATAGGACGACAAGCTGAGGAACTCACTGCTGAGCAAAATCGGCTTGCTGTAAAGTAAGAATTTAATTCCCCTAGTAACTTGTGTTTCATTTCATCCAAAGAATTTTAGGGTTTGGGCTTGGTGTGGTGGTTTTTTTTGGTGGTGTTTTTTTGTTTGTTTTCCTTTGCAATGCCAGGACCAACTTATTGGCCCAGCCACAAAAACGTTCCCTGCTTCTTCCCAGCCTGTGGTAAGGCACAAGTTCTACCTGCTTTTTCTGTCTGCTTGAGCACTTTAGTTTTTATAATGCTGCTATGAGTACTCTCCTTACACGTGAAGAGTTTCTCTGTTATATTCGTTATTTCTTCAATCCAGGACTTCTGCCTTTTTCATCCTATGCTGGTCACTAAAGCACTGAAGTACTTGGCAACGTCCCATTGACTTAAATATATACTCCACATTCCACAAAACTAGTCTTTGCTGAATCAACTCTTACATTCAGGCTAAGACTGTACTATATGGACTTTTTTGGCTATTGTCTTCATCCTATCTGTGATATGTTATTTTTTCAAGTGGAATACTCCTCTATCAGCAAACCACTGCATAGTAAAGTCCATTTTGGTTTGAATCTGACACATAAGGTACTGCTTTTCTTTGCCATAATTTTAGCACACTGAAATTTTATTTTTCCTGTCTCCCTCCATAATGTTAATACTCATAGTCCTTCAAGTTATGTAATTAGTCTTCTCATTGTTCAGAGGGATACAGCATGTTGGTCATTGTTAGAGTGCCTTTTTTTTTTCTAAATACAAGTGCAGCAGGCAGGTGAATTCTTTCTTTCCTTTTTTTTTTTTTTTTAAGAAGAATAATTAGTATTACAGAATTAGATAACCATAACTACTTTTCAGCTTGAAGTATTTGTTTAAGGCCAAGGAAATTATTTCCTTCATTTCCAAGGCAGAAGATTGAGCCATCAGGAAGTCTACCTGTGATCTTCTAAAAGTAAGAAGGGAGTAATTTCTCAAAAATCAAAAATCCTGTAGGGAGACTCATAGAACTTTCTCTGTGACCCATAGCTTTGTGTCTATTTTTAAAGCTGACAGCATAATGTTTAACTGCACTGGGCCCTTACGACCATATTATTAATTCTAGGCAAATTCTCACCAAACAGGCTTTTTTTTTTTTATCCTTGTACAGTAGATGAGCTCATAATAAAAAAGTACATGCCAATAGCTTAAGTGTCGCTGGCAGACAAGTCATAACTGAAGAGTTTTAAATCCCCTTTGGTAATACAACCTTTTGTCTTCCCTCCTGGTTTTGGTCTGCTTTTGTTTCTCACTCATCCTCTGTACATTCCTTCATGCATTGCTCATGTCTCTCCACCCACCCATGTTCAGAATGTACATTGAAACTAATGACTTTATTTTTAATCTTACTGTAGAGCACAAAAGCACGAATCATGGACCAAATTTTGCAGAACGGAAAGATGGCCCTTACTCCAAATTGTTTGCTGCATCTTTCTGTGAAATTTTGCCAGAGAACATATCATTCAGGCACTAACATCTACAATAGCCAGCAGGGTGAAAGCAGAAAATCCCGGCTAAGCTGTCTGTTTATTCAAACTAATTCCGCTTCAGAATAAAAGTAGGCAACAGCAAATGTTTAACTGTTGCTTAGTTTTTTAGCTAGAAATTATGTTTAGGTCTGAAAGAATTTTAAGTGGTATTTGGTTTACGCATGTCCATCTGTGTCTTGGACAGCCTGGAAAGTTTGTGCCCTAGTGTCTTTTCTCATCTGGGGACTCCTTGTTTACCTGGATGGTGACTGTTGGCACATTTGTGGAGAGCACTGTGTATCTCAGTGCAGAATTGAAATGTTGGTGTTTTCTGCTGCATAAATAAAGCAAGCCCAACAATTTACAAATTACACTGGTAGTGAGAGGCCTGTGCACCATTTATTTTTACATCCTACTGATCTGTAGCAAGGACAGTGGATCTTCATTTTACATCTAATGTAAACTCCCCTCCAAGGAACTTGTGGGATTTGCACTTGCAAAATGGAAATAATGAACACAGTAGGCTCTCTTTGACTTTTATCTTCAGCTCTCTTTTGATTTTTGTGTTTACTCCCTAGTTCCTCTTCCTGTTTGTGATGCAATACAGGCAATTACTTCCTTTATTTGCACAGTAGGACAGAATACCTCTTCATTCTCTTCCTCTGTGTCCTCACATCACATTGCCCATTTTTCAGAAGGCTGAACTGAAGGGTGGGTGAGAGCTCCTCTCAGGCCTGAGAGTCCTGATCTAAACGCTCCCTACCCTGTGGTTTGCACAAGACAAGCTACTGCATTGCATTGCTTGGTGAGACCAGTGTTACTCAGCTTGTGGTCTGCCAGCCCATACAGGCCCCTGACATAGCTGGCAGATGTCCAAAACCAGTTACCAACTTCTCACTTCTGGTACCACTGGCCTGTTCAAGATGTGCAAGTCAATGTGTTTGAGAGTGGGTGTCTAAATTTCTCACTGTTTTTAACTAAAATGTTTCTAGTAATAAGATAACTTTTCAAATCAGTAGCATTCATTCACCTGTATTTTAAGCACTTCCATGTTACCCTTGTGCTGACTGCTGTCTGCCAGGCATTACCAGGATATAAGAGAGGCTGTGCTTTGTCTTCTCCAAAACAGATCTAATGAGGTTTCAGCTGGTGTGGAGGGTGGCAGGAGAGAGTTGGGGACTGAGGCAGAGAGTACAACAAAAAGCTTTTGTGAAAATCTTTGCTGTGTTTTACCTATTTTTTTTTTCTTTTGTTTTGGTGTGTGTGGATGATTTTCACAGGACGAGACCTTCTTTACTGGAGTATTTAAGCTATCTTCTCAATTTTATGAGCATCATAGCTGGGCCTTGCAGCAATTACAAGGATTATATAGCCTTCATTGAAGGAAGGCATGTGCACATGAAACTGTTAGAAGTGAACTGGAAGCAGAAGGGTTATGACAGACTTCCTGATCCTTCTCCAACTGTAAGTTTTAAAATGGCAAAGATTTATTGTGAAAGGCAGGAGAGTACAGCTTTGTACATGTTTCTCATAATTAAAAACTAAGAAGAAAAAACATTTTTGGGTTATCTTCCTAGTAAAGATTACAGGGGCTTTTTTTTCTTTGAAGTGGCTGCTGTTTTTATCACAGGGTTGGGGAGAAGGGCTAGTGTCTTCCTCTTGAATTCCCCAAATGTGTTTGGCTTGCAAAACGGGTCATTGGTTAATGAGTGTCCTTTGTGCAGCGACGGGAAAGGTCTGCAGGTTCTGACAATGACAAGTTGCAGTTCAGCTCCAAACAGAAGAGGACATGTCAGAAAAAAAAAGAGAAGTCAAATCCCACCCGTAGGGCAGGAGATGTTAAAAGTACGTGAATCACAACTAATCAGAAACTGTAGCTTGCAAAGGTGCTTTGCAAGAGATTCTCACGCTTTAAGAAGACTTGAAGGTCATTTTTCATACACAATTAACACTGATATTATTTTATATTTTGTTAATATTACTGAAGACCTTCCTATAAAATGACCTGCTTGTAAGACAGGATAGCATAGCATGAGAAGTAGATTCCTCTCCTTTACCTTAAAGCGACACTGAATGCGCAGCTATGTGAGTGCGTGCAAAATGTCTCTTCTGAATGTGCCTAAACATACCTGATTCCTGTTGCACATGGTTGTATTTCTGCTGACTTCAGTAGTGTTACTTCTGACTTACATTAGCCTGACTGAGGTCAGAATAAGCCTGTATTGTGTTAGATGCAATTGAGCAGAGAATATGAAAATTTCCAACATAGGCATTTAAAGACAATTGCACATTACTTTATTCCTGAATGTGAAAATGATATAAAAAGACAACTTGGGATAAAAAAAAATGCATTGTTGTTTCAACATTGTATTGCACTTTTATTAGTCTTTTGGGAACATAAGTCAATTTTTACATGGTACCCAAGTGCCAGATTTACCTTTTTAATTCTGACTGTATCAAGTAGTTTACTTGTGATGTGTATTTCGAATTGATCTTCTAACTACTGACATGATTGTTGATAGTATTAGTATATAGAAAGCTAGGGAGTGGTCACAGAAAACACTATGGTGTAGCATATACCCTCTGTCATGGGAAGGTGTATGTGGTGTGTAAGATGCATGCTTTTTGGACAAGTGGTTTTTAGCAAGACCTCTGGTAGCTGGTCAATAAGACCAGCTGTTGTACTGAATACCAATGCTTTTGGCTTCCAGGAGGAATCCGCTCTTTAGTTCCAGCAGATGACAGTCCATATAGGGAAGATTTCTCCTTTATGTTGTAGAGTTTGGGTTTTTGCTTGTTTTATTTCTAATTTTAGGACCTTCGCTAAATGATGTAGGACTCTCGTGTGAAGTTCATCACCAGTTTTGACTTCTAATTTTCCTTTGTACCTACCTATAGGAAGTTCAGTAAAACAAATTAAACCAAAGCTTTAGCTGTGGCCTTTCCTTTGTTAACTCTTCTAAACTAATTATCAACTTTGTCACTGTTAACTTAATTGGTCCTTGAAGTGCATTGGTTTTGTATGTTATGAGTACTGCCTTTTTTTTTTTCCCTTAAGCAAATGTTTCTAATGAATGTTTCATTGATGTTTGTGCCTTTTTAGGGAGCAGTGATGTACAAGCTGTGTATCACACTAGTATCTCTCATTTTATTCTTGACACTTACCAAGAACTTCCCTATGGCATATATTATTGATAATGAATTTCTTGATAAAACACCCTTCTTGTCAAGACTTGGTTACCTGTATGTTGTAACACAGGCAGCAAAACCAAAGTATTACTTTGCGTGGACTTTAGGTAAGTCTGTCTGCATCACTTATTTTTGTAGGCAACAAATAAGATAGTAAATGGGGGAGGGGGTCTGAAACACTGTGAAGAAACAAAAATAAATTAATCCCTAGCCCTGTAGTTCCCGTGGGAGATGTACATGTGTTCCTGTAGGCAGTGGACCACATTGAAGTGGGGAGATGTCAAAAGTTTTGAAAAATGTTCATAAAATCTCCTGTAACTTGTCTGACATCTCTTGCCTCTGGAACGAAATCTGCTTTTCAGCTTCTTGCCAGTAAAGACAATGTAACAATTTCCTCTTACTTAAAACTTTGTAATTGTACAAAAATAATTTTAATGGGAATTCTTAGGAGAAAAGGTTTGCCTCCTCTAAAGCTTTACTCGTAATTTGCCACTTACATCAGTGGACTTGGGAGGCTAAAATTGGTCACACTGGCTTAGGCTTTACAAGTATGTTGTAAAGCAAACAGACTTCTCTCTTACTGTGGGACATCTTCAGCATATGCATCTGTATTAGAAAGCTGCAGTTCTTGTTGGGGGTCTGAAGTTAGGCTTTGTCTCCAGGGCACTGTGTGATCCTGTGTGTGTTAGCTTTGAATGGTCAAGAGAAAGGATTGAAGAACTGTGGGGAAGGTGGGGAACGAAGGAGGTGTTGGGAAGGACCCAAGAATCTCAGCAAGAACAAGGAGAAGATAAGGAAGAGGGCTCATTATAGAGAGAAGCAAATTTCTTTTATTGGGAGCCAGCTAGACTGGTAGTCAAAATAATCTTTTTGTATTTTACCTTCTTCCTTTTAGAAGGCACCTTTCCCATCCATGTGTGAGGAGTCAAATCACTTTAAGCCAGGCTGAAAATTGAGAGACTGAATTTTTTTGCTGGTATTACAAGTCTGTGTGTAGGGGAGATCCTGAAAACCCAGCCAGCAATGCATACACCTGAAACTGAGAAGAGTGTCATTGAGATGGAAAGAGCCAGGGAAACTCATTGCAAGGCTGGGATTAAACTGCTGGGAATAAAACTGACAGGTTGAGGGAAGACAGCCAGGACTGGCATGTGTGGGGTGGGAAAGGCTTTGGGATAAGAATTACTTGCTCAGAAACTTATTTTTGTGAGATCCAGTGTTAAATTGTTGCCTCCATTTGTTCCAGCATTATAGAAGTCCATTATTGAAGAGATAAACTGAACGTGGGTTTGTGATGTGTCTAAGCCATAGAGGCTGTAAAAATAACATATAAATTACGGGTTCTGGGAAGGACGCACATTGCATGCTGGCGATGAGGCCTCTGCCATTCGCTTTGCCAGTTCAGGCAGCAGAACAGTAGACACTTCATCCTTTCACAGTTTAGCTCTGGGTGGCATGGCCCAGGGCATTATAGAAGTGCCTGCTGAAATGGTTGGTCAGCACTTCCTGTCCTCAGAAAAGAACAGTCACGATATTGTGCAAGAGCCATGCTGCTGAATTCCTCCAGATCCATGGAAAAACAGAACATTCGGTTTCTTGCTGCATTAGAGATAGTCATGGGAACATGGCTGCAAAACTAACTGCCAATGACACCAGTTTGAGACTGAGCGCCTGCACCCAAGGAGCTGTGAAAGTGAGACACCAGAGCTGGTCATGTCTGCTGGGCTTTGTGGAGGCTGGGGTTCTGTGAGCAACCTGAGGGTGGACAATAGTGATTATTGGGTGCTTCACACCTTGCTCTGCAGGCAGCAGCTTGGGAGGTGAGATGATGACAAGTCTGCTATGTTTTTATGGCCCTGGATTTCTGATTTCTTTTGACAAAGAAACAATAAGTGGTCCATGGAGCCACTGGAGCAAAAAGGAGCAAATCCAAGAGTTCCCCTGCTCTGGGGTGACAGTTACACATGGCTCCAGCCTCTGAGATTGGGCAGGTCCTTTGGGCCTTGCAGCTTGTTACTGATCTTGTAGCAGGACACTGCCACTTACCATAAGGTAATTAGAAATTTGGACAGGATTGTTGGTTTTTTGTTTGTTGTCATGTTTTTGGGTTTTTGTTGTTTGTTTGTTTGTTAAAAGAAATTAAAAGCATAGAGACCTTTTTTTCCATCAGCCAAATCTAGCTCGTTTAGTTAAGTGGAAAATAAAATGGAAAATTTTGGGTTGGAGAAGGTTGTTCATTTATTTATTTATTTATTTATTATTAGTTTTGTTGCTTTAAACTAGGTTCTCTCCCAGGTTTTAGAATTCCATCATGAGTTTGTGCCTGTCTTCATAGCACTTACAAAGCAAAGTCAGTTTTCATTTTTGGGAAAGAAATGCTTACCTTTTTAAAGTGTAACTTAACCAGGCTTGTATTTTCTAAATGATCTAGAAGGAAAAGCCTTACCTGTATTTTCACTTTCCTTTTTCTTCCAATAATCCTTGGTGTTGGCTGCTCCTAATGATCGAGAGATAATGAGTCCCTCCTGTTTTCTTAGTGCTCCAAGAGGGGATTTCCAGCAGGGGCATGTTAAAAGTAGGATTTTGAGACCCAGTGATGAGAGGGCTCCCAGGCAAGGCTGAGCGAGGAGGCAGCTGACTGGCACCCTGGGAAAGAGCAAGAATTGCAGCATGTGAAATGCCTACCGTTACCCAAGCTTTTATTTGCACTTAAAGTAGCTAAGTCTCTAACTGAAGTTATTCAATATTTGATTTGTAGAGATGGTGAGGTACTTAGGGAGGCACTGAGCAACAGGATTAGCAAAAGGCTTTGTCTGTGGAAGTCTGAATGAAAGTCTTAATGAAAACAATGGTGTTGGAACTCAATAGAAATGGTAAGCGTGTCTTTGAGACGCTGAAGTTTTCCTGAACTCTGGAAAATACTGTGACATCCAAGTATGCTAATTGATTTTGTGGCAACTCATATACTTCTATCTCAGATTGATAATAAAGGCAACATACAGGGAAATGTGATTTTGTATCTATTGCTGTCTTATTTTTATTTTATTACCTTATTTCTTCTGCCCAAGAAGTAGCTAGTCTTTCCTCTTGAGGAAATTACTCTTGTGTTGCCTTATAGTAGTGTCCCTTTGCCAAGGGGAAGCTTCTCTTTGGAGGAGAGAATGGTAATTGCTATAAAACTGACTTAATTGTGTGTTTAGTGTCATACTGACTTGTAAGAAAACACAGCTCCTCTAGCAGTCTGATTTGACCCGTTTTGATTTGATTTTGCAGCAGATGCAGTCAATAATGCAGCTGGTTATGGATTCAGTGGAGTTGATGAGAAGGGCATTTTCCGCTGGGACCTGTTGTCCAATTTAAATATCTGGAACATTGAGGTGAGTTGAAGGAGTGGCTGCATTTGTGTAATTATAGACAAACATGACAATGAGGAGAAGCTTTGCTGGAAGGAAAATAGGTCGATGCCATCAGGCCACACCTCTTTGACATGGAGAGGTTTTGTATTTTATCTGTTGGGTAGATAAGAAGCATCTGTCCCACAGCCTTCGTCACGTTCTGTATTCAGGTTGCATTTCTAAATAGTTTATAGAGGGTTAATACATGATTAATCAGATGTTTAATAAATGAGCAGTCAATTAGAGTAGATTGTGGCTGAGTTCAGCAGGTCAATAAACTGCTCACAGCTATGATTCTCCACCATCTGTAGTGTATTCTGTTTATTTACTTCTAGCAGTCTTCCACTTTTGTAACCCAGTTGAGATGGGCGGCAGTAGTGAAAGAGGCTGCCATGACACTTGCAAGGGCTGGGTCCCTGCACGTGCTGGAGTGTCTCTGGTAAGTGGAGCAAAGGTCAGAGAGATCACAGGGACAAACTAAGCAACCTGCATGGGAACTGGCTGGGCCACATAGAGCTTAGACGGCTGGTGGTCTACAGCTCCGTCCAGCAAGCCGCACTGTTTCTCAAAACATCTGTCACACGTTTCTTATGACTGCAGGATGCTTTTGACATCCATTAGTCTTTTGTAAGCTATTTATGTTTGTTTCTCTAACGCGAAAGATGGCCAGTGTAATTTGTTTGCCCTGAATAATGTTTTGTGAATGCCAGTGGGATATGAAAATGTTTATGTGTCTGAGACTGCTTTCTAAAGGCTTCTTTTCTTTAGAAGTAGGAGGAGCTTCTCCCTGTAATTCTGTGGTTATGATTTTAAAAGGAAAAGCAGATGAAAACAAGTTGACTGCTTTATTGCTGAACGATCTGTGACTAAGTGAATGTGCTTTAATAGCTCTGCTCAAAAAGGAAAGAGCCCCTATAATTCTTCATTGAAAAACATTGAAAGATGCCAAAGCTGGACATATCATTATGTGTTTTCCCTTTCTCTGTGTTTGCTTTTTTTTTTTGTTTTGTGGTGGTGGTGATGGTGGGCTTTTTTACCATAATTAATCCTCATTATACATCTCTCCTTGAGTGGTACAGAATACACCGTTCATAATGCTTTATACTCCTCAATGACAGTAACACCCTAGATACCACTCTAAGATCATGAATCAATATCTGATTTGGTTTGGGGGCAGGAGGTGATTCCTTCCTTGATGGGCTGAGGCAGTTTCTACTTAAAGGAGGAAAGCGAAGTGCAGGCAATGCTCTTAAGCCAAATTAAGGAAACAGGAGCCTTTGCTCCTCTCTACACACCAAACTGTAAGGACCCTTGAAACTTTTTTTCTTTACTGGTTACATGGGCAATAGAGATCAGAGTGGAAAAATTATTTCCAGGATCATAAAACAGAGTGCTCTCCATTGATTAGATCACGTGTGCAAAGACAAAAAGAGAGGCTACAGAGACCATTACTAAGCCTTGAACTCTCACTTTATACCCAACAACAATTTTGGGAATTGAATGTGTCATTGTGCAGTGCATTTTAAGCAGGTATATCCACCTACACAGGTAAAATTGCTTAAGAGTAGGGAACCTGAGTGCTAAATCTGGCTAAGAAATGACCTGATCTGTAGTAAAGATAAGCACATGGCAGGAGTTGTGAGAGCATTAGAATGTGACAGGAACTAAACGCATGTGGGGGACTTGAAGAAAGCCTTGGCAGCATGCATGTTTTGACAGCCAATTACTACTTTCTCTCTTGTTAATGTAACAGGGGAACTTCAAGGAGGCCAAAAGAGAGTGACAATATTACTTGGAAGAGAAATTATATTTTTCTTGGCTTCTCTTGATACAGTAATGCGATTAAAATGTGGCAGTGCTGCACTGGGAATTGCTAATCATTTTAACACTTTAGACACAGAGGATGGAGTGCTAACTTTCAGAATTCTGTGTGGAAGTGTAAAAATATCTGCATATTCCCCTTGGACACCTTTGCCTTTGGTCCATCTTTTCAGTGTGCCCTTTCTTTCGGCTGATATGTGAAAACAATGTGGTGTCACTGAATCATGTTCCCGCTTGGTGAGGAGGTCCTTGGATGTTTCTGTCAGCAAGCGAGGAACCAAGGGGGAGCAAGGATGGGAAACTACGAGAGGTGAAGTTGATCTGGATTAGGCAAACTGATGCTGAATGGGGTCCAGCAGTCCCTTAAAGCTGGTAGAACTGGTGTTGTGAGGAAGTACAGGTGGTTCTCGAGGACCCTGGAGTCTACTCTGGTTTCTCAAGCTGGGAAGTGGGCTGAGAATTGGCTTGTAAATTTAGTCATCATTTTTTTTGGTCTCTGTTTAGTCTTCCCCCTTCCTTCTCCAAATAATTATGCATTTCTTTAAGGTTTTTTGGTAATATTTTGTTTTCATAGCACTCTAGGGAAGCCCAGGCTGTGTAATGGGTGGCAAGACATCTTTTCCAAAAAATGAAGCTGTTTATGAACGGAAGGGAAGGCCAAGCATCTAAAACAAGAAAGTTCTTCAGATTTTCCATTATTTTAAAAATAACCAAATGTAGTATTTAATTTTACAAAACAAAAGGAGATTTTACAGCAGATGCCAAGTGTTAGCAGTGACCAGTCAGCCTAGTTAATGTCCCTCCCAAAACATATTAGTGTAACGATGGATGACTGTGGCACGGTCTTCACAACAGGTAGCTACTGGCATTAATATTTTCCGTGTATCTCCTCTCTAATTTAAAATGAAAGTATTATTTTACAGGTTTCATTGCTAATGTTTCATGTGAACTTCTTTCTTAGACTGCAACAAGTTTTAAAATGTACATTGAAAACTGGAATATTCAAACAGCTGCCTGGCTAAAACGGTAAGAATAGTGAAACAGTAATGTGCTTGTAAGACCCAAAAACTCTAGATGGCCTGGAAAAAGAGTGACTGTTGAATCTCATAAATGTATAGCTTCTTGTGTGTCTTTGTTTCCTGTGTCTGCAACAGTTGGCGGAATACAAGTATATTTGGTGCTGTAATGTTTTATTGCTGCAAATTTAAAATGCCTACATTTTGTATATGAGCAGCAAAGCTATAAACAAACTGTTCAGATCTTCCATAATAAAATGTAATAGCATTTTGATGGCATCTTTTGGGCTTCCGTTTGCCTCCGTTATTCTTGCTGTATGGTTGCACTTTGCTATGTTATGTTTTCCATGTGTACTATCACTGGATGCAAGCCTTGTGCCACTGGGATCCAGTTCAGCTAGAACTGGAGAGAAGTTGAAATCTTCAGAGCCCCAATGTAGTCTGGTTTGGAGTTACCAGAAGATGGTTGCTTAGAGGATCCCTGTTAAGGATATGAAGAAGAGACTTGCAGCACTGAGAAGATCTGATTTTAACCTGTGACTGTTAAGACACTTAAAAATACTAGCATAAATCCAGGTTTTGTAGATTGAACTGTCTCCTGTTATTTGTTATACCTTTTGGCATGATTAAAGCTCAGCGTACAGTCAATGTAAGATCTGAAATACAGGCATGGATTTATTGTAGTTATCATAGCTATTTTTCTTGTTAAATATATACATCGCAGAAGTCAATATCTACTGTTTTTCATGATTGAAAGGATGCTGCTGCTAAGAAGTGCATTATCTTGACTTGTTTCTTTTCAGTTAAACCTCAGATAGCTAAATAGGTGTGTTCTTGAACCAGTGTCATTAGCTGATGTCTTTGGAGTAAGATTTCGGGCTGCTGAAGTTAGCAGGAATCCCCTGCTTTGCAACAGCTTATGACACTCCCTATTGTTCCCAGCATCTGCCAGCTAACAGTGCCTAAAAGTACTTCTGTTCACCAGTGAATGGTGGGGCCACGTCTCTGTCCTTCGACTTGCTCTTGATCTGCCATCAGAGTTTTGAAGTGCAGTGTGTGATTCCAGATAGAGATATAAAGTTGAAAGAGAGGTCTCACCTGCCCTTTCCCCCTGCCTTTTTTTTTTTTTCAATGCTATGAGCATCAGGAATATTTATACAGATGCTCTTCGGACATCTAGTGCCTAAAAGCATGTTTCCTCTCCCCATCTAATGCTCCATATAAACAAGAGTGTCTCATGCCCTTGTCTGTAACTGAGGAAAGATAAGACCATTAAGACAACAGAATGAAACCTTAAAAATAGAAAAAGATTTAAGTGCAGTCTCCATTGTTCAGTTGTGTCCAGCTTCTTCTTATTTTGTTTTTGTCTTTGCAGTGTCTGCTATGACAGAGCTCCCTGGTACCCTACGGCTCTAACGTTTATCCTCTCGGCCCTATGGCATGGTATCTATCCTGGATATTATTTTACGTTTCTTACTGGAATCCTTATCACACTCGCAGCCAGAGCAGTATGTACCTTTCGTTGTTCTCTTCTAAGACCCATGCTAGATACTATCCAGCTGTCAACTGTGGGAATCACCCTGACATGGTCAAGCAGCTTGTACCTGTTGTGAGCCCTCTTTCATGCCTTAGTGAACTTGAGATTCACTGAAACTTTGTTTTGCATTGATGCTAATTACAAAGTACCCCCAGCAGCTATAACCAGCCCAGTTCTGCACATGCTGCAATGCTGTCCTTGGCTGCCAGAGGAAATGTTGCTTGTGTGTGTACAGTTAGAAGTACCACCAGCTATGTTCATGCAGTCATATTAGCTTGGGATTCAAGGTTAAGCTTGAGTTCAGACTTCTGCTAGGTCATGTTTTCTATATGCTGGCATGTAATCAGCTCTGTGAACAATGTTTCGCAAGAAGCTGTTGTGGGTTGAGCGCTAGCTCAAACTTTAACTGTTTAATGTGGATGCAACTGATGCAGTAAACTGGTCTCCATGTTTATGAACCTCGTCTTGGGTGGCGTCAACAAAGAGAGAACAAGTTTTATGTCTCTCACTTTGTTAAATTTATTACTGCTGATCTTTCAGGCTGAACCAACCTGTTGTGAAGGGTTAGGAAGCACCATTGTTGTCTTTCAGACTTTGGCTATGGATAAATAACCAGGTCAATCTGAAGGATGAATTAAGCTAGTGATCAGTATTAGCTGCTGTGGCTAGAGCAGGTTGCTGAACATGCAGTCTTAACATGTGCTTTGCTTCTCATTTATGAGGATTTCATAGATGTCAAGATAAACCAAAATCTCTAGGGAGCAAATGCTTGCAGGTAGAAACACATATTTATTCATTAAAAGTAACTTTGTTTCACCATTGATAACCATAAATAAATTAAAACCAGGAGAGAGGAAGATCGAGTCTTACCAGCTCTCCTCCCCAAAGATATTGTGCCAGATACCCAGGATGAGAGTCTGCTCCCATGATTAGAATCATAGAATGTCCTGAGCTGGAAAGGACCTGCAAGGATCATCGAGTCCAGCTCTTGTCCCTGTATATGACAACCCCACAGTTCACACCATGTGTCTGAGGGTGTTGTCCAGTCTCTTATTGAATACTGTCAGGCTTGGGGCCGTGACACCTCCCTGGGGAGCCTGTTCCAGCGCTCCACCACCCTCTGGGGGAAGAACCTTTTCCTAATGTCCAACCTAAACCTCCCCTGGTACATCTTCCTGCCATTCCCTTGGGTTCTGTCATTGGTCACTAAAGAGAAGAGCTCATCGCCTGCCCCTCCTCCTCCCCTTGTGAGGAAGCTGTAGTCCCATGAGGTCTCCCCTCAGTCTCCTCTCCTCCAGGCTGAACAAACCCAGTGACTTTAGCTGCTTCTCACATGGCTTCCTCTCCAAACCCTTCACCAGCTTCGTAGCCCTCTTCTGGACACTCTCCAGTAACTTTAGATCTTTTTTTATCCTGTGTTGCACAGAACTGCACACAGTGCTCCAGGTGAGGCTACACCAGTGCAGAGCAGAGCAGGACAATCACCTCCCTCACCCAGCTGGCAACGCTGTGCTGGATGCACCCAGGACATGGTTGGCCCTCTTGGCTGCCAGGGCAATTGGGGGATGCTTCTCTATTTGCTGCTCATTGACTGTGGGATCTTGGAGATGCCAGTCAGTACACTTCTGTCTTCCTAGTCTCGGGGCTTTCTAACCAGAGTATAAGCTTTTCTGTAGTAGTGGTGATGATAAGTGGAACGTCATCCGCTGCAATGCGTCCACATGACTTTGCCTAGGAAATGGATTTATATAATTTTCTGTGTATTTTTCCATGACCTGCAGGTAAGAAACAATTGCAGACATTACTTCCTCTCATCAGTGCCTCTCAAGATAGCCTATGACGTTGCTACCTGGGTTGTCACTCAACTGGCCGTGTGCTACACTGTTGCGCCATTTGTTATGCTGGCTGTTGAGCCCACGATTAAGTTTTACAAGTAAGTTCTCTCTTCTTGACTATTACTCTCCAGGCCAGCACAGGCTTTTGTTAAACAACACAAACCACTCTGAAAAGCAGTTGGCATTTCATCACATTTGAAAGGAGTCCAAACAGGATGTTTAATAATCTGTAAGGGGTGATTTTTGTGCTCCTATAACTTATTGAAATGATAATAATAATGCTAACGCAGAGCACTTCACTTCTGCTTCGCAGTCCTTCTGTGTCCTTATGTGACTTCGTGTATTTGGTTCTCTTTTTCAAAACAGTCAAGTCTGAACCATTAACAGTGGCCAAGGCTGGAGAGGTTAAGAATAATGTGAGTTGGCAGTAGGAAGGAATTGATGAGAAAAGACCAAGATTCCAGCTGCCAAGTGTGTAGAACAGGAGATGTGATGGGTCGGCAGGAGATAAGGAGGGTGCTTGGTAGAGTATTACCTCTTGAAATGAGTATGCTTCTCTTTTTGAATACTTCCGTAAGAAGTGAATACCTCCTTAGGTTCCTTAAAAATAAGAAAACGCTGGTAGTGGAATATATGGAATACAATAGAAATAATTTGAAAGAGAGAAATTGAGAAAATAATTTGGAAAGGAAGACTGGACTACATTTCTTTACTTTTCTTTCATTCTTCAGTAAACTTTCAACACAGAGTAACAGATTTTGGTTAAGACAAAAGACAATTCATTCCTCTAACGTAAGATATAGAACTGGTAGTCAGGATAGCTGCTGTCAGTAAGTCTGTTTAAAAGGGGTTGAATTTTGACATTTTCTATTCTTGTTTCTTAAAACATTTTATTTCAACACAGAAAATGTACTATACAAAAATTACTCCAAATCTTTCTTAGTTTCAGTAAGGTGCATTCCCAACTACCTTGTTAACATCTAATTTTTCTATAAAGACAGAAGTAGCAAACAGCAGTCAGAACAAAAAAGGAGAGAAAAGACTAAAATATTAAACCAGTTCATAAATTTACCCCATAAGTGAAGTTGGTTCCTTTTGTGCTACAATAGGCCATTCTGTGTAGTAAATATTAATGTAATTCTGTGAGATTACATTGCTAACATCAAAACTACAGAAATAAATATGTGTGAAGAACTTGCTAGTGCTATGCCAGCATCCATGAATGCAGAAATGTTACTTTTACCAAGGTTCTGACCAAAGAAAATTATTTTCCACCCTCTCCCCAAGTTGGCTCATCACCTTAATATTCTTTGCCCTAGAATATAGTTAATACTTAAGTTTAAGCAAGGAAGTTTGGAGCACTGCACAGCTGGCAGTGGTCTTAACCACCTTACAAAATATTAGAACTATACTAAGAAGCATAAATGAGGCCACAGAGAGGTGCATCTCTGTTGTTAAGAGCTGGACCATACTTTTCCCAGATGTAGTCCTCCACAGAACCAGAGCCTCATGTAGTAGGCTAAAGTATTTTCTATTTCTGTTCAATCTTGTGTTTACCAAATTATTTGATATAAAAATATTTGATATTTAATAAGATATCAAATTAAAATACCTCGGAGTAGTTACCTTCAAAAACACAACCCTTCTGTAAACATCACTACCTGACCTTCCCCAGCTAAAAGCTGAGTGTTTTGATTTATTTCAGATCTCAGCACAGCACTTGGAATCATTTGTGTGTGTGTGCATTTGTTGTGTTTTGTTTTGTCTTTTAAACTTGTGCAAGCTTTATGTCCTAAGCATGAAGGATATTTCTTCAGAATGTAGCCATGTATATTCTAACATTAAAAGAGAGATGGGCTGAGTAAGTTTAAAGTTGAATTACATGGGTTAACCTGAGCTGTCAGACTTCAGATGCTGGAGTTTCCCAATTTATTTCTTGCCTTAACATTAACATCCATGGCAACATTTTCATTGATGCCAGTGGATGCTACATGCATAGGCTGTGCGAAATTCAGGGGTGTATTTTTGTGCTTTCTAGGTCAGGTTCATACTGTCCTCATTGATCACTTAGCATAAAATTCTGCATGGACTTACTGAGGTTGCACAATTCAGGTTGTTAGCAACAAAAATATAACATTCTCTTTCTGCTTTTGTTTCCAGGTCGATGTATTTTCACATGCACATTCTAAGCATCCTGGTGTTACTCGTTTTACCGATCAGACCTCAAACCCACTCCATGAGAAAGCCTCAGAATCAGGCCATGAAGAACGCTATTAAAAGCAAAGACAAATGATGCCTCCAAAGAAAATTGCTGACATTGGGAAATCAAACTGTCATATTGGAAACAAACAAAGAAGAATAGAAATGGGTGGAATGAAGGCTGAAGTAGAATACAAGTGGCATTTGTATTAGTTTTCTTGAAATTTTACTGGACAGGGCAGAAAAGAGCCTGAATGACTGTATTCCAAATTATTCCAGTTAAGAGAGATTTTTACAGCCAACGTTTACAGGCTCATGGGGCATTTTGATTTTTTAAATAAATATTTTTATGAAGTGTTTTTATATATTTAAACTTTTTTACACAGGCATTTTTGCTCTTTTACAGTAATATACAATTATTAATCAATAATCTTGTGATTAGAGGGCCAGGTAGTGGCTAGTAAACAATTAGACCAGCTGCCTGGTAGCCTGGTGCTGTGGGCAGCTGGCAGGAGAAGCTTTTCGTCTCTTGGCTGTGGAGAAAGATGGTACAAGTAGAAAACTTAGGGACATGGGGTTGCTCAAGGTGCTGGCACTGACTTCTGCCCTGGCAGGGAATAGAGGGAGCGGGGTTTTCTCTGGCAATCCCCAGAGCAGGGACTACAGCCTGAACTTGGCAGCAAGTGTATTTCACATCCTTCACCATGACACCTGCTGGTAATGACGGCGAGACAAGTCCCTTGGGAATAGGTGTCTGGGAACACTGGCAACTGCCTCGGCCAAAATCTAAAGCCAAGTAAAAGTGAAACGAACAAACCTCAAACCTTTAGAGTAAAAGAAGGAACATACACTCTGTGATGTGTGGAGTTGTGCTTCTCTAATGACGTAGCTGGTGCTCATTGCTACATCAGCCTTACTTTGCAGTTTTAGAGTGATGCAGCACTTCCATTTTTTCAGCATCAAAATAACTGGGGAGCCGTGCAGGTTTAGTATTTTAAGCTCACAGTTAGGGGTTAAATCTGAAGAAGGTTTGTAATGGGTCAGACTGTTCTACTCAAAAACATCCCATCTTGTGGAGGGTTACATTTTAGCAGGATAACACTATGAAACCTGAAGAGTAATTATCATAGTCATAATAAGTCACTCTCTACAAAATATTGTGTTGTGATATGATCATCACAAGAGTCAAGACTTGAGTCCTGTATGATCTTGACGTGTGACTTAGCCTGGTGATGCAAGTTGCCCTGCTTATAAAGCCCTTGGCTTAGAGGGATGTTTTGAGGTTCAATTTCTAAGAGCTTATTGTGCATTGAGGTAACCTGCTGCTAAATGCTTTGTCAGGTTTTATTTCTTTGTTCTTTTTTTAAATCCACTTACCCCAATAAAACAGGCTTGTATGACACATCAAAACCAACTAAAACATTTTTTAAAATTACTGTTTTCCAGGAATGTTTTTATCAGGATTTTATAGAAGCAATTCGCAGAATCACAGAATCGACTGGGTTGGAAAAGACCTCAGAGATCATCAAGTCCAACTCTTAATTCCCTTGTTAAAGTACTGGTATTGCTTTATGATCATTTAACTGACATGTGATTGAGCAAAGAATCTGCTGGTTGCTGCATTCTGATTTTTATGTCAGATTAAAATTTTGGGAAGAAACAAATTGGTGAAACCAAAACAGGTTCAAAAAAATTTTCTTTTCTCTGATGAGAAGTTTTTGTTTTGTGACCACCTCATGATTTAGAGCATAGTTCATGGAAGAGTTTGTTTGGTAATTTATTTTGAAAGTGAAGTGGGATTGGAAGGTTGATCTGAATAAACAAATTGCTTTGTGTCACCTCCTGGCATTATTAATCACATACATCTAATGTGAAAATGGGTGAGCAGGTGTGAGATTCCTCACACTTGTGAGGCGAGATCATAGAATACCAGGTTGGAAGTGGCCACAAGGATCATCTGGTCCAACCTTTCTTGGCAAAAGCACAGTCTACACAAGATGGCCCAGCACCCTGTCCAGCTGAATCTTAAAAGTGTCCAATGCTGGGGAATCCACCAGGCAAGATGATTCCAATAGCTGATTGTTCTCATTGTGAAAAATTTCCCTCTTGTGTCCAGTCAGAATCTCCTCAGGAGGAACTTCTACCCATTACCCCTTGTTTTTTCCATTTATCTCCCTGTAAAAAGAGAGTCTCCATCTTCTTTGTAGCCACCCTTTAAATATTGGAACAAGGTGATGAGGTGTCTCCCCTAAGCCTTTTTTTTTCTCAAAGCTGAACAAGCCCACTTCTCATCTGCTGGATTTTACAGACAAGATGGGCTTTACAGCCTGCTCCTGCTGAAACAGAGACAAGATGAACCCCATTCATTTTTGTGGAAGTTTTGTCCTTAACTTGGCTGATCCTTATTTGTCCTCATTTATGTTTTCTCCTTATTGGCACCAGCCCCACTCGCCTCTTGGGCATCCAACATTTCCCTCGAGGTCTGGCTGCACCAGCCCTGTTGCTCATGGCAGGGAGCCAGGGTGCATCCCTGGGAAGGATGGTGGTTTGGGCGCTGCTGGATGTGGGATCCTGTGTGCTGAAGCCAGGCTGTGTTTACCTCCCAGAAACTCGAATGAATCTCTACGAGTGCTGGCAGAGCCAATGTAATGCATATCAACACCAGGCTTCAGCAACACCGCAGAAGGCCCATGTTTCCATTAGGTTGGCTTTAATACCTGCTCTGGAAAATAAATGGAGTTGATGGGGGTTGCAGGTTTGTATCTGCTACTTTGCACCTGGAGATCTGCCTGCACAGCCCATGTGCTGCTCTGCAGCCCTTCCCCAGCTGTGCCTTCAAGAGAGGACAGATATTATCTGTGGGGTTTCTTTTCTAGCATTTCATGTAAGTGGAAATTGCTTAACTACAATGCCATCAACTTCTGTTGTAGTTTCAGCTTCTACAATGTGATGGATTAGTCAGGGCCAGTGAGCAAACTCTTCCTCTGCTGTCATGTTGTCTTAGCCTGAACTTCTCCCTGAAAACAGGAACCCTGGGCTTCAATGGCAACTGGTCATGTGGTTTTAATATGATATGTTACACAAATTAACACTGAAATAGTACTTTTTAAATGTTGCATTTGCAGGGAAACATGCTGGTTGAATTAGTCTTAAAGTTGGGGGGGGGGAAGAAATTGTCAAAAGTATTTGCTGTACTGTGTTACTGTGGACTGGGCAGCTTACCTAGACAAATGTGGCAGCCCTGCAAAGCTAACACAGTGCGGATTTAAACCGCTGTAAAATATTCTTTTGAAAAAAGGATATTAGCTTTGGTATTACCTTTTTCAATCCTTTGTACTAAGTCTTTCTCTCCTTTTCTTCTTCTCAGAGGGAGAAAATTTGGTTTTATAGAGAGACTACAAACAGCCAATACTATTTAGAGGAGACTCATGCTAGTAGCATGCATCTACTTTGCACAGGAGTATGTAACTCGTAAGAGCCAAAGTAGACATTCAGGTCATAAAAGTGTGATGTTGGGAGCTCGAGTATTAGCTTTGCATGACTTGGTCTCTATGTGGAATACTGTAACTTGAAGGACTGCTTCAGTGATTAAAATCCATGATTGCGATTACCAGCATGTTAGTAGCTTCTAATCCCTGTCTGGGGTCCTTGTGCTGCAAAAAGCCGAGGAGCTGGTGCTCTTAGGGAGATTCTGAACACAAAGAATCTTGATGGTTTGTAAGAGAGAAATATGGGACTATCAGACAGAAATTTTAAAAGTAGATTGTACTGGATTGACAAAAGTTGTATTTTAAATACAGGAATACCAAAAAGACACCATGACCTTGGATTGAAGGCACATTCTAAATGCTATTTTTCTGCACATTCAGCTGCATTAAAACTAAAGTAGAAGTTGAGGCACACTTAGGAGAGAGGACTGAATGAAGAGTAAAACTTAATTTCAGCATAAGTATGAGTCTGATATTTAAAGAAGCGACAGCTCAGCAACTTCCTTAGTGAGCTGGAAGCAGAAAGTACTTTCTTTGCTGTCCTGTAAGCTGTCCCCCTCTTTGAGTACATTCCTGCATGTCCCCTTGGAGCATGCCGAGCAATGGAGGCAGCACAGAAGTGGGATACAAGGTAGGCAAATATTTTTCCTTCCTTTGGGCTGCTCTGTTCTGCATGCATACATTGTACATAGCTGAGATGTTTTGCATCACTTAAAATGAGGTAGGCGGGTAAGAAGGCCATAGATTTTTAGCCTGTTGATAGGTGTTCACATAAACCTGCACTTGCATCTCTGTATATATAATATCAGGCTCAGCAGACTAGAACTGGATCCTTTCTTAGAAATTACAGGTTGAAATCTCGACACCCAAGGTAGGTTAGCGATAAAATTCCCATCACTGAGGTCAGTGTCTCTGATATTTATAGCCCTTATCTCCCTATTCCTGAACTGCAGACTTTAGAAAAATATTCTGCTGTCTGGAGTAGCAAAGGGACTAACTGGAAATTTGGCTTTAACATTTAAGAGTGTGTGACAAGCGTTGCCTATGATCCGTGTGTTGTGGACAGAAGAAGAGCATGGCTTTCCTCATTCTTACTGAAGACAAAGTGGCACGCACAGCAGCATATTGAAATAACAAATATGTTTGGAGGTACCATTCTCTTTCCTTATGTCACTGAACTGATGTGCTTCAGCTCTCAGGTGCTAGAGATATTCCACTGCGATTACAAAGTGGGAAGCCTTGCATGACATCAGCGTGAGTGCAGAAGCACAGTGTGCACTATACAAATGTATTCTTTTGTGCAGCATCAGCCTGCTGCTCCCTTGCATTTGAATTTGCTCTGGGTGGAAGCTGCAGCCTTCTGAGCGCTGATGTGACATAAAGTGACGGCGCATTTGCTCGGTTACATTTACGAGTGGTGCCCTCTGTGGGCGGCTGGACCTCGGCGAACACTCGAGTGAAGATTCAAGTGTACTGAGGGGGGGATGCTGCAAAGGTGGGGGGTTTTGCAGCATTGCAACCCTGATAACTGCAGGACAGCTGGTGGGTTTCGCATCTGTGGTGATAAATGTGCTTTGCTTTGGGGCAGGAGAGCAAGAGAAATTGAAAATCTAGGTAGACTGGAAAACAATATTGTTACAGGAGGAAATACTGCCTTGCTGGTAGCAAAGATGGTGTTTATATGCCTTAAAAATTTGAGGTACACTGTTATTCACCTGACTCGAATATGGTCTGTGGAAAGGAACCACAGGACGAGGAAATATCAGTTCTGAGAAGTGCCCTGAGACTGCCCTCAGGACCTGATTTATTGTCCATCCACAGAGCAGCTCTAAAAGTGGGACCCCAGGCCTGCCTGGAGGCTTTTCTACTTCAGGGTGGTTTGCTCACACCTGGATGAGGAGCCGTCCAGCTTGACTGTGTGCGGCAGGCAGCAGATCCAGGAGTGTGTCATGCTTATGGTTGGTTTTCCTGATCTCTCTGTCAGAAGCTGTACCGGTCCAGAAATACTGGGAAAAGAATGTGGAGCATACCCAGGCTGAACCAGTTGCTGTGGGACAGGGTGAAGGGAAATACTGCCAGGACCCCCAACATGCTAAGCAACCCTTGCCTTGTCCAGTGATGGAAGTGGGTACCCCATCTTCAGCTGGTGACATGGACCCTCCTCTGAGACACATGGATTTCTCTTTGTTCATAAAGATGCTTATTTTTTCATGTCTTGGTAGGTTCTGTATCAGGGCACATTAGTGTTCCTGCTTTGTTTTGTTTGTGTTTGAGCAAAATGGTGTTACATGGCTATTTTTTGTCTGATCAGGGAGATACACAACTAAAGGCAGCCTCAAAAGATGTGGTGTATAACGTGAGTATAAGAATAGATAACATGAACACATTCTAAGTCTATTACTTGATTTACCTGTCTGTGACTCTGATGCAGGTTTTTTTTGCTCCAGCACTCTTAAATGACACCTTCCGGTGTATAGCAAATGATGCAAGTTTCCCCTGGAGGTGTTCTGGAGGCAGCTTGGACAAAAAACTCCATTTCTGACGTACACGGGTTCCCCAGCTGGCCTGGTCCATGGCTCTGCCAAGGCAGTCAGCTGATGGACTGCATAGGACACTTTGGGATAGCTCGGGGTGCCGCTTCCTTCTTCTCCTATCCCTTGAACATGTGTGTGATCCATGGTGTGCATGTGTGAGAGACTGCTTGCAGCCTCAGCCTTCAATGTGCAAACTCTGGTGCAGGGCCCCTCAGGTACATGAAAGAAGAGACAATTCTCACACAAATCATGAGCAGAAAGGCAGGTGGATTTGGGCAGCAGACAGCAGAGATAATTGGAACTGGGGCTGTTTAGCCTGGAGAAGAGGAGGCTGAGGGGAGACCTGATCACTGTCTACAACTATCTGAAAGGAGGTTGTAGCATGGAGGGCGTTAGTCTCTTGTCCCAAGTAGCAAGCAATAGAATGAGAAGAAATTGCCTCAAGTTGTGCCAGGGGAGGTTCAGATTGGATATTAGGAAAAAATTCTTCATGGAAATGCTTGTCAGGCATTGGAACAGGCTGCCCAGGGAAGTGGTTGAGTCACCGTCCCTGGAGGTGTTTAAAAGGCATTTAGATGAGGTTTCTTAGGAACATGGTTTAGTGTCAGACTGAGATTATGGTTGGACTCAATGATCCTGAGGGTCTCTTCCAACCAAAATGATTCTATGATTCTGTAACTGCATAGGAGGGGACCAGAAGTACAGAGAGATTGTTACAAAGGAGGATGAGCAGACAGCTTGTGCCACTAGCAGGAGCAAAGGGTGGGTTTCTGAAGTGCCAGTCTATGTCTTCATGTGTCTGCCACCAGAGATTGTGTGAAGGTTTGGGAGGAGCCAGGATTGGACTCTGCACCTGCAGAACTGGACACAGCAAGGCTAGGAACAACCTCCCATGGTGTAACCATGTGATCTGTCAATCACTGGCAGAGGGGACTGCAGCCTTGTCAGCTGCCCCACTTGCTGGGTACATGCCTGTGCCTGATTGCCAGTTCCGGCTGTTTCAAATCCTGGACTGGACATTCCCATGCTTTCCCCACCCCAATGAAGTCAAGAGATGCTCTTAAAATACAAAATGTCATCAAGAATCTTTAGTGTCTTTATATTTGCCTTCTGGTCTCGGTGCCCTTGAAGCCTGTGTGTTCAGGCTGTTACCAGCTGCAAAGGCCAGAAAGGCTTCAGGAAACCGTGGCTGTCAGTAAGACCGTTTCCACACTGCACCCAGTTCCCCCGATGTGCTTTGCAAATGATGTGAAGCCATACTGGGCACAGCAGCCACGCTGGGCGCGGGAGCTCTCCTTTCTCCTGGCTCCTTCGAGCCCAGAGGTTTGGCTGGCAGGAGGGACAGTGACAGAAGCTGCCCAGAGGATGGGAAGCGACATTATCGGTGGCTTTCAGAGAGCTGGCTGCTGTGGAGTGATCTTGTTTGCAGCCAGCCGCCTTGTCCCAGCGGTGTGCTATTGGCCTGCCTCAATTAGACTTCTTGACTGATGGCCAGTTTAATGAGCCTATGTACAGAGGGTCATTCAACATGGCAATTATACCTATAAATCTATTTGCAGCAGGGCTCAAATAACCTTTTGCGCACAGTTCTTCATAAAATGACTGTCTGATTAATTAACATTAATTTATCTGCTGTATGGAACCAGATGCAGGCTGTATGAAAGCCTTCGCTCTGATGTGCAGGCGCTGTATGAACTGGCAGGATTTGGGGATAGGAATGGCTCTGATGTTGTTTAAAGTTGCTCTTTAATTTTTTTTTTTTCCTTCTTTCTTCCTCTCTCTCTCTGGTCCCAGTTGATTAACATTCCAGGGCAGTATCATATAACGGGGCAAAATTCAATTAATTGAATATGAAATATTTATAACCCTACTCTATGTGTCTATCAGAGAAGGGTCCTTAATAGATCTTCTCATTAGCATGGACTGGTGACTCACTTCTCTGCTTTCACAGTCATTTGGAATTAAAATCCAATTAATCTAATGTCCCTGTGAATATTATTAAACTATTTGGAAAACTGCATAGAAGAGATATGAGGCAGGGGGTGAGGGGCTAAGAGAAGAAGAGGGAATATGTCTTGAGCTCATTTCTTGTCTGTTAAACATGTAGTCTGGAAAGACTAATTCCCTGTTTTCTGGAAAGTGGATAGCTAATTCTTAATATCAAAAGCTCGAGAATGGAAAAATAATTTGCTTCCTACAAGCAGAACTGTGTCATCTTTGAACAGGCAAAGAAATGCCCTCACCTCCTCCCACTTTTCAGGTTGCTCCTGCTTCTTGGATGCTACTATTAGCCTGAAGCAGAGGCATTTAGGCACCAAGAGATCATTTCAGGGCTCATTCCCAGCTCTCCAGCAGTGTTCAGCTGCCTTAGGCTGCGGGGTTGGCTGTGTGGCCAGAGACTCCAGCTGCCCACTCTGGGGACCCGGAGGGCACTGCCTGTCCTTCCTGACCCTTGCAGGGAATGTCCCTTCCTGTGGGAAGGGTTGCATCTGGAGAGGATGGATGAGACCTTCACAGAGCAAAAACAGTCAGGGCATGCAGATCCCCAGGCTGGGGAGCCCTCCTGGATCACCTCATACAGACATAGCCTAGAGGACTATTTAATTGTTAAGTATCTCTGTCTCTTCAGCAGATAGGGCACTGACCTGAAACTCGGTGAGGAGGGATCTTAACCATGAATTTCACATGCAAACTTCAAGCAGGAGGCAGGTTTCTAAATTGAATATTCCCCTAATGGGAATGACTTGAGGACAAAATCCTTTAATGACTCAAAGGAATTCAGAGGCTGCTGCGAGAGCGTGTAAGTCGGGAGATAAATATTTCTGAGCTGGAAGAATATTCTGGATATTCAGATACAAAATGTTCTTCTTCTATTTTAAACACAATAAATTAAAAAGATCTGTCCGTGAAGTTTGATCTGTGGTGTTTATTTATTTTTTCCTTTGAACACTGCCCCCCCCCCCCTTTTTTTCTCTGTTAGAAGCTTAGTCCAAACATTATCACAGAACATAAATACACATTAAGATATAACTACTATGAATCCCAATGTCTTTATGAAGCCTTATAAGCCAGACTTTGGAGAGACAGAACATTGTTCACCTGTCACAGAGGTACAACTCATGGGAGACAGCTGCATAGTAATGCTGCTGCACGGACTGCAAACCTGAAGCAAGGATTACTTGTGAGTATTGGGAAGAGGTCAGGCTCAGTCACTCCTGTCCTTTGGCACATCTGGAGTTTTCGTCACCCCTGTATCAACCTGTTCCAATTTATTTATTGTATCTGATAAAACTGCAGGCTGTGACTGTGTGATACAGTGAAATATAACATGCAAACCTCAGCTGCTCTGGACTTGATGCAGCAAATAAACCACAGGTGAAAGGATATATTTTTAATTTGCTGAGGGAAATATATGCCTTATGTGCCCCTTTTCCCATTACTGCAACCCCCAAAGTAATCTAGACCTTTTTAAAGTTGCATAATTTACTAGTAATGAAAATCTCATCAGCAGTTTGGTTTGGTGTTCACCTGCACCAAGTCAGACCCAGCAGAAACATACTTCCATTCGCAGTAACTGAGTGAGAAGCCTCTTAATTCAAACCACAGCTTTTGAGGGAGCAGAAAGCAAGAACTGAAATCTTAACCCTCCTAATTCTGGAGAAACCACAGTACCTGAAACCTGCTGGCATCTCACAATACAAAGCCAGAACACCCTGAGGATGCACTACTGGTCTGCTGAAAACTGGTGCCACTGCAAAAGCTGCTGTTTGGGCCCTGGTCACATTTCATACCTCTTTTGTTTGTCTGTCAGTCTATATTTATTTGTTTATTGCTGGTGACCTGCTATGAAGGATACAGGGATGTGGCTGAATCTGAACTACAGGCTTAAGATTTTATTATTTAAAGCTCTAATTTGGTTTGCTTTTGATATTAGAAGAGATCGATCATGGCAAAACTCTCGAGTCCAACCAAATTAAGAGAAGAAACAAGTTTTTTCTTTTCTGTAACTCTTTGCTTTTTCTGCAGCTGGTCATTGGATATTGCCACCAGTTTATTCCTTCTTTCACCCTAGCCAAAAATAAGTGTGGCAGCTCTTCTCCGTAGCTTCCCTCTCCCTTTGTCTGTTGTTTATGGTCTATGCCATAGCTTAGGCTCCAACCCCCAGTGGTCAGGAACAAATAGTCTTGATTACCCCTTTCCCTGGGATCTTTGGAGCAGGAAAAGAGAGAGAAAGGCAACATAAAGTGCACTTGTTCTGTGCCATGAAGATTGGGCTCCCACTTTGTGCTGGTATGAAATGACTGCTGCTGCTGAAGAACAGTGGAAAACCAAATCTCTGGGTCATTTTTTCAGTCTTCTGTAGTACCCTGCACACTTTAGGCACTGTATTAATCAATTATAATTTCTTCCACATTGCCACTTTGTGAGCTTCCTTTGAGCAGTGTTTGCTGTTTTGTGCTCTCTTCCAGCAGGCTCCAGCTTTTCTGGAAGTGGTTGCCTGAGCTCTTTCCCAGGGCGAGGGTATGCCAGCCAGTGCATCAATCCACTTTTGTTTTCGTTAGGCCAGCTTCCTGTGAAGTTTTCAAATTAATTTTAATGCCTCCCTCAATTTTAAGGACTATAAAAAGACTTTGGTTCTGCCTACCTTGGTGAACTGGGACTTTTTCAGGAATCCGGAGGATGCTTTTGCCTTGGTGCCGGGGGTGACTGTTTCCTCCACCCGCATTCAGGGGGTTCCTGGCACTATCGGTGTGAAAACATCCGGACACTTTCCCAGCACCTCTCCAGGCCAGAGGGTGGGGCTAAGCTTCAGATGTCACACCCCTGCCCCACACTGTGCTTGGTCAGGCAGTGCCGGTGGGGCAGTCCTGAGCCTTGCACCTGCTTCCCTGTGCTCAGTCGGCTTGTTGGAGCCGGGATTGTTCCGTAGAAGCCCAGCTGAAGCTGGGGGCAGTGCAGAGGCTGAAGTGACAAATAATGTGGTTTTTCTATGCAAGGTCAAAAAGAAAAAAAAAAGAATAGACAGTTTGGTTGGTTGGTGTCTGGACTGCAAGTCAAAAGGGTGCAGCCTATGCAGACTTACTTATATTACCTTTGAACTAGCTGGCTCTGTAGCAACATGGACCTCACAGTGTGGGCTCAGAGCTGGTAGGGAGGATAAGGACATCCTTGTGCCCAGGAAAGCCATCCCTACTGCATGCTAAGCTTGAGGTCTATGACTTGTGGCTGCTGGTGGGTCTGTGGACAACTACCAAGAGCTCTGCGAGGAAAAGGCAAACCTGATGCTAGCCTTACTTTTTTGATGTAGGCATCATCAATACCAGTGGAAAAATGTTTAATGGCCTACAGAGTGAAAAAAAAAAGCTCACCATGGGGCAGGATGCGAGTTTGCACTGGGTAGCCCCTCTTCTGCTTTTCACTTAGCTTTCTGCTAAGTATCTTTAACAGCTCCCCTTTCTGATGAGAGAAAGGTTGTGTATGGTAAAACACTCTGCAAATTATTTCTCTTGCTTGCAACAGGTTGCTAAACCCGTGGTCCCAAGGGACACCCTCTAAGAGCTACCCTGTGATGACAGGACTTGAAGGGACAAACCGAGCTGCAGAGGTCTATGGGAGTGGAGACTGGCCATGGGCTGCAATAAGCCACAATGGAGCCAAATAGCCCTCAGTCACTCTGCAGTCACAGAAGCAGCATAAAGGAGGTTGAAGTGATCTCTGGACATTAGATGGTCCAGCCTCCTCTGCCACTGCATGAGGCTGACAGAGAGAGGAGGGAGGAGGGAGGAAAAGAGCAAAATATTGAGGAAAGGGTCCAACAGCTGTCCTTCTGCATCTGGTTCTCCATCATTGACACCAGTGAGAGACCCTGCTGCTCAAGTTGGCAAAGTGGCACTGCCAGAGCTTGCCTGTTGGGGAGGGAAGAGGCTGGAGCAGAGACTCCTGCCCTTTCTCTACTCCCAGGTACCTTTCACAGTTCAGGTGTTTTAAATAGCAGAATGAGAAGGACCTCCTAAAAAATTACTATTCACAACAAAGAAAGAGAAGAAGCTGCCAGTTTTGCTACTGGCTAAAGCCTTGTGGGCTTCACTTGGATGTTACCTGGTGCATCAGGAGGCTTTCCCCAGTCAGATGGTGAAAGCAGCTCCTCTGCCAGCACCCACCTGGCCACCCAGTATTCCAGCTGAGACCTGGGTGGCTGAGCGATAGCCTACTTATTCTTTTTTTCCTTCCCAGCATCAGGCTGCAAATGAAAATACCTTTTCAGCCCCCGTATTATTACCCATATGGATGGCACCTTCAGTGCGCGCTATTCATTGCTATAATAGGTGCACCTGTGTATAGCACGCGCGCTGGAGCTGCGGCAGCTGTGGACTGTAATTGCAAAACATTATTTTCTGTTTCTCCCTGAAAGCTTTTTTTTTTTTTCTTGTTGTTACTGTGAAGGTCCATTTATAATGACTGCAGACCTCTTTCTTTCTGCAGGGCTCCCTCTTCCTAGTACACCTATTTCTATATGCTGAAGTTCTTCAAAGAGCACATGTGAACGCAAGTGCTGTCTCATGTTGGATGTGGACCCAGCAGCCTCCATCCCTGTGTCCAGCAGGAGGACGGGGCGCTTGCTGCAGGACGTGGTGCGTATGGTCAGCTGAGGGCCCAGGCCATGCCTGTCATCACTGCTGCTCTGAGCCATGGGCTTTTATGCAGGTTGGCATGGAGGATCTGAGATGATTAATTCATTTGTTCCTTGAATATTCTGCCCCTGGGTGCCCACGTAACTGTGAAGCAATTTAGTACTTTTGGGCCTGAATTAGTGCAAGTGCCGATGGAGAATGCATGGGAAGGAGGAGGGGGGATACTGAGAACACAGCTAGCAACTCTTAAAAATGAAAAATACAGAGATGGAGTGCTTTGGAAAAGAAAAATAAAAATCCTCATTTGTTTTTCAGTCCTCTCAGCTATCATGCTGAATTCAGTTCACTGAAAGGCAACCAGCTAGGCAGTGTTTCAGGTTGTGCCTTATAAATCAAGGCTGTAGCAAGGAATTTGAAACGTATGTTGATGCTGGCTGTTCTCTTACCTCCTGCTGTAATGAATTCATGTCTGCAGACAACAGACACAATTATTATGGAAATTACACACACACACACAAACACTCAGAGGAAAACAGGGATTTTTCAGAGCTCTTGCTCTGCTGCTCCTAGCTCAGGCCTCCAACACCTGACTGGGCTCTCATGGCATGTGGCAGGATTTTGCCCACCTTCTTGGATAGCCGCTGGAGGACATTGCTTGTGCTTCTCCCTGAGCAACTGGGTGTATAGTAGCTCAGCACTGCAATGGGTGGTATAGGGAGTAACTGGGCATCCACCAGTCATGCCAAGGAAGATTACTGGCAACGAAGCTGGGGAAGGGTCTGGAGGACAAGTCTGATGAGTAGCGGCTGAGGGAACTGGGGCTGTTTAGCCTGGAGAAAAGGAGGCTTAGGGGTGACCTGAGCACTGTCTACAACTACCTGAAAGGAGGTTGTAGCATGGAGTGTTGGTCTCCCAAATAACAAGTGATAGGACAAGAGGAAATAGCCTCAAGTTGCACCAGGGGAGGTTCAGATTAGATATCAGAAAAAAAAAAATATTCACAGAAAGGGTTAGCAGGCATTGGAACAGGCTGCCCAGGGAAGTGATGGAGTCACCATCCCTGGGGGTTTTAAAGCATGTACAGACAAGGTTCTTAGGGACATGGTTTAGTGTTGGAGTTAGGTTATGGTTGGACTTGATGATCTTCAGGGTCTCTTCCAATCAAAATGATTCCATGATTTTAGGATAATTAACTTAAATAAATAAAACCAAATCCCACTAAGTGGCCAAGCACAAAATTTGATATTGTGGTGAAGGGCCACAAACCGGACTGATGTGCTGGGATGCTGAGAAATCCATGCCCCCCACCCCATCCCTTCCACTGCGTTTTCTATGGCATGGCAAAAATCCTGCTCTTTCAGCTTTATGTCAAAAGCAAGCCTTACATCAGAGGTGTAACAATCCCACGTCCCTGGGCAGCGAGGTGGCGGGCAAGCACGGATTTCCACCCCCAAACACACAATTAATACTTGGATGCGGTGTGAGTGCTGGAGGCACCTGCACTTGGTGCAGTAAGGATTGGGACAGGGGGTGCGGGGAGGTCGCCGCTGCCTCCGCGCTGCCCCACGCACCCCTCGGTGCCCGGCGGCGGGGCCGGCAGGTGGCAGTGCTCCCTCAAACATTTGGGAACCGGCGTTTAAAATCCCAAACGTAGAAACCAGCGATTTCCTCGCACATGCGGCTGCAAACCCAAACGAACATGAGGGCAGAGCGCTGGAATCCCTCTTCCTTTGTTTTTTCTGTTTTTATTTTGTATTTTTTCCCACAGCTAGACGTAGAAGTATTCAACTTTCCCTTTTCTCTGTGTTTAAAATAAACTCTGAAAATTTCCTTTCTGTGCCTAAAAGTAAAAATGAACAGACCTTCAGCTCTGCAGCAGGTTGGATGTGAGAAGGTACGTATATATTTTCAACGTTGCCAACCACTAACGATGTACGGTTGTCACTATATTTTGTATCAGTGAAAGGATACTGATGGCTAAAATACTGTAGCTTCCACATAGATAGATTTCGTTTTTCTCAAAGATGCAAATGCATTTGTTTCTCCTCACGCCCCAAAGACAAATTTCACAGCTTTTTGTAAAACCTCAGGTTTTGTTTTGTTTCTCTGTTTTGTTTTGGTTTTTTTCTTACTTTTCCGTAAGCGTTTTTGGTTTTGCTGTTGTTTTTGTGGGTTTTTTTCTCCTTTTATTTTTGTTTTTGTTTTTATTTTCTTATTTCCACAGCATTATGAGTTCTTCATTGCTTGCTCTTGATTAGTGCCCCAAAGGCTGAGGCAAGGGTAAGAGTACAGTGGAGGTGTTTCAATGAGGCAGAAAAAAAAGCCTCCCAAGAAAACCTGTCTAGATAATGATACATCTGTGTGCTGCATGCAAACCCTCCTTGAACTCCACAGTTTCATGAGAGTCACTGTACCAGGAGATATAATAGTGTATGGAAGGGATTTTTTAGGGTCGTTTACGTGGAATTTTCCTGAATCCAGACTTTTTTGGGCTGCATGTGTATGTGAAGGCTGTTCTACAAGTGCAGGTGGGGCACTGAAGGGGTCGGATGGTGGCACGGTGTGAAGGGAGAGGTGAAATTTTGCATGTGCTTCATGGCTGCCTGTATTCCTGACCCAAAAATGCTAAGGAGGAGCCTTTGCAAATGTTACCTTTTTTCTCAGGTCCTTGGAAAGTGGCACCCAAAGTCCAGTCTAGAAATTCTCCTGAAGAGTCCAAACACCTGTGAGGGACAAGGCTGGGAGCTCATGGCCAGCTGGAAAATGCTGAGAAATCTTCCTTGTGGTGGGGAACAGCTTCATCTGGATTTCAGAAACTCTTCCGAGTTTTTGAACTTTCTCTTATTGCTACTCACCTTTTTCTGTGTGCTGAGTAATTCAGTTAGGGGGAGCCATAAACAGAGAGTTCAATTTCCTTGAAAACATTCTTGGTTCTAATACATATTTCCTAATTAAGAAGTGAATTACAAGACAGAACAAAACACTGGCTGTAAGGCGGCATTACCAGTGGGTTTGTGTGATCACAGCTTTTTCGTGCCTTTATTTCAGAGAGGAAATCTGATGAAACGGAGGATGGATGAAACGTACAGAGTTTGATCGTGATACAGCAGTTCTTACCTCCATGTTGCTGGCTAAAACCAGATGAGTGCTGCGTGCATAGCTGTTAGCATCTGTCGGTTGTGAAATGATTTGATGGTTTCGAGTTGGGTTTCTATGGGACGAGTTTCTATTTAACAAGAAAACAGCAGTGAAACAGGCGCTCTTGCTAATCGTTAGAGAGGCCAGAGATTGAATAGATGATGGAAACTGAATTTCTTTCTCATCTAGCTCTTGTCAACACTGCATGAAAAATAGAGCAGGCCTCGATGCAGGACAACAGCTTCATCAAATTTTGAACTTTCAAAGTTATTTTCATTGTGTAAGGATCAGAATGGATTTTTAAAATTTCTTGTGAAATAGGCCACAGCATCCTTTAATTAAATTTCTTAGCAGAATAACTCTTGAGATATTTAATTTACTGAAAGTTTTGGGTTCTTTTTTTTTTCTTTTTTTTCTGGAGAGCAAAACCACTCAGTAGTAACTTTGGTGCTAATTTAGTTAAAAATTATGACAATTTTTTTGTAAAAAAACAAGGAAAATCTTGGAAAGTGTCTTTTTTTCCAACTAAAATGTATTTAATGCAGAAATTCTTTGTTGTTCCCAGGTCAAAAATGTGTCCCAGCCATCAATGAATGATCCTTCATAGCCAGGTTTGGGTTTTCTAAGCTTTTTTTTTTTTTTTTGCACATAATAATTAGTAGCGACACTGGAAATCAGATCTTTAGCTGATGTTCATTTGAACTCCCTGCAGTTGCCTGCCTTTGAACATTTTTCCAGATTTTGAAGTGCTTACACCTTATTTATTTATTTATTTATTTATTTATTTTTATTCCAACAAAGCCAGCAGACTGGAGCGAGGATTAGGATCCTGTTGTGAGCAGCGTTGCACAAGTGTGTAGCAAGAGCCAGTCGCTGTCTCAAAGGGTTTTATAATCAGCATAGTGAAGAGAGACAACATTCAAGAGTGGAAACAGGCAAATAGAGACAGAGGAACTTGTCCAAGGTCAAAGATTTGTTTGGACCCTGACTCCTGACTGGCTCAGCCTTTCCCACCCTGACCCCTCCTCCAGCATTTTGCAATTGGGTGGGCTTTTCCTCTGGCCTTCCCTGGTGTTTGGCACCACCTTTTGGGGAGCCATCTCCTTTGTGGTCAGACCTGAGAGGAGATGGCTGCGAGGAGAGGTCAGACATCAAAGGAGATGGCTCCGCAGCTGGCTCGCTAAATTCCGAGCCCTGTCACCAGCAGTTGTCAGAGCCACATGCTTCAGGAAAACAGAGAAGAAACCCACAGCAGACAGTTATGAAATGTCTTATCCCTGGTAAAGTTTCCTTTTGAACTGCTGTCAGTTAAAGGATGTGGCCTCAAGCACTCTTTTTTTTTCTTTTATATATATTTAC
Source organism: Patagioenas fasciata (assembly GCF_037038585.1). Lineage (NCBI taxonomy): Eukaryota > Metazoa > Chordata > Aves > Columbiformes > Columbidae > Patagioenas > Patagioenas fasciata. The sequence goes on along the minus strand of NC_092521.1, from coordinate 98,751,797 downwards.
TACTTAAATTCTAGATGTTCTTGTTACCCAGACTTGTTTATGCTTCGTCTGCTTAATTTGACTTAAAACAGCTCCTCAGGGCAGAGAACTGGTCTTCTTAAGTTTTTAAATTACCATGTCCCCCTCCTAAAGTTGTGTAGATTGTAATAAATAAAATAGCAGTGATGGACACTTCGAGGTTTAACCAGCCATTCCCAATCTTTCCTTCTCTGTTTGGTTTTGGTTGGGCACAGTTCTTGGGTTGAAACCACCTTTGTCCCAGACTGTAAACCAAAAGAGAGTTGTACTCAAAGAGAACCAAATCATATTCAAAGAGGTGAGGGCCATCTCTGGGATGTATTTCTGTTTCTGCAGCCATTTTGGTTTGGGCACCTGAAGCACCAAAAATTCCTCAGCAGTGAAATTCAGGGTCAGGAGTCAGACCTTCAGCCAGGATAAGCCAGACTGCTTCCCCAAAGGCAGGGGCACTTCAGGGGATGGCACCTTGGGGGCTGCTCCAGGGCCACCTCCCAGACAAGACTCATTTTGGGGATCCAGGGAGGCCATGACCCTCCTCCTACCTGCTCCTGGCATGGTGGTCAGCCAGGCTGAAACCATTAGGTGAGAGGAGAGATGGATAAATCTGCTCCTCCCCAGACCAGGTGAAGGAGATGTATAGGTTCTTTCCCCAGCTGGTATTTTCAATGACTGAGTTTTCAGGCTGGAGATGCAGAGAACATCTGATACCAGCTAACCTGGAGCTTGAGTGGCTTTTCCCTAAAATTGGTTAACTGCTCCAGAAAGTGCTGGTAAACCTGATTTGTGCAAGCACTTACAGCAAATTACTTCTGAAACGTGCGCCACAGCGCTTAGCAGGCGTGTGTGCTGACAGTAAAATCAGCCACCCCTGCTTTTGAAAATGAAAAGGTACCACCACACCCAGGAGACTAATGGTGCTGATGCAAGGTGTGCTTAATGTCAAGAAGGGTTTGGCAAATCATCATAACTCCTTTGGACCATACACCTCCACCACAATATTGTGAATGGCTTTTTCTCAGAGCAGGACAAACAAAAAACTTTTTTTCAGGACAGCATTAGTTTATTTGATGAGGTAGCTTGAGTTAAATTTCACTGTGCTTGTCTAAATCTTGCTAACCTAGCTGTGAAGCAATCGAGGAAACTTGTTACAGCTACACAAATGTTGTGAATTAAAAAAAAAACAAAAACACAACCCAAATCCAACTCTCTCTGTTCCAGCCTTATTGAGAAAAAATACAATAAACAAAACCTCATGTGAACTCTGGCCTAACCCTTGTCCCCAGGTCTGGCTGAGGTTGGTGATGAGTCATTTACTGTGGCACCATGATGAATATGAGCATCTGGATTGGGTTTCTGACATGCAAAGCTCCAGACTGTGCACACTGCTGTCCTGAACGTTGAAGTAGGATGTAACATTGATTTTTTTTTTTTTTTTTTAACAAGTGAATTGCTAGAGCTCTTATCCATCTCCCTTTACCCCTTTCCCTTTCCTACAGCCCCACAGACCAAACTGGGAGACACAGACCTCCTGTGTCCTAGTGGACCTCCTACCCCAGTGTGTTTTAGTTTGCATCCTCAGAGAGAATCAAGCATGCTGCCTGCCTGCTTGGGAGTAGCGCTCAGATGAGAGCTGTCACCACAGATGGCTGCAACTGAATTTTCAGTTCGCTGGGTGTGTTATTTCTACCCTGTTTGAACCAGAAATATGTTTGTTTAAATATTTTCTCTGAAATTTCACTTTTGGAAATTTGCCTTGTATCATTTCAGAACTAGTTCACTTGGTGATTTGTTTAATTTGGGAGCTAATTATTACAATTTTGTCGTATTCCTCGATGTCAGTTATCAGAACTACCCTGATGTAATTTGTAAGCAAAGCAAATGGTATAAAAACTTATATGAACCACCTAAAAACATTTTGACATTAGATTCTCGAATTTCATTTCAAAACTCCAAAATCTGACCTCGAAATGCCAACATGTTCTGGGATGAAAAAGCCTAATTCATTTTTATTTAATTTCAGTATCTTTTTAATGGGACTTTTATCGAGATCATTACTAAAAAGATTAAATTGGGTAAAACCTTCAGATTTTCACTAGAAATTCACTCTAAAATTCTGTTGCCACTTGTTTGAGGTACATGGCTCCATTGAGTCTGGGTGAGAGGCTTTTGCCTCTGTCTTAGAGATGTTACAGACAAAATCCTGTTCAGAGTTTGACTTAAGGCTGCAGTAAACTTATTGTATTGTGTCTTTATTTTTTCAGACCTATCTGGACTCACGCTTTTGTCATTAGGGGTAAATGCTCAGAAACTGTGTAAGTCACTGCCTACTTACATGTTATACCTGCCTGAGCCAAGCCACAGTGTTGATATTAAATATGATGTGAGGTATTGGCTTGTAGATATGGTGATGGAGGGGACAAAAAGAGGGCTCCTGTCATATTACTACGTCCCTTTCATCATGTTCTGAAAGGAGCATGGAAAGAGCTGAAGGAGGTGTCAGAAGACAAGGTTAGGAGGATGGGCAACAAGTATTAGGTTTAATGTTGAAGATGGTGAATCTTGAGGTCACTTTAGTTTCTGGTGGTGGTAAGTTCCACACCACATAAATCATGGGTCTGTGGGAGAGTGGCCAGGCACTGCTGTCAGGAGGAGATGGATGGGTGGTGGGGAGAGGTGGCCTCCCAGGTGAGCCTGGCTGGCCCAAGCACAGCTGCAACTGGCAGCTTAAACCACTTGCTGGCCACACTGAGAAGACTGTGCCCTGCTAGTGGGATGAAAGGGGAGGTTTGTTCCTAGGGACCCGCTTTACTGGGCAGATGTGCTGCTCTGCTTCGCATCAATGCATCCAGAAACCCTTCTCCTGACTGGACCACACCAAGTGCCATCACTGGCCCTTCACATGAGTCTCCTTGTCATGGGACAGCAGCATGGTGGCAGGGCTGTACTTCACATCGTCACACCTCTGGTTGTCCCCTCCTATCTCCACACTCCTTGCCCTGTGCTGAGCAGAATAGCAGAGTGAAGATAATGATCCTCATTTATATCAGTTAAGGTCTCAGCCCACTCTGGAATTTACTTCATTAGGGCTGTAGGCTGAATTTATTTTAATTTCTCCTACACTAGTGCCTTGCTGCAGTGTAACTAAAGCATCTCTTTTTTTAGTGAACTGAAGTAGCAGAGTTGTCTCTTTTCATTTAACTGTCTTCAGCTTTCCTTTCCCTTCCCTTCCCTTCCCTTCCCTTCCCTTCCCTTCCCTTCCCTTCCCTTCCCTTCCCTTCCCTTCCCTTCCCTTCCCTTCCCTTCCCTTCCCTTCCCTTCCCCTTCTTACTCCCCTTTCTTGCAGGTTGTTTACTGACTATCACCCAGCCTCTGATATCAGGCATCATCTGGATTCATCAGCCACCAGCAATAAAAAGGCAGCAGGCAGGAACACCTGCCACACCCAGGGGCTAGGATGGGATTGCCCTTTGGGAAGGTGTCCGATCTGCAGGGAGGCTGGGTCCTCCCCTTCCCTCTTACTGCCGTTTGTGCCTTTGAAGAAGGAAAAGGAAGCAAAAGGACACTTTTTGAGAAGCCTTTTAGGGGTTGCTGCTTCTCAGAGCTTTGGCCTTTCCAAGCGAGGGGGATGGAGATTGAGGGGACATGGTTTGGGTTGTTCAGCCTGGAGAAGAGAAGGCTCCCTCTGAGGAGACCTTATTGTGGCATTTCAATACTTAAAATGGGACTATAAGAAAGATGGGGGCAGACTTTTTAGCAGGGCCTGGGGTGGGCAGGACAAGGGGTGATGGTTTTAAAGTAAAGGAGGGGAGGTTCAGTCTAGACATGAGGAAGAAATGTTTTACAATGAGGATGGTGAAACACTGGCCCAAGGTGCCCAGAGAGGTGGTAGACACCCCATCCCTGGAGGCATTGAAGGCCAGGCTGGACGGGGCTCTGAGGAACCTGATTTAGTTGAAGACGTCCCTGCTCATGGCAAGGGGGGTTGGACTAGATGACCTTTGAAAGTCCCTTCCAACTCAAACTATTCTATGATTCTATGTTTTTTGTGGCAGTAAAGCCCTGTGATGTGAACAAGAGCTGCAACAGGAGCAGAAACCCCAGAGCCCACTCCAGGCAGGCAGCCCATCCCCAGCAGTGTGTCTGCAGTGTCCACAATCTCCCTTCTCCTTTTCCCTGTCCTGGGAGGCTGTTGTTCTCACCTCACAGGTGGTGGGTCAATCTCCCTGGTTGTGCTGCAGAACCCCCCAAGCCGCTGACAGCACCAGCATGGGTGCCACAGCTGTGGCACTTGTTTTCAGGGAAGGAGACACTGCGGTGTACGAGGTTATTGCCAGGCTTGTGAGGTTTTGCCTGATGTCTGCCATGAAACTGCTACCTCCTTCCTTTCGTTTGCATCCAAGCCCCAATGCTCCCTCTGCTGGGAAAAGTAAAAAGGTGAAAACTAACACAAAATAGGCAGAAATGACCTGAAAAGTGTTAACACAATACTCCACTTTCTGCTCCATGATGCACCTGCACATCCATAGATGCGGCAATGTCATGGCTACTGACTTGCCTGGGGACTTATACAGACAGTTCGTGTGTGTGTGTGTTGTTTTTGTTGTTGTTTTTAATAGGCTTCCCTGTGAGTCTATGCTTCAAAAGAGATATAGGGCCTTCTTTCATAACAACCTGGCTTTAATATAGCTTGCCCAGCCCCTCTGTTTTCCCTAACACAGGACATTTTCCAAAGCCTGATCCTAAACTCAGGGTGCTGGGAACCTGTGGCTCAGCACACCCATCACTTCTTGCTCTTACACCTGGTATAAGATCCTAAGAAACTCCCTTGAGGCAAAAGATTCCTTTACTGGGGCTAACCTTGTGACACAGATTGGCTTTTTCAGTAGCACTTGTGCTGCTTTATAGCACTAGAAATACCCGTTTTTGATAAGGGAAATGACAGGGTTTAAATGTGTGTGTTTGTGTGGTGCACAAGCAAGTATCTGTGTGTGTGCTATCACTGAATGGGGATAAAGTGTCCGCCCAGCTCTTCATCCGTTTTGGAGATGGTGGCAGCAGGTTTGCTTCTATAGAGAGCTTTATAGACTTGTTTCCCATCAATGGGCAGCCCTGACTGCATTAATTCCTTCCATCAAAACAAATGAGCCTATGACTGGATCTGACTGCATGGCTTTCAAGGGAATTCATTCTGTGGCTTTCATGTTAGCGGTATCTGTGGAAAACAGGAAACTGTTTTCCCATCTCATTCACATAATAGATAAGATGAGGAATTAGCTGCTGGATGAGCATCCTGGGGGCTGTTCATTTTGTCGCAATAAATAAGGCTCTGCTGCTGCTGCCTCCTGTGCACACGCACCACACATACACGTGCACACACACACGTGCACACACACACCATTTCTATCTCTCAGGATCACCTTCTCACTTGAGACCAACTCTGTCTCTTTGTTGCAGACTCCCTGATTTGGAAAGGAAGGTTTTCCTTCCTCAGCTTCTTTTCTCTCTTGCTTCTTCCCACAGCTGCTGTCTGTGGAGAGCCCAAGCTCATCACAGCTGGCTGTGTGCAACCCCAAATATGAAATGTTTGGTTGGGTAGTGGATTTTCACCAGTATGACATGATAGATAACCGCTCCTGCTTGCCACTCTTCCCTCTTCCACATCCAGTGGCAGGGACCAGATGGGAGCCCCAACATGTTGCTGCAGTGAGCTGAGGGTGTGCCCCAGCTGGCCACCCCTTGGCTGGCCTCCATGGCTTGACAGCAATTACTTTCTTCAGCTCGATGAGAACCACACAGTCTTTCTGCACTGCTCCCTCCACAGGCAGTGACAAATGCCATGGCCTGGTACTCCTGTAACCCATGGGCTACAGGCAGCACCGACTTTCTTTTAAGTTTGCTTTTTCCACCACCTCACGTTTTTACCACTTATAGACAGTAAAATGAAGCCAACATCAGGGAGAATTATTCCTGTTCAAGAAATGCAGTTAGTGATTAGGATGGAAGAAAAGTATTCCTGGGCAGATACTGGAGAAGGAGAGGGTGCTTTTGCCCTCCGAGTCATCGTCCCACAGACCCAGCTTGGAGCAAATTTGAGAAAAGTGTAGTCAAAGCAAAGGTGTTGGGTGGTGGTCTGTTTCTTTTTTTCTCTCTCTCCTTTTTTTTTTTTTTAATGTGTTTTTTGTTTAATGTTTAGAAAACTAAAGAAAAGGAAATCAATTATGAGGCCCACCTGAATTTTATTTCCTCACCAAAAACCAAATTACTCAGCAAACTTATCGCTTGCTATTGCAGGCCTTGGTATTAAAGAAAACAATCAGGCCAGCAGGATTAATCTCTGACAGCTGCCTTATCTTTAACTTGCACCTTTGTTATTTTCTGATGAGCTTCTCTTTTTTTGCTGCCACGTTGTACCATACCTCACTGGTTCCTTTCATTTTATCATCAGGCAGGAGCGGAGGACCTTTCAGTTTATTAAAAAACCTTTATTTGTGAAGAACAAAGAGGGGAGAAAAAAGGCAAACAATGAGGTCAGACAATCTCCTTCTTGCCAGGAGTCACTCACCTGTTATTTAGAGTGTTATCAGTTAGAGGGGACTTGCATCATTGAAAATCAGTCCCTGACAGCATACTCTGTTAATGTGCACACCCGCTTGCACATACACACACACAAAAGCCCCTTATGATTGACTCATACCAACCTCCAGACAAGGTCCTCTCCTGCCAAGGCTATAATATTTTCACTAGGGGAAGTCCATTTTTGTTCTGTCTTGAGTGTGGTGATCAGGGTCTGTGGTGCAAGAATACAGCTCTGACAAGTCAAGCTGCAGGAGGCTACTTGAACTGCACACAGTGTCCTCCACCCCCCAGGAAAATCTTCTGTCCTAACCTGCCTAGTGCTCTTCTGGCAGCTAGTGAGATACAACATGTCTTTGCGATTTGCCTTTGTCTTCTGCTGGCATTAATCATGTGCTGCTTTGCTAGTGATATTGACTCTGGTAGCACCCAAGATGACTTTGTCAGGTAGGAACATGTCCTTTTCCAACTGTAGTCCTCAGTGCTGCGTGGATGCTGATCTCTTCAGTGGAGAAAACGCCTCCTGCCTTTGTCCTGCTGGTGCGTTTTGCTGTTGAAGGCTTCACAGAATCTCGTAGGGACAAGTTGAGCTCTGATAACAAAATGTAGAGCTGATTTCCCACTTTTGACGTAACAAGTCCAGCTTGTAATGGGTTTTTTTGCTTCCTTTTCTCCTGTTGATGTCTGGACTTGTGGGACATCAGCTCACGAATCAGTGAATTTGAATTAGTGGCATCACATTGGCCCCACAGAACTGGGAACTCCACCTATAAAAACAGAGTTACAGAAACAGACTTCTCTTTCTGGAGTTTGTAGAGCAAACTAACTTTGAAGCTGTGTTTAAGAAGGAACTTGTTGAAGACACTGAGATTATTGATTACTACTTTGTGACAGTGGCAAAGGATTGTGTGCTCAGTAAGACAGTTTTACTTATAGCTCACCTTGATGTGTGCACCACACATGTATGTCAGTCTGGTTTATATAGTGTAGGTGAGCTGGGGGGTACTTGATATGTGTTTCCCATAGGCTTATGGTCATGGTGGGGAAAGTCTCTCTTGAAGGAAGGAATGGAATCAGTCTGGGATGGGGGTTTGGTTACAAGTGTGTCATGAGACAGAGTTTTAAGCAAGAGCGAGAGTCAGACGGGTGGTTTTTAAAGTCTTTTTAAGGCCTCTCTGTATGATTTCACAGCTAGCCAAAGACCATGTGCATGTTGCAGGAACTGTGGAGTTAATGCCACCGAGAAATGTTTCAGTATTTAGAAAAAGCCAACAAGAGAAACAAGGAGGAAAAAACAATGCATAAATAATCATAGTAAAATGGTGTTACTCAATCCCCACAAAAACTAAAAATGCTTGGAATGTGAACATGTAAACCTATGGCCGCATACCTTTACCTTACTATATCTGTGTGATCACAGGCATAGTCATGTACATGACGATAGAACACATGATGGTCTAGCAGTATAAATGCTTTACTGGCAGGAGTTTAAATTGGTCTGCTGTAAATCATGCTGCCAAGAGTGGTGCATGGCATTCTTGTCCTTTGCCTCTCCTCTGAACCAGACTGGGAAGCAGATGGTATAAAACTGTTTCTTCCAGCACTGTGCCAATCCCCATCCCAGGAAAAAAAAACAAAAAACAAAAAACAAAAAACAAACAAACAACAAAAAAAAAAAAAAAAAAAAAAACCCAACAAACAACAAAAAACAACAAACCCAAACCCTCTGCTGCCTGTTTGAGATGGCTTTCATTTTCCTTTACACCACTGGAGAGCAAAAATCCCTCAACAAAGCTTTTCTACAGGTAAAGAAAGCACAGTTGAAGAGGGCTGACTTCTCATGTCCTTTCCTGGTTAGATGCTTTGGGAAGCTGGGTTACTTCACTGGGTCTTGGGTTGAGTTCTGTGGTGTGTTTGCCCACGGTTTTGTCCCATGAGCTGCAGGCACGAAGTCTTCTCTGCCACACATGACTACAGAACCTGAAGGTCTACAATTGTCATTGCATACTCAAAAATGACCATGTGGCTTGTTTATTAAATAGAAATATGCACAGATCTCTAGCTAGGAGGGATATAATTGTCCATAAAAGGAGTAGATGTGTTTCCAAGCTGTGAATGCACACAAAGAAATGCTTTTTGCAATCATGATCTATTTACCTATATGTGTATATATGCACATACATGTGCCTTTAGACAGAACCGGCTATATCATCTGAGAGCCTTGGTTATTTTCAGCGATCTGCTGCTCTTCTTTCTAGGTATTTTCATTTCTTCTCTGGAAGCATTATTCAGTTTGACGGCTCACTTCAAATCTGCCACGTACCAACCTAGCTGAAAAGAACCTGAGAAAATGAACAGAGACAGCCACACAAAAGGAGCAGGGGTGGGCACTAAAATCAGAAGAACAAGAAAGGTAGGATAATTCTTTGACAAAAGGGTCTTTGGGATCTAATGCTCTCGTGGTTTGTTATTGTGCTCCATGCTTTGTTATTGTGGTTTGATGTTTCTTTGGTGTTTGTTTTCTGGTTGTTTTTTGTTTTGTGGTTGATTTGTTTTGTTTTGTTTTGTTTTCTTTTTTTCTCTTTTGACTTGTGTCTTGGTCAGTATCTCTGTCCTTTTCTCTCTAGACCAGCAACAGTTGCATACTGCAGTCAACTGTTAACATGAGCTTGAAGGACACATCAGGTCCCAAGAACCCCCTTGCAATTAAACAAGCCGGTGGCATCCTGTGGCTTGAGCATACAGAGGTAACCTGGTTTACGCCCTTTCATTTGGCCATGCTTACTTAATTTTTTCCAGTGTAGCAAGACTCTACTCTTGTCTTTCCTTCCCTGGCTCCCCAGTAAACAGAGTTGGCCTGAAGCAATTGTAATTATTTATTTGATTTCATTTATGCTGAGCACAATCTTAGATTGCATTAGCTACAGTAAAAATAAAAACAAATCAAAACTCATACCTCCTTCTGAATTATACTGCCATGACAACAATGAAAGTAGAAGTATCCTAATCAAAACCTCCCTTCTTAGCCCACCCCAATATATTAAACTAAAGCTTAACAAAAGAGACAAGTTTTGCAATGTGCCCTGAGGGTTCACCACATAAGGAAGCAAATTCAAGAGCTGTGGGCTTTTTCTGCAGAGAAAAAAAGCCATTTCCAAATGTGTCACTCCAGGGACTGACGGTTCAAATGCCTTGGCTCATCTCAACGGTGGACCCAGCGTTTGTAGGCAGAGGCAGTCTCTGGGGGACGGGCAGGTTCAAATCACAAGGAGACTGAGAAACTAAGGCCCGAATTGCACCTGGAAATGAACTGAAAATTGGCGCAGCCTGTGTACCATCTGCACTCCATGGTTTGTGTCTGAAATGTGGATATGTAAGCAGGCAGCTGCATATTGCAATTAGCTGAAGTTTCTGAGTGGTCCTCAGACATAGTGCTGAGCAGACCACATGGCAGAGATCCAGTCTGGAGATGAGAAAAGCACAGACAATGGTGACACAGTCCAACAGGACAAGAGGTTGAAATCTCCTCACCCAGCAGACAGGAGAAGGGGAAATAAACACTCGTATCTCCTGCTGCCGCTGGAACATTCAAAAGCATCTGGAAATCCAGGAGGTCTTCTCTAGCCGGGCAAAAAAGGGCAAGGCTTCCCTCCATCCAGACAGCAAGCATCACTTTTGCCATCTCCCCCAATTATTTCCTGCCATCATTATAATTTTGATTTCGTATGCAGGCAGCTCTCGTCTTCCAAGCCCTGGGTTTGGATTGAGCCTGAGAAAGCCAAATGTCTGCAGAAACCTGAGGTCCCATGAAACAGGAGTCACAGAGCTGAACATCATGAGCATTTTGATGGTGTGTTTTTCCAGCACTGTGATGGTTCCTCTGTGGGTATTACAAGCCTTCTGTGGAAAAAGTAATGAAATAACCCTCTGATAACCCAAAATACATGCAATTTTTTATTCAAATGTCAGAAGGTCTTCACCATCAATCCAGTGAGTGCAGCATACGAGTCCTAAGTACTCTGACGCATGAACCCTGTTGTGGAAAACTCTCTCTAAAGTTTGTCTCAAAGATGATGTGAACAAAACCTATCTAAGCCCTGCTGGGGACATCACATCCAAGATGCAGAAGTGTGGCAAATTTTAGCCCTAGTTATAGAAATGAGGAAGACTGTAGAGACTTTTTGGAGGGAATTTTTTTGGAGGAAACTGGTGGCTCAAAGTGGCCAAGAGTTGCACTCTTCTGGGAACCTAAGTACACAGCACTGAGAGTGCATGATATCTGAAAGAGAGGACAAGCACACTAGTTAAATTACAAGATGACAACTGTGTTACTGTGAACCCAGGGGGTCTGACCTGCCCCTGCATTGCAGAAATTTTAGTCTTCCAAATTGACTTCTCTCTGCTGAGGCATCCTGAGCAATGCATTGCCCTGGAGCTGTGTGATGGTGCAGCCACTGTCATTTCTTGAGCCACAAAGAGCAATTGTGCTTCCAGGGATAAGTAAGTAATATGACTACACCTCACAGTTTAGACAACAATGAAATCTAATGGCAACCATTCATTAGCTAAAAGGAATTTTTTCAATAAAACAACAAACTCAGACAAATTCACACAGGGAACAGATTCCATTTTTTTGAGAATGATTGCATGTCAGGAATTGTAATGTGAAAATCCACCTTATTATATCACCCAGGTATAAAAGGTTTGGCTTAAAGTTATATTTTCTCACTGTGCTGTGTGGAGGGTATATTTCTTTTTTTCTGAGAAGCACTGAATAACCAACCCAGCATAGGATGCCCTGCTTGGTTTTGTTCTGACACACCCAACATCCCAAGGACTGGCAGCTAATTTCAAACTGGATGGCTTTGCTTGATAGTGGTATGTAAGACAGAATGGCAGCACAGGGTGAGGCTGTTGCTGACAGTTACAATAATCATCTTTTTACTAGTGAACTGTGCACGTTTGGTCTTTAGTGACTGAGAGAAAACAGCATGAAGAGAGCTCCAGGAGTCAGCTTACACAGTGCCCTTTCTAGTACAATTGCAAAGGAGACTTGCATTTCATGATTTCTGCTCACTTGATACCAGCTTTGATTTTGCTCACAGCACAAAGTACGCCTTGATTCAGATCTGCTAGTTCTTATTTGCACCTAGGAGAAAAACAATGCAGTAGTATCAGTGTAATTGTCTGCGAAACAAATTTGGTAGTCTTGATTTAAAAATTCTATTTTGGAGCTGTGTGACCTTCTGAAACTTTGGGGGCATGCTGTCTACCTGCCCAGATGTCCTGACACATCAAATCACTTGACTATCGTGATCAAAGATTTTTATGGCATGTTGCATTAACCATACCAGTCTGTCTTGAGGGGTTCCCTCCACTTACTCGTCTTCCCTATATATCTTGGTTTTCAGTGCCTGATTCCCCATCTAGCCCACCACTGGGTCAACACCATGTTTTGCATACTTAGGAAATATCTACTTCCACCTCCAGTCAGACAATTTTCTGGTCTCTATTGCTCATTTGTTAAATTTTCAAACAAGTGCCTCTGTGTTTTCTTCCCTGTTGCCTTGTTAAAGTTTCAAACAACTGTCTCTCTGTTTTCTTTCCTGCTGTCTTTTGTGCTCTAGATGCATCCCCTGCAGCCAAATCCAAACTTGCCTTATTATCACTGTCCAACATGCCTTGAAACTATCCTTTATAATGGTATGTAGAAAAGGCTGGACAACTGCTCATGGGTGTGCTGGTTTGACTGCTCGTCCAGCTGACTACTTTTTTTCTATTATTTCCTTCCTGTCTGCATTTGCCTGGGGTCTTTTTTTCTCCCACTAAGCCTCATTTCTTTGTAGTTTATACCATTTTCTTGTGTCGTGATTATACAGCGTATGGCACAATACGAGCCTTCCCTGTGGCTAGGGCTCTTGGACACAATGGTGGTTTATATCAGGTGGAGATGTACTGCTGGGAGAGAGACAGATTCCTATGTGGCCTGTTGCTAACCCTAGGTGGTGTGGGACACCCTTCCTCAATCCCCCAGCATGGCTGTGCAGCCTCCTGGCACTCTCCCTGGAGTCCACCCTACACATTTGAGATATAATCTACAAAATTTGGAGGAATTTTATAGGGAGGTGATGCCATGCTGCAGCACAAAAAGTTGTGACATCAAGTCTTTCCCTGATGCAAAAAGGACAAAACGCTATTCCAGCTGATGGAGGCACAGCCATGGTACGTCAGCAGAAAATAAACCCCTCTTGCAGAAGGGGTATGTGCTTTGAGGTGCCTCCTGTTTGAAGCAACCACTGTGGGCTTATGGTAGTGGCAGAGAATTTGCACACTTCATACCAGGTCAGGAAGGCGAAAGAGGATAGGGGGAAGCAGGAAGGGTGGAGGAGGAAGGGGGAGGAGGGAAGGGGGAAGAGAAAGAGAAAGGGAAAGGGAAAGGAAAGGAAGAGAAGAAGAGAAGAGGGAGAGGAGAGGAGAGGAGAGGAGAGGAGAGGAGAGGAGAGGAGAGGAGAGGAGAGGAGAGGAGAGGAGAGGAGAGGAGAGGAGAGGAGAGGAGAGGAGAGGAGAGAAGAGAAGAGAAGAGAAGAGAAGAGAAGAGAAGAGAAGAGAAGAGAAGAGAAGAGAAGAGAAGAGAAGAGAAGAGAAGAGAAGAGAAGAGAAGAGAAGAGAAGAACATTGTCTGGAGTTATTGGCCAAATATGTTTTAAAAATACAGCCACATTTTCTCCACCTCAATGGAATATGGAAATTCTGTAAAAGTATTTTAAAGATAAGGAACAGTTAAGTAGCTTCCAAATAATAATATTTTTCTATGAGCTTTATGTTTCTCTTAAGTCCATTAGTAGATTACATTTTGCCAGCCCTGTTCATGGATATTTGATCTTTGAATCCTTTCAAGAAAATCAATGAGTAGCTTTCCAGCTAATTAGCATAACGTTAATAAAATGTATAGCGGGGCCAGGTTTGCCAGAATCCCACACTGCCTCTTGCAAGGTCTGCGGGGAAGGTCAACAAGTTCTTCGGGTGCAGGGGCAGGGTGACCTGCAAGGCCCGGGGGCTGCAGCATTTCGGGCGGCGCCGAGGGGCTTCGGGGTGGGGGGAGCGGCGGGGACCGGGCGTGTAGAGACAGCCTCCCCTTCCCTATTTTCTGCGCCCCTCCCTCCTCCCCCTCGCTTTCTTCTTCAAATCAAAGCCGCCATCTGCTGTGACAAGTGTTCCCATTCACCTTTTCCCTCTTATCTGCTCCCTCGCAGGGAAGTGCTCTAGAGGCTGACAGCCCCGTCTCCCTGCTGATGCTGCATTTCTGCAGCCATTCCCGCCCCCACTCCGCGTCTCTCACCGTCTGCCCCCCGTTAGCGGCGGGGGGTCAGGGCAGCACAGTGGCGGGGAGAGGGGGCTGCGGGGTCCTGGGGCAGAACCGGGGCTGCCGGTGTGCGGGGCGAGGCGGGGAGGTGGAAGCGCTTCGTGGCCCCAGGGTGCCCCACCGTTCTGCAGCATCTCTCAGCATCTATTTCCAGGTGTTTGCCGCCCGCTGTGTCACTCTCACTTTTGAGGCAGATGCTGGGGGAGGAAACCTTGCTTGTGTTTCCGTTCGCCTTCTTTCCTTGGGAAGTCCGAGAGCTCACTGCTATTTCTCATTTGTTGGGAGGAAATCATTTGGATGACTGAGAAGCTTAAATTAAAATATGTAACGGTCCCTAATAAATCATGGCAGTAATGGCAATGCAGCAGTTCACAGAAATGCTGGGGGTAAATATTTTTTTCTTTTCCACTCAGTCAGCTCATACTGACATGCCTGTTGTTGCACAGGTGTCAACAGGAAGAGAATTATTTCCCTGCATGAAATAAACCTGAGAAGGGAAAAAAAAAATGACAGAGGAAGGGATAAGAAGTACTTTTTTCCTACTGTAAGTAAAAAAAAAAAAAAAAAATCCCTTTGTTTTGTTCTGATGTTTGGATGTGACATTTTACATTGTTTCCCTTCCACTCTTTCTTATCCAATTTTAAAGGCTCTGGCTATCTCACACAAGCATTGCTGTGGCAGGCTGTTAGCCGCACTGAAGGCTGCCAGTGTGGGCAGGCAGCAGCAGCTCTGTCCTCAGGGCTTTACCCTTGAGGTGGCACAATGCTCTCGGGAGGATATCGAGTGATTTCTTAGGAGGTGATGCTGATTGCTCGAGAGTTAATGCTGCTTTCTTGTAGAGTTAATTCCATCCAACCTTTGGCCCAAACCCTGCAGTCCTGGTGTCTCCCCACGTGATGAAGACTTTCAGTTCGTTTGAACCACTGGAGAGTGAAAGGATTTTGCAAGTTCAGGAAATATGAACAGTAAAATAACTCTAATTAGAGGTAAAATAAATCATCAGTTACAGGTAGCCGATACAACAATATCACTAGATACCAGTTTACACGAGCTGTAGATACTGGAAGATAATTGAAAGTAGGTGGTAAGCCTGCCATTGCTAAACTTGTCTTGATACTGACCACAGTTTTGTTGCCTTTTGACTCTTGTATGTGCTTCATGCATGGGAAAGTGTTGGTTAATGTTCTTTTCTTCAGAGCGGATACTTAATGGTTTCACCAAACAGCTAACAATATTTGAGCTGATGCAAAAATATTTAGGTCACTCAAAGCTCCTGAACAATGTGAGGAACTTTAGAGTGACTTGATAAATTCAGTTTATCTAACTAAAAAAAAAAAAAAAAAGGAGAGAGAAAAAAAAAACTCAAGATGAAGAACAAAAAGATCTGCAATATGAAAGGACTGAAGTCAGCTGTGGAAGTTGGTAGGGATGCAGAAGGACAATTTTGGAGAGAAGGGGGAAAAATGCATGAAATCTGGAGTGGACCAGAGACTTGTGAGGTGCTTACAGAGGTGTGTGACCCATGGGATGCCTGAAGGGGAAGGAGAGCTGCACCCTGCACAATATTAGAGATTATTGAATCTATCAGTGACATGAACTTAATGATCCATGGCATAACTCAGAGACCCACAATCTAGCTTCAGAAGACATTTTTCAAGTGAGGAAGTTATTTCATAACCATCTACTATGAATTGCTTTGCTTTGTAATTGAGACAACTCGTACTGGTCACTTGTGGAGGCCCAATACTTGTCTCCACGGCTACTCTGTTATGGGATATAAATTGATGTGTCTACCAGACCTCTAAGGGTTCTCAGTGAATATATTCCTTAAAAAAAGTTCGTAATATCCTGGCACATAAATATCCTTGAAAATTGCATCAAGGACTTCTGCCCATATACTTGGTGCTTTCTTCCGTGCACTGTATCCATGTAGGCAAAGCTACATGTCCCCATTTGAATGAGCCAGCAAGTCTGTATGGGAGGACACAGAACTGGATCCAATAAGTGCTTTCAAATAAAAGAACCTTTCCCCAATAAAATAAAATGTGTTTGGCCAGTACAGTGTCAAAGCGCTGAGCAGTACAGTTTCTGAGCTTGAAACAGATTCACAAAAATTCCCTGTCTCGCTAGATGGGATTATGATAAAGTGCTGTGGCTTCATCACTATTACTGTGCCGGCTTTTTGTTCATTATTTTGTTTAGGTTAACATTTGTAATATTGCTAAAAAACAATTCTCTGTCCCTGATTCAGCTGTTCTTCTTGTGTGTGCCAGACTATGCAAAAATAAAAGGATGCGGGGTGGGAATATGGTGAGCTCTGGCTGGTGTGGCTGGGATGGAGGTCGAAGCATGGGACTGAAACGTCTCCGCTATCGCCTTATGAAGTGTGTATGTGTCTTGCAGGGCTTTGAGAGAGCTACTAGATGTCTCTAAGTGCGAAAGGTATTTCTGTTGAGTTTCAGGAAGCTTCTCTACCTTGAACTGACTGGCAAAAGTTAGACTAAACTTTCCATGCTGATTAGTAAAGTCTCTGTGGATGGGGTCCAAGCCAAACCTGTGAACAGTCTCTATCTCTGAACTCCAGTTTGTTACAGCATTTACATTAACTTGCAGAAAGTGTGCTCATAAAGCGTTAATCTAATACTCTGAATTATAAAGCAGTTGCAGTTGAATGAATGTCTTTTTACAATCAAGTCTTATTTTGATATCCCTTATGTTCAATTTCGTGAAAAAATCTCCTTTCTACCTAAAATTCATGTATCTGTTTTTTAACAAATCTGGTAGAACTGTTTGATGGAAAGTATGGTGCAAATTAGCAAAGGTATTTCACAGGCTTAGGAATGTAAAATGAGCTGCAGTACATATTTTGCAATGTCCTCCTCCATTTTAAACCCATGTCTCAAAGTTGTATTTTGGAAGCATGAGCCCAAAGTGAGATGCAGATTGCAGAACATACAACCTGTTGTCTTTGAATTTAAATCAGTTAGACAAGCAGTAGTTTAGGAGTTTAGGAACAAGTGAGTTTAGGAACAAGTCAGTTCAAAGCTGGAACATAAATTTGGCATGGATTTACAAAGGTGAAACTGTAGGACCCATCAGGCAAGCATCTTATTAGAAAGACAAGGGACGTCCTAAACTAAGGGAGCACTGGA
The DNA here is from genome assembly GCF_037038585.1 of Patagioenas fasciata. Lineage (NCBI taxonomy): Eukaryota > Metazoa > Chordata > Aves > Columbiformes > Columbidae > Patagioenas > Patagioenas fasciata. The sequence goes on along the minus strand of NC_092521.1, from coordinate 98,734,691 downwards.
GTCAGAAACCTGTATAATCCTAATACTGAATGTATTCAGATTCACTTCTGCTTTCTGGTGGCAACAAGGCAGACTGGGACCTTCACACTTCTCTGTTGAGCCTTATTCCAATCACCTTTTCCATGTAGAGGAAATACCTACTGTTTATTCACTAGGATGAACTATATCTCAGAAAACTCAGATTAAAATCTGGGAGTAGACTGTCTGGCCACACTTTTAGGTAACCCAGATGAGACAGGACATCAGGATCATTTGTGCCTGGCCCAGATTTTAGAGGGTCCAAGCAGTACTTTGTACCTAGAACAAAGCTACAGTAATAAGTGACTTGAGGTGTCTGAGGAGTTATATGTTCATTAGGTAAGTATATTTCAAAAAAGAGAAAATAACCTGTTCATGATGGGAAAACGAAGAGGACATAGACTTGAGTTTTTTATTGCTCCAAGTGGTTGCTGTGCTAGTGAACTGTAAGAGTAAAAATTTAACATTACAGTATTTGTCAACAAAATGTTTTCCCACCCTGCTTGGTTTATCAGCTACTTATTTGACTCACACTGTCAGTAAGGTGGAATCATGAGACAGCAACGGGGGTAGAATTGTGATTTTGCAGTGATTTTCAATGGATCCCTTGAAATCTTCAGACTGACTACCGCAAAATACTCCAGGAATTTTATAATTGGTCATGTTTACTAACTGCAGGAGAAAAAAAACACAGTTTGGCAAGTTACTTTTGTAATGATATATGTATATTCTTAATATCCAGATAAACTTCTAATCCTACTGATTTTTTTCTTCAGTGATATCTGTTGACAGCTCCAGAAGTTACTTGCATGTTGTATACAAAGAAATAAATCCTTTTATCAGTTTTCAATTGAATGCCTTTCAATTTTTTTTAGCTATCTCTTGTTCTTTCATTATGAGAAACAGTAGATAGTGCAAAAGCAGATTTTGTGTGTGTGTGTCATGCAGGCTAGTGAGGGCTTGTTTTTGTTACTTCTCTAAAGTAGAAATCCTGTTCTTTCCAATCTCTCTTCCTATGGAAACTTTTCTCGTATTTCTAATAATATAGCATTGAATTACACAATGATGGACTGAAGCAGGATGTTGCCTGTTGTCCAATTAGCTTCAATAAGTAGGTCTGCCAAGACTATTGACTATCAATTGTCACTTTATATCAAGTACTTGGGGTTTGTGGGTGGAGTAGACTGACACCCTTCCTGGTGGGAAAAGGCCAAGAGGGATTTGCTTATCTAATTTTGGAGTAGATGGTAAGCAGCACTGTTGCAGAGGCAAGGTGCCAACTTCGTTCAAAGAAGTAATTGGGCACTTTCTCAATAAATCATCTCTTGTTTCTGATAAACTCACCAGTATTTGTTCTGCCTCTTCTTTTCTGGGCAGGAGCATCAGGCTAAGCAACACCAGCATTATCTGAGACTTTTGCCTTTCCAAATCCTAGTGAGGTTGGTGAGTGCCCCATGGGAGCAGTGCTGGCCAGACTGTTCTATAACACTACAGAATGTCATGTTGGTTGACCAGGTTTGTGCGGTACGGTGCACACACTTCTCAAGAGAAACAAACCTTGTGACTGTGGTATTAGTATAAGCTCCATGCTGAGCTATAGTTGTCCCTAGACTTTCCCTGGGATCACCTACGCCTTTGGTGCGTCTTGCTTCTGTTCTTACTCCTGTCATCTTCAGAAACACAGCATTTCTGGGCCACACCTGTCTCAAGTTGTCTCCTAGTTGAGAATCTCCCAGGTGTTTCCTTCTGTGCCCACCTCTGCCTTTCCCTGTCAGTCTACACCCGTGGCCCAGTAACCCTCCAAGCCTTATCCCTTGATCAGCCACTGTCCTCACAGCAATTTCCTTTTCCCACTGCTCATAAATCCCTATGGTATCTTTCTTTGCCACTGAGTCCCACAAGAAGTCTTTTTTCATCTTGTAATAGGAGCACTCAGATATGTAGAACTAGCGCAGAGCAAATCTTTTGGAAAGTATTTCTCAGGAGTGTTTGGATGTTGTCTGGGCATTTTGTAAGACCAATGATCTGCCTGCCAAAAAAATCTGCCTTTGGGCAATTTCGTGTCCAAATTATGACTACTCACTTCCCCCCAAACTGTTCCTTCTCATAAAGCAGGTGAGGAGACTGCTTCTGTTGTCTTGTTTACTACTTATAGAAATGTCAGAAGTAGTCTTGACTAAAATGTAGGCATTATTGGAGGCAGTTGTATAGTGGACTTGAATTAGTGAAACAAGATTCCATTTGGTTTAACTTCCAAGCACCTTAGTTTTGATTCGGAACCTCAGATCTGGGTATGTTTAATTTGTACATACCAGGATATTTGGGAGATGGGGAGCTTGCTCTGTGGTAAACTGATTTTAGGCTTAATATGGTTGTTGATTTGTACCATAATGACAATAAAATCCCATTACTTAATGTTTCTCAAACTTTTGATCTGACATGAGTAAAATAGTGATACTGAATTCATCTGTAGTCATGACTTCTGGCTCCTGTATTGTATATGTGAAGAAATGTCCATAGGGTGTTTTTTTCCTATAGACATAAACAAACTTGTGGTTTCTAGATTTCACCATGAGTATACTGCCTTAAATACAGCACACAGAAAAGCATAAAGGCCAGAAAAGAAACAGAAAAATGTCACTATCACCCCCTGTATGACCCTGGTAGAAGTAGCTGCAGGAATGGCCCTTCAGTGCATTGTCTCAGGCTCCCTGTCTCTGAGAGTATGTTCTAAAGATCACAGGAAGGAGGAGTTATTGTACAGACAATAAGTGAGAGACAAAGAGAAAGGCAAGCTGGAAGGGAAAGTTTTTTTTAAATTAGTATTTTAAGTCTTCTGTAATTTGCAGCAAATCAAAACACACTATTGTATTAATAATATATAAAGAGTTGATAATATAAATGCATGCTACATTTCCGTATCTGCACACTCAAAGAAAGAAAATTTGAGTCACTACCATAATTTTACACATCCAGTTGCCTTAAAAATCTCTCTTCTCTCACATCTGTCATTATAGTATCTGAAACAGAAATATGCATCCAGACAGCAGTATCTAGGTAGACTGCAGAGAGGTTTCTGCTCTTCCCCCACCTGTGGCAAAATAGATCTTCGGCAAAATGCGAAAAAAAATATCACTGTTGGTTTCAAATTTTTATGTTTTAATTTTACTGTGATCTGCTTTGTTAGTTTTGTTTTCTGTTGTTGTTGCTTCTTCTTTCACCTTGACTTGTTTTTCTAGTGAAGAATAAAACAGAGCTGTGAGGAAAAGCAAAAGAAAGCACAGAAAGAAGCAGGCCTCACTCACCCCTAATTTTGACGTAAATCTTTAGAGAAAACAGTGAATGGATGAAAAAGTTTGTCCCAGAGCTGTCAAAAGGAAACGTTACTGGAAGCTGTTACAATTTTTGAGGCGTTTGAATCAACTCTGCTTGCAAGGCAGCAATCAGCTGCGTTTGCTTAGCAATACTGTGAAGTTTCTTTTTCCTTGCTGTTGATGCTGAATTATTGGCATTGTTCAACTACTTTGTGAAATACTCCATTCCTAAGGTACAACATTTTGTGGGATCCTAAATGTAGTGCTGATTGCTGTAAATTAGATTTATTTTGAATGCCCTGGTGAAACTCATTGCTTTGGTACAGAGGTCTCATTTGCTCCCTGCTTTTAATATGCACATTCCACAGTTGAGAAACCCATTGTTCTGCCTTAAACCAGTGAGGGCACAGATTAAACTATCCCAAACCAAAGCACTTAAGAGGGAGTAGCCCTCAAAATATGTGTTTGTGCTTGGGAAGGTGTCTGTATTTTGTGCAACCCAAATGTCTATAATTTTTAAAGGGGTGAGAATCATTACTTCGGAAAACAGAGTGTGAGGGGGATGCGATGCTGCACTGTTCATGTTGCAGCACAGGCGGCAGCGCTGCTCAAAAACGTCTTTGCAAAAGTACCTGACCCAGGGATTTCAGTGTCCTTAGTGTCACCAGTGCACGGATGCTGCAGATAGATGTGTATGTATGCAAGTGGATTTTTGATGTTTGATTATTTATGTTTTAATGCATGTGATTTTACAGATAGAACACATTTGTGCTCAGTGAATAAAAATTGCTAGACTGCAAAGTGTCATTTGCTGGACACAACAGGGAATATTAAACAAAAGACTATTATTACCAAGTATGTTAGTGCTTAACATGCAATGCCAGAAGATAAACTTTTCTTTTGTGTCCCCTTGTCATGTGATGCTTCAGATGTTAAGATGTTTACAGCCATCCTTACCTTGCCAAATTCTGGCATTATATTTGACATCAAACATCCATCTTGAGGTGGGTCCTTGACAGTCTTTAACATGACAACATGATCTGGGCTTCCTGTCATCCAGTTTAAATCACTTTTCTGTGCATGCATAAAAAAACCTCCATCACAATCCATGATGGCCACAAGGAAAACGTGGCTGGTCCCAGTCTAACCCTCAACTACACGGCACTGATTTGTCATAATAACTGGATGCGATAGATTTTCACTCTGCTTTACTAAAATTTTGTTTGTAATTGAGTAAATGTGCCACTTGCAATTGAAGGAAAAATAGCCTAGAGCAACAGCAGCATGAGTATTTTATAAACATGTGTGTGCTTTTCATATACATACATACATATGCCTATATATAAGCATACATATAAATAAAATGGAAAAGCTGTATGAACAGGTCAAATACCTACCTAAGATTAGAAAAAATCCCCTTCATTGCTGAATGACATCCTGAACTCCATTTTCTCAATGCGTGTTGTACATTTACCCCCTCAGAGAGAGGTGATACTGTAGACTGCGGCATGGGGGAGGGTTTTCTTCCTCACATTTTCTAGTTCTGTCAAGCCACCTGAGAAGCTGATATGAGAAGGGCATTTTAGAATAAAGACATTGCTCTGACAGCAAATACAAATGAAATAAAATTGGCCTAAGGCTTTGATGCCAGAACCTGAATGGAGAGCTGAGACTTGGCAATGCACTAGTTTAATACACCAGAGAAATAGAACTAGAATAATTTGCAATGCAGTGTGATGAAAGAAGAAAATATAACAAACCCAAGGATTAAAATAGACTTTCTAGCCTGTAAATATTCACATTTTACACTCAAGTTGACCCATAAACATAGCAAGAGAAGTAAACCTGCACTATTTGCTTCTTTCGGAACAAAGCTGTTGGACATGGGGGGGATATCAGGTCAGAAGCTTGCCCACGAGGCTCCAGAGGGAAGGAACTGAGGCTCTTGCAATCTGTGGATGAAGTCTTCTTTGTTGGCATCTCCTGACTCTGAAAACAGCCACCACCAGCCACATGAAGCCATCTCTCTAGTCTCTTAACAGACAAGCAGGCTTCATGGTGGAAGAGAAGGAATACTTGAGAGAAAGAAAGCACTTGTACATGCCATTAGTTTTTTTTTTCCCTGTACATGAATGCACACATGTCTAGATTCCTTCTATTCCAATTACTGTCCTTAGTGTAAAAACTCCGAGTTAAGGATTATTTGGGGTGCCATGCTTGTGTAGTATTCATAACCAGAAGTGATCCTTTGTGTTGCCACCATGAAAAGAGAAAAAAAATAATAGCCAGTGGGTTAAAGACTGAGTTGGTTTGTGTTAACATGCAGGTCTGTTTATTTTCATATCCTCCAGAAGACACTGGTCTCTAATGTTTTTCAGGTTTGTATGACTCAAATATGAATTGTCTGACTTTTTTCACAATAGGCATTTTGGCAAGTACTGAATTAATTTTATGGTATTAAGTCAGCTGTAGAGAAAAATAAATAAATTGTTGGAGTATCAGAGCCAATTATGGGCACTGGTTCATGTGCTGTATTCTGCACTTCTCCTTTAGATATTTAAATTATTCCTGTGCACAGGCCCAGTCATTCCAAGTCTTTGGATGTATTTAAAGCAATTGAAAATCCCTTTTCAACACAAAAGTCAAATACTATTATGATTGCTTTAAAAAATACTAGTGGTTACCTTAATATTGTGGTAGGATGTAAGTTTGAATACAAAATTCTATTTGCTGACAAAGGATTGTTTAAGTTACAGCAGAAAAGTGCCATGAAGCATCACAACAACAACAACAACAACAACAACAACAACAACAACTGTTTTTTAAGAAATCTGGGTTCAAAACCAAGCCATCCTTACTTTCTGGTATAAGTCACTTCATTTTCTTCAGATGTAGAGTCTGATTGAAAAGAGGGTGATTTGCAGCAAATAAATGTAAGCCAGGCAGAATTATACAGCATTCTCCTCAATGGAGACTTTGCTATCAGCTCTATCATACAAACTGTCCTTAGGAAGAAAACCAGCAATTCAAATAAACCAGTCATTAGTTTGCATCTAACTGCTAAGTCCGAATCCTCCAAGTCATTAATTTTGGGTGGGAAGCGCAAGAGTACAGCTACTGTCTGATTCTGTCAATAGAGTAAGAAAAATAAGATAGCAGTGCTATCTAATTCATCAGGAATTTATGTACATTAGAAAAGCAATAAATTTGTCACAAATATACAAACTATCACAAGTAAACAGCTTCTTCAGGTCTGATACAAACAGCCACAGTATGCCTTAGCAGCAGTGCATTTGTTTATTATCAAATATAGTTTAACCTATTTTATATTGACTGTCTGATTTCCTGCTTTTCACACAGTTATGAAACATCCTAGGTTAGGATGTAAAGGAAGGCGAAGCTTGTAAGCAAGAGCTGGCCAGCTGGTGATGGAGGTTATTAACTGAGGACAAAGCAGACATTTACAACAGTGGAGGGGAAAAGGGAGAATGAAACAGAGATCTTCAGTTATATTTTTCTCCTTCAGAAACATCACTTTGTCTATGGCAGTTCAAACACTTGGGGGAAAAAAAAAATAATAATATGAATGTTTAGGCTTCCCCTAGGCATTTCCCATGCTCTAGATATCCCCAGAATTTAACAGAGCATCCTAGCTCACTACTGAATAATGTCTCAAATAGGCCCTTCCCCTGGCTGGCTAGAGGGAGTAATTTATGAAGAGAGACTAAAAGAATTAAATATAGATAGCTTCACTAAGTGAAGGCTACAGGGGGACAAAAGAATAGCCTACAAATACATGGAGGGAGTAAATTCCTGAGGGAGGTGAATTATTTAGGACAATAGGAGTTGGGTTTAACTAAGAGTAATGGGATAAAATTAAGAATACAACAAATTAGGCTGTATATATAAAAGAAACCTTCTTGTCAGCAACATCTATTTGGTCATGGATGTCTGGCCCTTGGGAAGTGATGAAAGACCCATCGTTTGGTATATTTAGAGGCGGACTTTGACAAAACATTAGTTAATGCACTGTGGAAAACAACTTTCAGGGAAATATGTGAGAGGCATTGATATGTATTGTTGGTCTCCTTAATCTTTCTGTAACACGTATTATCAAACCAACCGTCCAGCCCAGTGAAATGACTTTGCCAGCACCACACTTGGGCCACATGGATCTGGTGACTGCTGCACCATCATCATCCCGTTGCCCCGGAGGAGGCTGGTAAATCTTGCAGGCTCTTCTCTTGGCATCAGTTCGTTTGGCAGGTCGAGGTGCAAATGATGGCCACCTTCATCATAGGGCTCCTTCTGTGCTCTCAGATGCTGAATTATCCTTTCCCTCCCACCTACCTTACACCACCCCATGGAGGTGCTGCAGCAGTTTTTTCATTTTTAAAATCCTCCAGTACAGATGGCTTCATGTTGGGAGCTCCCTCAACCCGCAAATACTTGAAATGCCTTCCTCTCTTTTGAATGTGCATTGGCAAGATAGTTCTTACTGCCACTGCCAGTGATAGCAGTAAGCACTGCAGCTTAAGAATCACATTGCTTTTGAGTTTTGCTGTCTATTATGAAAAGGTGGTGATGGCTTCGTCTTATTTTTAGGAGAAGGAGAGACGTGGTTTCTGTAGCTAGCTGCAGAATCCTCTACCCGTCACATGCCTGGGCATAAGAAGAAGCTGCAGTATCATATAGTTTGTACACATCTTTGTTATGATTAAAACTGTGTTAAATAAGGAGACATGAAGTCCATTGTGTTTAAATACGTAGCACACAGAACTACAATCAACTTGGCTTCATCTGTCACTCAGACCCTCAAAACAGGAATAGTGTGTTGTGGTGGAAAGGTGTGACTTTCTAGATGCATCTGATTTCCATTATTCTGAAGAGCTCCACTTCGACACTTTAAAATCATCAAGCCTTCCTAGTTGAGATGTGGAAAGTTTGTGTATTACCCGTGCGAATCTCTCTCACCTAAAGTCCCAATGTTACCCCGTTGATTCCCAAGGACTGTGCCACCATCCCAAGGGACGAACACCCCATGGAAAGGAAGCTTTGAGAAGCACCAGTCTCGCACAAAACAAATTCAGCAACTCCAGTTTGTCATTTTGCCCTTCTTTTGCAGGGAGAAAATACCCACCACCACCACCAACAACAAAAAAATCACACTAGTGATTTCTTTTGACTTAAACTAGGCATTCAAAAAGCTGTTTTTATTAATGAATCATATTAAGCCATCAGTGAAAGGCTCCCTGACTCTGTTTAAATAACAGGCTATGATTCCTCCCTCCCGCACCCCCCTTCCCTTTGGCTCCACTGCTATTAATTGAGGAGTTTCTTTGTTTCTTTTCTAATGAAGCTAACAGAACACATCTGTCAGGTGCTTGTATTCTTCACCCGTCTATAGTACGTAATAGCCCAGCTGGAGGCTATAATGCTACACAATACCCCTGGCCGTTACAGCAACTATTTATTCCTGGGCTTTTCCTCAGATAGGGATTTGAAAAAAGTCTGAAATTTGGGCCTAATTGCTATTTACACAGCAATAGACACCTGTTCTAGCTGAGACACTGGCTCATGAATCCCACACCTGAGACCTTAGGGAAAGCGAAGGGGAAAATTTCAAGCAGCTGCCAGTCCGGTTCAGAAACAGAGAGCTTTTCTATGTGATATGTACGTACGGTACATAAATTCGTTCCTGCCTATTGCCATAGCTACTGTTTCATGGCCAAATGTTCATTTAAAAGCTTAACATATGCTGGTTGTGTGGACACATGTACACAACTGGGAGGAGAGAGTTTTCTGCCTTCACTTCTACATTTTTTATTGGACTCCCCCAAATTCGTTTGTTGTGCCAGGATTTCTTTCTCCAAAGATCGGTGGCCGCGGGTTGCTGCCAGCCGCTGAACTTCCACTCTCGCCTCACGTCGTGCAGCACAATCGCTCCATTTTCCCCTTGTTTATGCAAAGGATCCTGCTCTTCCTCTTCGCTTTTGTTCAGGGGAGTTTTTCTCGCCCGCGCGCTCCTCAGGAGCAATAGTCCATGGTGATGGTGGCGGCAGAGGCTTTGTTATCATAAAGCTGCTAACGGTGGGGTTGCAGTGTAAAACCGTGCATGAATCTATTATAAGTTAGCAGCCTCTCCAATGCAGTTAAGAGCTCAAATTGATTAAAATGCAATTAGCTCATAAAACTCCCTGTTTATTACCTCAGATGTTTGTCGAAGACACAGAGCCGAAGAAAAGGTTTCTTTCCTGTTCTGTCCCCTCTGGGTCATTCCTACCCACCCTCCCCCCCGCCATTTGTTTCTGTTTGGTGCCAAACAGCCCCATTACTTAGGTGCAGGACGGAAATAAAATGTTATTGCCCTGCCACCTTGTTAGATGACAACGTGTCCCCTGCCACTGCCAGGGAAGGGAGCTGGGGCACCTGCTTTTTACAAAACTTTTCCCTGCAGTTAGAGGGGGCCTCTGAGCTTTTTGGTCGAGACCTCTCTTTTGTGGGAAGACCTTTAATTCAGTCTGTTTCTTTAATCCAGCGATGTTCTGTCATCCTTAACGCACCTTTATATTGCTCTTGTTTGGGGGGATGGGAGAGGCAGGAGAAGAGGTTGAATAATTAACTGGAAAAATTCATTCTTATGTCATGCAAAAGACATCTGAGAGCTGCTGAACATCAAATACAAGAGGGAAGGTGAGGAACGGGAAGGTTATAGATGATTTTTTTTTTTTTAAAAAGGTGAGAAAACCTCACACAAGGGGTGAAATAAGACTACTGAGTCCAGACAAATATTCTAGAAGCTTTAAAAAACATAAATACCAGGAACAGAAAGATGAGTCAAGGAGCCAGCAGAGCTTTTAAGATGGGGTGAGGCATGCAGATTGGTGAGAGATGAAGGGGATACTGCTAATATTAATTATTTGCCGCAGGGCTCACAAAGCATTTCAGTAGCTGAGGACAGAAACAGAGATTCATTTCCCAGAGGAGGAAGACAGAAGTAGTGAGTGATCTCAGGGTCACTCTAGGACAGGTGATAATGAAATTAGAGTTAATGAAGATTAGGAAGACACCAGGCCCAGATGAGCCTCCATCCCAAGATTATGAAGATGATGCTAGTAATAAATGCTCCCTGCATATGAAGAGGAACCTTAAAGGTAGAGGGAAACCATTGGTTGCATCTGATTTAACAGGAGCTCTGGGATAATAATAGACCCTAACCTTTTTCTTCTAAAGACTGAAGTTTTACTGGCTGCTGAGTACCTAGGATGACAGACCCATCCTGGTAATGCACTTCTCCATCTCTGGAACAGCCTCCAGATTAAAGGGAACAGGTAATACAGGATGGATTAGATGTAATTTCCTTGTTATTTGGCCCTTTCTTTCTGGTGAAACCAAATCCTTGATGTCTAATACAAACCAAACCATATATACATATGTGTATGTATTTATATTCTTTACTGCAGAAGCTGTACATGCTAATGAATATAAAACACAGGAAACAAGGTGAAAGCAAGCAAAACAGACACAATAAAACAATGAGGTGACAGGTCTGTCACACCACTAGCTTGTGCCAGGGTGATTTAGGAGGACACTGCCTCCAGCTGTAGCCTAGCCAGTGTGTAGGGACCCAGTGACCAAGTCTCCACTGTAGTGGCACTGATTTCAATTGCCTGATATAATTTTATATTCAACAAAAGTGCTGCCTGGGGCAGCTTTGGGGACATGTTCTCTGTTCTGCCACCTGGGTAGCCCACTGGGGATGGTTGTGGGGTTACTTAACATCCGCAAAGAGGAGAGTTTTGGTCTGTGAAACTTCCTGAACAAAACTCCTACTTGATTCATATCCCGTGTCTAGCAGAATACACAGTTTTTCATTATTTTTAAGTGCCATGTCAGGATGTTAGTGTCCTGCCTGCCTCACCTATGTTTCGCCAATGTGATGTTTTTACAGGTCGGTTCTGGACTCGTGGTTTTGGCCACAATATCAAGCTCACCCACTAGTCCTCCCTATTAGTGCCTATATATGCCTTATTTGACTTGGTTTCACATATGCACCGTTTCTTAAATTTTGGTTAACATCCCTTGCATGTATTGGAGATCAAATCACCTTCCTTCCCATTTTTGTTATCACAGGTGTTTTCACCTGAGGTACAATAAGCTGGTCCTCAGAGCAATCATTTGAAATGCCTTTCTCCTGCGAAAGTTTTGCAGGACAGGGCTTTTTTTTTTTTTCTTTTGGTAATCAAGTAAATGACTTCCCAATTGAGAATGAAAATATTATGCTTTTGAGTAAATGGTAGTAATCCTCTCATATACATCAGACTTTTGTATGATGCTGCCTCAAAAGCTTTATTGTTGTCTAGGTAAATAATGCTCAATTTCCTCCCATTGATTCTGGGTGTTAGTTCTGTGATGATTTCTCTCAGCTTTGTCAGCCATAATGTTTCTTAATAAAGATATGCCTACACCTTTTATTGGACTAAGCCCCACTGAATATTGTGTTGCTCCAGCTCTGTGTGGCTGGTATCTTTCTTGTTATGGAAATAAAATTTACAGCTGTGAAAGGGTCTTTTTAATCATTTGTTCTGCACCTGAGTTTAGCAGTTTCTGATGCTCACCTCACTTTCTTTTGTTATCTCTGTAAGCAAAATTACTATATCAGAAAAACATAGTTGTCACAATGACATTCCTGGCTCTATATTCTTTGTCATAGGTTAAACCCTTCTGTGCTATATATGAGTAGCACTGGCCTCAGCAAATGTAAAGAATTTTTCAGGCAAGCAATGCAGGTTTAGGCTCACCAGACAGTCTGGTGATAGCATCATCATTTTGGTTCGGCTCACTGGTAAAGGGTGAAGTTCTAGATATAAGGGGAAGAAGTAGTTAAAAGATTTTAAAAGTTAGCTTTGTATGAAGGCTCCTAGTTTCTGCTTGTCGGCAGCCAGAATAACTGGCAACAGTGGTTTATTTCCAGCTCTGTCTGGTTCTCAGATTTCTGTCTAAACTTGGTTAAATCTGAAACACAGGTTGCTTCCAACTTTTCCACCGTATTCTTTTTAATGACAAAGTATAATAAAAGTCATTTGATCATTCAGAAGTTTTTAAGTTCAGTGAAATGGTTTACAAGGCTTAATCACAGTCTAAAAACCATCCAATTTTGAGAATTATTGCAAGATTATCTTGAGAGCTTTGTTCATGTTGACAAACAGCCTTTGAGAAGTTATGCTTATTTTCAGCAGCACTAGTCTGGTGGATGCACTCAACCCCTGCCGCCCACCCAAGACAAAGCACAGTTAGTTTTGGAGAGAATCTAATACTCTATGCTCTGATCCTTCTCTGGGATATATTCTCTAGACCAACATATTTATGCCTGTGTATAATTTGAAATAGAGAATATACATACATACCCAAATGCATGTATATGTGTGCCTAAAAAAAGCATGTAAATCTGTGAAATAGGTCTCCTGAAAACAGTGAGATGGTTCATGGATAAAGGTGTTGCATGATGGATGCAAAGGTAGCAAATTTCAGAACTTCTAAACCCAGCTCTAGAAATCAAACAAACGAATTAAAAATAGATGGGGAGAGGGTAATGAGGGCTTCTCAGGCTGTGAACCATTTGGACCCAGGGCCTCGCAACACTGTGTGTTTGTACCCTGCTTTGTGCAATAGGGTTTCAGTTTTTTGGCTGACTCTCGGGCACAGAGGCAGTGGAAATGATTAACAGTGACAACACGTTTCAGTGAGACTCGGGGGTCAGTCCTTCCCATGTGTGAATGTCTGGCCACACAGACCATCTCCTTCTTATCAGAAACTGCAAAACATCCTTGCAGCCAAGACACTAATTGCTTACAGAAGAAATTAATGTGTTTGAAGATGCCTTTTAGTACTATTTAGCAGGTGGAAACAAGGAAGAGATTTAGTAGCATGTGAACAGTCAGTTCTCCATAAACCACCTAAACACTGAAGCAGCTGAGTTGGGTTATCAGAGATGCTTCCAGATGTTGTGCAACAGCATCCATTTGACCGATTATGTGGAATAATAGTGGAGCCCAGATGTGATCAAGCTATATCTGAGTTCTCAGGGAAAGAAACATGTCTACACATTATATAGATATTATAAGCTTGCTTGGCATAGTCCAGGAGTTTATTTTACATCCAGCGTTTAACCTCTTTTCCCCCCAAGGTACAAATGTCAATATTGGATTTTCTCTGGTTGAATGAATGTGTCACAGTGCAGATTAACCACTGGCAGTGATAAAGGACTTTCACTTGCCAAAACGAAATTTCTCACAAATGGATCAAAACAGTCTGAGGTACAGAAAAGAAGACAGGCAGGAAATCTTGCCAAATTTAGTCATGATGGTTCATTAAACCATTCTTAAGGCCTCAGTGTATGTACTTTATCCAGGAACTCCTGCTTTCAGCTGGTGGGAAGCACAGGCTTGTGTGTGCTGGCGGGTCCGTGTGCAAGTGCACATACACTTAAGGACTAGATGTCAGTGCAGTAGCTAACGAAGCAGATGAAGCTAACACTTATCATCACAGCAGAGTTCCTCAAAAGCCTGCTCCTCTCTTCGGTTATTCCCATTTTCACAGCGTAGACTGAATTTCCCCTCGCACTGTTCCACCATTTATTGTTGCACAGAATGGTGTCCAAGGCACGTGGGCTGCTGGAGGACCTGGTCCCCATGAGCCAGGCTGGGTGGGAGCCCTGGCTGTCCCACTGCACTGGGTATAGCTGGCCACACGCCTGGGTGTTTGAGCACCTTAAATAGTATGGCTCCTTCCCCCACTCCATAAACCTGAACAGCATCTATTATTCCCATGTAAGGAATCCATCCCTTCGTTTACATCGTAACATCAGTTGTTTATGTTAGCTCAGCTCATCTCGAATTTAGCTCTTGCTGGAAAACTAACCTGCCCTTGTTATTTATTATTATTTAAATTTTTGTGCTCTCTGCAATGCTCAACAGCAATAACTTTATATGTTCTTCTGATTCACTGATTATTTTTTTTTCCCTTGGTATCATTTCAAAGGCCTTTATCAGTTTTCTGTGTCTGTGATTTTCAAGTTTTACATGTTTATTGCCTTGTTAATTATCATGAAAAGGTGAGGGGAGGAGAGGAAGGAAAGAAAAAATAGGATACACACACATCTGTTATTAATATATAATGGATATAGTAATGTTGTCATAATTGTTCACCACCAAATGTTAAGCATTCACAACAGTGACTTGCAAGGCAATGTGTTACTGAAGTGTGGTGAGTGCAAGACTGAAAGCACAGATCTGCTTTCTGTTTTCTTTGACTTTACACGACTGTTTGCTGGGAGATAATTGCAAACACAGACATCTATCAGGCAATGGAAAAGGATATACCAAAGACCTGTGTGTCTGATTTTTCTGGGCTGTTAGAATATACATGTAAGGTTAGAAGTGGTATTGCTAGATTTTAAAAACATCAAAAATAGTTAAATATTTTTAAATTAGCAGTTTTATATAACTTGAACTTAAGACCTTTTAAAGGGTTGGTTGAGCCTTTCTTGTCTTTGAAAAATGGGGGACCTCCAGTAAAGTGGGAGAAGGTCAGTATTAAGAGATTCCTTATTTGATCCAGGTGACTGAAATTACCTTTAGCTTTAAGACGATTCTGGGCCATTAACATCAGGGTTGTTACTGATGTCAAAACACGGTAAAATGAGTATTAACAAAAACTATATAATGGCTAAGTATTATTTTTTTTAAAAACAAACTTGGTACCTTTTGGTTGTGAGATCTCAAGTGTGATGGCTAAAAGTATCTGTAATGTCACAGTAGGCATCTACAAAGTGCTTAATGCTTGATCCATTTTGATCGGTTTAGAGGACTGTCATGCCACAGAGGCCTGTGTTGGTCCAGCTGGACAGGCAGTGAAGCAGAAGCTGTGGAAGTTGCACCAACTCTTGTTGCAACCAGAGCATGTCTTGGATGAAAATGTCCTGTCTTAACTGCAAAACATGCACTGATCTAAAATTAGTACAGCACAAGTAAAATGGATTAAATATTTCTATTTTAAATAACCTAGAAGCAACTGTATTATTACTCTAAGTTAGGTAGTGGTTGGTATGAATTATTGGAATAAATAATAGATTGTGATGATTCCAGTCATAGTAACATAAGAGAGTCAAACAGCTTGATAAATCCAATAATGTAATGGGGAACCAGTATCTAGTTGATCCTAAAAGGATCTAGTGAGAACATCCCGCTGGAAGTAGAGAAGGTAGTTGACAACAGCAGTGTCTGATCCTGGTGGTCTAGAGCTGGGTCAAAAGCTGTGAGCAGCCCAGTGCCCTTCCTCTATATACCGAGGAACACAGAGGAAAATGATGAAGCAATGCTCTTTCCATTTAGTTGTTGTTTTTTTTTTTTTTTTTTCTTCTATTGTGTTTACATATCACATTCTCTGTCTATGTCAGGCTGACAGCAAGCAGACAACTACGGTACTAGCAGATTGTTTGGGTAGTATTTGTTCCTCAGGAGCGGTGATTTACGAAGTTTTACCAAAGTCCTGAAAATAGTACAAGCAGGAAATACCACCCTGAAAGGTAGAAACCATGCAAATGAATGCAAATGAAAATTTAAATATAAAGGAGAGGAGGAGATGGCCAATAACTAGCAGCTGTTCCAGGAGAGAGGACACAACAACCATCTCATGCAAGGCAAGAGGGAACTTCAAGCAAGAAAATCTGGCATAAATCAAGAAACCCAGCCCTGGAAGAGCAGCCAAGCTGACTGTCTCCTTTGGATGTGTCTAGTCTGAATGGCTGGTGCACACTGCAGGATGCGCCAGGTCCCAGGTCCCCATGCCGTGAGCAAAGACTTAAGCAAAGGGTGCTGTAGACCCATGCAGACCCACACACCTGGTTTCCTTCTCACAGGAGTGCAGGAGGTGTTGGGGAGAGGTTTGGTCTCAGGAGGGGTCTTGCTGCAGCATGAAATGAGATCCAGCTCTCTCTGATGTTGCTTAAATTAGCTGAAGTTTGATCTTGAGATGATATTATGACATTTTGTTCTTGTGTAGCTGCTTGCAGATTTGCAATTGAATGTTTGACCCTGACTGAACAGTACATGAGGGAGCTTTTCTCCCTCCAGCTTTTATCCATCAAGTTGCTTTGCAATAAGTGTGTCTGGTGTGGTCTGTTGCTGAAAACTGAGGTATTCTTTGGGGGGAGGAATTGGTATACAAGGCAGCCGTAGTGTCTGTCACCTGGCACAAGCTGTACAGGTCTCAAAAGCAGTGATGTGCTCTCTGTCAGCCTGCCTGCCATGCCAAAATAGTGCCGGGGAGTAGTTCATTGCAGATGTGAGGTAACACCTCTTCAGCAACACCTTGATTTTAGGGTTCGATTATGATTTTGGGAATATCTTGGGTCTGTTGGCTCAGTCCAGGCTTACAGGAGCAGCAAGGAAGGTTTGGCTCTGGCAATCAGTGAGTGCTGGAGAGGCAGGTCAGAAAGCAACAGGGCAAGAAGTTCTGGTCTTGCCATGTGGTGAATGAGCCTGTGCTCAGCATGAGCAAGAGGAAGCTGTCACTATTCCTGGTGGCACCAGCAGACCCTGCCTGGGGACAGGTCCTTCTGCTGTATGGGTGGCGTTGAGAGCATCACACAGGTTTTCCTCTTGGGAAGCTCACCCCACTGCCCTAAGCGCAGGCAATCGAGTGGCAGCTCATCTGGCCACCCCTCCTAGCAGAAAGTACTGCAGCCCCATGTTTTTACCCAAAATGACCCCGAGGTGTGCAGCGCAGGTGTCCTTGCAAGGGATGATGAAATGCAGACAGTGCATGGTTTAGGAGGTCGGTTACAAGCCGAATGTGTAGCCTTTCCCTTCTCTTTTCCTCAGGCCTGTCTGCCTCTTGCAAGCCGTATCTGACCTCCTGCGTGGCTTCTTCACAACATGTGTGCAAAGGGTTTGGTCCAGGTCCTACAAGCCCTGAGCACCATTCCTCTGAGGAGCTGCAGCAGGCTGGGTGCATGGGGAGGTTTGCTGTGCTTGGTCTGCAAGGAGAGCCCTTCCTTCTCCCAGTGCCATCAGCTCTGCTTCTCATTCAGCACTGAACTTGCATGCAAAAAAATTATACTGATAACTTAAAAAGACAACATCAATGATCGGAGTCAGAGCAATAAAAGTGAAGTGCATGGCTGCTGCCAGGCTTCTTTCTCACTCCTTGGTGTTCTGGCTCCAACATTCAAGCAATAGATTTAAATATAAAACAGATCATTAACGGCTGGCTCAACATCTGCTAATATTATTTTCCTTGCATTGTCTGTGCGTCTTTGTTTATCTCAGTGTGCTACTTTGTTTTTCCCCTTTTATAATAAGGATCATTCCTTTATTTTAAAGCGCCACATCAATTTTCAATTGCTTGGGCTCTTGGAGCCTCCCACTCTTTGCCCACATGCTTGCACCGCGTGAAGAGGTGGAGAAACAAAGAGAATGTGAAGCGTGGGATAATTGTTGCTTCAAAAAACAGTAATTAAGAATCTGTTAGAAAAATAACAACTGAGTTTAATAAGAGCTTAACTTAGCTGCGTGAGCTGGACAGAGAAAGACTCCTGGGCTGTTTCATAGAAATCAAGCAACTTGACTCTTCAGGAG
This sequence comes from Patagioenas fasciata, assembly GCF_037038585.1. NCBI lineage: Eukaryota > Metazoa > Chordata > Aves > Columbiformes > Columbidae > Patagioenas > Patagioenas fasciata. The sequence goes on along the minus strand of NC_092521.1, from coordinate 98,716,720 downwards.
TCTTTCAAATGACATTGAAGTGGATTCATGAAACTCCAATAAGAGGCATTGTTCTTGTTTCTATTGGAGAGATGACTTGCTTTTTTCTTTAAAAAGAAATCATAATAACCAGCATTGTAATGAAAAATTCCAATACAAAAAGTGAAAACTTTGGTATAAAATCTACCCTTATACTAAGATAGCTGATTTATATCAACAAAATCCTGGGCAATTCTCAGTTAAGCCCCAAAGCCTGTTGTTATTATACACATCCCTCTGCCTCCATACCGTGGTGCAGATGATACAATATGCAAAATCACCAGCTGTTCAGATATTCATAGAGTACTTAAGCTAAGTGAATTGAGGATGGAGTGTACTTTTTTACCTTGAAACTCATCTATATTTCTTTTGTTCTCACTCTCCCAACTTCATACCTCTTGAAGTTCATCACATTTCTCCTGATGGAAAAGAACTAAAGAAAGAAATTACATCTGTAAATACCTATTGAACATAACTTCCTGTGTAGCAGATCGACTTATATTATGGTATCGTATAACTAGAGCTGTCTTCTGCTTAGAGTTGTCCAAGAGGATCGCACTCCTCACTTGCCAGAGACAAATAAAGAATACCATTCAAGTAGTCTTTCCTTTTCCTTTCTCATAAGCAGAAGCAAAAAGCCCCTTTCCTCTTCCTAGACCTCAGAAGGTCTTCCATTAGTTCAAGAGGTCTCTCACCGCATGAGAGGGTTTCTGCTTGTCTAGAGAAGCCCTTACCCCTGAAAAAACATGGAATATCTGCCACTTCTAAGACACTTTTAGTTCAGGAAATCCAGATTCAGAACCTTATAACTGGTCCCAGGCTGGGAAGCACTGGGGCTGTCTTGCCTGGGGCAGCAATTTTGAGGTGCTAGCATGCTTGGTCTCTCTATCTCAGAGAAAATTGCCAGAAGATGACTGTAAAGTGTGGCCAAACTTCCTTGATGTACCCTCTATTTCTTCAAAGATGTCTCTTGCCTGTTTGCATCGTCAGTGCTTGCTGGGACTTTGCTGGGACTGGTAGAAATTACTGCACATCTGCCTTAGAAGGAGTGTCCCACCAGTGTAATACAGGCACAGACTGTTCAGTGTCACCCTCAACAGTCCTTCTCTATGGTAACATGTTGCTAGCTGCTGCTTTTAGGGGCCTTAAATTTGCACTATATGGGAGAGGTGACAGTGGAACGTTAGTGGCAAAAAACAAAACTGCTCTGCCTCAGCATGACTATTTCCTTTCTGCTGCCTCTGTTGTACTGAGGTTTTCCTTGGGAATGTCACATTTCCAAAAGGTTTGGTCAATAAAATCTTGCCCCGAGTTTTATGATAGCTGGTAGCCACTTTATGCCAGAGAGAAGTACAAGTTATATTATCCAGTGTCTCCGGGTGTTTGTGTGGGAGGAGGAATGGACCACTTGCAAAATCCATCCCTGGAGTGACAAAATTTGAAACTGTATCTTGTGCTCACCCACCCTTTGGCTTAAGGAGGTATTGCAAGACACTCCTCAGTGGTAACTTAAATATTACCTCATTGCAGTGAAATGTTAAGACACATACTAGTTGCAGTAGCCCAGTAACGATAACTCAGTAGTCTGAAAATTTCCTTTGGGTATCTCACACAAAACACTTCAAAAGCTGAGGCACGTCACTCACAGTGTGAAGCAATAATTTGAAATACTGCAGATCCAGATGCTGACTTCCCACTGAATTAATTGTAAATCACATGTATTTGTACTGTCTAAATCTGGGCAAAAAGCTCTCACCCGAGGAAACAAGTTATACTCAAGTTTGCATAAACAAACCCACACACCAAGCTTATTTCACCAGGCAAAAAGTCCACTCCTAAACACAGGTGGGGAATCAGACCATCAACTTTCCTCCTCAGAGACTAGGAAACACTACATTTCATTGCCTGGAAAGCCATGATATCTTCACTATGGACCTTCAACTGTCACCCATCTGGCTGGTGTTTCATGGTTTGCATTCACACAGAAAGTGGTTTTGGGTCAGTGTCACTGGACAATACATCAAAGTGGAGGATAAGGTTCATCGCTCCACGAAGGGAGCATTGGCGAAAGATCATCAGAGCTCAGGTGGATTTCAAGCTGTTGGAGCCCATCACTGACATGAGCAGACCCCATGAAAAGCATCAGAAGCTGAAGTTTCCCATCTGCTTCAGGGCTGGCATCTGCCTCAATGCATGACGAAACTGAGGGCATGGCACCATTTTGCTTCTGTGCATCTTCAGTGCTTCTCTCATGTTTTAAACAGGCTTTTGACTTCTGTCTAAATGCAGTTAACTGTGAGGAAAAGGAAAACTTGAACTGCCTTGCAAACACATGGAAATAGGTGATAAATAAATACAATCTGCCTGATATTATGTGGTAACTGAACTTGTATAAATCATAACTATTAAATCTTTTATTAAACTAATAGGATTGAGTTTTGGAATATACTTTTTTTGAAGAAGGTTAATAGTAATTTAGCTATGGTGAAGATCGGATCATCCACACCAAATTTGTTCTGGCTCATCACAGTCCAACTTTTCATATGTCAGCTGTCGATAATTTTTCAGCAACCAACCTAGAATACTACCTGAACTTCTGAAAGAAATAGTCTGCTTCCAAAACACGTGGAATGCTTCAGCATGCAAATAATTGAGAGCTCTTGGACAAAGACTTTCGAAGACTCTAAATCTTTCTGCTGCTTTGAACAGAGGTTGTATGTCCCAGACTGCTATGATCCGTGGGTCCTCCTGAGTAGGCTCTCATGAAGCAGGTGCCTGTCCGTCACACTCTCCTGGCTCTTCACAAAAGCATGTTTTGTAATTGTAGCAAAGGATTTTAGAGAAAGCTATTGATGTATGCAAAGAAACTTCCTTCCTTTTGCTACCAGCCAGGTAGATGGAGAAGGTTAAGTCTAAAACCCCATGGAGGTTTCCTGAATAATTGAGCCTGGTCTATCTACAGCCATTTTTTGCAGGGAGGCAGACACTTGCTTTGAACTCTGACTGTTCTCATACACACTTTTTCTCAACTGGGTAGATTCTCTGGGGTTTGGCACCACACTGGTGTGGCCACATGATTCTTCACTGGCTTGGAGTGTGGTCAGATCAAGCTTGAGACTGCCTGCAAAATGCTGTGTAGACATAGACTTTGATGTGTTCCTGAGCCAGATGTAGCACTTTTCAGCATAAGGAATGTGGAATAACAAGTTTTATGACATCTGGCAGTGCAAATGTTACCCCAGACTGAACATTGGTTCCTATCCAAAATTATAATCTCTCTTTGTGGGCTGCACTTATTTAAGGTCTGTATAACCAGTGCTCAAGTGTTTTCTTCACAGCTTGCGTTTGCCTGTGCAAAATAGATGGTGCCTTGCATGTATATGCATGCAAACAGTTGATTTTCAGGTGGAAATGAACTATTCCTAATAGCTGGAAATAATGAGAAAAATGAAGAATCACAGAGAAACCGATATTGTTGTGTTCAAGGTCTTGTGAATAAAACAAAGCAAAAAAGTGGCAGCATATGTAATAGGGCTGTTTATTGTCCCCAAGTTAAGGAATGTTTTCTTGACTGAGCAATGTTGCTGCCAAGTGGCTCATGAAGAGCTTTGTTGTGACATAAATTGAATCCAGGGAAAATCGGTATTGTTATAGGCATTTTGATCTGTCATGGACTGTTTCTGCAGAATTGAGTGGACTTTGTGCTGTACAGTGAAGTACATATGCCAGCGCTCACAAATTAATGCAGACTAGGGAAGAAGGAGGATAATAACAAAGCTGTGAAAACTTTTGAAAAGAAGCTGAGCAGAGAGAATCTGTACGTGATGTCTCTGGGACTTGTGAGTGCTCAGCAGCTCCGAAAAACCAAACCGCTGGTGGTGGTGCTTAATGTATTGACTTAGCTGCTGAGCTGCAGGCACAAAAACATAGAAGTTTTTGGGGGGATCTGGCAGTCTGTGCTTGTTTGTCCTCCTTGAATGTGTGTCAGGAGACTTCTAAGTACATGTTCGTCATACTGTAAGACTGCTTGGAGGGAGAAGCTGAAGCATGCAAAGGTTTTTACGACCTCCAATGTAACTTTTCTGTTCTCAGATGATTGTGCATCAGCTCATGCTATGCTCATTTACTTTCAGCACAACGTGGTGTAGGGTGGTGTGGAGCTGACATGAAAAACACATGAAGGCAGTCAGGAAAAAATATTCTTGCCATCTTGGATACTCCTGGGAAGCTGTGATAATCCTGATACAGAAATGTCACTGCAGACACTGTTGGGATAGGTACCCAGGAAAATCCTGGGAATAGATTAGATGTAGTATCTTGTCCTAAATGTGCTGTGTCAGGTGAGCACCAGTACCTCTCATCTTGCTGATTAAATGAGCAAGCACAAAGGGTACCACACTGCCCCTCCCAAACTCAACAGCTGCTACTTGGAAGAGGCTTTTTTTCACCCATAATTGGTATTAGATGATGATGATGATGCCACAGGCTTTGAAATATTGGAAGCCAGCACTGATCATGCTTACAGATAGCTGAACAATGCAGTGCAATGTAAACTAGGCAAACAAATCCATCTGGGTTGCCAGAGAAGGCAGTGAAAAGCTCTAATCTTCTAGAAGCAGCTGTTGGCCAAGCTGACATTGAAAGGCATTATTTTTAAAATGAAAGCTTCTGTGTGGGTGATGAAAGCTGCTGGATTTCTTGCTTTGGACTGGAAGTACTTGTCAGTAGCCCAGACAGAAATCAAAATCATTGAACGCTGCAGAGCAAGAGCGATAAGCAGGACCGTCTTCAGTGGGTAATGGATTCCTGTCCAATGCTGGGACACGGTGGGTTTACCAGGAACAGCTGCTTACTGAGGCAGGGTGGGAGCAGTGCTGAGCCAGGGCAGGACAGCTGATGGTGCACCTGAGGGCTGTGGTACGCACCCTAGCTGGGATGCTCGCCGAACTGTGTAAGGCAAGGGGTAGGTATCCCCGTCCAATTCCTCCTGGAGAAGTCCTAAAGCACGGGGAAGCTTATAGCCAGATATTAGCCCATGCCAAGTCCTAGGGTGGACCTTGTCAGGATGGTTAGGTGAGCAAAACCTTCCTCAGGTAGCTACAGCCTGCGGCAGCAAACAAGCAACGTCAGGAGTGTGGATGTGCTGCCCATGTAAACCAAGCTACCTCAGTCAAAGTAGCTTTGTTCCAGGACAAGTGAGTCAAACCTAGGGCTTTTGCCAATGTAATACTATAAAGTCAGAGGGAAAAGCCCCTAAAATTACATGGTCACACTGACAAGTGTATAGTGAACAACTGTACAAAGCTGCCCAGGGAATTGGTTGAGTCACCATCCCTGGAGGTGTTTAAAAGCCATATAGATGAGGTTCCTAGGGACATGGTTTAGTGCTAAAGTTAGGTTATGGTTGGACTAGATGATATTAACGGTCTCTTCCAACCAAAATGATTCTACGATTCTAAATGTCTTTAGAGGCCTGATCTTAGTACCTGAAAACTTCATTTAAAAAAAAGAGAGAGAGAGAGAATAATTTAATTTATTAGGATAGCTTTGTTAGCATCAATAAATGTGTGGAAAAGGAGAAGAGATCTTCCATGTGCACAACACTCTCAGAAGCCTGGTGGTAGGTTACCAATGGCAGTAGCAGCAGGCAAAATAGTTGTAATTTGTATTGGTTTTAACAGTCTGTGATGCCTGAGGGATGCCGTGAAGATCTGTATTTTTCTTTTGTGCACTGTGACTGCCAGAAAAATAAAAGCCACCCCTACCAGGATAAGTAGCATTATTATCCATGCTGCAGACAGGGATACAGGGCTGCAGAGGGGTTCGCTCAGAGCTGTAGAGTCACAGCAGGGCTGTCAGACTTTAGCAGAGGCAGGGCCAGGACGCAGGCCTCCTTCACAGAGAAAGAGACATGGCGCTGGAAGATGCTGCGTCGGGTCTGTTGTGAGCAGTTAGCAGTTCCCCGGTGCATGGCAACTGATTAAGTATTAAATTTGACTTTAGGCTTCTAGACTTGGAGGCTGGAAGGAGAAGAATAATATCCAGGGTTAGTGCTAAGTCCTCCTCTGAAAGCCAGTTGTCCTTTGGGCATTGGTGCTGGTGGTTTGCCTTGGCAGAGCAAAAACGGGAGCGGAGGAGCAAGTAAAATGTTTCATTATCCTCCTTGCTAGAGAGTTGAAAGAATCTGACAGGGAGATTTGTTTAGCTGCAAAGCCATATAGACCATATTGTTTAAATATATTTTGTTTTCCTGTTAAACTCTATTTGTAAGAGTGACAAGAAAACTAATAAAACCTACTAAGAACAAGGGTGGTAATTTAGCACTTGGAGAATGAGAAAGAGGAGTTCAATCTGAGGATTGCCTATGCTGCTCTAATGTCTTCAAACCATGCCTCAAGTACAGATATTTCTTCTAGTGAGCTATGAGTCTGCACAGGAGGCTTTTTTTTTTCCTCTCACTTTTTTTCTTCTGGACAACTTCTACTGCCTGTATTCTGAGACTTTTCTTAGGTAGTTGTTGCCAGCCAGCTCTATGTTCATAAGTTAAAAGGCTCAGTAGGTAATGCAATGGTCTATGAGACGAAAAATGAACCACCCCAGTCTCAGTCATAGGTGACATTATGTAAGAAGCCTCTCCTCAGTTTGCACTGGTTTGTAGTGACTTCCATCACAACCTTGTCAATCAAATATCAGATGTCACCTTTTTAAAACAGTGTCCATCAACAGACAAGAGTGGGTCTAATGTGCCAATCATCTGCTTGACAATGGCCAGTCAATGCACTGCACATTCAGATGCACCTAAACATAGTGCCAAAGATTTAATGCAAGAAAACTCTCAACAGGTTTGTTCTTTTCCTATTTGCTTTGGCCTCTTAATTTTTCCACACAATTTTTGAAAAAGAGAAATGGTGTATCTGTAATGAACATTTAAAAAACTAATTCAATATTCTTATTTAAGCATGTAAATGTAGATAGTGAAAAACAAGGGGGAAAACCACCAAATAAATGAAAACAAAAAAATGAAATATGGTTATGTGGAATGACTCCATGTCCAGACTTGAGATTTATGTAGTTATATTTCGATGCCCTAAATTTTCCCTGTGATTGGCCTTTATCTTAATAGTTCTTTGCTCAGTGTTGCTATAAGGTCAGGTTGTATGTGGTTAAACAGCTGTTGTACTCCAAACAGAGGTGGAAGCATTTCCATGATGGTCTGAAAAGAACTAGTGTACGGCATTTGTACAGCTCTTTGGGGATCTTCCTGGATGAAAGGAACTATTATACGGGTAAGATCATTATCATTATCATGAAAAACCTTCTCAAGGAAGCAATTCCACCTTCTGCTTCTGACACCTCATTTCTCTGTTGTCTCAGGAGCCTCTTTTGTATCTCCTAGGAGTGTCAGTTCACATCTTAATCTCTTTGTATGTAATCTCATTACAGATAATCCCATTTACTGGAGATGTCAGTACTTCTCCACCATGTGAGGAAGGATTTCCACTCAGCTCATTTTGTAACTGATCCCAGCTACCTTCACTATACAAAACAGACTGGCTGTCGCTGGAATCTCCCTTAGGTTAGGTTTGCTGTGGGCAGGGAAATTCAGGAAGGAAAGGAAAGGAAAGGAGAGGAGAGGAGAGGAGAGGAGAGGAGAGGAGAGGAGAGGAGAGGAGAGGAGAGGAGAGGAGAGGAGAGGAGAGGAGAGGAGAGGAGAGGAGAGGAGAGGAGAGGAGAGGAAAGGAAAGGAAAGGAAAGGAAAGGAAAGGAAAGGAAAGGAAAGGAAAGGAAAGGAAAGGAAAGGAAAGGAAAGGAAAGGAAAGGAAAGGAGAGGAAAGGAAAGGAGAGGAAAGGAAAGGAGAGGAAAGGAAAGGAGAGGAAAGGAAAGGAGAGGAGAGGAGAGGAGAGGAGAGGAGAGGAGAGGAAAGGAAAGGAAAGGAAAGGAAAGGAAAGGAAAGGAAAGGAAAGGAAAGGAAAGGAAAGGAAAGGAAAGGAAAGGAAAGGAAAGGAAAGGAAAGGAAAGGAAAGGAAAGGAAAGGAAAAGAGGAAGGAACTCCTTTCTGCTAATAATATCTAATTTTTTTTTTTTTTTTGGTTCATCTCTTGTTTACAGGAGAGAGGAGTTTTCGCTTAAAAAAAAAAAAAGTCAAGGTTTATAAAAAGATGATAACAAGAAGTTTAGAAATTACTTTCACAGCCATTCATCCTTAGTCGGATCTGTGTGGTAGAGGCAGATGCACTATGAGCTTTCCTCACTTTGATTTCTTGCCTTTTAGTAACTCTTGTCAATTAGGGAGGATATAGTCTACTCTCAATTCATTAAGTGCGCCACAATTGTCAGTTACTGACAGGCTCAGGGGAGGCCAGGACTAAGTAAACATAGAGGATAAATTATACAAGAAGAGCATGGTTTGGAGAAAAATGGGGCCCTCTTTATATAACAGGCTTATCCTTAAACTCTTGAGTAAGCTGCTATCGTTGATAGAAGTCCAAACCCTCATATTCTTAAAGGGAAGAGTGGGGAGAAAAAAAAAAACAGTCACTCTCCTTTGACGGTTTGAAAAAAGAAAAGATGTTTGTACCACTCACTGACTGGCTAATGAATAATCAGATTTCACAGCTTGAGTGCTGGGGTGGTAATTTGGTTGCACGCCATGCTCCAAATCCATGGAATAGTGCTTCATTAATGTGAAGACCTGTATAATCAAACAATTAGCAGTCTCTCTGCTGCTAAAGCAGCTTTTCATCAGCATATATACTTCGTTGTAAGATGAGTCTCAAATTACTGGATCTGACAGCAACTAGTCTTTTACTAAATCACAGCAATAGTAAAGTAAGGTGGACAGAACATTCATTTTTTAACCCATTTCTACATTTGCAAGAGGTTAATTCTGTCCATGCCATATGCTGTACATAACTACCATTGGGAAGGTGATGACATTATATAGGTGACCTGAAATTTCATTTACATGAGTATATCAGAGTAGTTGCTTGTTTGTTTGTTTGTTTTAACACAATGTTCAAGTGCCATAAATTAGCAGTGACACATTGCTACTTCTCACTTCATCTGCTTCTCACTTCACTTATCTTACAGGAAAAAGGAAGAGACTTCTACCCATATTCTGGTACTTGAATGTCACCCTTTCCCTTCTGCGTACAGGATTTAACCATACAGGCAGAAGGAAGCACCACAAGTTTCAACTTTTTCTCTATAATTTGACATTGGATTTGACTGAGGTCCAAGGGCAACTGCCCTCTGCTCTCCAGTTGTTTTGAAAACATCACAGCTAGGGGAGAGGAAGGTGGAGAAAGTGAAGATGAGTCCAGACTGCAAACATTAACTTTCACATATGGGTATGAGTCTCACACTTGTTTCAAACTCAGAAAGCCCTGGTACATAGATTCCCTTATGCTTCCCATCTCCATGTCATCTTGGGATATGGTTGGCACCTTCTAGGGGACAAAAGCATCAATATGGGCCTGAGCAACTGCTCGTGTACCTGCTGCCACCAGACTGGTGGGCAATGGAGGTGTTCACTGGAAGGATGGGAATGCAAAGGATCAGAGTAACCTAGCAAAGTATATAGAAGGATAAAGTGTTTTTGTGTATGGATGTTTTTTTAGAGCATTCCCATGTTCTAATTACTGACACTTTCCCTCATATTAGCAAATAAGGCTTAGTATTATTGATTTATGTACATGCTACATGGCTTTTTTGTTTCCTTTAATATTGCCTTAATTTTTCAGGAAATCAGGTGAAAGTCTGTGAGTTTATTTTGTTCTGTGGCCCCACAGGTGCTAGCTGTTGAGTGTATTGGAAACATCTAGCAAGTATTTGTAGATGTTGGTGTAACTATTACACTAGAACCTTAGCTTGTGTGAGGCAGTGCAATGAAGTTCATTTGTGTCAGCTGAGACATTGACCTATTATCCTTATGATCTAATTTAGCAATAGCTGATCTAAGGTGGAACAGTGTTGGACTCTTTTCATGGCTGCAGTGTTTTATCTGGTTTTCTCTTCATTCCTCCTTGTCAAAATATATAAATAAATAAAAAATTATGTGTTATGGTTGCTGTAGTTGTTCTGGGACCCAAACGACTGAAGTGCAACTCCTAGCAGCTGGAAGACTCAGTAGCTCAAAGTACCTGTTAGTCTGCCCTGCCTGAATAGAAGTTTTCTGAGTATCAAATGAAGAAATGATGAGTTCAGGTTCACCATAGAGAAGAGCAATTCTAAAACCAGACCATTTCAGAGATCAAAGGAGAGGTCTCCTGCTTTCAATATCTGTGTCAGTCTAATACCAACTTGATAAGACTGTGCTGCAGAGGTCATCCTGTTTTTTATATCAGAAACAGAGAGGCAGAAATTGGAAAAGGCCAAAATATCCCCCAAGCTGACCACCCAGTTTTCAGTAAGAGCTATGAAGTACTAACACATAATCTCCTTTAATACCGCTGGTCTCCACCAGCATTTTCACTGAAGCTATGATCTCTTTTTGACACTCAAGGCTCTGTAATCACTGAATGCAGAAAATCTGTCACACTTCCGTGGTTATTTGTTGATTTGTGAGTTGCCGTCACTGTAAAGTGTACAGAGGACAGAACCCAGCACAGGATCCAACCCCTGCTCCTTGCCTGTATATGCTGTCACTGATGCATGAGGGGCACCCTTGGGTCAAAATAGGCACATTTTCTGCAGAAATGAAGTCTTAAATATCTTAAATTGAAAAAGCAAGTAGTAATTTTCCTTTTTTTTTTTTTTTTTTTTTTAATAGTAAGATGTATCTTAATGCCTCTCTCCTTTCCAGCACACACCGAACAGCTCTCTGGTACAGGCTGTGCCTCTGCCTTTGTATAAATAAGGCATCTGTAAAGAACTGCACAAATAAAGATATGCATTTCAGGTCATGGAGCTGGCTGGTTTGAGAGATCTAATGTTTTGTTTTGTTTGTTTCTAAAAACCCATATCCTAACATGGAACTTTGAAATGCTGATGATTTTTTATCTTTGGAATGGTATAACTGATGAGATCATGTGTGGTGTTCTCTTCATTGTCACAGGCAGTAGAAACAGAGTCCATTACTAGACACTAAATATGCTCATTAATTTTCTTAAGCATTCATCTTGCTTATAACAATTCAGATGTGTATGCTGAAACTTATGAACCCATTCATAAAGCTAGTATTGCTTTGTGAAATGGTGTTGTGACACATTTCCTCTAGAAACAGTTCAACGTCCAGTCCTTGCCTGAAAACCAATTAGGAACATTTTTCTGTGGGATTCCTCTACTAATGTCCTCAATTATTATTTCCTTGATGGAAATAATCCAGAAAGGGCTCTAATCCACCTGGGAAGGGGAGAGCCCTAGCCTTGGGGTGGGGACCCTCCATCATCACAAGCAGAGGGGAGGTGGTGGGTTGTCTCTCTAGCTACCCTGCACTGTTGAGCCCACCCTTTACCCCTCTTTTGGAGGGACTCTCCTAGAGGGGATGGCAACCCACCACTCGTGCCCTTCAACAGAAGCCCCATTCAGGGCATCTGGTGCTGCCCAAACTTTCTGGGGTCTTCTGCAGGAGTCCATGGGAAGAGGGCAGAGCCACGACCACCTGCTGATGGGCTATGAGGCAGTGAGCTCCAGCAGCGGAGCATTGATCCTCAGGAGGACAGAGTGTGAAAAAGGCTCCGGAAATTCATACGGAGAAGTAACAGAGGGCTACAGAGATGATTAGGGGTCTGAAACATCTGAAAGACTGAGAGAGCTGGGTCCGTTCAGCCTGGAGAAGACTGAAAGGCAATCTTATCAATGCTTATAAATATCTCAAGGGTGGGTGTCAAGAGGATGGGACCAGATTCCTTTCAGGGGTGCCCAACAATAGGATGAGGGGCAATGGGCACAGACTGAAGCACAGGAGGTTGCACCTGAATATGAGGAGAAACTTTTTTACTTTGAGGGTGCCAGAGCCCTGGAACAGGCTGCCCAGAGAGGTTGTGGAGTCTCCTTCTCTGGAGACATTCAAAACCTGCCTGGACACATCCCTGTGTGATCTGCTCTGGGTGAACCTGCTTTAGCAGGTGGGTTGGACTAGGTGATCTCCAGAGGTGTTTTCCAACCCCAACCATTCTGTGATTCTGTAAGCTTTAACAAATACCCTATGATATTTATACAGAAAGTCTTAGCACAGAAGTTATGTGCCTAGAGATCGCCAGTGCTTTTATAGTCTCACCCTCAAACTACATACTTGATCTCAGGTTCACCCTCCCTCCCTGCAAACCCATAGAAAACAAACCAAAACAAACCAACAAAAAGCCCACAAACAAACAAACCAAACCAAAACACAAACCAATACAACCAACAAAAAAAACCATACAAGGCCGATAAAAGTAGGGAGACAATGACCATGCTTTCTCCTTGCTTACGGAAACAGCAGGTGTCCCAGTGTGGTAGGGGATGCAAACCACTGCCAGGGTATCCCTCAACTGCATAGGAAAGCAAAACCAGTGCTTTGCACCTGATGTGATGGTTTCTGTTTCAGGATGTTCTTCCTTGAGACAGCAACATACACTGCAAGTGCGACACTGTATATGCAGGTAATGCATGTGAATTTATAGTATAGTACTACATGCACACACACACTCCCCCTTACCATTTTTAACCAAACATTTTAACCACAAATTGTACTTTTTGTCTCTGAATTCCTTGGCTGCAAAAACTCTTTTCCTTGCATGAGATTCCTGCCCCTGTCATACCCCAGGAGCCTGTCCTGCAGACACTGCTGTTTGCATTCAAGTACAAGTGTCTCTGCCAGCATAAATCTTGGAATAAGAAAAACATACTCTAATAGCAGTAAAAGGCAAATAACATGAAATAAAAAATAGAAGCATTGCAGGAATAGGGTCAAAAGGGATGGAAATATTCCTATAGTGCTATAAAAGATACAGTTACATGAAACTTGGATTGTAAATAAATAAATGTATATATTTTAGAAAGTCAGTCGCAGTCTATTGTAGATTGATCACAACAAATACAAAAGCTCTAAATAAATGTGGTCCAATATTCATATTAAATGAGTCTAATTTTTTGTTGATTTATAAATAATAATAATAATGCTGTCATTTTCAGGACTGTCATTAACTCTGTCAATTCAAAATAATTTTAAAGTCCCACCTTTGTACAAAGATATTAATTTTACCCTTTTTTTGTAAAAAAAAAAAAAAGCAATTTAGTTTTCCTTTTATTTTCTTTCTGTTGCATAAAAGTTGTGTTTTAACAAATCACTGCCATGAGCTAACCCAGTTCTGAATCCAGAAAATGCTCTCAACATTATCCTTCTCTGTTCACATATATTTGAAGTAAATTACATCAAATTGTATTTGAAATACCAAACTGGCATTAATGGAAGCTTTTTTTGCTCCAGGCACCATTTTAAAATAGATGAGCATAAAAATGCAGTCTGCATCATTAAGTTTATATGAAACTAGTGAGAATAAAAATCACCATGTAAGTTCTAATAAGATGTGTTTTTCATTCCAGTTTAATAACCCAAGACTATATTCATCTTCCAGTATAATAAATACACTGAAAGGAATTCATTCTTTTGTGGTTTTTAACATGTTGAGGGTTTCAGAAGATGGAGTTTTCTGGGAAGCTGGGTGAAGAAAATTCTTTAATATGGCAGTGCAGAGTATTATTATCATAAATAATTAATGTGCACAGCAGAAGAAAGCCTAGCTTCATTAATAATTCTTATTTTTAGTTGGCATAAGCTAGAGGTGCTGTATCTTCTTTCATCCGATCTATGTCAATTTCCCCAGTTTTAATTTACTAGATGTTAAAATTTTAAAGGTATGCTACATTTTGCAATGGATTTTTTGTTTGTGACTTTGCATTAATATCCTACTGCTAATACTTACCCATTGAGATATTTTTAGTAACAAGGAAAAAAGGAAGAAAGAAAATAGTAGCAGACAGGCAAGGTAGAGTGGGCATCAGTGTCAGCTCCTTTCATCTTTCATTTCCCTTTGGGACCAGTTAAGATGCTTCTTTGATTAGGACCTCAGGAAATATTAAAAAGCTCTGCTGTGAATTTAAACTCATCAAACTTGTCTCTGTTTATTTTTTTGAATACCGAGATAATTCACCTCCCACATTTCAAGAACGCAGGTTCCCTCCAACCCAACCGCCCTTCTCTGATCAGCTAAGTCACTTGTCAACATCGCTGAATCTCTCTCTTAACAAATGTTAGTGCTTCATTAATGCAGTGCCCCAGTCGGAGCTGCTCCTAAATGTTCCTTATTAGCACAAATGAGGAAATAAAGATGACAGTATGGATGGCACTGACGTGGCGTGCCATGAGGCAAGTGCAGGTTGCCCTGCATTAAAACAAAGGAGAATGGTGTGACACCTGAAATAAAAAATGCAGAGCGGGGGGAAACCATTTTATCCTGTTGCAAAATGTACACGGGAAAGAAGCTACGACTCTTGTTGCAACTTTGGAAACAACAATACCGTAGAGATGCAATATTAACCTGCATTTGCAAATGTTCTTGTTAATCGGTGCAAATGTTAGAGCTGATTGAAAAGTGATGAGGTTTTTTTCCTCTTAAGTATTTCAAAAGGAAATGTGTTTCTTTTTTTTGTCCTTTCAAACTGTATTGAGATGTCTGGGAAAAAATAAGCAACACTTTCCTCCTGATTTTATACTTTTTTTTCCTTTTTAACAATTTACTTGCTTTTATTTTTCTTGAGACCAAAAGAAGAAAAAAACACTGAGTTGCAGAAGAAGAAGAAAGACGATATCACAGAGACCATGGGAGAAGGGAATACTCTGTGAAAATAATAACTTTAAGGCAGAGGGTAGAAGAAAGCCAAGAAAAAGAAAAATACATAAAGTTGTTCACTTGGGAAAAAGGCCATTTTTATCTCATTTATTTTGGGATGAAAATTTTCAGCTACTAGCAATACTTCTAGCATCTGAAGTAGCCCAGGTAGTCATTTCAGCCATGTATCACAGCATCTTCAGTCAGAAACTGGTGTTCCTTATAAATCTATTTCTTTTTAAGCCATTTCACAGCTTTTTCTTATGGTGGTATGAGATTCATGTTATTTTACTTAAAGATGTGCTGCAGTTTGTGGTTTGGAGACCCAGGCTGTGCAAATCTGAGAAATTAGGCTCCTGTCAGTGAAATACTGATGCCTCTGTGCATACGTGCATGCATACACCCCAAAAATGAGTGATATTGCTGATCCCATATGCACAAACTCAGAAGGTAAATTTAGTAATGATGAGATAATTGCAGTTGCTTTGACGTGACCTCCCATGTGTCCGTCAGAAGTGCCATGTGAAGATCTGCAGCAGCTGGCAACATGAGCTGGAACCTGGGTGCTCATGGATGTGCAGGTTGGGGACACAGAACAGCCCAAAAGCCCCCAGAAAGAAATCTTTAGAAAAAGTTTCCTGTGGTGTGCAAACCCAAATGGCACCAGCCACCTCTTAGCAGAGGAGACCCCACTCCCTGCTTTGCTCCTTTCCTGAGATCCTGGCTCTAGTGGGAATGCAAGCATGGATCTGCCAAAGCAAACAGGGCAGTGTCCAGTGTGAGGCACCACCATGTTGGGCAGCAGCAAATGTCTGGCACAGGTTGTCCAGAGCGGTGGTAGATGCCTCATCCCTGGAAACATTCAAGGCCAGCCTGGATGGGGCTCTGAGCAACCTGATCTAGTTGAAGATGTCCCTGCTCATTAAAGGGTGGCTGGACTAGATGAGTTTTGAAGGTCCCTTCCAACCCAAACTATCCTATGATTCTCCCCAGAAATAATTATGGTCCCTGTACACCATGCATTGTTCATTTTTTTTTTTAAACAAAGAACAAGTACCACACGTTAATGGTGCACTTAATATCTTACCTTCCTCACTGTCTGCATGGAATAATACAGTGAGAGACCATATATCCATATGGGACTTGCTTTTGCTAGACTTCAAGTCTGTGTTTAAGGTACTTAGTTACAAAAATTTTCAGCTTTTCTTTTTTTCTTTTCTCTTTTCTTCTCTTTTATTTTCTTTTTTTTTCTTTCCTTTATTATTTTTTCCTTTCCTTTTCTGTTCTTCTATTTTCTTCTATTTTGTTAATTTCCCCCCTCCTTTCTCTTAGGCAAATGGTCAGGTTGTACGATTTCAGAACAGCATCACATACCTGGATTCTTGCTTTCTGAGGCTTCAGGATACTTTGGAAAGCTGATGGGCTGTGATTTTGCTGCACTATTGTTTTCATGGACTGTAAGAGGTGACATTCCTATGTTTTGTTCGGGTATTTGCTATGATCAAAAGGGAAAAAAGTGACAAAACTTTGTGTTCTAACAACTGCATATTCACTAATCAGCAAATGCAGACCAATTACACAATAGGTGAAAGACATGGGCTTGCATGCTAAAATCTGTATTTTCCTGCCTTCTTTATTTCCTATTAATCCTCTGTGACAATGGGTTTATTTTGCAGGAAAATATGCAAATACCTTAATCTGGTAGAAGAGTATAACAGTCTGAATGTGGGTCTCTTCACTATACATTGACAAACACTTGTTTAAGAGGACCGGCACTAGGAATATGATAAATTTCTGAGTGCAAAATCAGAATCTCTGCAGAAAAAAATGAGTAACCCTTTGAAAAAAAAAAATAAAATAGGATGGGCATTAAGGAACAGTCTCCCTGAACAATATATTTTCATCTTTTCTCAAATACAAGGTAGGTGAAAGAATCTGGGTTCTTTTGCTGATTTCTTTTTGCACCAACATAATGAAAAAAAACCACTTTTTAGAAGGCTGGTGGTCTCTTTGTTTTATTTTATACATTAATTATATAGTGTCAGCTGTTGGAACAATACTTCTAAAATATTCCTGTAAATGTTCAAAATGTATCTGCAGAGACTTTTTTGATTTCTTTTTTCAACATCCTAATTTGAAGAGTGATTTAAGAACTGATTGGCAGTTGGCAAAAAATAAATGATAATGAACTAATTTCGATAGAGATGGACCAGATACCATGCCGGCTGTTGAAACTTTTCAAAGCTGGTTTCTCTCCAGTAAATGTGATCCTGCAGGCTCTGTCCATCTGCCTACAAGAAAAGAGACGTTTGCATTCTGTGGGAAATGCTGCTGAGAAAATACCACTGAGAATTATCAATTTTGTGATCGCTCATTGCTCTCAGAGAGGAAACTGGATGATGATAAACACCACAGCAAAACAACAGTGCTGAGCTCCTTTTATTCTTCTGTTCTGCTTTTTTTTTTTCCCGACTTTTTTTTTTTCTCCTCCCCCCCTCCCCTTTTTGCTTTAGCAGGTAACCAGTATGCTTCAGCATGGTGAGGAGTATTTATGTCTGCCAGGTGGAGGAGTAGCAGCTTGAGCAGGGCTGAGCTCTCCCTGCACCACAGTCGCTCTGCGGTGACCTGAAGCTGTTGCTTACAAGGAAAGTTCGATTTTGGCCTCACCCTCATTTTTGGCCAGATCAAACTGAGTTGCAGCCACTGCATTAAACAGCTGAAGTGAAAAGCTACACCAGCTGTTAGGCCTCTCTGGTTGCTCTTCTGTTGCATGGAATTAAAATAGCTCTGGGATTTAAAGAAAATAGCATTAATTCACCCCAGACACAACGTCTGGGGGGCAGGCTCTTCCTCGCCCAGCGCACACCAGCCCACCTTGGTTAAGTCCAAGGTGGCCAATGCTGGTGGAGGGCTGTCCAAGTGATGCCCTCCCATGAGCAGCAGGACCAGCACAGGTCTGCCCCAGCCTCAGGGATGAGTCGTCTCACAATGCTCATTTCTCAGTTATTTAATTCCTCCTCCCAAACCTGCCACATTTCGCGCTCTTCTCCCCCTCGAGAGATGGTTCCTGTCTCTCCCTTGGGTGTTTCCCACTGCTGCCAAGGTCCCAGTCCTCATCCTGGCCCCCTTCCCCCACTAGCCCTCCCCAGCCTCTCTCCGTGCCTCTGGTTTCAAAAGTGTCTCTCAAATAAAGTGCCTGTAGGCTTTACCTTTACGCAACATCACTGCTAAATTTTTAATCAGTAGCAGTGAAACAAAGGAAATGAAGAAACTCTCACAGTATTTAAGGAACAATGTGTGGTTAAACCCAGTGCCTTATCCTGGCTTACAGACATGAACAGGGCAGCAAGCACCTACCCTAGGAGCCATTTAACGCTCCAGGAGGTTTTGCTCTGGTGCACAGTACTGCGATCATGCAACTCTTGTTAATATTAGGTGGTGTTATGGTGTTAGGTGGTGTTATGGTTGGACATGGCCAAAATAAAACAGAGCAGAAGTACTTCTGCATATAATGCCGAATTCTGTGCTACATCAGTTGTTAATTAAAAAACTTGGCTTGTTTCTGTCCCTTTACACGATTGGAATGATGTAAATAAGAACCTTATCCAAAAGCTTTTAAAATTCATTTTAAAAAAGGCTGGCTGCAATATTTGTACAATATTTGCAGCTGAGCAGAATGAAGCAGGGAATAACTACATCTTCAGCTTCCCAGTTTCCACGCACAGCCACCGCAGCCAAGGGCTGAGCCAGTTTCTGTGTTTGTGAGGCAGAATGCTAGCAGGCGGCTCACACCCGCCTTCATGGGCAGCATTTGGTACCAGCCATTTCAAGAGGCAGCAACCTGTGTGCGAGGGTCATAGTCTGATTCATGTGAACAAAGTCAGTGAACCCATTTCTCTTGATTATTCACATGTAAGAAGCCAAGAACGGATGTTTCTGTAAGTAGACTAACACTCCATACCTCAGCACGCCTGGCTGACAGTCCCGCTCCAGCCGGTGTGGCCTTGGGGAACCTCTTGAATGGGTGATGCTAACAGGGGTTTGAATTTGTAGCACAGAGGCCAGAACACCGCTCGTTGCTCCTAGCTAATTCCCAGGACTACGAAAGTGAGACCCTGCCTCCTCAATCTCTACATTTTGCTCCAAATGCTTTATTACTTATGAAATTCTCTGATTTGTGTGACAGACAGAGATAAAGGAGTTTAAGTCAACCGGCAGCTTTTGAAATGAAAGTCAGGATGCTAAAACCACCCCATTACAGCCAAAAGGCTAGGGTATAATGATTTATTATGCATATTAAGGTAGCTCTGCAAGAACTGAGCAAAGATTTGGGTCTTTTTGTGTTTTATCCACGAGTAGGCATGTTAAAAGCCATCAGAAGACACATTGCTTGTCCCAAAGGATTAACTCAGCTCTTACTAACACTTTCATTCCTGCGTTCCTACAGGCATATACAAAAAAAGCACTCACAGGCTCCATTTCACCACAGCTTTGAGGGACAAAACCTGCTCAGGAGTTTTTCAGGGTTTTTGTTTAACACAAGAAAGAAGCATAGCACCATCTCACAAAAAATATATAAGCTTCTCGCCACAGCAAAGTGTCAGTCACTGGTGCAGAGGTCACAGAGCAAGCATGTGTGATGTGCTCCCCATCCCTGTCTTGAGGCCTCAGGGGAAAAATACGCACTTTGTCAGCGAGTGGCATCAGAAAGGACACTGGCAGTGAAGATGTTTCTGGGCTGTTGACTCTTGGTTCGCATGGCTGCTGAGGACTGGCTCCCTCATCTCATGGGGATGCATTGCCCTTGCCTGTTCAGAGGAACATTCACCACCCGATCACCTCCCATCATTAACAGGGATGCAGGCAGGAAGCCTGCCTGGAAATATTTTAGCAATTAGGACACGAGAGAATATAGTATCCCTGTTTTCCCAGGAAAACCTATTTCCTTGCTTCTTTTCCATCCAACCAGTATTTTTTGCCATTGTGAGAGTGAGCCAGGGCCAGCACTGGAGACAGAGAGGGGAATTGCTGTAGTGTGAATTCATTAAACCCATCTCAGCCCATCTCTTTTTTCTTTTTTTTTTTTTTTTGTATTAAAGGAATATGGAGTAAAGCAGGGCAGAACAAAGTGTTCTGGGAAACTGATAATCAAATGGCCTAAAGCTAATGTTTACTTTTTTGAATGTTTTACAGCAGCATTACTTGGAGATGTATTAAAAACAGGGAGTGAGAGGGAGGGAGCCTAATAATAGCCTTCCAGTTACAGAAATAGAGAAACAGCATAGATATGATAATTGAATTTGGTTTGGATGGGTGATAATCTGCCTTTATGCTACAGCTGTAGTTGTCAGATTTGAGCCTTGCTGGTGGCAGGTGTTGGGCAGCCTCCCCTGCCATGGGAAGACTCCAGCACCCCACACCCCTGTGTGGCCCCCGGTGCTCTCCTTGTGCCTGCAGACAGATGGCTGCAGGGCCTGTGCTCTTGCCCATGTGGTTCTGGTTTTTCTCTGCATTTATGGGGTTGTCCTGAAGGTGACCTGGAGCCTCCCTTACCTGCCTGGCCTGGAAAAGTCACCGGTGAAGCTGGAGGGGAGCTCTTCTCCCCAGCAAACTCCATGCTCAGACACTGCTTCTCCTCCACCCTAAATTATTCAGCTCCACACTTGGGGAGCTGACACTGCTAGTAAACTGAGGAGTTATATATTTTTGGTTGCACTTGGAGATTAAGTGCCACTTGAGTTATAGTGTCTAGATTCCCAAATATTTGTGCAATTTTAGATCGTGAATTCTCATTCCTGACTATGTTTCATATAAATATTTATTCACACGGCTCTGTCTGTTAGATCCCATGGAAGAAACTGGGGGAAGTGGGGAGGTGCCTCCAAGCTGTCTCTGTCACAGGCATGGGTCCCCTTGCTGACTCATCTCCTGAAGCAAACTCCACCCTCTCTTTGCCTGCTCTCTGTGCTTCATCGTGGGAGATATTCTGCATAGGGTGGGGTGGGAGGCAGTGGGTGGGATAACTGGGCTGCAGTGGGTGGATAGCAGGACCACCCACTTTCACAAGGTGACCTTAAAGGTTTTGTGTGGGGCTGGCTGCACTCTGCTGTCCCGCTAGCAAGAGGAGTGGGAGAAGGGTGAAGAGATTGAAGCAGAAGAGAAAGTTACAGTGTCCTTCTCGGGTGCCTTCTGTCCTCCTAACAGAATCCTCCAAGAAACTTTATCAGTCTCTTTTGTTCTCTTGGTTTATTTGAGAAAAAAGCGCTTCTAAAGGAAAAAACATTAATTAATTTCCTCTTCATAATAAGACGTGAGAAGATTTTGGTTTCTTCAGGCACTGAATTAAATTCTGGCTGTGAAAGAGTTTGCATTTTTAATGGAACTGTTTTGCAGGTCACCAAAATTGTTCCCCGTTCAGCCACTCTCACCATCTGGGTCATTACAACGGATCGCCACAGCTGATGCCTGGATCCGACTCCCGCAGTACTCAGCTGGCACTCAAATGTCACCTCTAATGATAACAAAGGGCATGATGGCTGCTCTAGCACCTTTTCGCCAACTATCTCAGAAAAGCTATATAGCTGTGATTAAATTAGCCTCGTAATGTCATTGTGAGGCAGATAGGTAATGTGTAAGTTTTGCAGATGAAAAATCAGAGGCATGAGGCAGTATGTCACTTAAACTTCGCAGCAAGAGAGGCCAGCTAATGAATGAGGGCCTGGGCTATGGGGTTTGACAACACAGCTCAACTAAAAGCCATTTCTGCAATTGGCAGGGAAATTAGTCATACCTATCCCAGTTTCCAAAGTATTTTAGATGAGGACTTGCTTGCCACACAAGAATTCTTTAGATTGTGCTGTTTGTGCTGTGTCTTCAGTAAGCATTCTCGCTGTTCTTAGCATATCTATGTAGGCTCAGCCCTCCTTTTTTTCTCTCCCCTCTCCCTCTCCATCTCCCTCTCCCTCTCCCTCTCCCTCCCCTCCCCTCTCCCCTCCCCTCCCCCCTCCCCTCCCCTCCCCTCCCCCCTCCCCTCCTCTCCCCCCCCTCCCCTCCCCTCCCCTCCCCTCCCCTCCCCTCCCCTCCCCTCCCCTCCCCTCCCCTCCCCTCCCCTCCCCTCCCCTCCCCTCCCCTCCCCTCCCCTCCCCTCCCCTCCCCTCCCCTCCCCTCCTCTCCTCTCCTCTCCTCTCCTCTCCTCTCCTCTCCTCTCCTCTCCTCTCCTCTCCTCTCCTCTTGTTTTTCCTTTCTCCCACACAAAAAGACTACTTATCACCTGAAGTGTGTAGTTTGGACTTGGGACGGCAAAGTTTTGGAGACATAAATGTCAGCACAGAGCATTGGTTCAATGCTATTTGCTTACACTGCTCATTAATTGCTAGCCAGACAAGAAATATCCGCTATATCCTAAGAGCATATATCTAAGATCAAATAGAAAATACAAAGCACATCTACAAGCACTTCTTCCAGTACTCAGGAAGTGTCAGACTCTTTCTTGTCCAAATTCCAGCTTTGCACCCCTGGAAGAGAAAAAAGAAAAAAAGAAAAAATAATATGTTTTCTCCAAAACAGTGCCTTGCAATATAAACTGCAAGCCATCCCTTTCAGTCTCTGGTTTTGATGGATGTCTTTAGATTCTGAAAAAGATCATGGTAGATGCCATATTAGAATGATATTGCAGCATCTTGACAAGCAGCTTCAGATTTATATGGCAGCTTTCCTTTTTATGCCAACAGTTATGTAATACCAAAGGACTGCAAAAGGCATTATGCACTTTTCTGATTTTTTTTTTTTTTTAATGGAACAGTTGTTTTAATCCAAGAATCCTTGTTTTGTCTTTCCTATTGCTTTGTGGCACCTTTGACAGTTTACATTCGTCTCTCTGCAGTTGTTCCCCATAGTGCACACATCTATCTCTTCCAAAACTAGAGGAAAAATGGTGTGAAAATAGTCTCTATGCCAGCCTACAATTTGGATATTCCTCCTTTGCCACTGACTTGGCCAAGCCCCCTGTGATCTCTGGGCTCACACTGCTAACTTGTTAACTGGGAAAAAACCCTGCCTTCACTTTATGGTAGAGGTAGGGAGGAAGAAGTACTTTAAGAACTGTTAATATCCAGCTTTTATGGCAATGTTAAACACATCAGTACTTCAGCTAAGGTAAATCTGGAGTTTGTGGCAAACCTTCCATTTCTGTGCATGTAGCCCAGTGCATCTGAAATGGTGTATCGTTCCTGACCGCTGGTGGGCAACAACACCTACCTCTCCCACTAACATTTTCACTCTTCACTCAGAAGAATAAGTGAATCTCCTGTGCAAACACCATCTTTGAAAGATGTAAGGAAATCCTCTTTCACGTAACCTGTCCCTTTTCCCTCTGCTCTCTCTGTTCCTCTGGGCAAATTACAGACCTCTTTTGAGAGACTGTGAGCTACCAAAAGTGCCTGTGGGTCTATGGTTCTGGCAGGAAGACAAAACCTGAGCTGTGCCCCTGCCTGGGTGGATGTGCCATTGCATCAGAAGTGACAGAGATCACACCAAAATCTCTCTCATCTGGACAGAAGATGCCAAACAATAGGAGCTCCCCACTCCTCATCCTGGAACACCACCTCAAATGTCCTGTCCTTCCTCCTAGTAAGGGAACTTTTTAATGGGATTTGATGAGCTTTTGATCAGGTTCATTTCAGTTTCTGGGCCTACCTAGTCTCAGAAATGCTAAATACTGGGCTCACTTACAAAAGTCAAGATGCCTTTTCCCTGGGAGCTGGACTAAAATCTTCAGCTATTTCACATAGGGAAGTGAACTGACCATCAAGAAGAAATGCTGGAATTACTGCCACCAGAGACTTAAATTAAGACTGCCAATACCATAAAAAACCCAAGGTGTTGTCTGGTCCCTCCAAGTGAAATAATAGCAGAAGCTGTAAGAAAACATGCATTATAAACAAGGGAGAAAACACCATTAAGTACATGGGAACAAACAGGCCCAATCCTCCATCTTACTTCTCTCAGGACACTCACATCCTGATTCAGGAGAAGACCTCTTACCCTCTGGTTTATTGGAATAGCCACTAAGAAAGTATTCCTACCACTCACTCTCAAAACCCTGCCTTTCTTTGTCACCCAGAAAGAGACCGCATTATTGGTTTTTAATCTTTATGGGAATAATTATTTTTTGAAAGGGAATCCAGTGTTCAAGTACAGAAACAAATTAAGGTCAGAAAGAAGCACCTAGCTTCATGTAAGTGTTTAGTCTCTCCTTGTGAAGTGGCTGGTTCTGCATGAATTACCATTAATAATAAAATGTGTGTAAGATACTGACATTCAGTGCGCATGTTCTTAGTTCCCCATTAAGCTGTGTTCCCTAAAAAGGTTTCCAGGTTTATTTAAACATGCAGGAAAGACTTTAATATTAAACAGAAATAAGATGTAATAGAATTATGTCAAAACACCTGAGGGAATTTTGGGTACCTTTAAGGAATGAGCTCTGAAGTGATTCATAGCTAGGGCAAGTGATAATTTAGCTGCTATACAGAGAAGAAGGAAAAAAAAAGGGGGGGGGGGAATGAGTTAATTCTTCCACAGCTATGAAATCCACAGTTATGAAATGCTGTAGTCCATAGACTCATCAGGAGTCTTGCCTCAGTATGGGCGTTATTTTACTTTCTGATGCTGAAAATTAGTGTGGTGATCTTGCTAGCACTTTTGCATGTGCTTAGTGTAAGCACATGACTAGCTCCCTGGGGTCTGGTGGGACTGCTGATGTGGGGGAGTTAACACATAATGTAAGTAATCAGAGGCTTGGATGCTGTTCTACAAATCTTGGAGACAAATGTTTGATTTACTCATAGCCTAAATTACAGATCTCCTTACATCATCTTTGAGCATTTTAGTTTGCAGAATTGCATCAGATCCTGTAATGGGGTAAAAACTTTACCCCTTATAATTTCTGGAAGTTTGAACACAAAACAGACATTCTGATTAGTACCAAAAGGGCCAAAGCATAAGGCACAGAAGTTTGACTGATTTGCATCATAATGCAGCTATAGACTTTATGTAAGATAGTCCTATTTAAATTAATATTTTCTGTGTCAGTTCAGCAGTATCAGCACACTGCTAATGATCTCCATATCCATTAAGATCAGTTCAAATGCACCTCAGTGTAGCTACCTTACTGTATACCCCTGGTGGTATTTTTTTAATCTGATCTGTAGCTTATTATTTTTATTATTCACAAATGTCACAGGCTTTTTCTCTCCCTTTTGGGATTGTTCTTCTCCTATTTTAGGTCTTTCCCTTTCTTTTAATGTTGCTTTGGAAAAGCTCTTGGGATATATAAAGCAAAAAAGACAGATGCCTTCACCTACCAGATTGTTGTGAATAATAATAATCACCTCTTATATATCCCTTTTCATTTTCAAAGCACTTTGCAGCAATTAACTAATTTGTCTTTACAACAACCTCTGATAAATAGGTAGAGGCATTTGCATAGTGGCAATTTATTTATTTATTTATTTGTGTATACATTGTAGTGTTTGTATTTTTGTGTTTGTATACATTGTTTGTTTTTTGTATTTTTTTCCTTCGTATTTTTTTTATTTCTTCTTTTGCTGGGTATTTTTTTTGCCCTTCTTTTTTTCTCAAAGGCAAATTTCTATGGGATTGTTATGCCCATTAGCACTCCTAATCACTGAACCTAATTAGATTCTCATAGAAATGAAAGCGCACAACAGCAACAGATGAACCCAAACCACATTTCTCTGGCAGTCAGGTGTGGCTGGAGAACTGGAAGACTTACCCAAACTACGTTTAAGACATCTGGTTCAGATACCAGCAAGAGAGGTGATGCTGGTGCAATCTATTCCTACTCAAACCACTTGCATGGTCCAACTTGCTGAAGGCATTGACCTACAGAAAATATGAAGTAAGAAATGTGAAAGTCTGCACTTATGGACTAAAATCCCAGAAATGTCAGAAAATATGATGCTGAAACCCCAATCTATGATGGAATTGCAAGCCTATTTGGGTCTGTTGAAAGGTGTACTCAAGCACCGGGTCTTGGTGATTTCTACAGCCCAGTTCACCAAAGAGAAAACTGTTAAATAAGCAGAGTAGGCCAGAAAATTTGATCTCTCTTGTCCCACGTTTTCAGCCTACTGCACACTACATTAAGTCCATAGCTAAAAACATGACACTGTATTTTAGTCTGAAATGTGGATTGCCACAACCTAAGGGTACTGGTGTGTCTGAGGGTGACAGCGGTCTCCTACAGCCTCTCCTCCACAGCCCATCCCTGTGCCACTGCTTCATCCCCTTTTCTTTGCCTCTTCCCATCTCTGAATGACTCTTTTCCACCTTATCTTTTGTTCTCCAGAATGGGGCAGGGGATTGGTACGAATACTAACACCAGACACAGTCGTTGCAGAAAATACCTTCAATGTGTCTTTTACACCTAGCAATGCTAATGGCTTTTGTAGTAACAAAGCTGCAGTGAAGGTTTTACTAGCAAATCCTGACTTACATGAAAAAGAACAAGGAAACCTGCACTGTACTATCTTCATAAAGTGTTAATGCAACAGGGATCCCCCATACTTTGAGATAATTGAACCATAAAATAGTTCAGCTTTATCTATAAACTCTCTAGCGCGATGCTTCGAGTGTGTAACCATTTATATTATTCCCAGAAAATTAGGTCAGCTTTTCACAGAGAAAATGTCAAAATAAAAAAAAAAAAAAAGGAAAGGGAAGGCAGGAGGGGGGGGAAGAAAAAAAGAAAAAAGAAAAGGACTTCCTCTTAAAGAACTTTTCCACCCCAGATAGGAAAATGTCACCATGTCCTCCCAACAGCATCAGCCCTGCTTGCGAGCCAGGAGGGAGCAGGGGCCGAGGAACAGTGGGCAGCATCCGCGCTCGGCTCCTTTGAGCTGGAACACAGCTGTGTTATGGCTGTGTCATCACTGCGAGCGAATTAAAAGAAATGGAAACATTAACTCTGTGGAATCTTTTCAGAAGCTGGTGGTGACTAAACTGGGAGGCGCTAACAAAGGAAAGCTTTCAGCAAGTGTTTGGCATTTGGAGTGCAGCACGCTCTTTCCATTAGGCTGTTGTGAGGGTTAAAATTAATCCACATTGTAAGGGGAGAAGGCCATACAATGGATGTTTATTGTGGAGTAAGGCACCTGCAGATGTGTTGTGTTGTCAGAAGACTTAAATAGTTTGATTCCAAAATTTCACAGCCTATTAAAAGAACTGCAAGACTCTGGCAGGGAATATCCCTGAGATTCTGAGCATCTCTGCAAACCAACTGAAAACACTTGGAAGACAGTGGTAGCCCTGCCAGCAGACTCACAAACGCAGTCACAGGTTTGGTCCAGTATGCAGAAATGCAACTCCTGAACCCCCAGCAGATGCAAGCAGATTGCACCCACAAGCTAGGGAGTGTGAATTCAGCTGGTGATCTGCTCCTTACTGCAGAGGAGCATCACCTAGTTTGGGCTTGAACCCCTGAGCACCTCCCCATTAGAGGGAGAAAGCATAGTCCCAGAGGGAAAGATGTCAGGAATGCAGGATGCTGCAACATTTGGCTACTCAAGACACCACTTCCAATTCCCAAAGCATGGAAAATGTGAGAGATGATGAAAAGGGCAGGAACAAATTTGGAGGGATGCACAGTATGCATTACCTGTATGTGGGACACACACTGTTCCTGTGCATTGCCCGGCTCTTGGCGCTGGGAACAGGCCTTGTAGGGTGGATGGGAAAAGACCACACATAGAGGCAACTTGGGCTATTAGGAACTAGCTGCAAAGTTTTTGTCAACAAAGTTTTTGTGCAAAGGCTGGCCATGCACTCCGGGTTGCAGAGCAAGTATCTGTTCTGATCCTGCATTCCCTGGCTTCTCAAACGTTTTTTTTTCCTCAGGTACTAGGTTGCATTTATGGTTTGTTTTTGCATGACATTCAGACTAGTCTGACTGTCTCTCCTTCCCCCCTGCCAGCACCTCGAAACAGTGGTTGCTGTACAGGCACAACCATCACCTCAGCTCTCAGAGGGAGCGTGCAGCTCCCACCCACAGTTTGCTATGACTGAGCTGAGGCTTTCCGCCTGGCAGCCAACGTGCTCCTGCCTTCTTCCCAGCAGGTCCCTCTTGCTATTTAGTAGCTCTGACAGAACTGGGTATGGTAGCCATGGGATCACCAATGGCTTTGCTGTGCTGGAAAGGAGCTGGCGGTGGACAGAGGCATCGCGTTCAGGCGGCTATCACTGCGAGTTGCTATGGGCACTGATGCAGAGGCAAAATGCAGGCTGAGCCATCGCTTGATTTTCTATTCAAGCAACTCTTGAGTACTAAAGGAATGGCCATCTGCCAGTGTTTATAATAGAAGGTCAGTATACACTGACATTCAGCAAATTGGTATTATATGCATTAGATCTGTGCTTTATGAGGTTTTGCTCCATTTTGGAAACGTGCAAATTGACTGAAATCACGACTAAAAATTTTTGAGTTGCCAATCTACAGCTGCAAGCGCACTGACAGTGCCCCAAATACCCAGGCAAGCAGCAGGGCCAGCTATTTAAAAGACACAGAAAAATTTGAAAATAAGTAAGCATGTCTGCTGCGAAGCTGACACCAGCACCAAACCCGCTGCTCCAGCTCACTACTGTCCCCAGGTGGGGCCCTTCCCTTGGGCAGGAGGTCACACAGTGGGGCTGGGCAGTGTCCCCGACTCAGATGATTGCAACTGTTGCATGATGGCAGCAGGAAGAGAGAACTCCACATGGGGCTCTCTGGAGGGTCCTATGTGAGCTTACCAGGTGTCACATGGAGAGCATGAGGTGTCCACGGCCTCCCATGGTCCCCCAGCCCAGACAGCATGGCAGAGGCTGGCACTGTGGGGCTGTACTTGGGACCTTGTCCTCAGAGGTCTCTCCATGCCCAAAGCATACTGGCCCATTGAGATGTCTGAGCCAGACCAGAAACAGGTATGAAGTCTAAGGTTTTGGAGTAGGTCTGCTTGCTGGAAGTTTTTGACAGCAAATATGCTAAATAAGTTCTTAAAGCCAACATTCTTTTTTTCTTTAAGCAAGTTATTTCCCTCTGCTGTTTCCCCTTGGCTTTGAGTATTTGATGGCTGACTGGAGTGCAGCCGCTGCCCCACCCTGCCTCCAGATCTGCATTGACATTAGTTTAAGGGAAAATAAGTATCCCAAGGCTGGAATAGCAAAGGCTGCTCCTCCAGGACCCCCATGCACGATGTAGTGGTAGTGCCAGCCTCAGACCAAGTCACAGTCCCTCCAGTATCCTATACTTTCCCAGTGCTGTGCAGACCATGGGAAGACAGGAGAAGGAGCTTTCACCTGTTGGCAGAGACAGAAAGTCCACAGTGGCCAACAAAGAGTGAGTTTTTTTCGCAGGCAAGCCGGGCTGAGGCAATGTGGTCCCAGCACAGCAGTTGATGTGATCCCAGCACAGCAGGTGGTTTCCCTGCATCCCATCATCCCTTCCCAGGCAGTGCAGCGGTCTGTGCTGGACACACAGCTTGTGGTACGCATTGTCCCCAGCATGTGGAACAGTGGCTTAGCAATTCAGCTCCAATATTACGCTCGATTAACTTAAAGTCGGGCATGATTACTGATTATCTTTCCTTATTTTGTCTGCATGTGCAAAGTGAGCAGTAAGAAGCAGAGAGGATTCCCTGTTTGCAGCCCGAGTGGGCTTTTGGGACATGACTCTTTCATGGCATGAAAGGGAGCTGGTCAGTGGCACAGAGAATACGGTTCTTTCCTGAAAGCTGCTGCAAAGACAAGAAAGGCACTGAGTGACAGGAGTCAAAAGTTATGTTTGTCTGTCTTTCTCTTTACACACTATGATGAATTGCATATTATTTCCTTCATTAGCTTTAGGCTTCAACCACTTTGCAGCACAGACATGAATAAAAATACCCGAGTGGTTTCAGTCTGGTGATGATTTTATTCATTGGTGCTACATGTCAGAAAGTAGTTGTACTCCACTTCCTCGCTCTGTGAGCTTTTCAAATATTTCACAGGCTGAGTCTTCCATTAGTTATCCTTATACAAAGTCCTCTGTCTCTTCCTCAGAAAAGCAATTGTTTAAGTGGATTAGTAGCTTTTCCTGGAGATATGTAGGGACTGACATAAAAGAGCAACACGGCTGTGACATTCTCATTCTGACCTTAGGTTGCTAAGATCATAGGCTGCTCCAATTATTGTCAAGGGAAATTAATATAGCATTTTATTGCAGCCAACACTCATTGGTCAGTCCGGGGAAAACACTGTGATACAGAATATTCCTCCAAAAACAGAGAAACAAACCCTGATGAAAATGTTACATCTTAGTGGGTTTACTCTGCCAAGTCTTCTATTCTCTATAGAAATAATTTTGTGTGCTGTTTCATATCATTGTGACTTCATATTAATTAAGTGCCCTGCTTCACTCTGGGTCTCTGAAAGAAAAGTGTAATAGAAGACGACGCAGCCCCTCTCTCAAAGAGCTTGCATCTGTAATAGGGCAAACACATTTAGCAGACAAACTAAAAAATAAAATATGAGCATTCAAAGGTGAGAGAAGATAAAGATATTGGCTTGGACGCTCTTCAGCTTCTCTGTGCTGCTTGTAGTGGCATCAGTAACATTTTTACATCCTCTTTAATACATCCTTCAGCTTCAAGACAAAAGATGGACTAAAGACTGAGGCTGCTGGTTAGTAATGGAAAGGTAAAGACCAGTTGTTATTCCCAAATCTGATGTTTCGCTCTGCAGTCATTCCGAAGGTTGTATGGGATTGTTAAAAACATGTCAGGGATTTTAACTCCCCTTTTCCCTCATTGCTAGTGAGATGTCATCCAGGGAAGAGCTTGTGCAGACACCAGCACCTCTGCAGTATTTGGTGCTTTATGCTGGGTGGAAATAATGGTGCTGCAGAAGGAGTGGCTGTGGGGGAGGTGGCTGGGGCTGAACTGTGAAAACACCAGCAGGGAATCAGACAAACAAGCAATGTCTGTGGAAGTTGATATCGTAGGCATTGCGATGAGTAGCCTCAGTACATATTTGTAAAGATTTCACGTGTCGCACAAATGTTTGATATTCCTGATATATTTCAATTTAGAAATTTAATTTAAGAAGTCATTAGTATTTATTAAAAATTCATAGGGTGGCTACTTCTCATTGCTAATGTTGGACATTTAACATCTAGTATTAAAGTAGTGACATGAAAATATCTCTCCATTTGGATTTTGAATGTAAGGCATGTATTCACTCTTATCTCCTTTGCTGCATTTATTTCTGGTATGGCCCAGCCCTCACCATGCACAGATGTTCCTTAACCCAGGGCCCATTTGCGTTTCAGCAGGATCTTCAGAGATCAGCAGATTGCATTTCATTTTCTCATGATTTCCCCCCCCTTCTGCTCTTCTTCCTGCATCTGTGTGTCACTGTTTGCTTCCTGCTGCCCTTTCAGCTCATGCCTCTGTCCTGCAGCTGAGATTTGAGCACAGCAGTGCTGACTGTGCCATGTCTCAGGGCACAGGGTAATATTTGCAAGGACCCTAGTTCACATGGAACATCTCACTGCTTTTCTCCTCTTTGTGTAGCCATAATTTGAAAACAAAACAACAGAGCCCAAACAAACAAACAAAACCCAACAACAAAATAACCCCACCTATTTGTAGGTGAAAACACAATCTCTCCCCAGGGCCAAGGGGAAAGAATAACTGGTTCATGGTCAGCCTCAGCAGATGCTTGTGTCCTATAGATAAAACCACAACAATTTGCAGCCAGCAACAAAGGACAACCTGAGGATCCTGAGCATACATATGTGCCCTCTGTCAAGGTGCAGCAAAGGAAAAAGGGTGCTTTGAGTTAAACAGACTAGTTTCCCAGGCTCTTGATCAAGGTTTGCACCTGTGATGAAGCAGTAGCCCTCCCTTTTCCGTGCTCCTTATTGGGCTAAGTGCACAGAATTGCTGGTGAGGCTCCTGTCATGCCGGTCTCTTATTTTGAATGTTTTCTCTCCTAACATCACGCCTGGCATGCTCAGCCAGCTCTGGGGACCTTGAGCCCTCCTGGGGCCACTGCCTAATGTGCTGCATTTAAGAGAGGTTGCAGAGGTGAAGCAGAACTGTGAAAATAAGCAACCATCACTCTGCTTGATGGAAACTCTGATGTCCCCTTTGTTTCCCTAGTAGCTTGGTTCGCGATGTGCTTGTACACGGTGTGACCCGTGCTCTCCTGGGGGTTCCATGTGCCATTTTACTCCAGTGGTCACCTTGCTGCTGTGCCAAAACCCTCCCTGTTACCTACTGCACTCATGTTCCTCCTAATGGTTTGGATATGTCCCTTAGACTTTTGTGGTGCTTTTTTGAGTAGAATGGGCTGTGCTGGGGTTTCATCCACATGAAAGTCATAGAAAAGTCTGAGTTGGAAGGGACCTTCAAAGATCATCTAGTCCAATCCCCCTGCAATGAACAGGGACATCTACAACTAGATCAGGTCACTCAGAGCCTGCCCAGCCTGGCCTTGAAAGTTTCCAGAGATGGGGCATCTACCACCTCTCTGGGCAACCACCCTCATTGAAAAGCATTTCTTCCTCATGTCTAGCCTAAGAGACACGTAACTTCCCCATACATCTCGGGATGGATCCAAGTGTGTGTTGAAGTATATATTCAGATGCATGGAGCTGGCACTCTCTTTTATCACAATTAATTGCATTAGTGATGCCAGACTCTGAATCTGTGGGGATTAAAATGGCATTAATATTGCAGGGGCTTCATTGTGTCCTTGGTTTTTAAGCAGAACTTCCCATTTATTGCAATAGGGACTTTTATGGGTGGCACCACACTGCCCATGGAAATTAATCTTGTATTCTTTTAAGTTTCCTGGACTGCAAGGGGAGGATGGAGTGTCACCTCTCCTGGTTGTTTGTGACACATGATTGCGTCCCTCACACAGGCATTGGCAGGTTGCGTGGTACCGAAAGCAGGGAAGCCTAGCAGGATCTGCATAGCTCAGTGCTTATCAGGAATATACACTGGCAGCCATACTGTAGGGCAGCAGCAGAAAAACAAAGCAACAATCAAGGGAGCCCTTTGTGATGGATTAAAAGGGTTTAGAAATGTCTGAGCCATGCAGTTTTCCAGCATTGACACTGCCAATGACTTCTTGACTGAAAACTAGAAAATGTGCTTACTGAGTGCACAGCCTGAGTTTTGCTTGTTTTCCCAAAGCCTGCCTTTTGTTAACAGCCTTTTATCTGAACAAAGTTTAGACACAGTCACTTCATAAAGTGACCCTTTCTTGAAATAAATCAGGTTAATAATATTAGAGCACCACTGCCTGTGAACTGAGTGAAAGGCCTGCATGTTTCTCTATTATTGGGGCATAATTTTCTTTTACAATCCACACTACAGCTCTTTTATCCTCTCTGTGGCTCTTCTTTGTGTGCCCTGCACTGACTCTGCAGGCTTTGCTCCCTGGCATGGAGGAGTGATGGGGGAGACAAGGGACCCGGAGCAGCGACAGTCATCCAGGGGGACCCCCTGTTCCCACCACTTCTTCTTTCGATTGCTGGAAAAACTCATGCATTTGGTCAGTGTTGAGGGCTTAAAACCACCCTCGTCATCATCCTGAAATTTTCTTCAGCCTGAGCTGACATCACCGAGGTATCTTTAGCATCTTAGGAGGGGTGACTCTTAGGAGCATCTTACGAGCAGCATGACTCACCACTGATACGACATGGTTCTCCCCTATCCTTCCCTGAGGGGGACATCAATCAAGACACTCTTCCCCACATCTCCCCTGGCTGACACAGCAGGGAAAGGGGGCCCAAGGGTGCGTGTTCAGGGCTTGGACCTCAAAGAAACAGCTCTCAGTGGCTGTCACTTGGGGGAATGCAGCCAGCGACAGTGTCCCTGCAAAGAGAGAGGTCCTTGAGCCCCAGGCCACCAACGACCCTTAACAGGATCCAGGACCATATTCAGAAGCCCTCTACAGTGTCTCTATATGCATTCAGATTTTGCAGTTCCTGTGGTGTTTCATTTCAAGAGACCTATGGGTGACCCAGGGTATCTGTTCCTCAGGATTTTCTGCAAAATTAAGGGACATAAATGGTTGTGACACTTGTGATGAATGGTCTGAATATGGTCTGTGCCCTTAAACTTGACTCAGCATTTAGTTAGGAGCTAGAGGAATGAATAGAGAAACAGGCGGTTTGTGCTTGCAGTGACCCGTGCTGCTGAGCTGGTCAGCTGCTGTGCTACAGACGTATTTTTGGCTTTTCCAGGGAAGCTCTTTTGTTATCACATCAAACTCTTCACTCAGCTGGCAGAAGGCATTTGAGCAGCTGTGAGTCTGGAAGAATCCAGCATCCAAGAGATGACTGCAAATTTGCTGTTTTTCTATATTTTCTTCCCGTTCTTGAAAGATATGTACGTTTTTTAAAGCATATATTTAATATGCATTTCTAAAATACGTCAATTAGATAGTGTTAACAAGAATACTGGCTATAAACTGACAAAATCATAAATCCTCCCAGCAGAGATTCTAATTCATATAGCAGAACTTCTTCTAAGAGAGAGACATTTCATTGCAACAGGAAAAAAAAAAAAAGCTGGGGCTCCAGGTGGCATAGTTGGAAGCAAAACCAGGTAAAGTAAATTTTCTCCTTTTACTGTAAGCCTTGCAAAATAGAACTTGCATTCAGAACAACCTGGTTAGGCAAGTTATATTCTAGTTGGTTAGGCATGCAAAGTGGAGTCTATATATAAACAGATTGCCTTGATTATTTTCAATTTCAATTTCTATCAGAGTTGCTATGGTGTTCTTGGATAATGTGGACAAAATAATGGTTCATTTCCTTGGGAGCCTAAAGCACCAAGAGTGAAGAAGACATGACTTCATTTACCTCTGAGATGGGCAGAGCTGGCTTGTTTAACTTACTGCCTTGGGAGCAATAGCTAGGTGGAATAGAAAGAAATGGGTCTGTCATTGGAAATTAATAGAAGGGTGATAAGTTCATATTAATCCCTATATGTTTTCTTCCAGGGTTTGACCCAGAACAGTTTCAAAATAAAAAAGAATCCTTCAATTATGCTTGTGTAAATCTTCCATAACACCACCTAAATCAGTGGGGATTGATCTGCAGCAATGCTTGTGCACCTCAAATCAGATGCCAGATGTCAGTGAAAGCTACCTTGCATGTCTTGAGGGCACTTGGGAATAAGTTACACTTACATAAACCTTGATCCCCTCTTTCCAAATCCTTAAGCCTTCTGACTTGGGGTTTGAAATGCTGGGAGAGAAAACAAATGGCTGTGTCCCAGCTTTTAATGAATCAGTTCTTCCAAGGACAAGCTGTAAACTGAGAGTTCAATGCATGAATTAATAATTCTCCATACCTTGCATCCCAGTCCCATTGAATGGCTAGGAGACACCGGTGTCCAGAGGAATTGTCTGGAAGCTGCAGAGATACGTGCAATAAGGCCTTTAGCCTATATATTGCCCCCAGACACCTTTGTCCACCATGTGGTAAGCACAGATTCCTAGACGGTATTACACCCATGGTTACCTCAATGTGCATTGACAAAAATTATCTGATGGGAGGATAGATACAGCAGAGTAAAAAGAGATAGGAATGTAACGTAATGCTCTCTATACAAATGTCTCTTCTTGTATTTTGGATTCAATGAGGATGTTCTATTTGCAATATCACATTATTATTCCAACATCCACCCTTATGGGTTTAGAACAAGGTTGTTTCCTGGTGTCTGGAAAACAGTATTGTTCCACAAATCTGCACCTATTCCCAGCTAACATTCCCTTGCTGAACTATAAAACACAAAGACACAATATTGGTTACTGGATTACAAGCTTTTCCAGATTCCTAATGGGAATAAAAGAAATTTTCTGTTCTCTGTCTTACAATCAAAAGGCAATAAGGTAAAGTGTATCCTGGACATGGAGATGTTGTCTGTGAAGATGGCAGGTTTCGGGTTATCCCTGAAGTCCTGAGGTCTGACCATCACAGCTGAGAAGCTGCCTGTACAGGTTCTGTGCAAGTCAGATGGGTTAACAGGAGATTCATTTGACTTTTCTTGTCAAAGGGTGATGCTTCAGTGGAGTAAAGCTGCTGGAGGCCTTAGGAGCAGCCACAGGTTAGTACCTGAGGGACATGGCTTGTGATCTCTCATGGTACCAGGGTGGTGGATGTGGTCTGTGCTGGGGGGCGCAGGTGGGCAGAGCTGTGAGCCAGGCTGGGGAGCTGCCAGCAGTGATGGAGAGACAGTGCTTCTGCTGCCCTGAGGTTTCCTTCCCACTGGAAGCAAGCATCACCAATGAGAGATAACATCTCATTGCACCAGGGAAGATTCAGATTGGCTATTAGGAAAAATTGATTCATGGAAAGGGATGTAAAGCATTGGAACAAGCTGCTCAGGGAAGTGGTTGAGTCACCATCCCTGGAGGTGTTTAAAGGATGCGCAGATGAGGTTCTCAGGGACATGGTTTAATGCTAGAGTTAGGTTATGGTTGAACTCAATGATCCTGAGGATCTCTTCCAATGTAAATGATTCTATGATTCTATGATTCCCAGACTGGAGATCTGGGAAATGCTCCTGGATCCCAGAGTGCTGTGGGATTCAGCTTAATCATGGCTGTGAGGGACTGAATTCAATGACCTGACTGATGCCTTCTGCTCCTGTGTCCCTCCATGTACTTCGATCTTTTTTCAAAGGTCAAAGAGATTCCTGATGTTTTATCTGGCTTAAGGCTTGCCCAGGATTCTTGCAGCCAAATCTTTCTCTCAGTTGGGTACATCTAAGTGAAAAAGTATTTCGTAAGACTTAAAACGTAGATCTTTGTGGCAAAAGGTATTGTGAACTGCAAGTCACCCACACAGTTATGAAAGTGTGGGTCTCGCTACTGTCCTGTTGCCCCTGCTGTCACACCCAGTTAATACAACTTGTGATCTTTTTACTTTAATGAAGGGTCCTCCCTCACCCATGAGGAAACAAAACAAAACAAAACAATATGGAAAAAGAAGATTTCGCTTCCACACCTAGGTAGAGGTGCATTCATACACACATATTTATGGAAACATACTATTTTCTTACCCTCTTTTGCAGCAGCTATGCAGGAGCTATGCACTTATCTTTGCCCAGAAGTGGTTTTGAAACCAAACCAGGCTCACGGTTTAAGACAGCAATCAGCACTAAGTCAAAGTATGTAATGTGAGATTCAAGCAAGTCAAATCCCCCCATGTAGGTCCCTTGGCTTTACCATTAAGTAGCTGTTTCCCATACCACTGAACTCATCATCTTCTAGGTACTCAGGCTACTACCAATATATGTTCTTACATGAATGAGCAAATCATTGCACAATCACATGCAAACTTTATATATGCCTATCTCTTCCATTGAATAATGAGGGGAAAGGCATCCACTGCTGTTGGGCATAACAGATTGGTTTTAGGTGTTTAAACACATGATGAGCATTTGAAAGCTTATTCTTAATGATTAGATAATTCCAGTGTTTTCAATCACTGTTCCAGTCTTCATCTCAGCCCCAAACTCTTAAGAACCTTGCCCTTGTCCAGGGACATCTGGGGAATGTCAGCCTAAAATATGAACGCAGGTGCAATGTAGAAACAGCTGAAAGGACATCACTTATTGCAATAACTGCATGTACAAGAGCCTGGGAAGAAAAAACACTACGTATGATTACTTCTTTAAGCCAGATCAAATCTTAAGTGTGCAAGAGTAATGTCTGTAATTGCTATCAACTTTTGGGAAATCTTCCTAGGAATCAGTTGTTGGGGAAAAATTCTGGATTTTTTTTCCTGGGATACTTATTCCTATTCATTTTGACAGTTTCAAAAATCACAGTATGCTTATTTGGATGACATTAGGTGGGACACTTAAGGAAGTTTCCCTTCTTACTGCCCCTGGGACTACCAAAAAAGTTTATAAACTCAGGGACTCATGACATTTCCAAGAGGTAAGGATGTATTTAAGATTCTGAGACTGTCTGTGTGGATGTGTGGTTTTTTAATAGCTTTGTAGTGCACTTTGTAGTACAATTCCTTTGGCAATATTCCCCACAGGGCCTTCAAAACAAGGTCCCCACCTGCTCTTCATGCTGTCACTGGTCTGTATGTGTTTCTAGATAGTGCAGCTTCTGCATTTTTGTTATATGATCCAGAAAAAAATCTGCATTATTGAATGCCAAGATAAGGGCACATATATACATACATACTGGAGGCTCTTTTTTTCTGTCCCATATCTGAGTTTGCACCTTGAAACCCTTGAGTAAGCCCTACACAACCTAAAAGGAGAGAACAGTGGGGTCTGAGGAATTCAGCTCCTGTGTGACAGGTGAAGTGGCTTTATAGAGACTGTAAAAATTAGTTCACTTCTTTCTATTTCTGTCTAATCTTTTATCACCCATCCACACAAATTAATAGAGAGGGGACACAGGCGTACACAAATATCTAAGCACCTGTTGGCAGAGACAGTCCTACTTCCACTGACATCTCCTATTAATGTCCTTATCAACTGAAGTGGGCATAAATGCATGAAATCACCTGCAGTAACTAACTGAAAAGCAACAGAAAATTTTAAAATATCCAAATTCCTTCAGGTCCTCTTGGATGCAAAATCTGGCAAAGGAATAGAATAGAAGCCCATGTCTGTTTTTCTTTCCTGACGTGCGCTCATAGGCTTCAGCTAAGTGAGAACTGTTTAAAGGTATTGGTTCAGGGAGCAAGGCATTCCCTGGACATCAGAAGACGTATGCTCCACTCGGGAGGACTATGCTCTTTGCTGGACATAACACATGAGGGAATGTTACTTTTTCGGACGAAGAAAGCAAACCAGCCGCTTTGGAAGAGCAGAGCCACGTTGCTCTGCTGCAGGATGGCTTCTGCTGACACAACTCAGTCTGAATGCAGCGGTCCCCATTTAACGCACTTGTATTAACCCTTGCACAGGCACTACTGTCACTGCCTGCAAAGGCACCTGTGCTGCTTTCCTTTACTTCACACAGGGGCTGAGGATAACCTAAGCACAGATTACACATGTGAGGAGCTAATTTTGCTGCCTCTCTCTGGTTTATTTCACCACATGGCAGCTGCAGAAATGAGGGTGGGTATCTGAAGTGCAGTGGTGCTCAGCGTTAAGTTCTCACTCCTGTGTGGATCTGCAATCAGCGCAGAGAGCCCAGCTCAGTAATCTGCTTGTAAAGGCTGCCTCTCCACCTTCCCTTTCCCAATCCAGGAGCCTATTAAATTAATGAGACAGAAGTCAGCGCAACAGCAGTCAACATGTTATTGGTGTACAGCACTGGTGCTGTTACAATGTGCCTGTTTTTTCTCCTGGGACGTTTAATTTCCGCTTCTCAAATGAGCTGCAAAGCTGTGAAGCCTGGCAGTGTTCTTTCTAGACACTCTGTGATGCAGATAATGAGGGTACTGATAGGTGCCTAGGAGACTGTGATGGCTCTAAGCACAGCTCTGGTCTGATAATGCTTTATGCCAGTAGTGTCACAGCGGAACCACTATCATCCCTCAAGGAATGGTTCATCTTTATGTGTAATACAGCAGCTGTCACCTAAATGGCTAATGGGGAAGCAAAGTAGAACCTTAGTGCTAGTAATCTTTGTCACTTAATAATTTTAAAGGTATCAGACTTCAGTAGCTCCTGCAAGTTCCAATAAAAAGTGTGCTTGCTGTTTTTTATTTATTTTGTTTGCCGTGGATTAAATGTAAATTGAGAAATCCGTGATGCAGCTCCGTGTAGATCTAATTTAGTATAATTTGAATAGCCAAGTAATTAAAATGTATTATAGGTATAAGATGCTGGGATGGTGAAGTGTCTGCATTTAAGAGGAAGATTTATTGGGCTCACTGCATCCACAGTGAACCTTCTACAACTGCATTAGCCAACATCTGTCAGAAAATGTCGAGATGTGGGGCATAAGACATCCTCACGGAGTGTATGTTTGCATGTATTTGAACAACAGGCTAAGAATATAGAGCAACATTTCCAAAATAAGCTGCTCATGAAAAAGGCACATACCTCTGTGTGCCATATTTGGTTAAATTAGTAGGTTGCACTAAGTGTACGTGTGTGTACAAAATACACACATGTCTACAAGCACATGTGCAAGGTATCGTAGGTGAACAGGCAAAATTTGTGCTGTACATGCATGCAGGGAGAGAAGGGAAACATGCAAATATGCATATGCACTTCTGTAGGCTTTTTCCCAATTAATGCTGGTTTCCCACAGTGCTTGAACTGCAGTTGTGTTCAATTTATGAAGGCAGGTAATGATAATAATTAGTAGGGCAGTTGACACACATGATGTGAGTATTGACATTGTGCTATTAGTGTATCCTGGAAGATTATTTTGTTTGTTTTTGCTTAAGTGCTCAAGATTAGAGCCAGTGATTTAGTAGGCTAGGGCACTGGCTTCTCAAGAGGAGCCAAGCTCATTTCAATCACACCTTCAGACAGACTGATAATCTTTGGGGAGTTAACACACTTAGGCTGGCGAAGGTTAAGAGGAGAGCAATGCTGGGATGTGTATGTCCAGTAATTGTCCGGGAGATGAGTTACAGATCCAGACAGCCCACAATTCAATCTGCCCTGGTGCTCCAAAGGCTGAGAGGATAAATCAAAGGGCATTTCTCTGAATTTGAGAAAGGGAAAAGGGGCTACAGATCCATTTTCTCAGCACCAGTGAAGTAGCTACAGTAACGTCAGGAAAAGTGAGTGATTGCAGAGGGATCATTACAACACAGATTGCTGTGACCTAAGCTGAATAGTTAAGGGGATGTTGCAGGCAGAAAACATCAGCAATTTGGGGAACTGTGGCAAGTGGTGAGCTGAATTTCCTTCCTGCCAGGCCACTCGCCTGCATTTGTCTGACATAGAGGGCCCATGGATCAGGTACTGGCAGCCACCAGCCTGCTCTGAACTGCCCCTTTTGCATGGGCTGGGCACGGGGTGACACCGGCCACATGGATGTGGCTGAGGAACACGAGCATGCAAGGCAGGGGTTGGCTTCTTGCTGCTTGTTCATACAGTGTTGGCAGCAAGGAGGACCTTGGACCATGGCTGGTCTCTCAGGAATGTTCTAGGACATGCAGGCATCCAGAGCAGTGGTGATGCAGAACACAGCAAGTGAGAAATTACTGGCTACCATCTAGATGAGGGAGATGGTGGGCAATTTCAGAGAGGACAGGGGAAACAGGCAGTTCAGTGGCACACAAAATCCAGTTTTAACAAATGCAAAACAATATACTTTAAAGGAAATATTCGAACTACTCGTGTGCATTGCTGGGTTTTAAATTAACTTTGATAAGCAAGGAAAAATATCTGACTGCTGTTTTGGGGAGAGTCTGAGGAATGGGGGCAATGCAAATCTGTGCTCAAGGTGTAAAGCACAAAAGACAGAAAGAAACAGTCATTCAGACCTTACAATATAACTGTGGTTTTTTTGGACTCCCCTGATTACTGCCACCTTTCCTCCAGACTAGGAGATGTTTAAAATTGCAATATTGTATGGTAAAATTATTGAAGATATGTAATCGAAATATGTAATTAAAATATTTAATTAAAAGTAAAAAGTGCACCTAGAGTTTTCAAGAGAAAGATGATTGCCATGGTTATGATTATTACCTTATAGAGAAAATGAGCACAAGAAGAGGGCATGTTCACAGAACA
Source organism: Patagioenas fasciata (assembly GCF_037038585.1). Classification (NCBI taxonomy): domain Eukaryota; kingdom Metazoa; phylum Chordata; class Aves; order Columbiformes; family Columbidae; genus Patagioenas; species Patagioenas fasciata. The sequence continues at coordinate 98,675,159 of NC_092521.1, read as the reverse complement.
AAGCAGCTGAAAAAAGTGCTGTTGTTAACACTTCTCCATAAATTACAAACATGAGTATGCTTGGTATTGTAAAAAGACCCTATGATTACAAAAGATAGAGATAAGGCCTTTTCTTTTCCCACAATGTAACAAGTTCTTCAAGTTCTCTTCCCCAGGACCTCTCTGAAGGAAGGATGTACGAGACCTGAGTGAGTGGGTGGAAATTGAGAACATCCATGGGGTTCCCATCTAAGGTAGAAGGATATTCCTGAGGGACATCTGCACTTGTGCTTTGAGTGACACTACTTCAGTAGTGCTCAGAAAGACATTTCAGCAGTAGATCCTGCAGCTGTCCACTACAGTGCTTCACACAGCTTCCAGTAAAACTGCAAGTGCTGTTGGGAAGGAAACGTGGCCTGGAGGTGCCAGGGCCATTATTCAATATAATGATGATTTTTCTTCACTTTTGTCACAGTTATGAGGGACCTTGCCGAGGCTCATCACCTCCCAGACCATGAGCTTCAAAGCCCTCCTTGCAGCCCAGTGCAGGACACATGCCTTTTTACATGTCCTTGACATTGGTGTTGGGACGTCTCTTCATATCTCTCTTAACAAAGATAGATGTCCTGGCAAACAGAGAAACTTGGAAGACAGCAGTGTGCCTGGCAGAGGTGACCTCTAGACAGAGCTTTCTAAAATGGGGGTGACACTGGTGTCATTAATGGATCACATCCTCCTTAGATGAGAAATATCCCACCCAGCTTGTAAATCCAGCTGGAGATCACCTTATGGCATCCCTCCTCAGATGGACCACCTGATCCATATGCTATAAAGGGCTACTGGCCACATGTCATCTCTCCATACACTGCGGCTGGGTGGTTCAGGGATTTTTGTGCCATATCTGTTCTCCCAGGCCTGCTATTCCCCTCCTCTATTGCTTCTTTCTTGAAAAGAGTGAGTTTGCAGCCTCTGGGGAGTTGCCAGACCTATTTCTCACATTTGGCAGATAGGAGGATGCTTAAATCGGATACCGCAGTATGCGTTTGTATTTCTTATTACACTGGAGATATGAATTTATATTTCCAAAACCACAGGGTAACTATGTGCCTGGGGTGTATCTTCAGAAATGTGAATCATCACGGTCCTCGCTCTTGGATGTTTTTGTCTTCCCGTTGCAGGCAGCAGAGGAAGCTGGGCTTTTCCCAGCTGGACAGCCAGCACATCTGGGTTTCAGCCCAGTCCATCCCAGCTTCTCTTTTTCAGCATCTTTGAAGCAGAGATGATAAGACTTTCTGCCCTTCTAAAATACATGGATAATAACAGATTTGAAAGGAAAATGAGTGTTTTTTATTAGTTTGACTGATTTAACTGGAAAGAGTTTCATGCACAGAGCCTTTCTTCAGGCTGGATGTGGAAAGCCATTTGCAGCCTCTGCTTCAAACTTGAGGAAAAGATTGTGCTCCTGAAGTCTTGTTCACTTTTTCCAACTGCATCGGCTGCCCTAATAAGAGATACTGTCCCTCTCAATGAACATTGCCTCACTTATATCCTTTGTCTATCGTAGCTACACCAGCACTTCTGCAACAGGAATTAGTGGAGATCTATCAGAGTTAAGAGCTATCGATGGAATAGTGGAGAAATGCACATGCAAAGCTCTCAATTAAGAACAGCGGAAAAATAATTCAAAGGAATACATTTCCCTCTCCTCTGTTTCTCTGCATGTAAATCCTGGGTATTCACTGGAACATCATTAATCATGCTGAATTGTTGTGGTATGCATACATATGTAAAGCATAAACTTCTGACGAGTTCTCCTGTAATTTAGCATTAATTAACGTCCACTTAGTATAAAATGTGACATCATATTTTTGGTCAGCACTTCATTTTTAATGTAAACTATAAACATAGTGCACAGAAAAAAATGGAGGATATGATTTTTCTGCAGTATCTCTTTGACATGTTTACATAAAATATAAAGCTAATATATCATTGGGCATCAATGTTTTTTTTCAACTGTGTGTGCTGTGCAATGCATACAGATCTGTAATACTTGTAGATCTTCTATTTCCATAGCAGAGTAAACTTTGTGAGAAATTGTTACCTGCATTTCAATAAAGTATATTTAAAATGCTTTCATTGCACCAGATATCAGCTGGTGCACCTCTTATTAGTATAAATGGCATAGATTAGTGTCAGGCATTTTCAACAGTGAAAAAATTACAGAAGCCTGCATGGCTCATTAGGCTCTTGTTGCATGTTAAAGAGGGCCAGACCTTATTAATAAGAAGAAAAGGGGGGAAAAAAGAGAGTATAATTGGAAAAGTATAAAATAGCTTTAAAAAAAAGAAAGCTTTCTGGTTTGGAGAAAAATAAAAGCATCCATTAACCACTTCCAGTCTCTGAGCACTTTCTAAAGTTGCCTCAGTTTTGTTTCTATAGGACATATATATTACATATAAATATTTTGAGCAGAGAAAAACCACCCACAATCACACTGCACCAGCAAGGAGGATTTTTTTATTATTATATATGTTACAATGTTTATGTGGGACACATCCTGCTTCAGGATAGCATCACTGTTTAAGTTAGGACATGCACCCATATTTGAGTTGAAGCTCTTGCTTATATCCCACTGAACACAATTTAACCATTTATTCCCAGTTAAGCACCTGGTGTAAGCACATCCCGAGGAGAAGAATAGATTTAAAATTCATTTGAGAGCTGAAGGTAATTGGGGCCTCAATCACACAGGTCCTGTACCTGCAGAGACTGACACATCAGCACTGTGCACACTGTTGGTCTTATCAGCTTCTTGTGGGCTGTGTGTGAGGAAAATACAGGTGTGTGCAGAAAGGCATCATCGTGGGGCAGATGCTGTAGTGCTTGCTGGCAGTGGGCAAGGGGCAGCTCTTGCTCACATTTATACTTTCTTTGCCTGTGATTTGCTTGAGTGCCAAAGATGGTCTTGCTGCTGGTGTTGGTGTTCAGGAAGGGGTGAAGGGGATAATGGAATTGTTCCTCACAGAAACAGTAGTCAAAAGCTTGCTCTCCTTGAGGCAGCAAAGGACACCTTGCCTCCTCTCCGATGCAACAAAATTCAGTCTTGCTCTTGATGCTGAGAGGCCTTGAGCATGTTGTACTTCTTCTTATGTTGTAAGCAGTTGGCATTGCAGGACCAACATGGCAGGGTCCAGTCACCTGCTGGTGTTGCATGAGCAGAGAGAGATTTTCTGTTTCTTTAGGTTTGTATATCTGTGTTTGATTTGTTTTTCCAAGCCAGTTTGCTATTTATTGTCATGGCTGCCAGAACACACATACTTATGTCAGGTTTGTCCTAAGGAGGGAGTATGTGGCAGCCACCATTTTGGCAGAAAGTAGATAAAGATAAATGAGTCTGAAAATAATAGTTCTAAGCAAATTAAGCTAAATATGCAATTTCTCTGATCTTTCTTCTCCGGGACTCACATGGTCCATGATGCGAGCACAAAGGGGAATATGTGCACTTTGGCCAAAGAGCTCCAGGTTTCCAGACACTGCATTAGTGGGGTGGTGCTGCTTCCAATTTGAATCTTAAATCAGTGCTAAGTTAGTGAGCTGCTTCCAATGCCAAGCACCACAGATCAGCGTATTGAGTTTTTTGCAATTTTTCCCCTGTGTGATTAGCATTTTACTTGAGTCTGAGACATTAATCAATAAAAGCAATACCCTGTAAACAGAGTAAAATGAAAAAGCAAGTGCTGCATTTTAATAATATAAATAGAAGACTGTGTGGTATGAGGGGCCAAGGCAGAGCCTGCAAACTGAATATTATCAAAGGTAAAAGAATTGAAGGCAAAGGAAATTTTCAAGGCTGATTGCACACAGATGAAAAAAAAAGAGAGATAAAATATTGAATGCTGGTTACTGTGGGGGATGTGTCTGAAATATTTTATTTCACTGTGTTTTAAACATTTTGTCCTTGCTGCTGCCAATTTTAAGTGCAGAGAAGAAAAGAGAGGGGAGGCGGAGCCCAATCCCTGGACTCAAGTAGAACAACACAGAAAAAACATTTCAAACATTGCTGTTAAAGCAGACCAAGTTATTAGTAACAAGTCCACTTCACAGTTTTTGTTCTTTAAAGAACACTGCCACAGTGATTACTTTAAAAAAATAATTTAAAGTTTATCTCATTGTAATAGCCAGCTGCTGTTCAGTGCTCGTCATCTACAGAACTCAGATGCTCTGGAAAACTGGCAAGTCTTGTCTTTCAGACAGAAAGGGCCAAGACCACATCCCGACACCAGGAGGTCAGGGAGGTAGCCAGGATGAAAGCTGCCATCACCCGCTGGCTCCTTTCGCACTGCGTCCAACAGGCCACACTGCCACCAGGCAAAGCCATTCCATGTATTTCCTGACAGAGAACCCAAAAATCAGTGGCAGACCATCGACATAGCATGGGTGGGTGGCTCAGCTGCCAGGCCCCAAGCTGATGGAGCATGGGGAGGCTGCGCTGGCTCTCAGGATGGCTTGTGGATCCCCAGATGGTCTCCTGGCAAGCAGGGATCTGCCCCATGGTGGGACACCCCCTCAGAGTAGCATCCTTAAACATTTAAAATCACGATACCATGTGGTAGTACAATTGCACCGCCCATAGCCAAGGCATATGGCTTCACCAAGGAGTTTTATTTTTCTTCTCAGTGGCTGCTGACTTGAGGCACAGCATTTCTCACTGAGCAGAAGTTAGCATTAACCTCGTTGTTTACTCCCTTATTTTTGTCCTCTTGCCTTCTTTTCCTCCTGCTCCCACATCCTTCATATTCTCAGTGATGTTGCCACAAATTGGGGAACAGCTTTTGCTCATGAACTGCTTTATTAACTAGCTGCTTCTGGAGCTGCAGCAATTAACAGGGTGAGTACCAAACATTTGTCTTCCGTAGGAACTACACAAAGACTCACCAGTCAGTTATGCTTTTTCATTGCAGCAAAAGACTGGGTTTTGATTTAAGATGAGATTTAGAATAAAAAAGGCAAGAGCAGAAAATCCTGAACTGCAGAAAGGCCCTAAGAGTCCTCTCTTAAAAGGAAAAGGTGCCTGAATTTGCCTCTGCTGCAGCCTCTGGAAGGTCCTGCCCCAATGTTGCTGAAGGCGGTTGCTACCTACCTTGCTTCTCTTCTCCTTGCATGGAGTTTGGGATCATAATCCTTTCCATCACAGGTTTAGAAGTGCTTGTTTCCATATGAGATAACCTAAACAGTTTTTAACTGTTTCTAATCTGTAGATTAGTAAAATTTTTCTAGTGGAGCTCAGGTCTCTTCTACAGAAAACTAAAGTTCCCAAGCAGCAGTTTGTCTACTTTTGTGGACCTTTCAGGAGCAACATGTGAACCCCAAGAAGTTTGCAGAAGATGATGTAAAAAAACCACCAAGCTTCAGATATAGCAATGGAAAAAGCTGGTTTCTGAAAAGCTCCTGGGTTACTCTGTGGTTTACTAAATGGAAAAGTATGACTGCCTGTTGATTCCTCTCTTGGAAACATGAGGAAGCAACCACGGGACTTGAGATGACTTGCTGATGGGCTTCCTTCCTCCTCCTTGCTCTATGTTTTGCCTCAAGTTTTGTCAGTGCTTTATAAAATGTTTGTGCTGCTTATTACTTAAGCATGACCAAAATATTTGCTACTATACAAAAATATTAATAAAATTATATTGTAGGCAATGCCTTGCCTACAAAAAAAGACAAGCCATTAGTTTGACCCTACAATGCGGGTGTAAGGATGCAGCTGCAATGTTCAGGCTGTGGGACTGAGGTAAGAAATAATAGCAGAACAGATGTGTTTCCCTGCACAGCGAGGAATAAAAAGAAACATCTGGCCCTTGGCCCCTAAAGGGTATTTCTCACAGAGAAGAGTAAATTAAGGGTGCATTGAAGATGCAGGGACTCAGCTAAAGGGAACTGCTGCCTTAGTAACCACCTCTAACCTAGCTTTTGGCTTCTGGTGCGTAATGCCATTTAAAATATAGGGCAAAAATAACTCTTATACGATACATGCAACCACATACAGACATCAAAGTATCCACAAAATATATGTTGCTATTTTGTCCAAACAAATAAGTAAACAAACAAAGAAAATATTTTTAAACGCTGAACATACACCAGTTATATTGCTACAGGATAAAACATGGGCTTTTTAAAAAAATCTATTGAGTCATAAATCTCTGTATTTCCCTTTGTGTTTGATCTCATATATTACATGGAGTTTCTAAAATGATAACAAGGCATACATTAAAAATATTTCTCTTATTGTTACATTTCAAGCACGTTTACTGTTAGCTGCTTAGCTTCATTATGTATCATAGTCTGAATCTACAAATCAAGTATAATTAGACTTAGAGAACTGATTGGATTTCTAATTAAGCTACATTGGAAACAACAATGCACAATCAGTAAATATTCTGACTAGGTACATTTTAAAGAGCAACTCTTGGGCTTTTTGCTGATGACTAGACACCAGTGTCATTAAATTTGTTGGTGGCAAGCAAATTTTAAAGCTAAAATAGAGGCAATTAGTAAAGATCTTGAAATATTTAATCACGTTTGTCCAATTAGTGTGCAATTAGGCAATGGTGTGGCGTGGGACAAACATTCTGCTTCAGTGTTTGGTAGAGAAGGATCCCTTTGAAATTTTGCTATTTAGTTTATTGATATATAAAAAGGAAGTTATGGTTGTAATTTCCAATTTAAAAAAATACTGTGCAGATGGTCTGACTATATATTTAACAATGTTAAACAAAACTAAACAAGGGAAGCATGTTACCTGAAATTACACAGCTGTGATCAGTGAATAAGCTCCAGATATTAGATTACAGCTGTGGGCATCTTGATCACAGAAAGTGCCAGGTAGTTATGCTGGTAAAATCGAAGCTATGTATAAGATGGCCTGTCACATCTCGAGATGACACGATTATTTTGTCCTTGACTGAAAATACACCTATTCTTCAAGCTTCGCCTGGTTGTTTTGCATTCCTTTCATGAAGACTTACGTTGGCAAGATCACTGTGGAAAGTCAAGTGGTAGCGTTTCATGAAAAAGCCACTTAAGTATTATCTTGACTTCTCTTCAACTTGGGGATCTGACTCCCTTTTTGGCAAATATTAGGCTCTCTTTTAAAAATTATCATGATAGTTATTAGTTGATTTGCAAAACTTCAATGTTTTGGCCAGCATGTTGGAAGTGTCTGCCGCCACGTATTTGAACGTGCAACACTGCACTGAAAGTGTCATCATATTGGTATTTTATTGAAACAGTTTGCTCTATGTGACCAGGTGCACATAGTCAAGGAAACAGAGCCAGGGAACATCCCCAGGTGCTGGAGCTCAATTTTCTGGATTGTTAAATTGTTAGAGTGGTCTCTGCCATGGTTTTGGCTTGGGTCAAGTACGAGTTGACCCAGCCATCCCTGGATACAGTGCAGGTGTGTTAACTCTGGCCAGGGACTATTCCCAACAGGCATTTTGGGAGGGAAGGAGGATTAGGAGAACGGATGTGGGCCATCTTGTGCCAGCTGGCCTCCATGTCAAAGCACATTTAACCTTCTACTGTCAATAGTGTCCATGGGTTCCCAAGGAGTGAATCCAAGGGAAGGTGTCCAGCAGGGCTAGCTAGGGATGACATGGACACTAGCCTGAACCTCTGACTTCTCCACTGCAGGGACCACTTCTTGTTCAATATGGACTAAGAAACAAGAAGAGACTCTTCCCTCAGTGATCATAAAAGAAAGAGATTTGGCTTAGCTGTTTTTTGGATTTCATTTCCAGAGAATTATTTTTTTTTCAGAGAGAAGAATGATAGGTGATCAAATTTTAAAATGTCTAATGCTAAAATGCTATCATTTCTACAATGCTGTTGAGCTATTGTGGGTTTAAACGTTGTCAGCTTTACTTTCATGTCTCAGAAATTTTTGTTCATTTTCAGTATTGAAAAAAAGCTGAAAAAAGCAAATGATGCTTCCTAACAATGTTACGTTGGTTGGTTGTTGGTTTTCTTCGATAGGTACAAACTTGGAAATTCTAAGTAGAGAGTTTTGGTTTGCAATCAGGTTGGTATCTGTAAGAATTTTATGAACGTGGTTGCATTCCTTTCTTGAGCAACATTAAATCAAAACAAAATATTTTTGAACTGAAAAGATAAATTATGCTGAGAGGAATATTGTATGGGGGGGGGAAGTGAGACAGGTAAAAATGCAGATAATAGATAATCACACAAACATTAATTTATTCCTTGACCATAGGCAAAATTCACCTGGATTGAAGGGTAGATTTTGACCCCTTGGTATTCAAAGGTTAAAAGCAAAGTTTTTCAGGTTCACTATTTTCCACATCTCAGGAAGAGTTGGCATCAAGTTTTCCTGAGTGGTTTCTCTTGGGCAGAAGAGAAGCCAGGTCCCTCCTGGGAGGCTGGGACTCCACCAACCCTCCCAAGCAACACAGGCATTGCTTTAAACCCCCTGCAAACCTGACTGCGGGGGAGAGATTTTGAGCCGTGTTGTGAAGAGAACCTTGCATTACACGAACCACTCAAGCTTTTAATTATGATTATGTTGCAAATAAGAATAATTGATAATAATAACAACATTTGTTGCTGTTGTTTTTACAAATACGTACATGATGTCCTTCATAGCATTTTTTTGTTACACTCGTGTTTATAGATATGCTCTGATTCACATAAGAGTCAAATTTCTGTGGGTGTAAAAAATCAGAGCTGCAGGTCTTCAATACCTTAGCAAATTGGCTGCCAAATCCTGTATGGAAACAAGATGTGAAAGCAGTATTTCATGGCCTCTGCCTCACCACATCTTTGTTCAAATAAGAGATCAGGAAACCAAATCAATAGGCTGAATGCCAGAAGATTGAATAGCCAGCTGCAGAGGCAGAGAAGATGTACCTCTTACAGGTAATGCCTTGTGAAAATCACACGGGCCCCTGTAGGGGTTAATCAAACATTTACTGCTCTGACTTATAATGTTCTTTAGTCCCCAGAAGAAAACAGTACCTTTCAGTACTTTTAATCATCTACGAAAAAAGAAAGAACCTGCATGTCTGGTTGCAGAAAGTTAGCAAGCCTAGATTTAAGTTGCACTTCAGTGTGAGTGCTTGTGTGTTTATATCCTGGATTGTGTGCTGAACCTTTACAAACTGGGACGTCAACCCTTAGGCATATATGGTCATATACATATATTTGTACACATATACATGAGTATCCATATAGATGTATACATACATTGTACATGTATAGGAATTGTAGGCTTCAAAAAGAAAAGGAATGTTTGGGAAATTCAGAAAAAGAAACTCCTGTATATTTGATAATGGAAACAAAATCAGCACTTCAATACCTATTCATACACCGCTGTCTGGGTGGATGTGCAGACCTGCAGGTTCTCTGTAGTTGCTGAATTCCTCCCAGTGTTGTCTTTATCAAAGAGGTAAATGTAGATTTGAAAAAATTGCTTTGATGTGCTAGACATCACAGAACAGCAGCTTCATTCATTGCAGAGAGAGTCCATTATTTAAGTCTCTCAGGCAACTGTACAGATTCCCCATAAAGGGAAAAATAATGGGACTGTGAAAATAAAACTCCCAACAATGTGCATTCTGCTGGTTTCTGGAGTCTTTCCCTCCAGTTTTCATGTGTGAAACGATATTAGGCTTGGGCTCATGGACCAACAGTCTCAGACAGGGAGTCACTTGTGACCAAACCAACATGTGTGTTCCTGCCAGAATCTTCTGTCCCTGGCGAGGGCGAAGGGAGGCATCAGTGAGAAGCACAGAAGGCTCATAATTTGCCTTTTGTGCTTGAGACATCTCCTTGGCTCACCTTAGCTTTTGCTCCAGCGCTTGCCGCACGTCTCAGGGCTGGTGGGGTGGGCCACAGACCCGCTGCATCCCAGAGGAATGGGGCAGCTCTGACATAATGCTACAGGGGCACGGTGGGCTGAGCTGGGCTCCTCCCCAGGGCAACATCCCCCATGGAGACATTCATGTATGGGGATGGGAAAGGCAGGCAGGAGCTGGGGGATAAGGGAAGGGGAAATTGAGCCCCATCACCCCAGGAAGTGACAGGACTACCTGCAGACCGGCCAGGTCATGCACCATCCCAGCACTTTCCTATGACAGCAGAGAGGACACAGTTTCCCCACCTCCCCTGCGTACCGTCGTACACAATGTGAATGTGTAGAAAGGGTCTGTGAAATTAATTATACTGTGAGTGCTTGGTAACCAAATGAATTGTAAATTGTACGTTATTAAAACAGCATCAGAGCACCGACTGATCTATTATTCTTTAGGGAAATGTATGAAGATAAGAGCTTTATATGCTTTAGGGGTCTTTTCAGACACCACACAGCCAGCTTTGTAAGAAAAAATGTGGCAATATTTTGTTACAGTCTGAGTAGCAACTGACAGAATACTGTATTGTCTATTTTTATTACATTGTCTTGTTTTAATATATATGAGACAGTATACACTACCAGTGACATAGGTATACCAAGTCACCTTGTGTTTATCCCATTTTCAGATGATATTTGGGATTAATCACCCTCTTTTCTGTGTCCAAAAAATCTGTAGGTGAAGAAAATTAGATAAATTTTAAGAAGCACGCCCTTTTGCATAAATCACATAACTAGCAAAGATGCACAGCTATTGTTCACCAAATCATTTTGCCTGCATATTGCTCCTTGCTGCCTGCCTGTGTTTTAGCTTTGGACAAGTGTAAGAGGTCTTTCTGGGGAGCTGTAGGTTCAAAAAAAGCCTGATAAATAATAGCTGGGAAGAAAAAGACTGTGGTTTTATGCATGCATACATGTTTTTCTCTCTTTTTTCCACAATACGGGCCCTGTTTCACATCCCTCCCATGCAGCATCTGATATCCAGGAGACCTGGTTCTCATATGTGCACTGGCACCTTCTGGGATGCTACAGTCCAAAACCACATGCCCTCCCTCCTAAGGATGTTAGTTTTCTGTATGATTTCTCATAGACAGTGCCCTCAACACATGATGTGATGTTCCTTTTCACCTCTTGCCTCCAGCAGAAAGATGTGTTAAGCAGCAGTGTATATGGGAGAAAGGAAGACTGTTTTTTAAAATGTGCCTATTGAAGAAATGGATGTGGTGGCTACTCCAGTGTAGGTTTTCCCAGAAGGTCTCCTTTATTTTCCCTTCTTGAAGAAAGATACACGAGAATCTGTCCTATCCGTGCATTTGCTTGCCAGTGAAGAGGAGAAAAAGCTGGAGAAACATCCTCCTTCCTCTGGCTGGAGACACATCTCCTGACTAAACTGCTTGAGGTAGAGGCACACACTGGTTTCTACAGCCACCACATCAGAGGTCCCATACCAATGGGCAAACTTCGGAAGTTATTATACAATAGCATAACCCCAAGTGTTTATTTTCTGGTGCAGAGGACCAGCAGCAGCCAGTTGCATCCTCTTCCCTTCAGAGAAGGCTTATCAGAAAAAAAAGTTTTCCTGCAACTGCAAGACCTAGATTGGCATTCAGCAAAATTCACAACTCAAGTAGCCAAAGAAATTATTGCAATTTGAGTGAAAACTCACTCAAAGTAGTTTAAAAGCATTTCAGGACTTGGTCTCCCCTCTATTCAGGAGCTGGAGACAATGAAATTTCCCTGGCTAAGATATTTCCATAACAAAGTAGGGCACCTTTTCTTGCTTTCCAATTTTTCAAAATTAAGAGGATATTATTTATATTTTAGAGAATCTGCCATATTCAGAACAACTCTCGTAACTCTGTTTAATAGTATAAAATACGGTGCTGCCTTTCTCGTCGTTCATCAACCCTGCAGAAGTCACTAGCATCTTACAGATGCTGGGCAGCCCTTTGCCAGGAGGTGCACCGCGTCCTGCAATTCAAAAGAGGGCAGCATATTACTTAGGCTGCTTGAAAAGAAGGAGACCGACTCCAAGAGCGTGGAAGAATGTCAGCAAGTGAAAATCACTAGTCACAAAACAGACGCATCGTGTTCTGAAAGATTACATTTAATGGAAGAAATGCTATGTTCCTAGAACTTGTTGTTTACCAAAAATAAAATTTAAAAGGTCTTAACTGATTGACAATATTCATGAACACACCCCACCTATGTTCAAGAAATTCTTCGCACAGGCTATCGTGCAAACAGTGTTGCCTCTGCAGCACATTGCAATGACTTTGCCACCAACTTTTGAACCGTGAGAGCCAACTAATAATAGACTGAGGCATTGTGGATAAATACCATCTATGAATAAAGTGTTAAACTGTGTCTGAAGTAATCAAAGAACTCACTGCTCTCTTATCAAAGTTCTGATTCAACAAAATTCTTCAAAATGTGCCTAAAATGCTACCAGGCTCTTTGTTGGGGTTTTTTTGTTCGTTTGTTTGTTTTTTTGTTTTGTTTTGTTTTGTTTTGTTTTGTTTTAATTAGTTAAGTATCTGGCAAAGCTCATCTAAAGCAAAGAGTTAAGAGTTTTGTGATGTGACCCTAAAAGATGCGTCTTCCCGTGTAAAATAATCAAGCGTGCAAAGAAAGATCAAAATGCGACTGCTCCTTCTAAACCAGAAGCCTAGGCCTTTGTGACCATGAGTAGGCTCCTTTCTGCTGACCATGACTTACCTTCTGTTTGTGAAGAGCCTATCCAATCTTTGCACTGCTTGGACAGCAGCACAGCATTGACTTTCATGGGGAAATTCTGAGGAACAAGATATGCATAAAGTGCACACTGGATCATACAAAAATTAGAGGGCACCCAGGGGTAATACAATACTTTTTAGTTTAGCCACTACTCAACGTTTGGTGCAATGTTACCCTCTTGAAATAAGCATACTGTCAGCACTGTCTCTGGCGTGTTCAGCCAGGTTGCATGAGTCACTGAGGAGCCTAGGACAGGGCAAATACCCATTTTCATTTGCTGTTTGCATCTAACAAATAACAGATGTTGCAGTACCAAAGACGCACACCTGATGTGACTAACAAGGGCTTTCTAAAATATTTGTCCTCAGATGACAACCACCCTGCTATTAAGCATTTACTTAATGAAATCTGTACACAGGGAAATGCTGAAGTTGTGGCAATTCTGCTTAAGAAGGGGCAAGCTGCTTGAAATAAAGGTTTCTTCTGTGATCTTGGGTTAAATCTGCATACCTTGAAGGATGCAGCCCCAAGGATACTTGAGGATATTTGCTTCCCACCCACCTTAAATACCCACTAGAGGATCCCTGAAGGAGCCTGTTGAACCCATGACATGGTGACACTGTCCCCACAGCCCCTGCTACGTGGGTGTCCCTGCAGTTCCTGAGATGCGACAGCTGAACCCTTTCGCATCGGCTAGTGGGAATCTGGCACGGCATCTCCAAGCGAACCTGCCAGGAAGCAGGGTCAGCCCTTTGTAAATAAACCCTACCTGATCTGAGTAACATAAATGGACGCCTGGAAGATTAATTCAGCCCCTGTAATAATGCAACTACTGTTTGCACATACCGGTGGCATGCAATAGTTTCTTATTAAAATACTCAGGATACACATTAAGACCTCACTAAACAAAGTAGGGCTTAAGGACAGGAGGAGAGAGAGAGTGCAAAATTTCCTTGCTTACAATTTGCACTCTCTCATCAGATTTGATATAAAGCTACGAGCAACATTATAAATGGACCAACGAGTTGTCTAATTGTCTAGAACATCCTCATGTAATTAATATTGTCTCTTAATTTCTGTTTTGTAACCTCCATAGCTGTCTTCAGTGAATCATAGCATATATCACTACTCGGAGAGCATATCAGGGTGTGATTTTTCCCTTTGTTTCCCACTTTCCCACAATGGAAACAGGCAAATTTCAGCAAGGTATGTACCTACTGCATTAATCCTTTCTAATGTGATTCCAGTCAGCCCTTTAAAAGCAGAATCCAGAAGATTATTTTTACTGTTTCCATTCTCTGTTGTGGCATATAGTTTTCTTGCTGAAAGGATATCCATCTAATGCTATACACACACAGATGAATATATGTTCAAATTACAGATACATATCAATATAACACACATCACAGACTGGAAATACATTATTAAAATCAACTGCATTACAGAGAACAGATGCATAGACAAAACTGCTGACGTACTTGACTCTCCCTATCCCAAGGTGCCTTAACATTCACCAAAAGCCTACTATCACTTCATAATGCAGTCCTAAGATACCCAGTCTGATTTCTCTCTTTGACTGATGGAAATCAACAGCGAAGTTGTCTGTAGAGGAGTGGAGGCTGGGAGATAATTGTGACGCAGTGGGTTATTTATCTGGAGATGTGTATCTGCTCACCAAATTTTTAGGATATGTATTTTCTGGAGCTCTTTTCTAGTAGAGACTTAGAAAGTGAGAAACAACAAAACTGGTTTAAAGCACCAGGTAAATCATACCAGCTCATTGTGAAACCTATCACCGCACATGATTGTTATGATAATAAACACGGGTGAGCTCTGGTTATTACATGCACAGCCCTGTACTAACTGCTCCCTACCGCTCGCCTGTTCTCTCACTTTAGCAACACCCCACACACCTGTTCAAATAATATTACTATTACCTTGTGTTGACACCACATCCACCCTTTCCTTTCATATAATAAGAGCTCCTGGTGAACTGTAAATGGAAAGCTTGCGGTAGCAGAAGCCAATTGTTTACCTGTCTCCAGTTTGTTGCCACAGATACTTGGTCGGGAGAAGGAAACAAAGATCAGTTTGACATCCTTGTTAAGCAGGATTTGCCCCCCACCTTACCCACAAAAGGTTACGAGTTGCTATTCAAGACTGAGCTCCACAGGTGTGCCATCACACCTGTCTGAAAGAAAACAAAATACAGTTTGTTTCAATATGGCTCAGCAAAATAAAGAAGACCTTGCCCTGCAACACGGACACTACCATTTGTTTTAATATTTCAATGAATCCAAGCAAATACAGACTGATATCTCTGTTTACATTTACCATTCAAGCTAAACACGATGAATCACCCCTGGGAATCAATGTCAGTGAGCATCCGACCCTGCCATGCCTGCTAAACTCATGGCCAAACACATGGCAAAACTCAGCTCAAAGACCACCTTGTGAAAGGAAAGAGTATTTTATAACTTTCTGCATGTTTACGCCAGACCTTAGTCCCAAAAACACTGAGAAGAACAGGAGACTGAGTCCAAAGCCAGCTGGGGACAGGTTTGGCCTCACGATTTATTTCCTTCACTGTTTAGCCCTGCCAGAGCCATGGCTGCTACGGAGTCACAAGTAACTCTTTGCATAGAAAATTGTAATGGATTTAGAATAGGGGAAAGGTAGAAGCCATGAGCCCTGGCACCTCTATTTGACACCATTCTGTTTGGTCACAGGCTGTGCCCAGCCTCTTGAGCTGGTGACATCAGGTGTGGAGTAAGTTAAAAACCTAGATTGCAACTGAAGTCTGGATGAACCAGAACAGATTCTATCTGTGCAGAGCAGGATTTTGTCTCTACAGAGCAGAGCAATACAGAGCCCTAAATGTATCCATTCTTTCATATGAATTTGCCATTTGACATGTGCTGAAGGTGATGGAAAGACTTTGGTGGGCATTTGATCAAGAGCTGAGTCACTGGAATTTCCAGTGCTTTAGATAGATGCATTTTTCACCAAAAAAAAAAAGGCTAACAAGAACGATTTGCTCATTTTCGAGCTATAGCAGTGCTCTATTTCTATTGCTTTATATTCTTATTGAAAGCCTGATCCATAGCTGCCTCCATTATGGTTTAAACAGCATTGTTTGTAGTCAGCAGTAAGAAGGCATCCCTGCATTTAGAATAGGAAGTGTGGTAGATGCACAGCACCAGCTGGTTTGGAAAGAGTTTGTATACTGGGCTGCAACTTATGCAAAGAAATGTCCTTGAGGCAAGGAGCATATTTTATTTATTGTTTTATTTATTGCCTATGTCAAGTAAATGGAGTCCCAAATTATGAAGATGCAAAACACAGTGTGGGTATTTATCAGCACTGAATGTTTTTATGTGCTCCAAAACAACCTGGAGTTTCCCAGCTGACTGTGAGCAGCTTGTTGGTTTTGAAGATCCAGCACCTTTGGAACTGAAGGGACATGCTGAATTTTAAGCAGTTGGAAAGAGAATTAATTGCATGGACAGCAACATTCCGCCCCCCCCCCCCCCTTTTTTTTTTTTGTATGCTCATCAATAGCAAATGATGAAGCCTCTGGGGGATATTAACACAGGTAAACTAAACACAGGAGTGGGACTGTTTGAACAAGGTGAGACAAAAGCCTTCACACTACAAGCAAATTACTTTGATAGCAATTTTTGTTATGTTTCCACCTCTATTGTTGCAAATGTCTGCATTTAAATAAGAACTTTATCTTTCTCATTCCAGGTTCCTCTCCTTCATTAGCCCAAACTCAGGTCACAGGCCCTCTTATCTCGTGGGCTGCTCCTGCAAGGGCCTGGATGCTCACTGGGTTCCCCTTGCAGCTTTCTGCCAATGTGAGGATATAACTTTTGCTTGCTCCCCTGCCCTTTGAGAATAGAAAAGGATTCGTCCTGGCTAATAGCTGCAGAAGCATGAAGTCATCTGTGTGCATGTCTTCACTTCCACATGCCCTGCACCGTCCCATCTGCCCCTGGCTGCCCTCTCTGCCTGGAATGGAGCCTGCATAGTCTAAACTCTGAAAATACCCTGCTGGCACTTGAAGCCCTAGGGCAGCTCGCAAACCTGTGCTTGTATATTAGGTCCTGCTTACCTGGTGAGCCTGTCCTGTACACGACCAAGAAACTGCTTCCTCCTTAAAGCCAGAGAAGGCAATGCCGTTTTGTACCATTGCTCCCCCAACACTGCGATGTTCCTGC
Source organism: Patagioenas fasciata (assembly GCF_037038585.1). NCBI lineage: Eukaryota > Metazoa > Chordata > Aves > Columbiformes > Columbidae > Patagioenas > Patagioenas fasciata. Next base: position 98,658,302 of record NC_092521.1, on the reverse strand, counting down.
AGGGATCCCCCATGCTCTGGACGTACACAGCAAAAGTCAGAGGAAAATGCTTGGCCCACGGCGCCCTGTCCTCCTGCCCCTCTGAGGCCAGGCGCTGCTGCTCTCTCAGACCCTCCCGAGGAGTCATTACATGTGCTGCAGCCCACACATACCCCCAATTCTGGCCCTATATGTTTTCAGGGCTGATGGAGAAGGCAGAGGGGTGCAGAGGAAGAAATCCTGAAAATCTGATCCAAAATGGATGTATGTGTTTCAGTCTCATTCATTTGAGCTGTTCTTTCCCGTTTCCACATTTTCCTGGGGATCTTTACAACCTGCTGAAAAGGCTGAGCAATATTAATTTTGCAATATTCCAAACAAGATATAGATGATACTAGACTGCTACAAATATAGACACCAGCATCTCTGAATGAGGAGATACACTGTTGAATAAATAATACATATTAAAAAATGTCTGAATAGGAACTTACAGGATAAACTGTAACAGCTTCAAAGGAGCCATTGATCTATGGAGTACATAATATGCATGTTAAAATTGGTTGGAATATTTATTTACAAGACACACAGCTCAGAAGAAGCCATTATGGTCCTTAAGTAAATTATACATGTTGCAAAAAATCGTCAAAGTGCTCCTTTTACCAGAAATGAGTGTATCCTGTCAGTTGATATACACATTATCTTGGGGGGAGGAGGGGGGTGGAAGGCAAACAAACCCAAGCCTAAAAGAAGGTTAAAACAGAAAAGAAAAAAAAAAAAAGAAAGAAAATAAAAAACAAAACAAGCCTTGTACCACGTGAAAGCGTGTTCCATGCCCATCAAAGGAAGAAAAGCCCAAGCTGCCCTGCCCCGCGTCTCGCTCTGCACTGCCATCACACTTGAGGCGGGGAGGGCTGCACACCCATGGCTCTTGCAGAGTCTGCGTCCCAACGTCCTGGGCACCAGCTCTTCTCCCTACAGGCCAAGAAATGACAAGTGGGGACTAATTCATTCTGGTCATCACCGTGTCCTCTACTTTGAAATAAGCTGCCAGAAGAGTGCTCTGCTTTCCCTGCCTGTGTCTCTCTGATTCTCTCTAATTCCAGGGACAGACACAATATCGCAGCCCACTGACACTCTCTTCACCTTGGTGTACAGGGAGCTGCTTTTTCTGGTCCTCAACTGTGTCAGTGCAGCCAAGCAGAGGCTACAAATGGCCATGCCTTCCCTCACATACTTTCAAGGGGGCAAAAGTGGGGAGAAGCTTTTCCTTGCAATAGTTAGTGTGCCCAGCAGCCAGGTCCATCGCTCACCAGCACCTCTCTGATGACTTCAGCTTTGTGTCTGTGCCCAAACATGGTGCTTGGCAGGGTTTGCACCGCTCCTTCCCCAATGCTCTGTGGGTGACACGGCTCTTCTCCGGCAGATGTTTTGCTCAGGAGGGGGTGTGCAAACTTACAAAAATCCCCCTCTTGTCCACGTTGCTGTGATCACTATACCATAGCCTGGCCCCTACAAATTTTTTTTCCAGGCCATGAAAGGGGAAAAGGGTTTTTGTCAAGGAGGCATGGCCAGGACATAGCGGTTGAGACCAGCCCTGGCCCGTGAAATGCCGTCACTTGACTGGCAGCTGCCCACAGCAAGCTCTAAGTGCTGTGCAGCCCTGGGATGCCTGGTCCCCAGCTCAGTTCAGATGCGCTCCAAGGGCTGGTGTGTGCATGCCTGCTTTGGGCATTTGGGAAAGCAGGCTCTCCTGGTAGGCACAGCAGGCAAGTTCTCTCATACAGTAAAGGATGGATTTTCTAATGCAAGAGAGCAAGCAGTTGTACAGGGGGAATATATTTAGCCTGTGTTTTCAGATCACATGTTCTAGGACTGAAGAGCAAAACATTTTCAATACTGTTTTAGAAGCACACTATTTAGTATTTCAAGGCTTACTATTGGAAAAGCCAGTAAACTGCATTGCATCTGAAACAATTACTTGAATGGCTTGTACCATGGTTTCTTCTTTTCACTGCAAAGGTTTTACAGAAATGTGACTTCTCCAGCTACAAAAGCACTGAAAATACAAATAACAGTAAAGTGCTGCTCTGCATTTGCATAAACCTGTTTATCCTATACATGGTTTATTCATTAACTTGCAGAACAACCTGCAGGACAGCTATGGTGTTCCTTATGACTGCTTCGCTTGTGGCTGAAAATGCAACAACTGCTTAAAAGCAACACTACATGGTTTAGAAAGTGAAAATACATATTCCTGTGTGAAACTGCAGGAAAAATGTAGCTATCACGGCAAGAGCTGGAATTTGGCTTTTACATGGAATGAACATCTCCCATCATTTGGAAATTTCAGAGGTGAGTCTCAGCATCTGCAAGGACCAGGACCACTGCACCACAGCTCAGCAAAATGCACATGCAGCATTAGAAGTATCCATTGCTGTTCTCTGCAGACAGCATTCGAGTTAGAGACGGAGAAGACCTAAGTCCCTCCTCTATTCTTTCTTGAGACCATTTTCTAGTTCTTTGCAATTCAGTGTCCCAAGAGATTCCTTGTAGCCTCTACTAACAATCTATTTCCCGATCAGGTCCTCCTTAGGCAGGCTTTCACTCCGGCTTTCCCTATGTTTCCTTGCTGGCCCAAAACTTAGACTCAATAAAATGAAGTAAAAAACAAATGCATTTTGCCTGTTTCACACCCCTGCTTCTATAAAGATGAGTACCTGTTGCTACCAGTACATAACAAGTGGACATCTGGAAGCTTGTTTGACAGCTGGTGACTTGCTCAAGGTCACAAAAGAACCTCAGTAGCAGAGCTGGGAACAGAATTTGGTATCCTAATTCCTAATCTGGCAGCCTCACCACAACTCTCATCACGCAATCAAATAGCTCCTTTTAAGGAATGCTTTTGTGACTAAGAGAAAATCCAAGGCATTAGAAGAGAGTCCCTTTAATTTGCCTTTGTTCAAACATTTACGCCTTTTGCTATATGGAGAACATGATTTAAACAAGATATGAGATTAAAGTATGATGAAAGACTCCTAAAATCTTTGAAAACCAAAAATAAATACAGCTGTATTTAGGACTGTACTAATTCCAGCCATTAGGAAGCCAGCGATTAGATATTCCTTGCTTACAGCTTCATACAGCATAAGGAATAAATCAAGACCAGCATCTACTATGTTCTGATAGAGCCTTTTTGAGTATTATATGCAGGCTTCCACATTTGTCAAGAATACTATATAACAGGAAAATATTTCATAGCTCTTTAATGAGACTTCGTTTCCTAAAGGTTCTAACTTGTTGCAGTGTAACAATTTTTTAGAAAGCAAAACCAAATCCTCAGGCCACTAAACTCAAGAGGAGATCACCCCAGTCTGAAACAATCCAGGTACGCTCTCCCTTAGAGTAGTTCAGCAATTTATCAGTTCTCCCAGGATATATCAGCTTTGATATGGAACCCTACAAGCAGTTTCATATTTTAGGACTGCACCTTTTGCTTGGTGTTCTGAGTAACAGAATACCGCAATTTGGTGAGAGTGGATAGAAACAAATGAGGGTATTGAGAACTAATGTTACTGAAAAACTGTGTACAAAATAAACTTAGCTGGACAAGCTAAAGTAAGCAGGAGACTACAAATATTAATAGGATAAACAAAGAAAATCAATGTAAATTTAAACCATTTCTTTGGAGAAATGCTTTGCTTTTTTTAAGCACAATGTAAGAATTTCCGTACTGCAGCAAAAATATCCTATTGATAGCATTCTTACTGTTACTGAGTTAGTTTGAGACACACGATGAGAGATTCACGACTTAATTTTACAAGAACTTGTATTTTGCTCATTAAACTACTATTATATCATCCAAGCAGGGGGGAAACACAGAGACCCACATCCCATCCCTTGAGTGAAGGTTCAGCCTGAGAAATGCCCCTGCCTTCAATGCAGCTGCAGTGACGGGAGGCCTTATGTTTGCAGATGTGTTAGCCACTTTTTGATTTGATGTTTACACAATTATTTTGATTAAGAAAATGTTCATCTTGTTGACACTACCACTGTAGTCAATATCTAATGACCCCAGTACTCAATTTCTTTATAAATATTTAACTTAACAGTAGCTGTCCCTTGGGTTATAGTACTTCTGACACTTGCATAGTCTGAAACAAACCCTCTTTTTTTCAGTCAAACAGACCCATGTTACACACACAGTTGGCTAACTATTTACAAAGCACCCAATTAAATCCTACTTAATTCTCCCACATCGAAAATCCTGTTTCACTAGCATGCAGGCTACTGATCCTACAAAATAAGCATCTTTCACTGAGCCTGGACATGAGTTTACAGTCTACAAGACTTCACTGGAGAAATGCCTGCTGTAAAACAAATTCACCCATCAAATGGTATGTACAAAAAAAAAAAGTGAAGAGAATGTGCAAATTCAGAGGATTGAAGAAATAAGCTGAAGAATCACAGTTAAAGACAGGTAAATCTAGTTTAATGTTCACATGTAGTAGTTACACATCACAGAGATTAAACAGGATTTTAACTGTTAACATAGCTGCAGCAAAATGAAAGTCATTTTGTACTAGAAAAATAATCCTGATGCAGTTATCCGATTTTTGGTCTACTTAAGTTCATTTAAAGATTAATTTACATCACTGATCATAATGACTTTGCCCATGTGCCTTTCCGCACTTCTGGATTAATACTCTTTGGATGAAGGAAACAGCAACTGGTTTTGTTAATGATTTACCCTTTGGTTGCAAGCAGAGAACTGTTTTCACTTTTTAAGCGATTAATAGGCTGTAGAAATACAAGTTTTTAATAAACCCTTTTAGTGCTAAATGAAGTTCTAGAACAAATTTCCTGATCTGATGCAACAGCAGATTTTTTTAAAAAGCCGATTAAAGATCTACAGCATTGCCCCCCTAACGCAAAAACTAGATAGAATTTTTCTATTATTGATAAAAAAACACTACATCTTACTGCTAGTTTATAGAATGCACTAAAAACCCCTGTGCCTAAATGACAAAAGTGTAGTCTCAAAATGTATAATACACTTACAAACATTTTAAGTCTAGATTGGGGAAAACACATTTGTATGGACTCCAAACAAGTTTAATTGCAATTAGACATCTCATGCAATCATGCAGGACCACTAGTTATAGTCATAAGTTCCGTGTCTAAAGAACATTTGGGGACAAAAAAGCCCTAAACATTAAAGATATTTCCATATTAGCAGCTCCATACTTGAGCCGTGGTTTTCTAAAGTGATATTCTCACAGATTTAAAAAAAACCATACACACCTTTATAATATTTACAAAAAATATTTAATTAAAAATATTTTATCATTACAGTAGTCTATTAAAGCATATACTTTTCTCACACTTATAGAACATCTCTATATATACACAGTATGAAATGTCACTCATTTATCTATACAATATGTAACACTCCTGCAGGGAGAAGAAAGTTCCCTGGGCCCCAATAAAATCCATCTATTTTAAACAATAGATGTCAAATATATCTACAAATGCTCTGGGAGATTAGTAAAGCTTCAAGATTCAGCTGCTCGGTCCCTTAAGAGTTACAACAATGCTTCTAAAGTCTGATTTAGGCTCGGTTATCTCTATCCCGGGGAAGAGTCGCAACTTTTCTTGCTCGAATCCGACAACCTCCTGCCACCGCGGGAGACACCACTCGCCTCTGGTCGGAAACGAAGAGAAGAGACGGGGAGAGCGGGGTGGGGGGGGGCTGCGGCTACGAACGTGCAAAACGGTGAAAAGTCTTGCTCTGCCGGGATGAAGCATGGGAACTGCTTGGGGGGGGGCATGGATGGCTCCTTCCTCCGGTGCGGCGGGGCCGGGCCGGGCCCCCCCCGCCGCCGCCCGCCCCCCGCGGTGCCTCTGCGCGGCGCCGCCGCACACCTGTGGGAGAGGAATGAATAGAGGGGGTGTGTGAACCGCTCCGCTCCAGACCGACTGGCGCCACCAACACAACACAAGACATGCTTGATCAACAACCCAAAACAAACCAGGTCAAACAACAACCGCAGCTCCCAGGCTGGGCCAGGCGGAGGGATGCGCAGCTGCACGCCGCAGCCAGAAGCGCTTCGAGGGGAGGGAGGGGGGGGCTATATTAAAACAAAACAAAACCAACCCGGTAATTAAAAAAAAAAAAAATAAATAAAACTACCACCCGGTAATTAAAAATAAAACCCAAAAGCCTCCTGAAAATATTTCTCGCCGAGCTCAGGTCCTCTTTCGGCAGGCTTCCCTGCGGAAGGTGGTGCGGCCCCGTCGGTCCCGGGCGCCGCGCCCCTCTGCCCCCCGCCCGCAGATGCCCGGCACTCACCTGGGGAGCGGCAGTCAGCGGCAGAGGATGCTGTCCCCCGGCTTGTTAACAGAGCCAGCCTGCACAGCAAAGAAACGCGACAAGTTAGAGGTGGGGGTTTAAAAAAAAAAAAGAGATCTCACCCCTCTCCCCGAATCTCCCCTCCGCATAGAGGGCACTGCCACAGCCCTGCCGGGGAGCGCTCACGGAGCCCCCCGCTGCAGCCAGTGCGTAAAGCCCGGGACGGCAGAGCAGAAGGGGCCGTGGCAACGCTCCCGGCGGGTGGGCACCCAGCGCCGGGCCCGGCACGCCCGGGGGGCTGCTGGGGCATGCCGCTCCTCTCGCCTCGCCTGCAAGCGCCGCCGAGCTGCCACGGACGGTCCCGCGCAGGGAAGTCGCTCCTTATTCTCCCCCGCAAAACGGCTCCGCCGAGGGCATTAAACGTGTACAGCTCCCAAACCCGCTCATACTCGCTACACTCCGCGGAAGGCCGGGAAGCGCAGGAGCACCGCGTCTGCTCCAGTGTGTGCAAACACACTGATTACAGCTACTCCCTCGAGAGACTGTAATTACACGGTGAACACCATGCCGGTCCCTGCGTGCACCGAGGGGATGCAGGCACTCACCGCGCACTGCCGGGGCCTTTCTGTGCCCGTCCACCCCGTCCCCTCCGGAGGCTGCTGCCTCTCGGCAAAGCCACGGGGCTGGCAACGGTGAAGCATCACCGGGGCGCGCTCCCACGGCGGCCGGCGGTGACCGCTGGGTCATGCCGGTACCGTGCTCCCCGCTCCGCACCCCGAACTGCGGGCTGGCGTGGAACGCACCTCTTACCGGGTCGGTGTTGAGGGCTGTCAGCGGGGTCCTGGGGGTTCCCGCGGGACAGCTGCCCGGGTGCAGGGCGGGCGGCTGCTGCTGCTGCCGGAGCAGCGCCGGGTGCGTCTCCAGAGCCAGCTGCAGGTCGAGGATGTAGTCGATTACATGCTGCAGGATCTCCACTTTGCTCACCCTCTTGTTGGGCGGGATGGTAGGCACCAGCTTCCTCAGCCGGCTGTAACAGTCATTCATATCGCACTGCAAGCACAGCGCCGCCGGCTCCTCGCCCGACGGCAGGCCCCCCTTGCAGCCGCTGTGCTCGGCCAGGCACCGTAGGGCCGGGTGTCCCCCGCCGCCACCCGCCACGCCGGGCTGCGCCTTGCGGCTGGGGTGCCGGACGGGACTCACGGCTTTCATAGTGTCGCAGGGAGGGAGGCAGACCTCCCTCTCCACCACTGCTGCCGCCTCCTGCGACCTCGGGCAGCCGGGAAGGGCCGCAGCCTCCCTGCCGTTGCCGGTGAAGGTGCTCGCAGGGCCGCGCGACACCAGCAGCGGCGCCGCCAAAAAAAAAAATAAATAAACCTCCCTCTCCTCCCGGCTAACAGCTCTAACCGCGGCCGCCCACAAGCGCTGCTGCCCGCACCGCCCGCTATATAGCGCGGGGTGCGGGCGGGGCGCGGCGGGCGGTGCCGGGGGGAGGCGGGGGCGCCGCCGCGGCGGGGCAAGGCGAGAGCGGCGCGGGGAGCAGGGGGGGCGCCGCGGTGGTGCGTCGCAGCCAATCAGAACGCCGCATCCCCCCATGGAACGCGGTGCCGGCCAATGGCATCGGGGCAGGGGGGGTGGGGTGGTGGCGCTTCTGGAGGGGGCGGGCGGCTGGTGCTGACCCCCGGGGTAGGAGGCGCTGGCGGCGGCGGAGGAGGAAGAGGGGGAAGACGTCCGGGGGAGAAAGGACTGCGGGAATGCGGGAGGGACACGCTGCCCGGCGGCTCCCGGCGGCGCCCCGGCGGTCCGGCGCGTAGCTCCACGGGGGCGAGCGCAGCCCCGAGCGACCGGCGCCGCTCCCCGCCGCCCGCCCGGAGGATGGCGGCTGCCCCCTCCGCCCCGGCAGGGCTGGCGTCTCCTAGGGTCCTGAAACGCGTTTTTATCTTGTCGGTGTCGGAGACCCAGCGCGGCTTTACACATATCTTGAGGGACTTCGGGACGCCGGTTTAAAGGCAGGGAAAATCCCAAGCAAAACTTGAGGGGGAGGGAGGGAGAGAGAGGGGAAGAAAGGGAAGGAGGCGGGTTTAGGGACTTCAAGCAAAGCAATGCCTGGGAACATTAAATTAGAGCACATAACTATTAAAAATGCATGGAGATGGAGTATTTAAAATTCCTCCATGACATATAATATTAATCTGTTTTATGTAAAATTCATACCTGTAACTTAATTTGGTCCATTAATGCACCAGATCACGTATTAGTAGATGTACCATGTTTTAAATATGATGCTGGAAATGTCCAGAGTTATGTACTTTGAGACAGAGCATTAAAATTAACAGACACATACTCCTGAGTCCTGCTTAAGTCATCTTGTAGCAGACTGTAACCTTTTAATTTAATAATGCAGTGTTCAAACTTTGTTAATTCCTGCTAAGGATTAAGAGCCACTGCTTACTTGAATGGGATGCTGGTGCAAGAAACTGAGCGCCTGATCCTACAGATGCCGCAGAGTTTTGAGCTCTCTGTGAGTGAAGTAGAGCTGACTGCTTGGGTGAAGGGCTGCAGAAAGGAGTAAAGGCTGCAGGATCTGCCCCAAAGCTTGTAAGTCAAACCCAACATAAGGGAAGAAATCCATAATGGTGATTAATAATTGCATGTCCCCTCAATGCTTAGTCAGAACGGGTGATATATAAAAGGTACAGTGGGAAGCTGTCAAACCCAGAACTTGAATGAGCGGTGAGACTGGATCATCCGAAGTGTATAATGAAGTACGCTTTCATTCTTTCTCACCCTTTAAAAACATACATTTTGAGGCTCTGCTTACAAATACAGTTTTTGTTTTCCTTATTTTGTCCCACATTACCAATGTCATCCATGGCAGTTGGGCTCCTTCAACACAAAATCTAAGTGTGTGGTGTAAATCATTGTCTGACTGAGGTCTAGATTCGTATGCTATATCATGATGATGTGATTGGAAGATGTATTTCCATTAGCTATGGGCTGGATGATCTCTGTTCTGCTGCAGTCATTGCTTTTATTCTGTGAAGCTCTGCTCCCTGCAGACTCTGAGTCTCATGAGGTAGAAATATATATGGGCCTTGAAGCATACATTATGGTTACACTTTGTTTCCCAGAGTCCTGGCAGTATGGACAGACTTGATGTGCTATCTAAAAAAAAAAGATATTTGTAAATTATGGTGAGAATTCAGGCTCAAATCTTGCTGGTCCCATTTAATTAAAATCTGCTTGAAATTAGATACAGTGTAATATTTGGTTGTTCTATTTGTACTAAATCCCCTCTGGGAGATTGTCTGATCTCACTGGAAATCTCTGGGAAACCCTAGTATGTAACTGGTTCCCCTTTAGCTCTCCCAAAGCTAATTTGGACAGATTATTTCTGTACACACACACACACGCGCGCACACACACTGTGACAGCACTATACCAAGTCCACAGAGACCACATTGGCTCTTGAAGATGACTCAGTATTTCTGGAAACCTGTGAAGCACCACGATATGCTGCAGACCTCTTTTTTCCATTGGGCTCCTTCCACAGCAGAGGGTACAAAGGGAAATCCAAGGGTCTGTAAGGGTTGTTGAAGTTGCAAGAGGACTGTGTGAGTTCACATAGCCAACATATCACAGTGGAGATATGTGGGAGATGGAAAAACAGCCCTCCCCTCCAATTATCACATAAATATTCAGGGGATTTCCTCTAGTAATTCCCTTTGATACTCATGAAGTTGATACATGCTAGTCTGACATGCTCGGCTGAACAATAGGCACCAATTCCCTGTTAACAACTGGTCTGGTTTTGCTCTCCTTAAAGTCAATGGGAGTTTTGTCATTGACTTTAAGTGGGAGCAGGTTGGGTTGGCTGCTTTTTCAAAATTTAGATTGGATGTGCACCAGATGCTAAGTAAATTGCTCTAGAAACGCCTTGGAAACCCCAGAATGTTAGCAGTGGAGGTAGGCATAGTGAAACTCTTCATCCCTGAAGATGTACACGAGGGACAGTGGCTACTGTTCATGCTTTTGTCCTATTAACACTGATGTTTTTCATTACATGAGTCTATAGGGATTAATGCTCCTGTTTTTCTCCAGACTGAGTTTGGATTTTTAGAATAAATTCTGTACATCTTTAAACATGTGGTCCCTTCCTGGCTGGCTGAAGGAGTTCATCTGTCTTGGCTGGTTTTTTCTGTGCTCTCTTGCCACATCCAGAGGCAAGATTCATTGCCATTGTAACCAACTCTTGCAATATTATCACAGGATCCTTGATAATGCTTGAATGGACCAGTTTGGTCCATTAAAAGAGAATTGATGAGTTCAGATCACATCATAGGTGTCCTCTGGAGCTTAAAAAAGTTTCTTTTTGTTCAAAACCAAAGTAAAGCAAGTTAGAAATGAAAACATAATGACTGGTCTTGTATCACTTTTGTCATGAGGATAATCCAATTGAATTTACTGAGAATGAGTAATGTAGGCCGAATTTGTCAGTACAGGTCTGAGTATATGAATATGCCATTTATGACAGCTGAAAAAAAAACCACCTGAGACATTGACACTGTCTCTGGGTCATGGCACCAGGGAAGGGGGACAGTCCTTCCAAGTGCAGAACATGGGACATTTCCTCCGAGAGCACTGTGGATCCACAGATGTTTGTGCATGATACGATGCCGTTGAACGAACTGGTGCATTGGATAGTACTACATTACCTAAAATAGTCTCAGGACAGATAAAATTTGAAGGGAACACATTTACATATGCAGAGCGAAGCAAGTGATCAACGTGGTTTCTTGCACAAGGTTACTTGCTATACCTACCTTAAGAGGGCATGAAATCCACACAAATGCACAATGCATTTTTGTTCTTAAGCAGGTTATGAAACAGTGGTTGAGTCAAGTGTCCCTGTTTTGGGGCTTCGGGCACACTGTATCAGAGCAGTGCAGTAAAATCCCAAGCTTCCCTTTGCTTGAGGCTGATAACTGGTGTGACAAGTTTCATCCCGGTGGGCACACAGATATGTGATACTGAGATCCCCCTACTCACCATTCCTGTTGACTTCAGCAGGCAGCCAGAAGACTCAGGATCTCAGAGGAGCTGCTCAACACCTAGAAGGGCTGATCATTAAAAAAGCATTATAAATCTCTGAATGGTTTATGGTTTATGAGGGAAATAGCAATTGATTCCTCAGTGGTGCCATTACTCTCCACTATTGCTATCATTCAAATGGCAATAATGTTGGTTATTTACCTTCAATTAAAATATCTAGTTAGTTGTGATGTCATTTAAAATAGCACTATAATGTGTTCAGTGCTCCCTTATCAAACACCATAGATAAACTCCTCTTGGCAACAGGGAATAGTGATATGAAATGAAAAATTGGGTGGGGGAGTGAGACTGAGGAAAGAATATCTAAGTGTTTTACTGGATTATTATTCCTGTGTGCTTATGTCCCCTTGGACACCAGGCTGGAGGTGAGACTGGAGGTTCCTTTGCAGTGACACCCCGTGGGTCCTCAGAATGGCTCAGGGAAGATTCATCAGGCATTTGGGGAGCACAGAGAAGTCAACTCACTCTGCAGACTACCAACAGACAGAAATCCGTTGGTCTTCTGGTACCCCTCCTCACCAAGGACAATTAATCATCAGAGCTCTTCCAAACTCTTCTTAACAAACCTTTTCCCCAAATAGCACAAGTCATCTTCAGTACTGTTCTCCCAAATTTCCTCAAATCCAAAATCTAACTAGACCTCACTTCACTTAAGGTGGTAGGTTGTTTTTTTTTCTCATTTTCTGGTTGTGGTCATGACAGAATTTTCTGTTTAATGAGAAAACCTAAAAGATTCTCAAGACTTTCGCCCCCCACCCCCATTGTCCCCTGTGCATGAAGTTTAATATAAAATAAAAATGTTTGTTGATCGCTCACAACAGCTCTTCACAGACAAAAGGTTGGGTTTTTTTTGCATGTTCGCATAGTTGTCCATGTTAAAGCATCCTTCTAATGATGGGAGCATACTCCTCCTCATTTCTTTACACTTTCCTTCAGCTTTGTATGCTACAAAAAGTCACGTGACAATAATCATTTTGGAGAGATGAGAAACAGATTTAAAAAAACCCTTCTCCATGGCTTCATGCCTATGAAAGCTCTTTTTTTACACAAACATGGAAATAAATACATAAAGAAATATTTTACCTCAATTAGTGGAGAGAAACTAAAAACCACTGTAATGAGGTTAGTATCGGGAAGAGCTTTTCTTGCTGCGCTGCCTCCAGCGTGGCTGTGTTGTAGAAATTTGTGCAAACCCACCTCCTCCCTTTGAGGAGCTGCAGCAGCAAGCAACATCGGTATGTCACTGACAGATGCCCTGGCATTTTGCTCATGGTTGTATGTCGGCTGAAGGGTAATGTCATTTAAGAAGGTTGATTTGTTCAGGTGACCAGAAACACGGGATTTGGTGGGTAATGTGGGTTTTCTGCATTGACTAAAGCGAGCTTGGGGCAAGAAAGATAACTCATGTTGACAACCTTCTGCAGTGTGGTCCAAATATAAGCAATCAAGATGCTTTATTCTGGGGAAGGGGAAAATAATTTAGGAGTCTTCGGTGCAGCTTCCTGAGGAACACTACATTAAACTGAGTTACATAGTAACAGATTGAATTTGGAGTCTTAACTTTAACTTTAATTTTATTTTGTGTAGATTTAGATCAGATTTATGTGCAATGTCATGCCCTTTGTTTGTAGACAGAAATCCTCAGCTAATCTGCCTGAAAACTGATGGCATGATATAGTCTCAAATTATTTTCATGTTTGTTATGAGTTTGCATTAAGAGCTCTGTAATCACACAAATAATACAGCCTACAGGGACAATGAGCAAATCGACCTAAATTAAATAAGTATCTGGATGCGTACATGCTCATCTGCATATGTTATCATTATACCAATGATACTGGTATTTATTTTCAGGGGACCCAAAGAGCTTAATCAGCAAAAGCGGTCTAAGTTCATGCCACAAAAAAACCCCTGCAGAAACAACAGCAATACTTCACACTAATACAGAATTTTAAATTTTGAAAGCTAATATTAACACAGTTGTTATTTGTTCTCCACTAATGTTTTAAGGAATTCTTCAAAATATTTGGGGTTTATATTATCTTTTTTTTTCTTTAATTAAAAGGAGAAATCACCTCCCTTTCCCTGACTGTGACGACAGCCTTTGCCACAGCAGAAGGACATCCCAGGTAGGCAGAGAGACCTTTGCTTTCTCTGTGTTGATGCAAATGCACTGATGTTTTCTGTGACTGCAGTCAATGGGTTGTCAAAGTACTTTTACCGGTCAGTGCCACTTTCAGGTATCACCCGCTTGCCAAATATTCATTTACAATTCTGCATTTTGCTTCATGCTAGTTACAACCTGACCAATATATAAAGCACTACAGAAAATGCTCTTGGTTGATTTGGTTCAAGTCCCATTGGTGTCATCTCTGGGAAGAGAAGTTAGAAAGAACTTGAAATTCAAGTCTGGTGGTTGCGAGGCGGGGGGAAAGCTTTTCAATGTATCTTCAAATCCCCTGACCGCAGTTGTTTATGGGCCACGCCACGTGCTTCCAATGCACGCCAAATTCTTTGTAACCTCATTATTATCTATTTATTTACCTGTTATAGAGTTCCTGTTGCCATAACATGTGAGGACCTACCAAGCATTTAGTAACAGAAGCAAAAGGCTCTTCCTCGTTCTTCTCTTCCATCCTGCAGAAAAAACAGTAGAAAAGTAGGAGATTATTTATAGGATCATAGCTCTGTTTTAATTTGCTTAAGTACTTGTGTGTGTTTGAAAAAGTATTCTGCTAAAAAGATGAGTTTGTATTAATTTGTGGTAGGATGCTTTCTGTGATCATTCTTTATAGCCTGCCTCGCTTTTGAGAAAGTTGTCACTTAGGAAAACAAGAGCCCTTGGCTTTTGTTGACATAAATCAGCTCTTGCAGGATTTCATGTTTAGAGAGCAAGAAAAAAGCAAAGACAGGTAATGTCTCCCTTAGGCAGATAGGGTCACACACGGGTTTTAATTGCAGCAATAGTATATACTAAAATGATCTTATGTATTTGTTAGAACAACAGGAATGTCTGATGAAAACCACTGTGTAGCACTGTGAATTTAAATCAAGATATACATTGCAGAGTGCAAATGGCTGGAGATGCAGAAAAAAAGAAAGATGGATGTAAGGAGAATATTGGACAATGATCCATGAACTGCAATTCTTCACAGTTAAATATATTCTGTGACTTACTAGTTTTCCCTTATAAGAAATGGGAATGGATGTTATTTTCCATTTTAGACTAATTGTATAGCAATTACTCATGTTTTTGCTTCTTGTGCAGGGGGCAAACTATGCAAAATTATTTTAAAGATATATTCAAAATTGCTGTTAAAAATGCTTCAACGTGCAAATTTTCTTACAGTTTTGACTTTGTTTTCTTAAAGCTAAATGATGTGCATATATAAGAATATTTTGGGTAATCACACAGCTTATGCTAAGTAACTATTTCAAGTTGTCTTCAATACCAATATGTTTCCACGTACTTACCTTGAAGTGTTAATGACATTTATTTTGGTCTTTTTTTTTCATTTTACTAACATGCTCTTTCAACAGTTTAAAGCACTGATGTATTTTACTCAAGCAAATCTCTTAATTTACCTCAATGGAGAAATTGACTTGAAAAGCAGCACAAATCCTTGCTTATGTAGAAAGTTTGTCTTGAAGTTAATGAGCTTATTTGCCCAAGTCAGGATGTGGGTATAAGGACTGCTCAAGTGAGCAGAAGTTTCACAACTTGATGCGAAGTCATTGGCTTATTTCAGACCAGCCTCTTGAAACAGTTACTCTACATCAAACTCCTGACAATTGATTCTTTTTTTTAATGTGAAAATGCAAATGCAAATGAGTAAGAAAAATTGAAGAGTTTAATTAAAAGACATTGTGGTTAGTGGTGATGGTTATCCAAAGTAAATTTTTGGTTCCCACTGGTCTGTATCCAGTGTCCATTGCAGTCTTCTTACACTGGGAGTAAGAGGCTCCTTGTAGACAAAAAGAGCTTTCTTTTGCCTCCAGGAACTCCTTAACACAGTGGATCAATCTTCCTTGCAGTATGATTATTATAAATACATCAATAGCATATTATGTATTTGTGATCTTAGCATGAGGTATGATTTATTTACAACCTTGCATCTCAGCTGCTTTTTTTCCTTTCCTCTCTGTCCTCTCTGTATCTTCTGAATGGTTTTACACCTGAAGCATCAGGATTCTCCATGGTGTTTAATGTTTTAGTAAGGTGGCTGTCTCTCCTTTCACTCTTTGGGCTACTGTTTCATCCTGATGTGCTGAGAGAAGCATGCTTTTACTTCTGCACCTGACAAAAGGTTCTCCATGAAGCGTGTGAGCAAGCAAGCAGGGATGAGTGTGTGTGTGCGTGTCATCCCTCTTCTGTTGCTGGAAGTCCTGGTTGCTTCAGACAGGAACTAAGGTATTTACAGTCCATTAAAAGCTATGCCAGATGAAACTTAAATTGGCATTGCATAAACAGAACACACAATGGGCAGGCACTGGATAAAACATTTATTTTCAGTTGTTATTGATGACCTTTCAGAAGCTGCTCGTGGCTCTACTTTGGCCTGTCACTTGTGAGCTAAAGGGTCATCAATAACTTATGGAAATAAATGTCTTATTGATAGTCTGGCTACTGCAAGCCCAGTATATTGTCTCACATATAGACATGCATGCACATAAAATACAAATCACAGAGAAACCACTTTTGATCTTAGCCCTTGTCCTTTTATTTTTAGAAAAATGGGGCTTTCTAGATTTTCTGTTTCCTTTATCTTCCTTCCTCCCTCCTTCCCCCTTCCCTTCCCTTCCCTTCCCTTCCCTTCCCTTCCCTTCCCTTCCCTCTTCTTTCTCTTCTTTCTCTCTCTCTATCTCACTTCATTCCTTTCTCTTTCTTTCTCCTTTCCTTTCCTTTCCTTTCCTTTCCTTTCCTTTCCTTTCCTTTCCTTTCCTTTCCTTTCCTTTCCTTTCCTTTCCTTTCCTTTCTCTTTTTCTTTTATCTTCCTTTTCTTTCTCTTATTTCATAAAGATATATCTCTAATTTATTTATAAGGGTAAGTCTCTAGAACAAGGTAGCATTACTGAGCCGGTTTACCAGTTCCTCTATACACATGAGTACATTCATAATTGATGAAATGGTCTATAGTGTTGTGGTTAGAATAAACTTAAGGTCAGATCTCTGGGAGAGCAAATCTCACCATTATTCCTGATGAGAAATAAATACGTGCAGGAACTAAAAAGTGCAGGACTGAAAGGGAATAAAACTGAATGTATAAGGGCATTTTGAACAATTCATTCCACAGTGAAAGTGCTTTTTCTTAGTTTTTCTTCATTGCCTTGATCTTCCTAAAACTATTGTTGGGGCAGGTTAATGACTGACCTTTGAGGGAACCACATACCAGTCTTTGTTCCCTAGCAGTCAGGATCTTGCAGAGGCTTGAAACCTTTGAGGGAGAGAATAGGATTAAACTGCTGTATGAAGTCCAGTGCAGGTGATGATCAATGGGAGCCGAGGAGCAAGTTTCTCAGGATGCTCTCTCCCATCCCCCACCAGCTGGAATTTGTTTCCTTCACTGCAAAGTTACCTGATAGAGACAACTGACTCTCATTGATTGTTCTCAGATTAATTTCCCTTAAGCAGTCATCAAAAGCATGCAGCGTTAAAATCCCGGTAAGATTTTAAAGGTTGCAAGTCATTAGATTTGAAGATCATATTGAACAGTTAAAATCAGAAAGACTTAACTGGAACCTCACACTAAAATCTTAATTACATAAAGTCAGTTTACTTGCCATCTTCGAATTTCTAAAGTGTCCAGCAAATTACAGAAAGATGAGTGTTTGATCCTGCAACTGTCTGTGTACTGGCTGACCTCAGATAACTCGGTGTTTGCAGAGTGCCTGTCCCAATGCCTAGCTGGGTGCCTGTGAATGATCCTAACCTGTTACACAGACTGCAAGATCCCTTTGCATGCAGACTTTTGTGGGGCGGGGGGGGGGGGGGGGGGGGTAGCTTTCACCTTCCCACAAACTGAACCTACATTGCTTCAACTGATTTAAAAATCCACCCTCAGTGCTAGAGTTGAGCCGCCAGTGGGATGTGTGGGTCCCCTTCCCGTTCTCCCTCCTCCCCAGCCCTCTGACCCATGGCTGGCCCAGAGAAGCCTGCACCCTGTCCTGTCCTGTCCTCGCAGGGGGCTTTGCCCACCCCAGCCCTGCATCGAGGCGCTGCCACCCCCCACGAGCCTCTTCTTACCCTGCCGTTCTTTCTGCTTCAGTTGGCTGAGTCTTGGCTGTGACAAGGTTCAGATAAAGGGTTCGCAAGCTCACAGGTGACATTTCAGCAACAGTTTCTGCTGCCTTTGAAAGCTTCTGTATGACTGAAAACAGTTGTAATTATTCCTAAAGGTTTGGGACCCAACCTCCTTTTCTTCCCTGAGAACTTATGCACCAAACCAGGAGAATTAAAGTAAGCATAATTATAATGAGAACCATTGGAAGCGTCTCACCTGCCTGGCCACAGCTACTCAGCAAATGCCCCGTGAAGTAAAACACAAAACTGTGTAATTAACGTAAGTTGTTCGAAGATTTTACTGATAGGGGAACCTAATGTGGCATCTCCTCCTCAGCCTGGAAGAGCTCCCATGCATGCAGGCTCTGAGGCCCACAGCTAGAGGTGCTGTGTGACGAAGATGAAATAAAATATAGAGGAGCTGTAGTTTCTGACTGACAGACGAGAGGCCATTTCATCCACTGCAAAAAAGCCTACATTCTGCAAAAGTTTACTGTCATTAGCGAGAGAAGTTTCTGTTTAAACCCAACCTGCATCTCCTGCTGGGTCACAAAACAGGTACACAGGCTTTTGCTGAGTGGCCTTTGTCCTGAACCCACTGAAATCAATGTAAAGAGTGCATCTGTGTAAATAACAACCTACATTAAGGAACAATCTGATTTTCCCATTCTGAGCCCAAGTGACTGAATTAGGTGTGTACTCTCTCATGTAGAACTGCAGTAAGAAAGCAATGAATAATTTCATATGTGAAGTAAACTGTTCATTGCAAGCTTGAGAGAATATTTTACTGGGATCGGCTAAACACATATAATCAGGTATTCTGCAGTGTGGGAATCCTGTTGCTGAAAGCAGTGGGAAACTTTGTGGCTGAATGAGGAAAGTTGGGGAGCCTTGGCAGGGATTGTAAACCTCACTTGGATGCAGTGAAAAGCCCCTCGTTCCTCCAGGAAAGAACTTTTTTTTTTTTTTCTAAAGTGCCTGCGAATGAATTGAGGATGGAAACACAGACATCTCCATCCGAACAATGGGGAGCTGGCACAGCCCGAGCGACCTACCGGGCCCCCCATGCTTAGCGGGGGCCAAGCGGCGGGGGCCGTGCTGGCACCCCCGGCGGAAGCGCCATTTTCCCGCCACCACCGCCAGTCGCAGCGGCAACAACGCGCTCGGGCGAACACTCTCCCGGCTGCGAGCAGCTTGTGTCCCACCGTCCCACCCCCGCGCCCACGCGTGGCAGTGGGGTGCGCACGACTGCTCACGGGCTCCCACCCCCTTCCTCTCCCGCCTTTCGTTCTCCCAGCTGATGCCTTTGGCCCGGGCGGCCCAGACTGGCCGGCGCCGGGCGCGTGACATCACCCATTCACACTGCGGCCCCAGCTGGCGCCGCCGGGGCGGTCGCCGTGGCAACGCGGACGCCAATCTCCGGGCAATGACTTCCAGCTGCCCGCCCGCGAGAGCGCGCGCGCGCCCTCGCCCGTTCCCCTCACCCGCGTTCCCGCCGCCCTCGCCCGCGTTCCCGCCGCCCTCGCCCGCGTTCCCGCCGCCCTTGCCCGCGGGGGCCGTTTCTCGGCACGGGGGCAGCCCCCGCGTGCCGCTGTGGTGACCACAGAATCACAGAATGTTAGGGATTGGAAGGGACCTCGAAAGATCATCTAGTCCAATCCCCCTGCCGGAGCAGGAACACCTAGACACCTAGATGAGGTTGCACAGGAAGGTGTCGAGGCAGGTCTTGAACGTCTCCAGAGCAGGAGACTCCATAACCCCCCTGGGCAGCCTGTTCCAGTGTTCTGTCACCCTTCCTGAGAAGAAGTTTCTTCTCATATTCAAGTGGAACTTCCTGTGCTTCAGTTTGGACCTGTTGCTCCTTGTCTTATCATTGGTTTTCACCGAGAAGAGCCTGGCTCCATCCTTCTGACACTCACCCTTTATATATTTATAAAAATTAATGAGGTCACCCCTCAGTCTCCTCGAAGCTAAAGAGACTCAGTTCCCTCAGCCTTTCCTCATAAGGGAGATGCTCCACTCCCTTAATCATCTTTGTTGGCCTGCGTTGGACTGTCTCAAGCCGTTCCCTGTCCTTCTTGAACTGAGGGGCCCAGAACTGGACACAATATTCCAGGTGCGGTCTCATCAGGGCAGAGTAGAGGGGGAGGAGAACCTCTTTCCACCCGCTAACCACACCCCGCCTCACACCCCTGCTGTCATTTTGTCTGCTGCCCACGCCTGGGGTAGAGCCCCGGCCTGAGCACCACCAGGAGTGCTCTGGGGTAAAACCGCCCCAGTGGTGGTGCTGGGGGGGAGGTTCTGGGAAGCACGGGTGGCCAAAACGAGCGGCTGGTATTCACCGGCGTGCAGGGGTTTGGGTGGCAGCCCTTATGCCGTGGGAAAGAAGGGCCCCAGGAGCCCATGACTGCCTACTTCAAGCGGTGTTGAACCCAAAGGCTCAGGAAAGGGGGTGTTTTTAGCTGGGAAGTGCTGTGCTGTAAGGCAGGGAGTGGATGCTGGTCTGCAGCTGGTAGCTGTGTCCGGTGGGTCCCTGTTAATAGGCTGCCTCAGGACTTCCCCTGGGGAATGGTAAGGCAGGCCTGCCTGCTCTGTACCCTTCTGTGGGGCTGCCCAGTGCACTGTGTAGCAGAGCTTGGCCTGGCACACCCCTGGTCCAACATCTGTAGGACTGGGTGGTTGAAGAAGTTGGTGGCTTGCAGGTGACAGCCGTTGTATTTAATAAATATCCATGGACCTTTCTGTACAAGTGCTTCCATTCTTTATGCTTTGGTGTCTATGGCATCTGGTGCCAATGAGTTCCACAGTTTCGTTGGCTGTTATATGAACAAGAAGTCATTTCAATTGCTCTAAAAATTTGTCAGCTGATCATTATAACTGGCACCTTCTAATTTTTGTGTTAAAAAGAGAGTGAATAACTTCTGTATTCACCTTTGTGACATGACTACTGATTTTGCTGATCTCTACCGTATTCTCCTGAGTTGCCTTTTTTTTTGGTGCTGGAGAAAATATGTTCATTTAATCTGTGTCTCATGGAACACATTCTGACATTGATCATTCTGGTGACATCCTTTTGGAGACGGTGGGAGAAGGATTGCATGGAGACTGCTCTGTGCTGAGTACTTTTGAAAACTGTTTTCTCTTTATCTGATGAAGCATGAACCATTTTTGCCCAAGTAGTGTGGTCAAGTACACAAAAATCTGACACTGAATGTTTTGAATGCTTGAAAGCTATAGGCTTCCTAAACTCACTTGAGAAACTTTAAATGCTCCCGTATCTCTGTGAAAGACTTAGGTCTGATGTCAAACTTTGCAAAGATCCCTTTTTATTGATCAAATAGATATGTTTCTGTGTTTAGTGTCTATAAGGAAAACTTTTAAAGTCTGAGTTGACAGAAACTTGAAATAGCATTAGGAGACAATGAACTTACAGTATAGCACTAAAAAATCTTGTGATCTTGTGACTTTTGAAGCCAGTCCTGTGACTTTTTTTTTTTAACGTGATTCAGAGATTTCTCATGTTTCAGTTTGATATTGCTGCAGTCTGGCCCTGTGTGAATTTCCGAAGTCCCAAAGGGGCACTGAGTCAAAATGAGGAATCAGAAGTGAGAGCTTCCTCGTTTTCTGTACAGCCCTCTGGCAGGTAGCTTGTAACACTCCCTTTGAGAATGAATAGTTACTACCTATTGCCTTGCAGCTTGTTGATTCACAGTTTCTAGATGAAACCATGTGTAAATATTAGCCTGTGTAATTTGTAGTGATATTAAACAAAGTGATGAGAATCCTACTTAAGAAAAAAAATTGATAGCTTTCCATATGTTTCCGAAAAGCTTAACACTGGTACTCGTTAGCACAGTGTAGGAACAGCACAGTTCTGACTCAATTTATCCATAAAAATGAAAACTTAGTGAAACATTAATTTTCCAAAATTACAGAATGTTTTAATGTGATTGTAATTGTCCCTTTGTGCTTTTAATTTATTAACATTGTTATAGCAAATTATAACTCATTGTAACCAGATGCTTTAGATATGAAAGAACCAGGCTGGTGTACTGGCATCTTGATATGAAGATGATCTCTGTATAATTCAATCATAGTATAACCGTTCTGATTTACTTGGAGTAACTTATGCTAATTTGGAGGCTTCTTTTGCATCCGTATTGGGATGCTTTTATGGCTCTGGCTCAGTCTTCTGCATCTCCACAACTCACGTTTTCACCTATGTTGTCTTAGGGAGCTGCACCTAGCCTAAGGAGAGTGGGAGAGCTGGACCTTGTACACAGGAGGCACAGCAAACTAGTGTAAGTGATGCTGAGGAGGCGAGCCCTGTGGAAACTCTGACGTGAACAGAAGAGTATGCTGCAATTATGTCTGATTAGTTCATCAGGAGCCAGTGTGAGTCTGGAACATCCAGCACTTGAGTATGAGCCTGGATGTAGTCCAGCTGCCTTTTTGCCCTGTGGAACCAAAGCATTAAGTCTTGCTGAACCAGATTTGTGCCTGTTCAGGTGTGTCTACACTGTGTTCCTGTTATCAGGAGTGTTGAGGAACCCAGCACAGCCGGTGCCCACACAGAGGCCTGACCCCGCAGTAGCATGGTTGGTGCTGAACTGGAGGCACTGATTCAGCCTGAATCCTACAGCACCATTTGGAGCCTGCATGCTTTCTTCCATATTGCACAGAAATGAGCTCATCTACAGTCTTGGGTCCAGACTGGATTTGTGCATTGCCCAAGCAAGGGCTCAGACTGAGTTCAGTCTGGGGTTAATAGCACCAACTCCATCCCAGAGCCTCTCAAATCCATCTGGACTTTGCTGCTCTAGCTCTCCTGGGAGTACAGCATAGGGATAAACTGGGCAGGCTCAACGGGATGCATTCACATGCCATACTGCATGAAAGTACTTGTATGGCTGTGAGTCTGCAGTGGTCTGGGATGCAGCCTGAGCTAATGAACTCAATCAGACCCAAATTGGCTCTGCATGGAGCTCAGCCTGGTGCCTCTGTTGCTTTGGCATTCTTGATCTGCAACTCATCACCTGTGGTATATCTGCAGATTAACTTTGTCTGGTGTTGTATGTGTAGATGCATAAGTGAAAATGTGATTGGGCAGAAAATATCACTAAAAGCATTAAAGCAAATCTTATAGAGAGAGCCTCAGTAGCACAAGAGAATTGCGTTTAACACTAGGTCCATACCCCAACATTTCGCTGTTAATTTTTCTTACGGGTAAGGGAGCAGGACCATGGGAACATGAGATTTACTATAGGAAAAAGTGACTGTAGTATTAAACTTCAACTATGCTTATGTGTTCCTTCTTTCAGTGTTTGTCATAGTTAGATATTTGTGTTCTCTTCCATTGCATGCTACAGTTCTGATCTAGCAAAACGTTTAAATTATGTTCTGTAGAGCTTTACTGGATCAGGGCCATTGTCAGTACTTCCAAAAAGTAAAGCCTAAAACATTCTCTGAAATCTTTGGCTAGAGATTGTCCAGCATTATTCCTTACCCATAAGGATCTTATCTGGACTCTCCCGTAGGAACTGAAATACCAAATGTCATGTATGCAGCCTTGGCAGTCAGTTTCGGACTTGGAGGACTTCTTTTGGTGAAATAGTGAGAGCAAACATGCCTGTGAGACATGTTTGAAGCTTTTTATGCTTTTCTCATCCATTTGAAATACAAACAAACAATTCCAATTTTCCAAAACAGGACTAGTCATATATTGTAATATACATGATATATTGTGATACTGTGAAATATAGTCTTCAATTGCCTCTATAGAAGGTGCTTTATCAAAGAAGGAAAGAATCCCTTAGTGTAAAAATAAAATCATTATATTGAAAGCTTTTCATGTGTTAGAAACTATTGATTTGTAAACAGCAGCTAGTAATTTGGGATGGTTGTACTTAGTGCAACAAGCCTAAAACTCTTGTATTTGGCCCCACATAGTCTATGCGAATGCTGTTTTGTGATGTGGTCTTAGAGAGAAGGCAGTGCTGGAGAGAATCTATGAAATGGTCAGGATTGTAGATTTCTCTATTGTTGATTGTGAGAAAGGAGAAGAAAGGAGGCCCAAGGCTGAGAGTTTTATTCCAGGCTTTAAACTGGGATAAGAAATGAAAAATAGCACGTTTTTAGTATGTCATTGCAACCCTAGAATTGCCCAGTGAATGGACTTGGTCATGGGAGGGTTCATTTAACTTTATGAACTGCATTAACTGTGTGAAAAAATGGGTTTAGGCAGTGTGGGCATGTATGTATACATAAAATATCCCTCCCTCACTTGATTACAAATAAAGTCATTAAAAGGAATTAATTTGTGGAACAGTTCCATTAATAAATAGTGTACATTTTCCTGGAATGAACAGCAACAGGAAACTAAGCATTATAACCTTGAAATTCCAATCTATTTATTGAACACACATAATTTTCATGTTCCTTTTTACTAAAAGGAATTGAAAGGTGGGCTTTCCACCTAAGTAAAGCTGGTATGTTAATGTCAGCAGGTTGAGATGACACATAATGGCTATAGAGCTCCCTTTTCATGTCCTACCTACTGTCTTTCTTATAAGATTCACACAGACCTCCTTTTCCCCAGGTTGTGAACAACCCTGCAGATATAGTTTATCAGCAGTCAAAACTAGTGATAGTTTCTGTCTTCACAAATTATGGAAAATGGCTACCAATGTTAATAGGGCTCTTCAGAGGAAGAGCTAAGACACTTTCTTTAACCGAGCCTTTGGATGTTTCACCACTCCTGACATTCTTCCTTTCCAGTTACCGTACCATGGGCATGTTACATATCTGTCTGGGACCTTCAGCTCTGGAGCACAATCAGCTGGAGGTTCCCCCAGCAATCAAATCTCATCCAGGATGTTCACAATTGGAGCACTACCAGCTTGAGGTTCCCTCTGGTGATGGATTCCTGTCCAGGACTGTCAGCAACTGAAGCACTACCGTCTGGAAGTTTCCCACCTTGGTGGCTGAGGGGTCAATGGCAATAAGAAAGTACTGGCCAAGGTTGAGGAGAAAGGAGATTGCTTCCTGTAACCTGCCCAGTCAGTCAGTCCTAGAGGAGGGATGCCACCATTCAGTTCAATGCATTCTGAGTTAGAAACTCAGTCCTGCAAAATCCGTTTCTTCTTCTTCTGGTCTGTCATGACATATGGTATCCTCAAATGCTTCATTGAAGCACAAATCAATAAAACTTATCAGTGTCCTACATAAAATAGGGGCAGGGGAAGGCCAGGCCAGCTGCCCCCCAGACACCTGCCTGACTCTGCCCAGCAGTACCCATGACAGCCTCTGGTCACTGATCCCTGTGACAGATTGCCAAAATCTTGTTTCACCTGAGAGAAAATTGAGTGGTTGGTGAAGCCAGCTGATGGGAAGGAACTCCATGTAACACCAGGGCAGTAACTAACTTGGTTACCCTTCAGGCCCGTGAGAAAGTGTAGCCTCTGCAGCAGAGCCCAGCTAGTAACTATGGTCCTCTCAAGAAAGCCATAACTACTCCTGCCAATGGGGTCCTTAAATGCTGAGATCATTAGCAGTGTTGCTATTTGAGAGAGGAACAAATAATTTTTTCACAATACAGCTGTATTTTATTCAGTAGAGGTTGCTTTGTTTGTCTTGTTTTTTAAAAACATTTCTGTTCTCCCTTTGGGGTATAAGGGAGAGTCTCTTTTAAGCCCTCAGGGATTTAATAGCATATATACAGACTTCTTTTGTTGTTGTTTGGCCAACCCATGTTGCACTATTGTTTCCTAAGAACCACCATTTCCAGTGCAGGTTTAAAATACTAAAGTGAAAACCAGGTACCTGGTGACCTTAACATACGATAAATGCTGTGCTGGATTTCATGTCTTCTCCAATGTACTCTTCTTTTCCCTCACCCTCCAGTCCATTTCTCTTTTTCTGTGGGGACACATTCGTAAGGGTGGTTAGGACAGATGGTTTGAGATTAATAACCTTTGAGGAAGTAGGTCTACCCATAGTGTTTAAACTGATTTATCCTTAAAGATGTCCTTGCACACAAGTCAACTTGTAAGAGCAGAGCCTTCGTGTGAAACCTGCTCTGGATTTTCATCAAGTTCACAGAATCACAGAAGGGTTGGTGTTGGAAGGGACCTATGGAGATCATCTAGTACGACCCACCTGCTAAAGCAGGTTCACCCAGAGCAGATTGCACAGGAATGTGTCCAGGCTAGTCTTGAATGTCTCCAGAGAAGGAGACTCCACAACCTCTCTGGGCAGCCTGTTCCAGTGTTAAGTTTTATTTTTCTAGCTATTAGACTAAAAACTGTATTTAACATTTTAGAGATGTTTGTTTGATTTGGCCACTGTTTCTATAGAAAATCAGCAGTTATCCTTCTCTGTCTTACTTTCAGATGTGTCAGCTGTGATTCTAGATTGACTAACAGATAAGTCTACATGATACAGAGGTACCTGATCAGAATTATGAACTCTCAGAAAAAGGTAAGACTAAGCATGATGTGTTCCAGGAGGTATCTCAGCCTTTACTGTCGATTTTGTGCTGACTTCTCCAAGCTCATTTGTTCTTAAGACTGGAACAAGAACAGATAATTATTTTCATTCCTCAGAGTTGTAATTAATCTTGATCTGTTGAAGTTTTTCTGTCACCCAGGCTGCCCTCTTAAAATACCTTATTTGATAATGGAAAGACCATTCTTTGCTGCTATGATTTTTTATTTCCTAAGAACTTGACAGAATTGTTACTTCAGTTGATGGTAAAATTCTGGTTGAGGTCATTTAGATAAGACAAGCTTAGAACTGTGCTTTTGTCTGAAAGATCTTGCTCTTCTTACAGTCTTCTTAGGAGCCAATTAACTGCACTCTGCAACTGCAAAGACAGAACTTGGAATTAGTGTGTGTCTGCACATACATAAATATTCTTCTGAAGGGCTCTTGTCAGCTGGCATAATAGCAAATACCAGTGCACAAACTAAAGGAAATAACTCCAGCTCTTATGATACCCTTGCATACCTCTTTGTTATGTGCTATGAGGATAGGGTGCTGTTTTTTTTAAAAAAATATTTGCATGTAAGACTGTAAATTCAGAAGAAGGATTTGTATAGTAAACACTAGATTTAAATACTTAGAACTGCACATAATACTGCCAGTAATGCATGGATTAAGCTACTGACAGTCTGCAGAACTCTGGCTTGCTCTACCTGGTGCAGGTCTTAATTGTCTCAGTGCATTAATCACTAATAGCAATATGGGAAATACCTACCAGCCTGAAATCAGCAATGTTGTTTCATTGAGAGAATCATCTCAGCTTTTTATGGTGGTTATAAATCTACTACGTGTATATGTATATATGATGCTATAGCTCCTGATTTTTATACAGATATATTACCTATTTTGGACTCTAGATTGTTTTGTATCATTCAGCTTAGGGAACTGTTGCTTATATACATGCATTTGTGGAGGGGAAGCAGTCAGGTGCTCAACAGTTATGAGCATAGAGTCTAAAATGAGTCACACTGGAATTTGACTATTTCTTATATTAACTTGTCAAAACATTGGATTGTAATAAAAAGCTTGCAGGAATACTTTCTACACATGTAGAATGTGCTTTCCCTTTTGTTAATTTTCAAATAAGTGGAAGAAAAAAAGATGGACACAGTCATCTTTATTTTTTGTTTAGATCAGAAAATGTAATAATTTGTTCAAACATTTTAATAGAGCTATTATTCTTCTGTTTTTAAATAAAATTTTCAAGTGAATTAACTGCTTGTGACAAATTCTTTTTCAACAGTTGTGGAGAATTAAGTCCTTTTTTAACAAATCATGTAACAGTGTCAGTCAAAGATTTCTTTGTTATCTTAAGGCATCACAGCTTTCTTTTGGAGTGACCATTCCTAAAAGAAGGAGGAAAGTAGTAATTGCAGAACAGTGTTGTGTTTGTTTGTTTTTGTTTTCCTTTTCTTTCTGACATCAGTAATCCTCTGCTAGGATGATTGATGCTTCTTTGCTTTGAACTAAGCTGAGATTGCTGGCTCACTTCTTGTCCCTGAAGAGCATGACGGGAAGAACTTTTGACCTGGAATACATTGTGAAGCAATGATCTTGAAATCAAGGACCAATAGTGAGATGCCATTCTGCTGGGTTTTTTTTTTTTACTACAATTGGAATCTAAAATATTAAATAAACAGGATTCTCCACTTCTTCTCCTGCGCTTGTCATTAACAGTGTACAAAGGTTTAGCACAATCTTGTTTAATAATGGGAATAGAAAAAGGAAGAAATAGCTACACACTCATTAGAAACAAAATCAATTATTACTTTTAAAAACTACCTGCTTTCAATTAAGCAGGAAATTATCTAACCGATTACTTAATTTGCTCTGGCTGGCAGTCTCTCAACTGCTTTATGCTGAGTGGAGCATGAAATTAAATATGTAACAACTATCCTAATGGTTATGTTTTTAGAAATCCAGCATTTAGAAATGGTATTTTGCATAGTATCAAAAGAAATAATGACATAAAAATAAATTATTGCTGCTTCAATGCATTTGATATTTAAAAGAAAGAAATTACTTCATATTTTATTCTCTTGTTCTGATTAATAACAAAACAATCTTTGGTTTGACTGATGCAGATCTGTACTTGAGAACTGGGTTTTTTTGTTTAGGTGGTTGTTTCCCTCCCCCTCTCCCCCCACTTTCAGATTGTGTATAATGGGTGAAAGTGTCGGTGTTAATCTCTTGCTGCTTCAAGTGTTAAGCTCCACCCTATGAGCATCTATTTTGTGTCCAGTATGTCTTTTGGTACAATTATTGTAGGAATCTTCAAGAGATTTTTAATTTTTCTGTTTTATGCTATTTGCTGGATCTTTCTCAGGGTACATTTTCTGTATCTCAGCTGGAACTCATGCTTTTCTTACTGCTTAAGAGAGATTTTCAGAGTCATGTGGCAGGTCATTACCTGTTTTTCAGAGGCATCACATTGAAGTTCAGTACTGGCTCAAATATATGCCTTTAAAAAATTTGGAACCTGGTGCAGAATGCTTCTGATTGTGCATTAGGAGAGAGGTCAAGCCAATGATCCAAGGTTAAATTGCTTGAGTCATCCAGTTTGTGTGTATCAGCATCATGCCACCAGCCCTTTGCCCTACCCCAAAATTTCACAAGCATTTACAGTGGCAGAATTATGCACAAATTTACACAATGTAAACTTGGCTATGCTGCCATCCAGGAAAATAAACTTTGATTTGTACATAATGCCTTTTATTTGATTAACTTGGTGACACAAATCCATAGACTTCACTGTATTTATCACTGTGTAGACTTCACTGTATTTATCACTTTCAGTTTTATTTAGATTTAACAACAGAGAAATAATTTGTACTATGATGCTAAGTTAGAATGAGTATTTTTTAACTCCACAACCATATCAAACAGCTATATGGATCAAAGAAGTCTTCCTTTTTTAACAAGTTAATAAAAAAACCCTAATGCCATAATTATGATTTGAGATGCCATAACTCATCACATTCCCCAATACCCAGATATGGACTATTTTTTTCTTTAGTTGGATTTTAATGCTCTCGGACTTCCAAAGAAAGTATGTGTCATTTTGTAGATTCTTTAATGAAGACATTTCTGTTCTCTACAAACTTGTGAATTTCAGCCACCTAAGCAGTAAAATTGTTGGTCTTTGCCTTGAGTCTTGACTCAGACATTCATTGTCTGTCACAACTTTTGAAAATGCTTTGAAATTTGGTAGAAAGTGTTAATTTTTCCAGAAAGTAATCCCACCCTTATATTGCAGAAGCAATGGCTGTGGTAGTAACCTTCTCCATCTTATTAAAATTACTTGGTATTGTTGGCCATTAGTCCGCCAAGCCATTTTGATTTATTTCTTGAGTGGGGATCAACTTGTTAATTGTCCCAAATCAACAATAAAAATAAGCTCCAATTAACTTGGATGAGAACTGAAAACAAATGTCTGACTTTTCATTTATGTTTAGACCTCTTTACCCCTCCTGGCATGTAATTTAGAAAGTGTTTCCAAATCTTCAAGAATATAAAAAGATTTTTATGTTACAGTAACACACTTAATGAAGAAAATGGCAAAAAGGAAACAACTCGAGGAAATGAGCTCAGACGTTCAAAGTACTTAGAACAGCATCCCTATATGTCACCCCATTTTTCTCAAACTTCTGCTGTCACAGTCTTGAGGAAAAGTCAGCTTTCCTATTTCCCTCCATTGGCATCAATTTTTTGTCATGGCAGCCTGCAACCAGAGTCACTGAGCTGAAAAACCGCCTGCTCCCTCTCAGTGATGCCTTCCATCGAAGCTGATGGTGTCCTGTCAGCAGCTTAGCCAGACAGAACTGCCGGCGCCATCTTCATTAGGGTAAAAGCTAATATAAACAAATAAAGGCGTTAGAGTAGATAACAGAGTGAGAGTATCACTGAAAAATGTTTTGCAGAGTCAGTCGCTATGCCTTTAGTTTTAAAAATATATAAATGTTATATGAATCTCAAATCCTCTTTTATTTACATAAAATATTTATACATCAAGCAAGACAATTTCACAACTTTAAAATGTATTTTCCTGTTAGATTAATCTTTTCATATGCTAGCCACATTAGAAGTAAACATTTTCATAGTCTCCACTACATGAATGTGGCTAAAAGCTTCCTTGTTATTTTATAGTTACAGCATTTCAAATGTATCCATTTTTGGCGTGGTTAGGCAGCCTGCCAGTTTTACCACTAAATTATAGCAGAGAAAACACTCAGTAGAATTTGATTAGATTTCTTCCTTCGCTTCAAGAGTAAGGCAAAGCAAATTTATGTTCAAAATGCAAGCTGTGTTCTGAAGAATTTAATACATATAGATCCATATTGTAGTGTTAAAAATGCATGCAAGTTTTGTAGTCGAAAATACATCTTGTTTATTGTGCTGTTGTATTTTGTTCTGTTTTGTCACTATCATCTGTAGAATGATAGAAAAGCGTCAGACTATACCAAAGTTAAGGTTTCAATTTCAGAGAATTAGTGATGAATATGTCTTAATCTTTGCTATTGATAAGCAGCTATATTAACAAGGTACCTGTTGAGACTGGTCTCATCCCAATCAGTTGCAAGCATTTACCTGAAGGATCTAATTTAAAAGTGTGTTAACTGTAGGCTGTACTTTTAAGGAGAAAGGCTGCATCTAACCAACCTCAGAGTATATGGTGAGTCCAAGCCACAAGACTGATTTGTCCCAATTAAGGACCTAGTTGGAGCACAGTGCGGTGCCCCTCTGGCCAGGAAGGTGAGGTTTCTTTCTTGTAGTGATTGGGACAGAATGGGAGAAGAGATCACGTGTGACTGATTTTGACTCAACAGAGAGTTGGAAGAATGGATAAGATAGCATCTGAAACTGTGAGTTAGGAACCGTTCCCAAGCATACAGACCACTGTCCAAAGATCTTCAGTGGGCTGAACTAGCCCTCTGTCAGTCGTTTCCCATGGACTACAAGAGGACTTATCAGATTTACCTTCTAACACTTATTCTCTCTCAGCTTACTTGAATTCCTAGTTTGGCTCGTTTGTGAATTATGAATGCTAGTGACCAAAACCCCCTCAAGAGAGGTTTCTGAAAGACCATACTCAATGGTTTATGATCACCATCTATTACATGTTTGATAGATGTCTGCATAAACAATTCACTCATGAGTGTGTGTGATCGTTGTAATGACATGAAAACAAACTTGTTTATATTACAGTTGCTACTCAGTAGCATTGTTTTCATAATATATTTATATCCTTTAAGGACAGGAGAGACCATTGTAAATTACTATTAAGTAACCTAAACTAAGAAAATTTAGCTATCAGTCTCTGCAGAAAACCATTCTGATGGTCAGTTGAGTCAAAGTATGTATTTCACAAAAAATATAGTGCAAAAGCTATGATGGATATAACTGCTAATTTAATCCCCATTTGAAGAGGTGAGCACAATAGCTGGGTTGGAGTCTCTTGTGCTCTGTAAATCTTTTATAGGATCAGAAGGGTTCAGAATCTGGCATTGTAAGTCCGGCACATTTCACAAGTGATCCTTAAAAATATGCACTTGCTGCTGCTTGCAATGTGTGCTTTTATATTAAAGTGAACTGAAACATTTATTCAAAGTTCCATTTCCTACTGCCAAGCAAAGGAACTGAGTAACTTTAATGAATATAATGTTTTAATTGTCTACTATATATAGATATGACATTAAACAGATCTTTAAAATCTTATGTGTGAGAACGTATCTAATAATTAACAAAATTTAATAAATGTGCCTATGATGTATATGATTCAATTAATTAGGGAAAAAACATTCTGTAAAACATAAGCAGTTGATGTAAAGATGTTTCATCAGCATTAGTTGTCTGTCAGGTTAAAAGAAACTAGTGTAGGAGGAGGAGAGGTCCCACTTTATATTTTTTAATAAACCTCATGAAAATCTTTGGATTTTGAAATGTAAAAAGATTTAAAAATTTGTTATAGCAAATGTTCACCAAGACATCAAGTGGCTATGAAAATGGTAAAAACAGTGAGTCAGTAAGCCACACCAGCCTAATTATACTGAGTAGAGAGGTAGTGTATATAGCAGAGTGTGGATTACTTATTCATTCTTTGTAAACAGCTTTCATAATAATGGATCAATTCAAAGCCTGTTGGCATCACTCTGCACTCCTACTATCATCATCAACTTCCATTCCAACTCAGAGCCTGGTCCAAAGCCTACTGAAGTTGATGAAAATGTTGTTACAGCTGAGGTGGTGTAAGGACATAACACGCTGTTCTGAAATGAAATATATTACCTCTTTTTACAACCTCTTTCTTGATTCTTCTGCTAATTTTGACAGCACCCCGCTCTTGGGAGAACTTTCATTGAGCAAATGTTGATTTTAGATCTAACTTTCTCAATGCAGGTTATTCTACTGAATGTTCAAAATGTGTCCTGCATGTGACTAAGAAAAATATGACATTGTCAGAAGAAGGAGCACAAAAAGTGTTGTGTGTGCTTATAGATAATTGCATTTAAGTAGGGCAGCAGAACATTCATTTGACTTATGATTTGTGTACAAATAAAAGATGTAATTGATTTAATTTATATCACCATGGATCATTGGTAAATGTGACCTGAAAGGATCTATATTTTGGTCTGAAGCTCAATGTGATCTTATTGCCTTTAAAGAGAATAATAGTAGTCAACGTCTTATAGCCTTTGGGGGTTGAGGTACTCTCTGTCCCCTTAAGACTGGAGTTTTTCAGGCATTTATTGACACTGATATTCACATTGAAATAAACAGGGTTGTTCATGGGATGGAAGTTGCAATTTCTTCTACCTATAAGAATTTTTACAAAGACACAAGGACATAATTTATTGATCCATTTAAAAAATGTCAGTGCCTCACAAGCCTTATGATATGGGCAGCCCAAATATACAGGAAAGAGAAAAAATGAAATGGAAAAGTAATCCCTTTTTGCTTTTTCTGTGAGACTGATGTAAAATGACACTGCAAGAGAGTGCAGGTTTACTCACTGAAGATGCAGTCAAGATAAATGATCTTCAGATTGCTTATTAGTGTAGTTGTATGTCATATTTCAGAGTGGGTGAACTCAGTAGGTATGAAGGAAAGTATGTTGCTTAGATATGTCCTGATCAATAGTCATGTTCCCAGAAATTTTGATATTCAAGAAAGATTAAATAATTTTTGTCCCTAGGATGCTGTATCATACAAATGCCGCTTCCCTTCTTCAGTCAAACCAATTTCCAATACAGTCTTTCTCTGGAAAAAAATTAAAACCTAAAGGTTGTGTTCTCAGTCTTATATTAATTCCATGCACAAACTCTCTGATCATCCTCTGCTAACATACAGACTTAAGACTGGAAGCATACAAGCTATAAATACTATGTTTACTCTAAAGAAGAAATATGAAATGCAGTCACCAGACGAAATGTTTATTTTCTCTCTGTTTCCATGCATTTCTTCATCCTTTTGTGACCTCAGTATGGCAATATCTAAATAGTTTGTTTTACAATATAAGACATGCTGTGTGAAGAGGCAGGAACAGGCACCTTCACACCACGCTAGAATCTTGACTGGTTGATCATCTCTGGCTACTTATGGTTAAGCAATAAAGAGAGCAGTAGAGGGTATTTCCTGGGGATTAATAACTGATAGGGAGGAGTTAATGGCCTGAGGTGCAGCTGAGGGCCATTAACCCCAGCTGGTCATCAATCCTCATTAAAAACCTCTACAACTCACTTCACCAAACACAGTGAAGGGCAAATGAATATTTTTAAGCACCTTTGTGATTCTCCTCTCTGTTGTCTCCTTAAGTTAGTTCTGTTTTAATTCCCTATTACTTCCTGGGGTAGACAGTGCTTTTTCTCAGTGCAGCAGTTCTAGTCAGTCAAGGGTGTATCTGACCAATAGTTGGGCAAAAGCTGTGGAGTTCAGACCTTTGTGCACAAATGGGAGTCCTCACTACTACAACAGCAGAATAACAGGAATTTTAGATACATGGAAAAAAGACAAAAAAGGTAAGTAATAATTTTCATGACATATTGGTTTGCAAAACCTGAATTTGTTTTTTAATAATGTAGTGTAACATTTTATTTTGTAACAAATAAGATATTTAAAGTAAGGGCCCCTAGTCCTTCTAGTTTTGAAGCTGTTAAGCTTTCTCTTATTGTGTTTCTAAAAGTTGTTCCTTTATACTTGGTAGTGTTTTATATATAAACCACTTCCTAATTTTGCAATCTATATATATAGACTCAAAAAGATAAGCGTTGCAAATATTTGTTTCATGTTAGCTGAGAAGTACTGGAATATGTGTCTTTTATAACTGATTTGGGGTTTACTTAGGTTTTGAAATGTGTATGAATTTGTGCCATGCTAGATATTTCTAGAAAGCTAATCTTCTTGTGAGGGAGACATTATATTTGTGAGCATGGTATTTAGCATATAGTAATTCTGTAGATGTTACTCTTGGTTATTCTAAATTCAGATTGTAGTAGTGAAATATGAAGCTATGACAATATTTCTGAAATTATTTTTTTGGAAACTGATGAAATCCCAAAGTATCTTTTCCAGGCCCTAGCCCTGTTTCTGATGATAACTATATAATACCTCAGTAATATCAGAGGGCTCAGTTGTCTGAACTCAAGGAGAGCTGATTGTCTATGTTCATTGCAAATATCTGAAAAATCAGCAGAAAGCTTTCTGCAGCCCTTGAAACTTTGTACAGATGCTATCAAATGTGATGGGCAGAGTTCTAGGTACAGGAGGCAGATAGCAGGATGAAAGGGTGTAATGTGGTAGCAACACGGTGAAATCAATGAAGACTTTTCTCTTTGCTTATAGTGAAAGTAGAATTAGTGTCTAAGCCTTCATTTAGAAATATATGGTTTTGTCCTGTACCTGCTGATGAACTCTGGACCTTGTGCATGGGCTAATAAAACCAGAAACCCTGATATTCTGGGCATACACAAATACCTGGGGGATGAGTGACTTGAATGTCTGAAACAGTGAGAGCACAGGGCACTCCAGCTTAAGAAATGCTCTTTGTGTTAAGCCTTTTCCTGATACTGTAAAAAACCAAAAAGAGCTGCATTTGCAATGAAGAATGAGTATCTAGTGAAGAATACTGTTGTGGTCCACCACCTTGAAAAGCTCATCTGAATCCATTATCTGGAAAGGGGACAGTGCATTTCCATGTGTCACAAAGAACTCAGATATGCAAGTGTTGGGAGCTGTGTGGGAGAGAA
Organism: Patagioenas fasciata; assembly: GCF_037038585.1. Taxonomy (NCBI): domain Eukaryota; kingdom Metazoa; phylum Chordata; class Aves; order Columbiformes; family Columbidae; genus Patagioenas; species Patagioenas fasciata. The sequence goes on along the minus strand of NC_092521.1, from coordinate 98,622,802 downwards.
TGAATCAAAGCAACAGTTCTTTGAATGTAGTTATAAAATGTATGTCTCAATACGGCTTTGTCTCTTATTCAGAAGGCTCAAGGCAAATAAATATGGTGACTGTAGTAAGTTTCCTCTGCATGGTTTAAAAAGACACCTTGATGTGTTGCAGGATTTCTCTGTAACTATTCATATGAGTTCAGACAGGCATGCACAGGCTTATTTGCAGAACCATTCTGCTGAAACAGATAGGGACCAATGGAGACTCATGTTCTGTGTAAAATCTGAAAATGTTAGTTGGACCCTTAAATGCTGTATTATAACAGCTGAAGAGAAAGTCTCCTATATTAACTCTCTGCATCTGGGACTTGAGGAGGATTCTTAACCAGCCCAAGAATATTTTAAAAGGAAGTTCAGAGGAAAAATATCTTTTGTAGAAGACACTCAAAGAGGAGCTCTCTTCTTGTACAGTCAAAATTAGTTCACTGTCTACAGTTTTGCTTATAGGAGGCTTCTTAATGCGAATTTACTATAAAGCATGACTCAGATGCTCTTATTAATCTTTGAGGTTGCATATTAGATGCCTTTGCTAGAATGCCAGTCCCCAGTCCTGTACTCTGCTGCTGTGGCTCTAAGTCTTGTATTTTTAATTCCAAATATCAACAGAGTAGAATCCTATTTATAGAGTATGCCAGTTACTGAAACCAACAAACTTGCTTTAGACATATGTTTTGAGACTAACTCGTTTGTATCTCTTTTTGTGCAAACCTAGTGCTGTGTAAGGCAAAATATCTACATTACTCTGACTTCTGTGTACCTTACAAAATCTTCTACTCTGTGTTTCAGATGCTGCTTCCTGGAAATCTGTAGTGGAGAATCAAGCACAGTGCAGTAGAAGCTGCATTTGAATCATAGAACTATCAGGCCAGTACACAGAATCATGTGTTTGGGCATAGGGAATAGCTGAGGAACATGGAAAACAGTAGTGTCTTTTTGAGCATGACTGCTGAGTGAGGATATGCCAGTGAACTGAAGTTGCTTTGGGAACCCAGCTGACAGATGTCAGTGTGGGTTAAGGTAAATAATACAAATTGGAGATGGGAGGTTTCAAGGAGAAGGTGAATGGGAAGACATCGGAATTGTCCTATCATATTGATCAGCAAAGAATTAAATCCTTTTCCTTTCCTTTAAGTCTTTGCTATCCCTGTCCACATCTGCAAGTCATGCGAAAGATTCCAGCTCATGCCTACGTAGCCTTTGCTTCACTTGTAATGTATTGATCCATATCCTAGGAAACTAATTTTCCTTGTTTTGATGTGACTAGACTGTAGCCTTTGGCCTTCTTCATATCCTTCAAAAAGGCCTTCACCTTAGCTGATGTCTCTGCAATTTATTTAGGACCCTACAGTGTCAAATGTTTGGGAGGATTCTGTTAGTGAGTTTCTGTTGTTTTCCTTTTGCTGAATAATATTTTTTCCATTTTCCCCTAAAAGTCTGGCTTGAAGGAGATGGTGTTTTACTTGGCAGATGGCTTAGCGGCTTCTGTGTTTTTCTGGTCAAGGGACCTTACTATGATTAAGTATGAAGTTTCAGTGTTGTGTGTGGTGTGTGTTTTTTTTTTTTTTTTTAATATATCTTGTCTCAGACTGGTCATGAGTTTGCTGCGAAGCATTCTTTAAAAGCAGAAACATTTATTTTTTTTTCACCTTGGGCCCCGAGTTTAAAATGGATGTTCTGAGTTGGCTTATGGATTATCAGTAGCTTATGGTTTCTTCTGTCTTGTTGATCTCTTCCTTTATAGTAATTGTCAGTATATTTTTTTAATTCTACCCTTGTGTCTTCATGCTGAATCATTCTTGCCCTTCATATTCTGGTTATGAAGTGTTGACATTATTATGGATTTTTACTGTATGATTATGTGTGTGTTTAAAATTTTTATTAGCTATAGCTTTCAACTCAGGAAAAGTTGAAGAATTTTGGTAAGATAGTGGTACTCTTGTGCTCTCTTGGCACTGCTATGCAGAAACTCTGAATTGAGTGGAAATACTTGAAGTTTATGCTTTTAAGATCAAGGAGAGAAACACAGTCAATGTCTTTCTCTAGCTAAATGTTTCAACAAGATATTTCAGCAACCTAGACAATATAACTACTTGTAATAATATAAACATTTCAAGTTTCTTGGAGTACATATGGTTCTGCTGTACTTCCTTTTTGTACCTGTGAAGATTTTTTTTTTATCCTATCAAGGACTCTTCAGAGATTAGAATGCTTCCTTCCATTTCCAGCTTCAACAATAATGTAGTGATCTTAGTAAGAATATGATTCACTACCAATTAGTTAAATGGGTGACATGCATTTTCTTTATGATAATCCCCAAATAATGTTTGAATGTTGTTCTTGTTCCTTGTCTCCCAGCTGTGTGTAATAATCAGCCCTATATTTCACAGCTTTGACTGGAACTTGGTTAAATGGAGTATAGGTAGCTTAGCTCAGTTTGTGGTTGTTAGAAAACTCTTTCCTGTTTGCAAAGGTCTGTTTCCTTCTCCTATTCAGCACAGAAGTCAGATGTGCAGAAAATGACATTCTGAGACAAGGTGCTGCTGAGCGTGGATAAATATTTAGAGATAAACAGAAAAAAAAAAACCTGGATGTGGTCAGCAGAATGTCACCTTGTTAAGGCTGGAATGTTTTCTTTTCAACCATGTGGGATTTCAGTTCAGCAGTATATCTGAAATAGGGTTGATATGAACTCTTGCAGTATTAAAGTGAGAATCATCCACCTCTTTCCACCTCTTAGCTCTGCTTTTGAGCTGAGGCTCTTGAAAGCCTTGCATCATCAGTCTTGTGGCACTCTTCTTGTTAGCATTCCAGATTTTGTTGTTCTGCAGCAAACCTGCTAAGCAGAATTCCTTAGGGATGGCAAACTTCTGCAAAGCTATTGGATTGGATAGCTCAACCAGAATTTCCATATTTTCTACTCCCATGCTGGGAACCAAATGAGATTTGTTCTCGCTTAGGCTTGGCCTTGTCTCTATAGATGGAGTTTGGAGGTCCAGGGGTCTTAGAGGCAGGATTTGAGGAATGGCAAACTTGAGAATTGTTCCTAAGGTTGATGATTTTGGGACAGTATGCCTAATGGGGATGATTGAAAGCTGTAGATATTGGGAGCTTATGTAGCTGATCATGAAAACTGAGAATAGTATTTCATATAATACCAGATACCTAAGGCAGGGAAGGAAAATTAATGAGGCTTAATTTCACTGAGACTCTCCAGAGTGCAGGAAGTTTTCACTAGGCAATGTGACTGGATTTTTCTTCAGATTTCTGGTGTGTAGAGAGGCTAATGGTTCCGGATTTTAGTCTCACTCTTACTGAAGTCAGGCATTTCCTACAAACGAGAAACCCTGCTTTTCAGTTATTCTAGACACAACCCAGCATCTGAATGTGTTACACAAGACACTTTTTTCCCCAAGTTTCTGTAGGGATGCAGACTTTTGTAGAAGTGCGGTGCTTTCTTTTTACTTTCATGGGAACTTGGATAAAATTTCATTGTCTCTTTGACATGAAAACAGAGAATGCACCTGGTGTGTGTTGTAGGATACTTCTGTAGGTACCTCTGGGATAAGGTTGCTGTAATGCATTTTAAATAATTACAGCTGTTGGAGATGGGGAATATCTCCTACTGAGAGAAGTGGAGAAACTTCTTGATAAGATTCAATGGTGAATGTAATATTTTTTTTTCATTGAATTTAAAGAAGAGAGCCAGGATTGCTGTATGTATTGTACTATGTAGTTTCAAAAAATGGAAAGAAAAAAATCTCATTCCTTTGCTGTGGGGCTAAGGGAGTAAATGACCTGCAGCTTGAGCTAAGCAAACGGAATGCAATTTGTTGGTGATGGTAGCCAGTAAATAAACAAACAACCAAAAATACAAAAAACCCACAAAACCCACCACACAATAAAACAAACAAACGAAAACTCCCACAAAACAAAAAAAACTCCAAACCCCGTATTTTTCTGTTTTTTGATAAAACCTTATAGTATGCAAATAGTCTGACATTACTGTGTACCTTAAAACATATTTGAGTGCTATAATGCTTCATATAGAATTAGAGGCTCTATTCTAACCTACATCAGCATAAACTGGAAGTTGGTACAAAGACAGGGGAGTTACTGTCATAGGAAACTAGCATGAGATCAAAATGGGCTCCAAAATATTACAAATATTAGAAGACACTCATGTATACTGTTGATTATAATTCCAGTCACTGATTATAAACCTCATGAAATGAATCACCTCATTTATAATGCATACCATGGGACAGCATCTAATTTGGTGACAAGCATAGAGTCTAGCAAAGATTCAATAGAAATATCTGCTTAAATGCCTATGTTGTCATCTAATTACATATGTTTTTCTAAAGCTTTGTTATTTAATATACCTGTTATTATGAAATTGAATTTCACACCTTCAAATATTCCAGTAAATAAATGCCTTTTTCTCTATAAGATGCAAGGTTAGTGCTTGTTTTAAATTGTAACTGGTTTTGTGAGAAAGAAAATCAGAATACGTTATCACTCCTCAGTTTTGAAACGATGAGGTGAGGGCTATCCTTGGAGAGTAATTGATATTCCTATACAGGTTGAAACTGATATTCAAACAGATAAGCAGAATGCCTCTAGTCTGTGCTCTAGCTGCAACAAGTTCTCTTACATGGCCTCCAGTTTCAGAGCAGGATTTTGATCTTTTGGACCTTTCTGCTGCTTTAGTCTGATCATTTCAGATGCCGTAGACCTATATAATTTTTAGCCAAAGAGGTAGGTTATAAAACTATTAAAGTCATGTTAACTTGGATAACACTGTCTACTAAATGATCTTAAGAGCAGGTGTATAAGTAAGGGCTCAATTGTATGTGATTATTTTACTCTGAAAATGTCATCCACGTGTTGGATAACATGCGGCTGAGAAGTAGGCTAAAACTGTGTTCTTTATCTAGCTGAGATTTGTGGCAGTTGCACAGTCTGATGGAGGAACTTGTAACAATCTCTGGTTTCAGTTTACTGTGGCTAGTCAGAAAGCACAGGGAATACTTCACTATCGTTGGGAGATAATATAGTGCTTACTGTTGTCTGAAGTGAAGGTCATAAAAGTATAGTTCTGTTAAAAGTTTCATTCTCAGACTTTTGGAAATTAGTTCTGGACTATAATGTGACCAGATCTGGTATAAAATTCCAACATCTGTGATATGGTATAAAATGGCATATTTTTAATCTCTTGTTTCTATGTGGTTTTGTTCATGGTCAATGGTGGAAGTGGCAATGTGAGGTATCCACTGCTGTTTTGGCTGTAGTTTCAGTGCTAAATGTGACCATGGTGAAGTGAGTAGTAGAGTTCATTCCCTGTTTCCATCAGTGGAGCATTTGCTCCGTTCCAGTCTGTTTTACTCATGAAAGCTCATTACAGACAAAATTATTATAGTGGTGTTACCCAACACGTATTTTGAAGACAATGGGGCTCCAGAGGTGTAACAAACCAATTGTTTCCAACTTGTTGTGAGATGGAGGGAATGCTTTCCCTGAATGGGTGTACAAACCTTGGGACTTGAACAGTGATTGCTAAAACTTGTTCAGGTGGGGGAATCTTATTTTACTGTTTTTGAAGGGTCACTTATTGGATAAAAATTGTGCATGTTCTTGGAAACTGCACATGTTTTACCTTCAAATTGACTGAATACATTTGAGCTCCTTATGCACATATATTTTTCTTTCTTTTTTAAATTTTTTATTATTTTTTTTTTAAATAAAAACTGTATTAAGGCAAATAGTTCTTTCATTAAATCGGTTGGTTGTCTTCTGCACTATTCTGGAATACTCACCCAAAGCCCTGAAATTCTGCACCCACAGCAGGCTTATGCTGCAGTTACAGAACAGATGCAGTACCTTGGAAACAGGGGAGGAAGGCGACCTCCCTTCAGGGGATGTGTGAGAGGCAGATGAGCTTCAAATATGTTTCTGCACAAAGGGGAAGACGACAGTGGAAGCTGTTGGAGAATCTGTTGCATGTGGGATGGAGTCAGTCATCTACTGTAGAGACCTGATGTCTTAGCATGTTTGCTGCTTTACCAGATGTTAAGATCTGGGATGCTGTAGAAAGTCTGAGGCTTGTCTGTCTTTTGGACTGTCACCTCCTTCTGCTTATCCATCTGAGCACAAATGATATTACCAGGGATACTCTGAGCATGCCAAGAATGGCCATCAAGAATGGGGCAAGGGTGGAGTGTATGGGTGTCTTTGTGTTTTTGCCTGTGAAGGTGAGAGGCTTGGGAGGAGTTGATGGATCATGTGAGTCAACACCTGGCTGTTCAGCTGGGGTCTTTGAGAGGGATTTGGCTTTTGTGGCCATGGCAACCTCTGTGGGTTGAAGACTGTTGGGAAAGGATGAGATCCACCTAACTAAGTGGGGCAAGAGCATCTCTGCCAACAGGCTGGAAAACCTGATATAGGGAGCTCTGAACTGAGGAAACAGTGGACAGGGCTGAGAAGCAAATGATGCAGGGTGACAGTTACAAGAGCTATCTCAGGAATGGTTATGCAGGGTGAAAAGAGGAACTAAAACTCTGTGTGGTCATGCAGCTACAACACTCTTGTGATAACTTTAATATGGTGATACAGCTTGCATGATGAGTGCTGCAATGAACAGAGACAGGTTCTTCAGAAAAGACAGGAAGACAAGGATTGAGGGAGCTTTTTTCAAAGTGAACAAGCACTTTGAATACATGAAATTCTTTGTGGGACAGAGCACAGGCAGCACAAGAGCTTGTGCATCATGATAAAGGGATAGGCCAGTATGTGGCACATAATTATAGGAGTTTGTTACAGATCCTCATCTGATGATGAGGAAGCATACAAAGTCTTTAGACAACTTGAGGAAGTCTGGCTCACAGGCTGAAACTCTCTGAAATCTGAAGTGTTGCAATTTTACCCTGGCTAGCAACTAAGCACCACACAGCCGCTAACGCAGTAAGAAAATGCAGAAAAATAAATTAATAGAATCATAGCATACCAGGTTGGGAGGGACCACAAGATCACCTGGTCCAACCTTTCTTGACAAAAACACAGTCTAGATAAGATTGCCCAGCCCTTTGTCCAGCTGAATCTTAAGAGTGACCAATGTTAGAGTATCAACCACTTCCCTTGGGAGATTATTCCAATGGCTAATTTTTTCGTATTGTGAAAAGTTTCCCTCCTGTATCCATTTGGGATCTCTCAAGGGGGAACTTGAACCTGTTACCCTTGTCTTTTCTATGTGCCTTGCTGTAAAAAGAGAGTCTCCATCTTCTTTGTAGCCACCAGTGATCTCAGTATGGCAGCTTCCTAGTCCTTTGATCTTCTTTGTGGCCCCTCTCTGGACCCTCTCCAGCCTGTCCATGTCTCTTTTGTGTAGTGGGGATCAAAACTGAACACGGTATTCCAGGTGTAGCCTGACAAGTGCTGAGTAGAGCGGGATAGTGATTTATTTGTCTCTGCTGCTGAAAGCCCTTGTTAATTCCGCCCAGGATCCTGTTGATCCTGTGAGATTGTTGCTGAATGGGACGTTTGAATTAGTGGCAAGGGGCACAGGTAAGCCCGAGTTATTTGTGCCTCCTGCACTTGTCTTAACTAATGAGGCCTCACAGTCCTCTGTGCTTGATGAAAGGGTTCAAGAAGGACAAAGGGTCCCATCAGGGTGCAAGGACTGTGTAAGAGATTTGTAGAGAAACCCTGATCCATGCAAGTCAATGGGACAGAATGGTCTGCAACCAGGGTTGCTGAGAGAGCTGGTGCATGTCTGTACAAGGCTGCTTTCTGTCATCTTTGAATGGTCATGGAGACTGGGGAAGAGCCACAATGGCTGGACAAAGGTAAACATTGTACTACTGTTCAGAAAAGGTTAAAAGTGCAATATAGGGAACTGTAGGGTCATCAGCCTCTCTTTGCTCTGTGGGAAAAGCATGGAGGGGGTACTCTTGGAGAACGTCTCTGCACAGATGTAAGAGGAAGTGATTAAGAATCATTAGCATGGACTGGCTCTGAGCAAAATATCTTTTCCCTGTGAGAACAGCCAGGAAGTGGAATAGGTTGCTTGGAAATGATCTGGAGACTCCATTCCTGGAGGCTCTCAAGACTCAAGTGGATAAAGCCCTGAGTAAGCTGTTCTGATCCTAGCTGACCTTTTGAGCAGCTGGTTGGACTAGAGGCTTCCTGAGGTCTCTTTCCACTTGAATGAGTCTGTGATTCAATAACTGTAATGCACAAGATGTCAAAGGTGGGCAGATTAATCCTGTTGTTTTGCTGTTTGTATGTATGGTATGACAAAGTGAATAAACAGAGCAAAGGCATTACTCTAATTACATGAAGATGCAAGCCTAATGGTCTGCATCTATATTACTGTTTAAGTTGGGGAGTTTTTCAAGTGTGGTTAGGAAAAGAAAATTGCAGGTGTTCAGAATCTGGGGAACACGTGTCTTGCTCCAGGGTCTTTTATCTAATGCTTTTCTCTGCTTGATATATTTTTTTCCTAGTGCTTGAATGTTTTTATTTAAAGGCCATGGCCCATGATGTGTTAGGGATATAACTGCAAACAGAAAGGTGGCAGATAAATCTATATGGGACTTTTAAATTGAGCAAATGGCATTAATGAACATATGACATGTCCATTTGTCAGAGCTGGGAAGGGGGAAGACAAATGACATATATTTGTAAATTGGAAATTAATGCAGTTATGCAAAACTTCTGTTATGTGGGCTCCAAGGATCTATCTACAGTTGAGTTTTTATACTGTGATTAACATTACACATATGGGAAAAGCAGATAACATGAGATAATATGAGTGTCAGGCATGCAAGCATAGAGGAGTATGCTAGTGGGTTTTCTGGTTCTGTGCTATTTATTCATAGGTCATCTGTATGGAGGATTTACTTCACATTGCAGAAAATGTTTTCTGCATTCAGTGTAGGAGCATTCTCTAACTCTTCTAGGTCATAGCAGTTTTGGACATGGTGCAATGTTGATAATTTGTTACCTAATATGAATCTTGCATGAGAAGGTCAAGTGAAGACAGCTTGAACTGAAACTAGTGTCCCTCTAGTTTCTTATACGAGAGAGAGATGCTTTTTAAAAAGTATAAATGTGGGGACTACAGACCAGCTTTCAGTTTGCATTCCTTGGTGAAGATTCTGATTCTGAAAAGGCTATTCAAATTAGACTAGTACTGTGCAAAAAAAATCCTTTTAAATTAGGATTTACAAATCTGGAGTTCAGTCCTTGCGCTAAATCAGTGAAATGAAGCTGTTTGCAAAGTTACTTTTTTTCCCCTCCCCGCCTCCCCTCCCCTTCTTGGAAAGCTGTGTGTACTGCAGTTAGGTTCTACATGTGTGAACCTAAATACATGATGCAGCAGGGAGCAATGCAAATTTGGAATGCATCAGAGCCACTGTGTTCCTCTGTTGGCCTCAATACTGTTAGAGACTTCTGCTTTCAAAGAACCTGCTCTTGCCCAGAAGCCTGTGACTCCTGAATTCCTTTCAGATAGTAAAGAGCTACTTGAGAGGAACAGATATGCTACCCTTGGACTATTTAATTGATCTATTTTCTTAATGACAGTAAAAGTATAGCAGGCTTACATGGTTGTTCTATGGGATGGAGGGAAAGGGCTCATGTACTCTGGGATTCCATGGCTGCAGCTCTAAGGGAACTCATCCATCATCTCTCCATGTGCAAACACCTTTTGTGGAGTGGTGTCAGTGGGACAGCTGGAAGAGATCCTAGTGTTGCCTAAAATGGGAACTTTCTGAAAGAAGGCATGTGTTTACTGACAGAGGGAACTTTCTGGAAAAGCAAATTGGTTCCAGATTGTTTCAAGGAATGGATAAAGAAAGTTCATGTAAGTTCTTATTTTGACTGTGTATCTGCACAACTAGTGTTGAGTTTCTTGGTAGGTCTGATTGTTGTTACTCCTGAGGATCCTTAACTTCTGTAGCCTGAAGACACCACACTAAGATAAACTGCATTATCCCTTTTTAGAAAGGTAGAACAGGAGTTATGGAAGAAGTTAGTAGTTTGTGCTAGTGTGATGTCTGTGGTCAAAAAGGAAAACTCAGACTCCTAGTTACTGTCTTAACTGTATTTTTTTTTTCTCCTATTTACTTCATCCTTTATTGGCAGAAATGCTCTTTTGTAGCTGTGTAGATGTTTTTCTGATGTTAATTTAGACTCAGAGACATTCTGTGTCAGTAGATTCCCCCCTTCAGGCCGGAGCTACACTGAAGTGTTTTCCATATGGGAACATGAAGTTAGATGAGACAGTAGTAACATAGTTGCTGCCATGGCCCAAGGTTGCCCTATCACCACTTGAATTGTCTTATGGTAATGGTCACAAGGCCGCAAGAGTGGCCTCAGTAACACAAGACCAATAGCTTAAGTCTTTAAGTTACACTATCAAAAGCTTTTATTGCTGCATGCCATTTTGTTATTACGTAGGTATTAACTCAGCAGTTGGGGTGCAAGAGCTGATAGCATCTGAATAAGTAATGCTTAGCTTTCTGCTTGTAGTGTTTGGAATAACTTTCTTTTTTAGCCCTAGAGTTCCTTTGTCTCTCACTCCCTGTGTCTACATCTACTGGTTTTGGGAAAGAGAATGAGGTGGGGTGGAAGGAGAAGAGGAGGGAGAGGGAGAAAAAAAGCAAATGTAATTATCTCTGCTAATAGTCTATCTACTTGTGTGTTATTGAAATGCAACTTGGCTCTCCTGTATCACTGATTTATTCCCAAAGAGAAGTTCCAGTTGTCTAGAAAGCAGACACCTTCAGACGGGCACCATCTGGCCAACTGCTTATTAACTTCCATGGTCTTGTTTGATTCTACCAGTAAAGAGACCAGTCTCAGGGAAAACAAACCAGAAGGATGATGCCGGGGCCTCGAGACCTCTCTTCCCTAAAGAAAGATGAGTTCCATGCAGCTTCTGTAGTGGGGGCCATGTGAAAATAATTAAAATGGTACTGAGGAAAACCAGCTAATTAAAAAGACTGAACAAGGAGTCCTCTGATTCTTTAGATTGGCCAGGCTGTTCCTGTGGGGAGACCGGAAGTCAATTGTGTCTTTACATTGTCATTTCAGCTGTCTTGTTTGGAACCTGTGTGAATGTTCCTTTGAGTCAAAGTACAAGTCAGAGCAGCCATGGTTCCCTCTGCACCCTCAGGCCCATGGGACTTGCTGCTTGGCCCTACTGGCCTGGCTCTCCCTGGTGGCTTTACAACAGCAGAGGTGGACTTCTTTAGATAGAGGCTTTAACGTTAATTTTTTTTACTGCAAATATTGTATGAGGACAGATTAGGTTACCCAAAGTGTTCAGGTTTGAAATCTGTTGTCCCATTGATGCTATGTGTTTGAATGGGAGCATAAAACCAAGTGAACAAAAACCTTTAAGATATTAGACCATAAGGTAATCTAAAATATTTGCTGGCTGGAAGAAGTCTGTTCATTGGTGGGGTATTACATCAGAGACCTATACACAGGGAGCTTCAATTTCTTTGAGAAAATTCTATTGTATAAAATAAAGGAAGAATCTGCTCTACCACTGTGTGATACACTTGTCACTGTAGGGATCTTACTGCATTTTTAAATTGAGGGAGTGTGATTGGCTTTAGGAAGGCAGGAGAGGGTACTTATAAACTCACAAATGACAGTAGAGCATCTCTGAAAACTTTGTTTCTTCAGGATGTTCTGAATGTTTGGACTCTAACAAAATAAAGATCGTTTTTACAGAAAGATGTTTACAATTGAAAAGTAGCACAAGTAACTCTTACATAATCACTGCCTTGCTTTGATTTTTAAAAGGATATTTTTCCTATTATCTGTTGCTAGGTAGCTTCATTGCTAGGCATTGTGGTCCCAGAGTGTTTTTATTTGAAATTCTCTGAAAAAAAATTAAAATCTTCATATCTTTCCAAAACTTTAAATCTGATAGAAAAATGTATGTTCCTTGATTTCTACTCCAGTGTTCAAGTGTTTTGAAGATTGGGGGGAAAAAAAATTAACCGGAAACATTGTCTGTCAACTTGTTACAGTTAGGCTGTAACACAGTGTTCGGCCACAGTTAAATCCTATTGTTCTGTCTGAAAGTTAGGGCTGTGTAGGATTAGTTCTCACCAGCTTGCACTTTGAAATTTGTTCTGAACAAGAAAAACAAAAAAAATAATGTAACAGACTCAGGTACCTTATTTTCTTTTCACTTTTCTTCCCTTTAATTTTCCAGAGGGACTTCTATTTTTTGCTAAGCAAAACACACAGCAGAATTTCTGGTACTGTCTCTCCTGCTGGGGAATGAATGGCACAACTTGTAATCAGTAACATTGTGCACAGATGCTCAGAGATGATAGAAATGGCAAACTGACCACAGAGCAGCTGCATTTTGTGATTCCCCTAATGCATGATACTTGGAAGTTTTGTATTCTCAGTAATTAAACCAGGGAATATTACAAGGAGAAGGTGATGGTTGAAATGGCTATCAGTAAGTTACCTTCAAAAACACGTTGGTATGTAAAATACTTTAATCTGCAGTTTTGATTATTTTTTTTCCCTCTCTTATATGTAGAAACCCTTTAATCTCTTGAAAACAAACAAAAAACCAGAAAAAGTTTGATAGAATTGTCTTCCTATTTATCCTACGCCCTTTGCAAGTTCATTTTTACCATGTTTTATAATTGTGCTCAAGCACAAGTGTTGGCCACGAATGTGCGTTTAAGGAAATATTCCATTTGAAGTCACTAGGAGCTTAGTCTGTGTGAGATCATATGGGATCAAACAACATATTGGAATAATCTCAATTGATGTTTGGTGTTAAACAGTTCTAATAACTAGTGCATAGCAAGAATTTTCTTAGCAAATCTGCACAGATGAGCAAACCAGAATTAGTCAGCATAGCCAGAAGATCCAGTACTGAGCTAATCTTTCCATTCAAGTAAACAGAAAGTACACTTAGCCCACTTCGTTTTTTCTTTTTTCAAGGACTGATGCCAATATACTGTTACATCACTCCCAGAGTATTGCTGGAGTGTCACTGTGGGTTGTGGGGACCAAAGAGAATTGAACAGGTGTTCTGTGGAGAATGTGATGAAAAGGTTTTATTTAAAGGATGATTTCATGAGGGAAAAATGAGAATATCAGTTTGAGTAAGAACGTTATATGCTTGCTTATTTTAACATTTGAGGCAATAATTATATTCTGGAAATCTTCCTCTAAAAGAAGTTGAGACTTATTGAAAGAGAGAGCACGTGTGTTTGCATGCCTGTACAAAAACTTTATTTTTATATAGACACAAATATATCCTGATGTCTCTGTCAGCAAGGCTAATGGTGTTCACCTGCACAGTATTGTTTCAGAGGAGTCTATAACTGAATAGCTAATGAGCACTAGAAAAAAGGCAACTGCTTGTTTGTTTGCTTTTAAATGGCCATGCTTATGTTTTGTCCATAAAACTCTTCAGATGCATTCTTTTTCACCTTCAAATCTGGAACAGCATCTCAGAAAGGTAGTATTTCAAGCAAGAGTAAGTGCAGAATTTCTACTTCTCCTTTCTTTTAAAAACACATTTCAAAGCAGCCTTGACAGAGTAGTTGCTATATATACTAGTGCATGTCTAGATAATCTGCTGTTTGCTTCTACAGAAGTGTTAGAGTGACTTTGTAACTAGAATCAGGCCTGGCAAGGCCTATTACATGTAATTCTGTGGAAGGTCTCTTTCATTGATTTGGTAGTTTGAGGATTGTTAAATTCTTGCCTGATGCTTTCCAATATTAAGGGCTGATCTTAAAAAAAAAAAAAAAAAAAAAAAATCAGAATTCAGACATACAGGTGAGATTTCAAGGTCCTCACTCTGTGTGTATTCCTTCATTCATATTAGACATCAGAATATCTAATGATGGATAACTTTGAAAATTTTACTAGGTCAGAGTCTCTCTCTAATATGTAAAGCTTTAAACTTCTTAGTTAGTTAAATTAATTACTGTATTGCTAATAGACATCGGGACCTTAGCAGTTACCTGTGTAAAAATCCCATGTTTTCTCAGATGCTTGAGCCCACCCAATCAACATCCTGCTTTTCTCCTATCTGACCAGTGAATCACAAGCACTGGGAAGCCCAGTCCCCCATGTTCTAGGCAGTGCACTGGGTCTGCATTGGCTCTGTTCAAGGGTTTAACTGCAAGATAAGATGCAAGTGTTTAAGACCTAAAAGGCAGCTTTCATCTAGTTTCTTAAACAAAGAAAACATTCTGTTAACTCCAACCAAGCCAAACACAAACACTTAACTCTGGCCAGTTTTCATAATCTCAGTTTTAGTGTCGGGGAGGGTTTCCAGTGACTGATCCAAAAAGATAAATGAAGCATATGTGAGATGTCTTAGGCCAATAGGTGTTGCAGCTGCTTTTATAACATGAAGCTGAAGAAAACAATATGCCTCAGACAAATGTATATGAACCAATTGTTCTGACATGAAACTCTGTTTCCAGTCTTCAAATAGCCTGCTTTGGAAGACATCACAAAGCATTGCAGAATGTCTTTGAGTGACAATTATTTAGAGAAGTTACTGCCCTCATAATGTAATTTTCCGATGTCAGTATATAATTAGGCAGAATGAATAAAGAAGAGTTCCCATTGTGAAATACTGGGAAACTGCTGTGTCCCTCCCAGTCCAATGCTGCTGAATAAATCAAATTTAACTTCCAGTTGTGCAACTTCTGGCTTTCTGAGCTTTGAAGCTTGTACCGGGTGTGTTGTACAACTGGTCCAGCTGACTTCTGCTTTTGATCTTCAAGGCTCCCTTGGAAACATTATCTATATGTTTACAATCCATTTTTTTGTTTCTTTTTCCATATTTTGTTAAATCTGAACACTGTGCTTATGAAACATATCACCTTCATAGAGCTGAAAGTTTTCAGCAATAGCAGGATCACAAGCTGCTGAAAGTTCAATTTTTTTGCCACTGTGGCTCAAACCCAATGTCCCACTCCTTGGGGGATGTCAGAGTCTTTGTTGCATCAAGTCCTTTTAGATGATGGAGATTCTTGCTGTTTATATAGTTCAGACTCTTAAAAACAATTAAGCAGCTATCAGATGCTGTTGTAAAAGACTGATTCTACGCTGTGGAGTCAGTATGTTCTGTAGGTGAAAATGTGAACTGCAGTTTGGCAATGCCTCTAGTTGCTATTGAGCTGTGCCAGTTTTGAACTATGACCTGTGGTGTAAAGCTTTATATTCCATTGTTGTTTTTTTTTTTTCTGAGAGGTAAAGTTTACCCAGTGCTCATGGATTTATTTAAACATCCTTAAGAACACTCCTGTTTACTGTCTATACTTGGCAGAGTTTGTGCAACAAGTCCCTCTGCAGATACAGGCATTTGCTGATTACAGATCTTAGCAGCAGTTTTAGTAATACACTTCAGGATGGAAAGGTGATATTTGGAATTAATTGCTCTTTTGCTAGATGGGTAAGCGTGTCAAATACTACTTTGCAGGAGATGAAAATGTTCCCATAATTGCTCTCTGTGATAGAAGTAAATTTCTGTTCTTTACAAGAATTGACTTAACTGGAGGAAAACTATCAGTTCAGCCTACAGTTTACTGAATGCCTTGTGGAAAAGGACCCTACCAGAAGAACAAACCTTAAACACGAGATCCATTTGTAACTGGATGGTCAGAGGATGCCTGAGAGCACTGCTCTGGCAGTTGCAGGTTCTTAGTGCCTCTGACCAACCCACAAATGGCAGATGAGAAGCTTGTTTATCAGTCAGCAGTGGTCCATTGTATTCATGCCTTTCTACAGAGAGAAAGCCAAATAATTAAATAACCACAGAACTCTGGTGCTTTACAAAGCTTTGTGAACAAGGTTCTGTTATCTCTGTGTTAGATGTGGCAGTGACAATGGTAGCCTAAGCAACAGTCCTGAACTATCTTACAAAGAAGCAGCAATCCAGTTACTGGTAGAGCACCATGTGGACAGGCAGTGTGAGCTCTTAGGACTGGTTTTGTAGTGCCTGTGCATGGTGTTCTGTTGCAATAGGGCTTTTGTTGTCAGCCCCTCAGCTACCTGGTTTTAAGCTCGCTTAGATGTAAACACCTTTTGCTGTAACGTAGAGCCACCTGGAGATGTGGCAGTCCTGTGACTTCAGCTGTTTAAAGGTTTGTGAATGTTCATCAGGAAGGCTCCTAGTCTGGTCAGGGGACAGATCATACTCTCCAGGTACCTGTGCATGTCCCCTTCCCCCAACTGAAATATTTTTATTTTAGGGTGAGATGAATCACTGTCTGGAGATGCTTCTCTCTCTGAGGCAGCCTAGATGTCTAGTTTAGATTAGATGCCTGACTTTTAGACAGCTAAAGATACTGACATGAATGAAATTCTCTGGACTACTTCCTATTTGTATTTGGAGAGTATACCTGCACACCACAGGGGATCTTGTTCCTGCAAGATTGTGATAAATAAGAAATGAGGGACTGATCTCTTTCTTTTGGATAAAACCTAGAATCAAGGTGGAAAAAAAATGTGTATTTATAACCCTTTCTTCTAGACCAGGCTTCCATTTTTAGTTTCCAAATCTCTGCCTTTGTGTTGGGAGGGGATCACATGCCTGCAGCTGCATAGTTACGGAGATGCTGCAAATAGATTGCATGGTATCCTCCATGTAGCATGCCTGATTTAATTGATCTTTTGAGGTAAAGTCTCAACATTTTGTCGAATACATAGTGTTTTTTTCTTAAATGTTAAAAAAAACTATGCAAGGTATTAAGATTTAGAAGAAGTCTCTGTACACTTAAAACTAACTGGAATGTACCTCGGAGATAACTGCCTTGTATGAACAGAGCAACACTCTAACCTACAAATAGACACAATGTGTGTAAATTCTGATCCTAAAATTAAGTTTACTGAGTTTAAGTAACTTGCATTGGAAGGATGTATGCTGTGGTTGATGTGCAAGAGCTGTTGTGCTCTCCATCTTTCTTGTTTACTGGGATGATGTTGCAAAGAACAAGCACTTATTATAGTGTCAAACATTACTTTCAGTTCTGCTTGATCTTTTGTCAATGGTAGGATTTGCCTTCTGATTAATCAAACATGAAAAAAGACTAAACTTAAAGGACTGCATTGATTCCCTGGGGGAGGAGCCTAATTAGAGCAGAATTTAACTCAGCTCAGTGGTTTGAAAACAAATTATCCATGTAGAATATCAGAGCTTAAAATGCACACTGATAAAACGTCAACAAATATGAGAAGCCCTGCAAATGCAGTCCACAAGATTGCTTTTGCCAAGCGCAGCTTTTGAAGCTCCTTTTTCTCTGCAGAAATGCCAGTCTACAATCTTTCCTTTGTAGATATAAAAGGGTATGAGCACTGCAAGACTTGAGTATGTTTTGGTGTGTTTGGTATGTGTGTATCTACAATCAGCTGTCCTGATTCAAAGCAATGTGTTGTATTCAATGTTTTGAAGTAATACATGACAGTGATCTCAAGGAGACCTCTTAAATGGTGTCTTACACTTGCATAACTGGAGTAGGATTAGACCCCTGGAGTTATTAGCATAATACACAAACATATTAAACTACATGCCTATATATGCTTATTTCCGAAATATTTGCATACCATCTTGTGTTGTCCCACCAGCCTCAGACAAGGTAGTTTAACAAATGAAAATTAACTTGTTTCATAGTCTTCTATTTCATGAGTGGTTGTAAAATGAGGTCTGCGTACTCCAAAATGTACTTAGAGCAACAACTGTCTCAGCAAAAATGTTGGAATTTTGCTAGGGCTTTTTTTTTTTAATCTACCAACAACACAAACAAAAAATAGCCAGAAAAACCAAACCCTGAGGGGTTGTTTATCTTTTATCTTATGGATGCAGAAAGGGAAATATCAGGTCTGCTCTGCTCTTACTGATGTTTCAGAAACTCAGGGGTTGGACTTGCATTTCTCAGAGAGTCTAGAAGAGTTTTGTATTTGAGAAAGAGAAAATAGTTGGCTGGAGGGCTGAGTTCTAG
Source organism: Patagioenas fasciata (assembly GCF_037038585.1). Lineage (NCBI taxonomy): Eukaryota > Metazoa > Chordata > Aves > Columbiformes > Columbidae > Patagioenas > Patagioenas fasciata. Next base: position 98,604,755 of record NC_092521.1, on the reverse strand, counting down.
TGGTCAGTTCCACAGTGAGGAAGAACCTCTGTGTTGGTTTTGTAGATTTCTTCATGCCTCTCAGAACTGCTCCACATGGTTTTGAGGATGTGTAGTAGAACAGCAGATATCTTCTCTCTGTCACATTCTTTAGGGGTTTTTAAGAGGTGTCTTGAGTGTCAAATTAATGATTGCAGGGTCTAAAAATAAATGAGCTAAATAACTTAAACACAGCCTCCAAATGGCATTGGCATTGTGAACTTTCAAACTAGAACTACAATCCTGAAAATATTTTGTGAGGATCTACTGGATATTTTTGTGGAATTCCTCAGGATTTATGTGTGGGTGGCAAAACTAATCAATGAAAGGGTTTGTTGGTTTCTGTGTTTGTTGTGTTTTTAAAATTATTTTCCCATAGGCTCCTGTGGTTTGAATAAAACTTTCTGTTCTGCTCACAACCTGACTAGATGCTCTTCCGGAGTTTACTGATGTTTGGAGTTTTGTCAGAGGGAATGATTACCAGTAGAATTTAACATTTAAGACCTTTGAAATGAGACATTGAGTTCCAAAGCTTGTGTGCTAAACATTTGCTGTGAATTCTCTGAAATGTAGGAATCTGAATCTTCTTGTGCAGCAACAGTGGCTGTAGGCCACCTGCTGAAAGGGGTGTGTGTGTAATAGACTGCTAAAACTTTGTTTGCCCTGAATTTTTGTTGTATGTCACCCCAGCATAATGTGATGTTGTATGAAGGTCTGAGCTAACTTCAGAAAAGAGAGCTTGAGTGCTGCAAGTAGTAGAGCTGCATTAATACAGTGGTGTGCTCAGGCTAGTTAATCCAGATAACGACAGGCCACTTATAATGTCACCATTGTGCAAATTCCTCAGTGGTACTTCAAGCCACCTGTTGAGAGAGGGACCATGTCTGCCAGGGGATGTCAAGCTGGGAGGCTGCACCAGAGAAGAAGGTGCAGAAGTTTAGGCCTGAAACACTACCAGATAATGGGTCCTGAGCTGTGGAGTAGCTCTGCAGCCTTTATCCTGCTTTCAAACCTGTTGTGCCAAAAGCAGATGGATCAAAGGTCTGTTTGATCACTCAGCCATGCACCTGGGAGATGAGATCAACAGCACTGCAACTTGTTGCTTGTTCCTCAGTGCTGAGCCCATGAGCTGGAAGCCCACTGCATGGATCTTTCTCTATGGGTTCAACTCTGAGAACGTGTTTGGTAGCAAAGTGAGTAGAATAATGGCAGATACCCTGGCACCATATGCCTGCAAAAACATTGGCTTCAAGGCCAGCAGGAGGCACTGAAAACCTGTAGAACATATCTTTGTTCTTGCCCTTTTTATTTTTAATATTTCCTCCTCGGTGGCAAGATGTATGTAAGTCTTGTTCTTTTAACCAGGTCTTCATAATAATATATTTCAGAATCTTAGTAAAACTCAGGATAGGAAGAAGTATAAAGTTCAGTATGAAAAAAATTAGATTCCCAAGACACTTAAGCACCTTTTTTACTGAAAATATGTGGTTCTGCAGTAAAGCAACCCACACACGTGCTTGCACCATCAGACTGGGTGCACAAGCATAAAAGCTGTATTAATGTTTATGCAGACCCCATACATCATGTATTGAGGGAGTCTTTTGAATTAATGGAAAGTTCATTATAATATAAAGTTGAAAAAAAAAAAAGACTTGTGGCTTCAGATAGGATACTGTATAAATTTGGAACTGTGAAAACAATGCTATAACTGTAGATCCTCTTTTTTCCTACTTTTTTTTTTTTTTTCTTCCCCCAAGCTCATCTGTGATAGGAAGAGGATTGGCTGCCAGTAAGCACAGGGCTAACAACTGTCCTCAAGGTGTTTGTGGCAGAGGTTAAACCAAAGGATAAAAGGCACAAATTCCTTAAGAAATAAAAGTTATTTGTTAGAGAGTTGATGAACTTCTAACATGCTAGTATATTTGAACAAGGGTAAGGCTATTCTCACAGAAGTTGCATAGATTTTAAAGAGGTCATTAGAATACTGTCACTGCTGTGTAAGGGAAACTATAGTGTTTTACCCAGGTGTTTCTTCAGTTAGCATGTATCTTTGGAAGAAGCTAAGCATATGGTTTTGGAGACCTACTCTTGATTTAGCCTTCTATTAACAAAGAATCCTCTGCATCCTTCTGAAGTAGAGGTGTTACACTGATGAAGTTAGCAGATTTGTGCTGTAGTTCCTTGTTCTGTTTTACCTGGCATAATTTAATGCAACTGCTGAAAAGGTCATTCCTATTGTAATCTCTTTGCTTATTTCTGCCTCTCCCTTGTGCCAACTCTGCATTTTGTGCTTTCTGGGTGAAACTGAGGTAGTTTGCTGCCAGGTTAGTTTCCTAACCTGCGGAAACAAAACAAACAAAAAAATTGGTTTCAGCTTATTCATTTCTTTGGCTTAGTTCCTCACACAAATGATAGTACTGATGTGATGGAGACAGTGGGAATGAATGGCTATAATATAGAGGAGGAAGATGGGACTGGCCCCTCTAATCAGCAGCACCAAACTATGACAGATTAAATGGATTATGGAATTATGGTGTGAAACATAACAAGCAGGAAGCTAACAGCTGACACTAGACAAACTCAGATGTGCAAAAGGTACTCATGTGGCTGATGAAGATAAAGAATCCTTTGCTATCTGACACTTTCAGTTGGAAAACTTTATTTCAAAGGAAGATAATTTTGTAAGTCTTGCAGAGCATGTGGCATGTCTTTTCTGACAGTTTGCACTGAATTCAGAAATCAGAAGCACTATTAATATTCATACAGTGAGGGTAGCTGCTTAGAAATGTAAGGATACTATACAGAGAGCCAGGAGGGATGGTGGGGATGAGAAGAAAAAAAAAAAAAAGGGTCTTGAATCCTCATGCTGTGAAGATCTTAGCCTGCAGAGGACCAGGCTGTTGCTTCAGCAGTTTAGATTCACATACTTCCTAACTCAGTCAAGGAGCATTTTTCCAGGTTTGCACCTAGCTTTCTTGCTTCCTTACTTTGAACCTTATCCCTGTCACAAACTAAGACTGTCTTGTGGGGTTTTTGGCAGGCTGGTTCAGTGCAGGCTGCATTGAAATTATGGAAAGAGAGATTTGTTTCTCTGCAGTGTTTTTCTTTTGCTATAATAGGAAACAAAGTGCATGAGTGCTGACAATTGGAAGAGGTCAGATAAAATCTCCTATCTTTATTTTAACCATGTATCCCTTTGCTGAAGTCGAATTGGATGAGACTGACTTCTTTCTGAAGAACAGTTGACAGATGACCAACACTTTATTGAAGAGCTCTGATGAAGACTACTTTCATCAAACCTATTGTTTTCCAGCATGGTTAGACCTCTATAAATATCAAAGCTGTTAGGTTAATCTTCATATAATAATATAGTGTTTACATTTTGCACTGCACCTGTATCAGACTTGAGGCATAAAAGTAGTGTGACAACAGACAGACTGTTCTAAGGGCTTGTTAGTTTTACATCTGTGACTTTAAATGCCCTGTAGTCTTTTGGGAACTGTATTCTGTGGATTTAAAAAAAAAAAAACTATCCATATCTTAAGGGCCAAATTTTGGACTCTGATGTTGCTATTAAAACATCTGTTGGTTTAAGTGAGGCTATGATTTCCCTAAGACTTATCAAACAATGGAAGTTGCAACAGGCACAGGTAACTAGAGCCTTTTTTTTAAACTCTTGCTATGATTTAACTTCTGTAAGAGTATACCTTTTAACATCAGTAGTTGCTTGGTATATTTTCTTCCAAGTCAGGGAAGATGCTTATAAGCAACTCTTAAACTTTGATTTGCTTTTAGGGTATGACAGATAGTGCCTTGATGAAACCTGGTCGCTGAGCTCAGAGGGCACTTTGCCAGCATAGCATAACTATTTTTATAGCTATCTGTGTTTCTAACATGACTCAGTATCAGCAATGGCAACTCTAGACTAGAAAAACGTGCAGATGCATGTTTTCTCTGTTGGCTTTTTTGTTGAGGTCCCTGAAGTCAGCTTTAACTTCAAATACATTTTGTCACTAATGCTCTCATTGAGTCTAACAGAAACCTTAATGTCTCTTTGAGAAATGTGATTGTATATCTTTGAATTTTAGTGAACAAGGTATCTTTCAAATTATTTTTTTACAGAATCCGTACCTTCAAATACAACTGCAGAGAGAGGCAGTACAAAGAGATGGGAGAGTAGGAGCCCCACAGTATATGTGCGCAGTGGTCCACGATAAAAATCATGTTAACATCTTTAGGCACCCTGAAAGGAAATAGTGAAGAAAGCATGTTTAGGTGCATTGCTTGCAGGTTGCTGCTTCTGTGAGAAAGGTAAGACAAAGTTAGCATGCTGTTTACCATCCAGGCAGGACAAGGTTGGAGAGAAATAATTATTTTGGAATTGTTATTACTACTCAGTTTGAGGCTGTGGTGGCAGGTTGCAGCATGCTGTGATTTGGCTTTTGGTTTCCTTTTCTCTCTGTTTGCCTGGGAGATATTTCAGTGTTGAAGGACCTATTCCAGTAGCATGAGAAACCCCTGGATGCTTTGCAGGGATGCTTTCTGGGAGTTGGAAATAGCCAGTTAAATGACAAGTGTATGGTTAAAAAAAATTGCTGGGATTGAGTGGATAGCTATCAAGACCCTTGGCCTAAAAATAAGCATGTACTGAAGGAAGTGGCTAACCTGGTTTTGCAAAATGGGTTGAATCCACTGTGCTGATAGAAAGGTTGGAAGTTTATCACCTGGGTAAAATGAGTCTGGTGGTAGATTCCTGAAGCTGTTTTCTTGGGAAGATTGTAGGGACAAAGAGAATCTGAATCCAGAGGACGTACCTGTCCGGAGGCTGGAATGCAGTGGAACATAGTAAGACATAGAGAAGCCTTCATTCCTGTGTGGAAATACATTGCATTTTTCACTAGGGAACTCAATCGGGTCTGTGTCTGTAGATATTCATACTGTTAATAGAAGCTAATTTTAAGGGGTCAGGATTGTCAGTATCCTGACCAAGTAAGCTTTCAAAACCAACCAACTAACAAAAAAACAATCAACCACCACACACACCAAAACAAACACCTTAATCTTGCTTAGATGAGCATGGTTTGGCTTTTCTTTGTGTTTTTTTGGAGAACCTAATTATTTAGAGGTTTTAGTTTTTGCACATATGCCTGTTCTATACTCTCTGTGCCTCTTTAAGAGTAATTCAATGTTTAAGTTTTCAGAGCTTGCTTATAAGCTGTTTTAACAATGGTAGTGCTTTTTAGTAAATTCTCTCTGCTTACATATTGACTAAGGTTTTCCTGAGTGAATCTTAGCTGTGTAGCCCTGATATGAAAAGCTGCTCTTCCACTTTCATGTCTGTGTTTATGACAGATAAGATTAAACAGAAATTCTATGTCAGCAGTCCAAGTCTGAACTCTGAAATGGTCATACTGAGAATACCTATGCCAACATTCCTGAACACTGGATGTCCCGGGTCTTAGTTTCATCTTTCCTGTAGTTTATGATCTGTGTGCTTCAGCTGATTCTGGAGAAGAGATTAATCAGCAAAGACCCATATTGTGTGTTGAGCTTGAGGAATCTGATTTGTGCTCATACCTAGTATTTCTTTGCCTCCTCATCTTCTACAGACTGGTTCCAGTCAAGCAGAGCTGGCTGTTGCTGGTGTCTATAGACGAGATATTTACACGCTGTTAAAAATGAACAAAAACTTAGGGCACTTGCAAGTACTTAATGTGTGTGGTATGCAAGCAACAGATCATTCTGTTTGCCAAGGATTTTGGTGCTGAAAGCTGTTATGATTTGATTTATATGTGAATGTTCAAGTTGAACAGTATAGTTTGGTATGTTCTTGGTAGAGTAGCTATCATTTTTTTTTTTTAATAACAAGTAATATGAACTTGAAACATGACTTCAATCTATTTGTTTTCTATCTGAAACTATTGGTGGAAGTGGTAACACAGTATTCTCCTGGAAGGACGTGTGCAATCTGAATTCAGTTACTCCAGTTAAACAGCAGATTGTGACTGGTGTGCCTGCAGCAAAGCTCAAATTGCATTTTCTCTGTTGTGCCAGATAGTGTCCAGTCCTTCTAAAAGGAGTTAAATTGTGAACAGGCATATTGGTAAGTGGTTTTGTGTCAGTTTTTGGTGCTGTGGCATAGCATTGTGCCCTGATGACTGGAGCTTAGCTCTTGGCAACGGAGGTGGTTTGTCTCCAGAATCAAGTGCTCGGACATCCTGGAGCTTGCTGAAGTGTCTCCCCATCTGCACAACTGCCACTGCCAGAATGCTCTCTGTTTTCAGATTTAAACTGATTCACTTTCCTTAATTGAAAGTAATTAATATTTCTAATTGTATGTTGTGTCTCTGCACATGTAATGGAAAAATGCTAGTACAGACATGATAACTAAAAAGAGCCTACATATTAATAGAGAACAGAAACTGCCTATTAAGGAAGGTAATTAAAACCCTTTGGAAATTATTAATAGATATTACATATTTTTCAGAGATCCAATATTTTTTTTGCTTCCCTAAAAAAGATGCATAAATGGTCAAATTACTTTTTGTTTGAGAAATGAATAGTCAAGACCTTCTTACCTTAGGAGTAGCCTGTTCAGTGTGTGCTGTGACTTTATGGAGAGCTCTTACATTTGTGTTAATTTTGGAAACCTGTCCATGTAGGTAGGTACTGTAAGCCACCACCAGCTGGAAACAAAAAAAAAAAAATCTCAAACCCTAAAAATCAGATCCAAATCCATAATTGAAGGTAGAGGAATGTGGGTTCTGTGAGCACATGCCCAAGTGGGGTTCTCCTAGTCACTCTCTGTTCAAGCATTACGAAGTATTGTTCTGCTTGTGCTGGAAAACCAGCCCAGTGAGTGTGTAGAATTGCTAGGGACATTCTGGATTAACTAGAATTTGTAAGCCTCTAAAATATGGTTTAGCCAGACTAAATACATTCAGCTGTGATGAGACAGGTGGAGTCACTTCAGTTTGCTAGGGGCAGACTAATGATTTCAGCTGTCTTGGTTGCAAACTACAATGACAAACTTTGTCAGGAGCAACATTGAGTAAATTTTATTACCTGCATTTTTGGACAGAGAGAGAGAAAGGAAGTTAGTAGATTGTCATCCTAGAATCTGTTGAATTGTTGGCCAGGTTTCTTCAACCCTTAGCAAATTTGTGAAATTTGGCCTCAGTTGATGCAGAGGAGGTGAGCCTAAGTGGCCCAGGCCTCAGCCCCTCCTTTTAATCCCTGTCTCTGAACTGTGTCAGGATGCTCTGCAGAGCAGGTGTGGCTGGAAGCACGGAAGTACTGTGACCAGGAGGCTGGAGTAAAGAGTCCATCACACATTTTAAGTTCCCAGGTAATAGATGGCATAAAATTTCACAGGTCCTGTGTGGACCAGGAAAAAACTATGTGGTTTGTAGATTGTACCCAAAAGGAAGAAACTTCTTCACATGGAGAAAATAAGACTGTAGGAAATGTCCATGGGTCATATCAATGGTCTGAGTCGAGTGTTGTATGTTTGAGAGCAATAGAAAGCAATGCTATTCAGGAAGAATGTGAACCTGGCTGCTTTCTGATGCCATTCCTTTCATAATACGTCAACATCTGAAACTGTTGTATTAGACTGAATCCTTCTCTAGTCCTTTAAGTATTTTACTTTAGACTTGTTGACCAATTTATTTTTTTTAATACATACTGACTTTATATTATTTCTAAAATGAAAAAGTAAACATAGCAGAATTGAGAATATCCTTTAAAGCATGTTTGTTCCATAATTTGCCTGATTTCAAGACCATAGTAATACATTTTGCAAAATCCTCATTAGAACACATCAGTTCAGATTATGGTTGTTCAACTGAATTGCAAAAATAAATGTTGTTCTTGAATGTGCATAATTTGTCATTCGATGTGCTTTCTGAATTGATCCTAATGAAATGTTGAGCTTTACTGACATGCTTTCTTTTTAGATGTGGTGCATCGAGTCTAGAGATTAAGCACTTTAATAAAAAGTGCTCCCCTCTGAAACCCACGCAAAAAAAACCAAACCAACAAAAACAAGCAAACAAAACAAACAGAAAAGCACAAAAAACATTTGTGGGACAACTTGGATGTTTTTCATAAGGGCAAAAGCAAATTGATCACCTTGGAGTCATTTTATTACAACTAATAATTTAAAAAGCATGGCCAAAATATTATATGAAACATCAATGTGTCTGCTACTGATGAAGAAATTGGCATATGTGTATCTATGAGGTGGTCAGCTAGTGATACAAATTCCTTCTCTCTACTCCCAGAGCTACCGTGTGCCACTCTTCCTCTATACAAAGACAATTTGCTTTTCATGTAGCAATGAAGAACAATGTTTAAACAGACAAAGGCATTTCTAGTGTATTATTGTACTTTCTTTTGAGTAGACGTAGATGCTGGGAAAAATGGTAATTCACAGTGTGAATGCTTCTCACCAGCAACGTGGGTTAGAAGTGAGCATGTACAATCTATGTTGCATAAGGTACAATGGTGAACATTGTGAGAGGGAGAAAAGCCCAAATTATAGCTCGTATTGATGGCCAAGAAACTAGATTTTGTATTTATTTTTTTTTTAAGACTAGGACAACCCAAACAAAATCCAGAATATTGTCCTTCAAGTTATGTGGCTGGATTTAGTAACAATATGTTCATTTTTAGTGTTTGCAAATTCATATAAAAATATGTAGCTATATTGCTAAAACACCTGTGTTCCTGTGTTTTTTCTTGCAAACTGGTATAAGGCACAGGTGGCTTCTCATTAACTTATTTCACACAAATATAAATATGCTGCACAGTTTCTTTTGCTGCAACTATATAATCCATGAAACATGACTGCTACTGATTTAATGTGATCAGTGTTGTGAGGGGAACATTCTGAGCCCTTTGTGAATGGCTCCATTCTGAGGGGATTTACACCCCATGTAAATCTGATTTAAATGGGAGAGTGGTGGAATGTGGCTCTCCTATTTAACCTATGCAAAAATCTATATTCTCCCACCTAGGTTTCTCACTGTGTGATGGGATACTCAGCTGGTACGTGGTGGGGGAGGGGAAGAACACAAGTCCAATAAGGACAGAGAAAGTAGGTATGGGACTATCTCAAACAGGCAAGTTATACATTTTGATTCAATATTCTGATATTCTTATCAAGGCTTTCCAGAATGTGACACTGACTCAAACTGCAAACAATACGGAGAAAACAGCAAACATGTATCAATGTCTTCAGTGTTCTGCAACCATTTCCTTTTTAAAAGGACCAATGTTACAGCTGAAATAAAAATCTGGAAGAAAAACAGTGAGTCATCTTAACATGTAAAAGCAAATGTGTGTTTAAAAATTATTTTAGTAGTTGAAAGATATTTTTCTGTTTAAATATATTGAACTATAGCCAGATTTATTCAATTAAGATAATACACTTCAAGGTTAACTACCATTTGCTGTTCACTTAGGCAAGCTATTGTACAGTTATGTAAATTTCATGAACAGAGACATGACTTGAGTGTCTTAATTACAAGCAAAAAGTGTCATTTAAATATGAATAAGTGAATAGTTGCTTGTATTTCCTGTTCACATTCTGCTGTCATCTTTAAGACCAAGAGCTAACTAGCCATCTATATTGTGCTTTCAGTTTTTCCTTCTGTCTCTAAAAGGAAAAAAAAAAACCACATCAAAAAACCCCAGAAACAGCAAAGCCTGTCATATAAATGCATGTAGATGATGCAAGAATGTCCTACTCTTCCAGTTGTTATTAGTACAGTGAATTTTAATTTACCCAGATAACAGTGAATAGCGGTAAATATGCAGTATTTTTATGTGGATTTCTCTGCATTTCAATATGATCTCTATATTTAAATTGTACCATCTATAATTTCTGTGTAAGTTCCTCCACTAGTAACTTTCTGACAAGTCTGCCTGGGGCTTATTTTGTGCACTTCTGTTTTCAGTGCTAAGAGCTATTATGAATGCCTCTCATTTATATACTCATAGTTGTGTTCAAAATAGTCTGTTTCCTTATTAATTTATAGTTAGTCTAAATTAAACTTTATGTAACAAAAGGTTTGGTAGCAGTATCCCATCATCATCTTTAGGACCGAATTCCCTGTGTTTGTATCTTGTTGAAAGTTTGGGATTTTTTTCCCATTGTTTTGAATTGTTTGTCTCTCCAAAAATGCCCTAGAAAGAAATCTGTTGTTAATCACATATCAACGAGGGAGGGATGATTAGTTAATAAAAACCATGCCTTGTTTCTGTGGACCAAATGGCTAACTCTGGTTCTCAGTACGTACAGAGTCTCTTGAAAGACCGTTCCCAGTGATGTAGCTGCCGCTCTCCCTGAGGAATGACAAGTTCACTATTCACTCTGTGCTTGCATCACCCTTTCCAACATGTTCCCACTGATACATTAAAGGAATTAATTGCTCATAATGATCTCACCATCTGTTAACAGAGGTTCATACCTACAGGCTGGTGGCATGTGGTGGTCCTATTCAGAAATCAATAGGCGATGCTGGGGGAACGCTTTCCCACATTGCCTTCCATTGCGCGCTGAAAAGGGGAGGAGAGCTCAGTGTTGGCCATCTGCTCTGTGTCTTTCTGTGTGCAAGACCTTGATGCCGTCCAGCCCAGCTCTGATCTGACTCCAGTCTGATTGGAATGTGGCTGATCTGAGAGCCTCTCAAAGCTGTGAAAGTGAGTCAAAAGGAGATCCCCATTGTCCAGCTTGGCCTGAAAGAAAATGATCACTTTAAAATTCATAACTCCCAGGTGCCTGCCATCTATTCATGGGAAAAACTCTCTGAACTTCTCTTCATTAAAAAGAGAGGGAGTCCAGCTAAAAAGAGAGAAAAGGAAGTAGTTTGTGGGAAATGTTCAAGGGATTTCAGACTAAACAAATGAGGAATTTGGAATTTTTACTCGTATTAAAGGAACTGTGTAAGGAAAGGGAAGCATTTGTAAAAGCAGGGCCTCTGCATCAGGGGCCCTTCCCTGGGGTCCTTTAGCAAAATAAAAAGCCTTTTTTTTTTTTTTTTTTCCCTCCCTTTTCCTCTTTCTTACCTGTATGAATGAGGGTAGGAACAGGACACGAATTAGGCTGTCTCTGCTTTCTGTGTTAGATTAGAATGCATTCAGTCTGCCCTCCTCTCCCTCTCTTCCATGTATTTTATTGTTTAGGCTGCATATAAAGCTGACCTGATAACAAATGTAAACTGAAGCTGAATATCCTCATGGAGAATTAGACCTTTGAGGGGGTGGAAGGGCTATTCTATCAGCTTGCTGCCTAAACTTTCCCTGCCCCTGTGTCTAGTAATCTGAGGATTTGCCATATCACAGGAGGGATTTTGGTTTCCTGCCCCTCCCCCACTTTCTCCATCTTCTACCTCTTCTGAATGTGAGGTAGTGCCAAATCCTTCCTTATTCCTTGAGCACATTACATGTGCTTCCCAATTCTGTGCTTTTTTGCAGGGCCTCACAACATCTTGAGTGGATTTATGCTTGTTCCTACGATGTGAAATGTATTTTTCCTCTGCTACTGTTTATGTGGCTAGAGGTAAGGAGGACCACAAGGATCATGTAGTAGGTTTTAAGGCAAGAATGGACTATTTTGACCACTTGTAGTCCAACTGCCTATGCAACAAGGACTGTTGAATCATCCCTGATAGTTCCAGTTCAGAGCCTATAATTGTAGGCTAACTACTGAATTTCTTTCAGAAGCATCCAATTTCAATTCAGTGATTTCCAGGGAATTTGCCCATTGGTAAACTGTATTAAGTAATTATCTGTGACCTCCTTCTAGTCTACAGGACCCGTTTCAAGTCTTATCCTCCCCTTTGTTGACTACTGGGGTTAGACATGAATTTGATGCCTGATAGCACGAAGTAGGCCACCCAGTGTGTCTGATAGCTGTCAGGATGTAGTCACTTATCTCCCGCCAAAAGTGTTTGTGTAGTTTTTAACATGACGCTGGCCTGCCTCCCCTGTTCCAGGAGCCTGTTACTTTATGATGCACCAGTATCCTTCATTTTCCCCTCTTATATCATTTGGTAAGAAGAGTAGTGGTGTACAGCATCTTTGTTTGTTTGTTCGTTTTCATTCAAAGTGGTTATGAAACTTTGCAATGGGACATTGTTCTGTTCATCTCAGCTTTCCTTTTAGATGTCTGTGAGACAGAGCCAGCTGCCTCTGATCACTGTTTGTTGTTTTTGTCGTGTTTTTGTTTGTTTGTTTATTGAACACTGTAGGAGGATTGGTAAGCGTTTGTCGGGGCTCTTCCATGGGAATTGCTGAGGAAGTAGGCAGCCATCACCAAACAACTGAGAAGCAAGGTCTCAGCAGACAAGAACATTTGTCTTGTAACTTCATGATAACATGCTGCGTCTCTTTTCTCTACTTCTAATCTCTTCTCTATCTCTTCCTTAGTATTGTCGTCACTTTCAGTGATATTATTTGTCTCTTCTCCATCTTCAGTGTCATTTGATATATATCAATCAGGTGAAGCACTCTTCTCACCATAACCATGGTTGGCATTTACATAGTAACTTCTGGACACAGCTGAGCAGCACCTGACCTTGGCTTACCTTGTGGTGTTGGAAGGTTACCTTGCAATTCACACTTAGTGGTCTGCTTTAAAAACAAACAAATCCCCAAAACCTCCAACACAAACATTCAGACTTTGCTTGCTAAGTTGGCTATTTTATATCTCGTACTGATTTCTTTAGTTTTGTCACCACTTTTTACTCTTGAATGGCTGTGTCTCTTCTAATATTTCATTCTATCTCTTAGGAAAGTCTTCTGTAGTTTGTACTGCAATATGTGGTGTTTAATATAGCTATCCAAATTACAACCATAGATTTTTTTGAGATAGGTGGTAGGGTATTTTTTTGTGTGTGTTTTGTGGGGTGTGTGTGGTGTGGGTTATTTTTTTGTTTGTTTCTGTTTATCTGCATTAGAAGTTTTGTTTCCAGCTAATCTCTCCTGTCAGAAATTCATGAGTGGAGTGGTTAGTATCAGAGCTAACTGAGCAGAAAACTTTAGTGATCTAAGTAAACCAGAAGATTTTCATTTCAAATAATTGGAAACGGTGTAAAATTGAGCACATTATTTCTTATTATTTCTTTACCTTCAAGACCAATGAGAAGTGGGAGCTTTTAGTGCTTTACATAGTGTATGACCACTGTGTATAAGTGGTGCCTGCCCAACAGTTTATAGTCGGAATCAACACGACAGATCAAATCAACAAGACAGATGATCAGTGTTTGGAAGAGGTATGGTGGCTTTTAGGCAGAGTGTTCAAACTCATCTTGGGTAATGTATACCAAACCTACAAAAACAAACAAACAAAAAAACCCCAGTTCTCTGATGCTGGGTAGTCCAATTGAGTTAGCGCAAAGCTGTGTGTGAATTGTTGTTTGAAAAGTGATACAATAAAGATCTACATGAGAGAGAGCGCATGTTAAAACACCGCTTTCAAAGCAACAAGAGGAAACTATGGTTCCTGTAGGGAGGACTTTGACAGGAAGAGCGCATGATGATCAGAGATGAAGAGGAGAAAGTGAGGGGGTTATAATATCAAGGCTATGGTTCTATGCTAATGATTTTTTTGTTTGTTTTTTTCAGAACCAGGTACACTGTAGAGATTGTGCAACATGCTACTGCTCAGCTTTATTGCAGAAGTTGCTTTCTCTCTATGCAATTGAAGTTTTTGCACTCTGATTCTTCAGGAAAAATCTGTTAACATAATCTGTATTGGATTTTGTTGTTGTTGTTCTAGTGTTTTAAAATTTGCGAAGCGTTTTTTAAAATTATTTTTGTCTGATTAGTTTTTTTTTAAAAATAATATTAACAGAATCCTACCGATGTTATAGCTAGGTAAACACCTGAATCAGCACAGTTGACGGATAGCAGCCCCCAACAGGAGTACAAACCTCAAAAGTAAAGGACATGCAAACTTAAAGCAGACCTGTCTTTGGTGGAATAGTAATGTGCAGTCACAGCTAAAGATCATGCATCCATTAAGGAATGTAGAGGCACATTCTCTTAGTTCCAGTAACTTAAGTTTCTGCTTATATGCTTCTTTTGTGTGGTGCTTTTTTTTTGTCGGGGGGGGGGGGGGCAAGCGCATCAGTAATAAATTTGAGGAGGCTTTTGAGTGACGTAGATTTTCTGTGAGGCACATTATATCATCCTAATTATTTTTTCAAAGTAAATACTTTTTTTAAGAGGCAGAATAATCCTGTGATTGTGACATAGAAATTGATATATGAATGTGCCATACCAGTATTTTCACATAAAATCTTATGTATGTTTAAAGGAGAAGACATGGGTAGATCTCCCAGGAACGTGACTTCCAGAATCTGAGACACCTACCACTTTGAGAAAATGCCATGTGGTGATGCTTTATTGTCAGTAAACACTGTATAAGTTGCCTTGAAGAATCTGCTTGCTGTTTTCTCTGCAGTGCCCGTGAGGTTCTTGTTCTTCTCTCTCTCTTTCTCTCTCTTGTTTATAGAACCTCTACAAGGCACTCAGGCACAGTTCTCAAGTGTAGAATGGCATGTAAGGATAAGCACTTATGGGGCTTTTTCAAGGACGCTGGAGTGGTTTAAGCGTTGTTGAATTCCCTTTGACTGTGGACTCTTGCTTGTAAAGCCAGCAAGAATGCTACCTGCAAATTTAGGTCTCCACCTCACGGCTCTGAATACGTTGACCTTCTGTATCAAATTCTTTCAGCTGGGTAGGATGGAGAGAGCACAATAACGTAAGCATCCATGGTCAGGATACTGGCTTAAGATACGTGAATTGTCATCTTTGGTGCCCTCCATTACCCCAGGAAAGTAATCAAACCTACAACTTTTTTCCCGTTTTGTGGTACATTGCCTGTTAGTAGTACAAGATATAACAGCTCCAACAAGAGCACTTGAAAGGGAGATACTTGTTGGTTAGGTGCTTTCATTGCTGTGAACCAACTAGGCTGGAGATTTAGACTTGGATATCTGCCACAGGTGTGTTTCCTAATTGCTAGTGTCTCATGAGATCAGGGTGCGAGAGAAGATCATTGACTAGGAAGGGCATCTGGATGTGTGATACCTTCCAAGTTGACTGCATTTGGTTGGATGAAAATGTGAATTTAGTACGAAAATTTCGCACAAGCTCTGTTCCAAGTCAGTTCACAGTAACACTTTGTGTATGTAACACATAACTTGAGTGCGAACAGCAGTCAGGCTTCAATTCCTTTCCATTCTTCTCTTCTTAGCTATGCACTTTGAATAGCAGAGAGGGGGAAAATGATGAAAATGTGCTGCTCGGTATTTGATATTTCAAAGGCTGTTAACTTACTCAAAACAAATTTCTTTTGGAGCATACAAAGGCCATTTCATTTCAGCTTTAAATCTCTGCCATGTTCATTGCTGGTTCTCATTTTGGCTTATTTTTATGATGTATCTGAGAGCAACTGCTACCTTTCCTCTCTTTCCCCTGCACTTGAACTGTCAGCACTCAGGTGACAGAGCCCAAGCTTTTGGCTTTAAAATAAAAAGGAAAAAAATTAATGTTTTAGATATGGGAAAATTTGTAGTAATTCAAATGTGTTATTAATTTACAAATGTTAGAATTTTTTTACATTAATTTCCATGGATTTTGGTATCTGAGGGTGGTTTTTGCATATGTTTTTAATTCTGGATGTATACAGCAAATGACCACTATTGCTTTTATCTGAAATACTGCACTTCATTGGCAGGTGTCAGTAACTTAGTTAAAAGACTGAGGTGTTTGTGATGACAAGATTATCATAACAGTTTGCTAGGTTAGTTGAAAGTCACAATTACTATTTGGGAAAAGGGAGGCTGCAGGATTAATTGTTTTGAAGAGAATTCTTACAGCAACTAAACAAGGTTTAAAAATGTTTGAGGCTTTTTTTTTCCTCAAACCAAATCTGTGGGAGGAAATGAATTTATAAACTTGTGTATAATATTGTTGTGGAAGTGAAGTGTAAAACATAAATATGTAAATAAAATGTTGAATTTTGCATTATTTTATATAGATGTATTTATTTCAAGAATATTCTTAAGGAAATATTTTTAATCTGTTTTCATCACATTCAAAAACAGCTTGCCTGGTTCTGCTTGCAGCTGAAAGGAAACTTTTTCTCTAGTCTACCATCTGTAGTGGTTCTACCTAAATTCAGCTTGAAAGGTCAAAGTTTTAGTGAGATTTTTGATAGATGAAAACAAGATTACAAAATCATGTCCCTCATGACTTCTACTGGAAATGAAGGTGGTGACTGTACTCATGCATTAGAAGAATTATGATTGTCATCTAAACCTCAAAACTGTGGCTCAGATGGTGCCCTCAAACTTCCCTTGGCATTTTGGAGAACTTGCTCAATTGTTCTGTGCTTCTGTTCCCCTCTTGTAAAACCAAGTTAATTGCATTTGTTCAGCTTACATGAGTATAGAAAGTTTGGATGTTGTCATGCTGGGAGCTCTATAAACTTTTGAGAGTGGTTGTTTCTCTGTTGCAGAGTTCTGACATATGAGTGTCTGAATGTCCATCTTGCTTGCTGCTTGGTCTCCAGCAGTGACCAGCTGCAGATGTTCAGGGAGGGGCAGATATGCAGTGATACTTTTCCAGAATATTCCCTTATCCCTGAGTGATTTAATGATCTTGGATAGTCCTGGGCTACCAGTGGTTTAATAGGCCTTGCTGAAGTTTTCTTCCAGAGGCAGCATCAAGTTATGTGTTGGTATTAATCCTTTAATTTTTGGCAAAAGTGTGAAGGAGTCATTCCAGGTGGCAAAAATATGGAAGATGATTAGGCCTCAATAGGTATTTGTGCGTGGTGTTTGCTGGTGCATTGGTTGTAGCTGATTATAATTCAAGTTATTTAACTTTTCATGTCCCTGTTTCTATGCAGCTTGTATTGTGGTAATTCTCGACGTTAATCAAACATATAGTCAGATTTATGGTCTTTTTGTGCCACAGAAGACCCCAGTCCCATTGAGTGATACCTTTTGGTTTGTGCTTGTCTGTGTGCAGAGCATGTGTGGCGGCAGCTTTTGCTGGATTGCTGCTGCTCACCTTCTGTGGGCAGACAAAAAATGCTGAAGGCTATGTTTTACTTTCAACAATTTACTGTTATTTAACAGTTTGATGTAGTGCAGTGTAGGAAGCAATTTGCGCCAAGCGTGAAGGTGAAACTAATCTGTTTTCTACTTCTCTTCAAATCCTAGAGTACAGATAAAGTATCTGAATCCCAAGTTTCTGGTCAGGCCTTTGCCAGATACGTGGAAACATGAAGAAAGTTACAACTAGAAGCTCAAAAGTTCTAGAGTCTTTAGGACACAGTAATTTCCAAACAGTTATTTGATAGGGTCTGCTTTTTTTTTTTTTTTTTCCCCCAAAATGTAGAAGATCTGTAAACTTGCCATCATCATACTTTGATTGTGGGTGGTGCAGGAACCACCTCTTTCTGGGAAAGCTTGTTGTTGGATAGAGAATATTGTTGTCCAACCGAGGCATTTTGTCCTGCATGGAGTACCGGTAGATCATGTTACTTGTTTTTGGAAATGAGTACTAAGATGAAGAGGTAACCAGGGTAAACCAGGAATATGCAAATATGCTTGTGAAGTGTTTAGAAAGGGATGAACTGGATTTCATGCAGCTTACTTGGTTGAATGGGTTAAAGAAGTAGAATAGCTTGTGTGGGGAGGACACTACATGCTGAGTCAAGTGGCAATTTGGAAGGAAGTGAGAAAACAATTATGGAAGCAGCGTACCAGAAGGATACAGTTGGTGGGACACAGATAAAATGTGGAAATAGGTATGTTTCAGGTGCATTAGATGTCTAGAATTAAGACTACTATTTTGATCTGATCAGAATTGCGATGAAATGCTTGGGAGGTGCTGTCTGTCACTGCCTTCTTACCCTTCCTCCACTAGACTGATATGGCATGATTCACTGCCTGGCTGGGGCTGAGTGAAAGCATAGACAAAGAAAAGTAAAAATACACTATAAACTTTCAGATATGCTTCCTTGTATAGGCCGTTTTCTGGTGTGTAACATTAGTGTGATTGCATCCACTGATTTTAGGGGATATAAACACTGACAGAAAGTGTTTCTGCTTCACTTTATTTGGAAACTAACAAAACCTTGAAGTGAAGCCTAGCAGCAAGGCTGCTTCCCTCAGCTGTGTAGAATAGACTTAGTAAATCAGGAAGGTAAGTATGCTATCGTGTGTGAGCAAAATTATAATAAATTAATCTATAGTATTTCTCACTTAGAAAGCAGGGAATTATTTTCACTAAGATTTGTAATACTAAAAGAAAAACAATAATTTGACTTGATGTTTCTGGGGGAAAGGTACAGGAGAGAAAACCCTTTAGCCTGTTATAATGAATGCTTTACTTCTTTCTAGTATGATATTTTAGCATAACAATCATAAAAATGAGCACTGTAATTGTCTGTCTTGAATGCACACTGTTTTCTTAAAAATGCAAGATTAATTTTATATTATAACTTATTGATATGGTCCTTCTTGCATATGGAGTTCCTAAATGTTATAAAGATACTCAAAAATTTCCATACCTTATTCCACTTGCTTACACTATATATTTGTGCAATATAGCATATAAATAACTTTAAAAACCCCAACCAAACCAAAAAGCCTTGCAACTGAAAAATCCCAGTTATTTTCACTTTTGGAGGTTTTTCAGAGACAAGAGTCAGGAAACGAAGTGCACTGCAGTATTTTGACTCCAATAATAGGTGTGCTGAATCTCCAATGTTATGTTTTAGACACTGAGATGCTACTGCGTCAGACATTTCTTCAGAATCTCATTCTGTCTCTGATTATCAAGCTGTAATGATCACCGCAACAACCAGCTAGTCCTGCAACAAAAAGAATTAAAGAAGTGTCCTACCTTTAGACTGTACTTTCAGCACAGATAGCTGTTTGTTGTGGTGGTGGTTTTGTGTTTGTTTGTATGTTGTTTTGTCTGTTTTTTTGTGGCATGTTCTAGCGTTCAGTCAGTCTGGGTTATTTTGATTTGCTAGGAGGAACAAATTCTGAAGTCAAGTAATGTCCTCTTGCTAGCTTCCTTTCTAGTGATCTGTTATTCTGTGTGTGTGCTAATTAGCTGGCAAGACTAAAATGCGCTGAAATACCTTAGTCTGCTTTATAAAACATAGTTTATAAATGGGTTCATTTTGGAGTGGATCTGAGAGGGTACCAGTCGCAAATCAGGATATTTGCTGGTTGCTAAATGCATTTCAGTTTTGAGTCTAACTTGTGGATATGTTGTTCTTCAGTGATTTAGAATTTCTTTAAATCATATGTATTGTTACTTCAAATGGACAAACAACACACCCCTCCCCATGCTTGTTGTTCTCTTTGGTCGAGAAACCATGTTTTAAAAATGTTTTTCCAGGAGATATTATTTGCCTTTGTAAGAATTAATGTATAATTTTTAGTTCTATATTTACTGGCGTGTACTTAGTGTTGTATTGCTCTACTGAGCAGTGACTGTATTTTAGTATCAAAACCTTTTAGCATAAAAACTTGTTTTCAATAGTTTCTTTTGGAGTCAACATTCTGCCTTTATATCATACATGGAAGGTGAGGAAATACCAAGTAACCTGTTTCAAATGTGTGTTTTCAATTTAAATGCAGTCTGGAATTGCCTGTATTTTCAAAGATGACAAGGAAATAATCATCAATGCTTTAGCTATGATGCGAGGCAACATCTGTACCAGCCATAGTGTGTGTGTGTGTGTTGTGTGTGGGTTTTTTTGTGGTGTGGTGTGTGGTGTGTTGTTTTTTTTTCAATTAGCACTCCCTTAGAAAACCCATGCTTCCAGCTTTTGTCAGTCTGCTGTAGGAGAAGAGCAAATAGATTGGAAATTCTCTGCAGCTCAGGCTCCTGGGAAAATGTAACAGGTGTTACAGCTCAGCTGGGTATGAGCTTTATGAAAAAGACCCTCTCAGACTTTACCCATAGAATTCCCTTTCCTAGCCAGAGCTTCAAGTAGGAAGAAACTAATGACTTCATTACCATCTCAATTCTGGGAAATGCTTGGTCCAGACCTGAATCATTAAAGGAAAGGTATAGCACTCTGTGTGACCTTACAAGATCAAAATGTTATTTAGAGCAATTCCATTAGTCAGGGCTATAAACCTGAAAGAACACACCCTTTTGCGTTGGCTTTTAAGCCATAAAATGTGTGTGTATGTCATGAGGAGGGGGGCAGGAGGTGGAGGCCAGGGAGGTAGAGAGAAAAAACATATTCTGCACTTGTGCAGCACAATTTCCTAGGCTTTCTTTGAAAAGTCTCTACTTCCAGCACTTCTTCCCTTTGTCCCATGTTGTGACATGTTTAATGGCTCTTGTTGTTCTCGCTCTTCTAAGGGTTTCTAATTGAGGATGATACTGAAGCCAAGAATGATGTCAAAACTTCAAGCCATACAAAATCAAATGTATTTCTTTAATGCTGTAGTAATTAAAAGCAACTTGATCTTAATTTATAGTATCTTTTGCTAGCTTAAAAAAAAAAAGTGCAGCACGACATAGAGAAGTCTGACTTTGGGGTTATTTTATTTTTCTCCATTACTATTTTTGCAGTTATAAGGAAAAGAAACCTTGCTTGATGAAACTATATTCTTGGTAGCTATCTGGAATGCCTTTACATAATGGTAATGCTGGATGTGAAACCCTGGCCCAACAGTCTTTGACTAGAAGAACGAAATTTTCACCTTTTGGGTAATTTTAATGGACTTGGTCAATAAGCTGCCATTAAGTCTTTGCCTGTACAAACATACCTCCACAGGTAAGGATAGACCATATTTCTTTATGTTAGCTTATGACTGACTGCTTTAGGAAAAGATTTGCCGAGAAGGAATAGAGGCATGTTGAGGTGTTTGGTAGATGGTTTGAAGCAACTGTGTGCAATATCTGAATCTCATGCTCAGAAAGAAAATGTATATAACTTGTACACCAAGCTGGTAACGTGAGTCAGCTGGCCTTGTGCTAATGGGCATGTGAAGAATGCTTGTTTTAGTGGACACGTGTCTATATTGGTATTTCTTGAACGTGAGGTTTTTAGGGGGCAAGACTTGCCTGTACAGTGGAGGACAACTCTCTGGTGGTTTCACAGCTTAACTTCATCCAGAAGCATTTCTCTGAGGTTGCTCCAGTGGTTACCAATGCAGTCTGGTCTCTTCCTCAAAGTACTTTTGCCTGACAGCAATCCATTTCTACAGTGAAATTTTTATAATGTGTTATCACAGTTGTTTTAATTTAACTCTCCTTTCTTGAACAGGTAAAATTGGAGATTGGAAAGCTGGAGCTTGAGACTGGCTTTTGAGGTGAGGTCTTACTCTTTTTTTTTTTTCCCCTTCTTAATACATTGTAGGATGCTTTCTTTTTTCTTGCTGACTAGTGACATTGGTTGTTCATTTTCATCCACTGATCACCTGGTTTTCCTAGGTTGTCTCTGTCCTTTTCTGGTGATTAAATCCATCTCAAGAATAGCATTAGTCCTTAAATGTAAGACCTTGCATTTCATACTGTTGAGTTTCACTTCTATTTTATTCCTTTAATCCTCAGCGGATCCCATTTAGTTGACCCAAATGATCACATGAGCAATGCAACAGACACCTCCTAGTTCCCACGAGCGTACCACTTACGGCATTTTTGTAGCCTCAGGTTTATTAATTCTTTAGGCAGTTAAGTTGGCAAACACCGTACACTTACTAAAGACAATTTTGACAATATAAGGAAATGGTTCTTTGAGCCTGAGGCTTCTAGAACAGGTCTCAGCAGTACTGTGTTACACAGGTTGGGTTAAACTGAGGTATAGTTGTGTTAGCAAGACATTGTTTTCTGAGCTGTTACCTGCTATGATCCTGCATTTTGATGCTCAGCTATAGCCTTAGTGTGTATGTCTTTTTAATTTGTCTTTGCTTACAAGCCCCTCTCATTCTGTGTTTTATCTGTTGGATTATTGTGGTGGGTGGCAGGCTGCTGTGTTGAGTTCTGAGAGAAGGATGAGAAGGCCTAAGAACTAACATCTATCATCTCCCTGAAATATGCTGATGTGACAGCTTCTTGGACTGAAAATGCACGCTTCTGGTAGAAGTCTTCTGACAGGAGAAGCAAGCAGTTTGTCACTTAAAACCAGCACAAAACAAAACTGCCTCAGAATATTGTTCTGTGTTATTGTTTTATGAAGAAAGTAGGTGGGTTATTGTTCACAAATGCTGACTGGACTGTATTCTGTTGTTTGCAAGCCAGAACAAAAATTCTTTTGCTTAGTTTAGCCCCTAAAACTCAGAAGTACACTTAGAAAACTTACATTGCAAAGATTTGCTGTTCAGAGCACTGCTGAAACAAAATATTCAAGGTGAAAGAGAATTAGAAAACTGCCAATATCCATTTAGAAGAAAAATACTAGTTGAACCTTAATTATGGAACATCTTTTGGCACCTCTGTGCAAGTTTGTACTTCACAGTGCCCTTTATCCAGGCACCTGGGAGGACTGTTCTAACAGGAATTACTTAACTCTCTCTGTGGCAGAACAGTTCTTCAGGCAGTTGAAGCCCATATGCTCTCATCCAGGTGTTTTCCAGTAGATGAGTTTTGTGGACCTAAATAAAAGTAAATTGCTCCTCTGGAGCTTTGTCGTGGTTGTATGTTTTGAATGGATCCATTTGATGCAGACTTGTTGTGTTGGGTCCATTTTGCAGACTATGTGCCTTACAGGTGAAGTTGAAATTTTATTTTTTTTTGATGTTGGTGTGAGTTTTGCCATGATGACTGCAGACCTAATACTAGCAGAAAAGAAAGCTGACATCAATAGTTTTTCTGGGTGGGTGATAGCTGAGGTTGATTAAAAAAAAAAAATCTTCAATAATTCTGATCTGTATTCTAGAAAATTGATTACTTTGTGAGAACCTTATCAAAATTGCATCTTCTAATTTAAACAACATGATGTAATCTCTCAGAAGTGATTGGGATGTTCACTGCCTTGTCTTTGTGTTTGAACTATTTCTGAAACTATTTTCTGACTCCTTTATGGAGTCTGCTCCCTGACCCATGTACAGTGCTTAGAGGCTGTGTGCTCACCTATCCTTGCAAGGCCTGATGAAGTGAAACTATTCAGTAGCTGCTCAATTACTTTGCACGGAAGCAATGAACAAGATAAGCTGTTTGCTAGTTGTCATCTTGGATTTGATTATGACTCTTGACACAACTTTTCTTCTGATATTGAAGAATGTATTTCTAATTTGCTTGTTCTGCTTGTTTGCAGCTCACACGTTCTTCTTCGTGTGGTTTCTCACAGATGGGGTGAAAGCACCATTCTCTTGTTCTAGGTGTTGCTTGTTAAAAATATTGGTACAGCATGTCTTAGACTGTATCACTACTTGAAGGGTTTAGAAAATCTGCATAAAAGGCCAGTGTTAGAGTGCTTTGAAGGATTTGTTTTGCATTCCAGTATTGGTTTAAAGTTCAGGACTTGACTAATAG
Organism: Patagioenas fasciata; assembly: GCF_037038585.1. Lineage (NCBI taxonomy): Eukaryota > Metazoa > Chordata > Aves > Columbiformes > Columbidae > Patagioenas > Patagioenas fasciata. The sequence goes on along the minus strand of NC_092521.1, from coordinate 98,581,202 downwards.
CTTCTATTTTACTTGTAAAAAGATTACAAAGCCTTTTCTTTAGCAGTGTATTGTGACATGTGATTTAAACAAACAATACCCCCTAAACAACAAACAAAAAACCAACCCTGGCTAGGAGAGTCTAAGTATTGACAGTGGTGTGTGTTTTGTGTTGGTTTTGTGTGTGGGTTTTTTTGTTGTTGTTTTTTTCTAATCAGGAAAAATTTGTGTCTGTGTGCAGGATCATTAAAGTAGCCATTTTCCCTTCACCTGATGGTGCTTGCACTTTGTATTTCCTGACACCAGAAGTTCATTGTATTTAATAAGCAACTTCCTATTGCATTAGCAAATTTATATCTGGTTGGAAAGGTACCTGATTCTATTACTATATTTGTCTTCACGGCTATGATGCAAAACATAATTTGCTTATAGCTTTGTAAATATGGCTAATGCAATGATATGTACATCATATTAACCACAAAAAGGTTTTGCTTTGTGCAGGGCACTTCTGAATTTATGAATGAACAGAGAAAATGAACAGAGAGAGGAGACAGCTGCTGCTTTTATAAGCCTGGTGAAGTCTCAAAACTTTACAGAGGCTTTAGAAGGAAAATTAGAGGAAAGGGTGTGTGCGTGTGAGGGGGAGAGGGGTGGTACCTACATTTTTCATGTGAGCAGGATTTTGAAGAGGTATCTGCCCTTTGCAAAAATCAGAACATGCATGAGACTATAGGATGTCCACCTGACATCTAACTCTGTTACAGTTTAGCAACATCTAAGTAGAAACTTGTAGCATTATAAAAATCTGATTTGAAACTTTAGTAAGAGCTGGGGAGGAACTACTGAGTGAAAGATTAGAATGGAATTTTATCACCTGAATTTTACCAGTTTCCAAGAAGCCCCAACCAACAACTCACCTTTCTGAATTCTATTACTCTATGTCTGTTTTAGAGGTGTTCAAAGGATGTGTGAATGGTTTTACTGACTTACCTATTTTCAAACAAGAAGTCTGCAGCAGAAAGGGAAATTAAGTCAGGAGTTGAGAGCTTGGTCCCTGATACACTTACAAGAAATTCCCTTGTGGGAAGTGCCATATAGAAATACTCTTGCTCCAAAGAACATACAGACTAGATGTGAGGGAAAGGGGGTGAAATCCCTTGCCCAAAGAAAAATCAGGGGAGAGTTTGGGGATTTTATTTTAATTTTATTTTATTTTTTTTAAAGAAACAAACAAAAAAACCTCCAAGGAAACAGAAAAGAAAACAGGATACTGGTGTGTACATCAGAACATAGTCTTCTGGTGTTAAATACATGTTAGCAGGGAGTATTGCAATATAGTAGTCTGGCAATAGGAGGATGGAAAGGGCTGAAGGCCTTCCTTGGGAAGGCCATCGCACTGCCTTCTGCTTCTTTTAGCTCTTCCTGTAGCTGACCTTGCTGTCACTGCAGAGCTGCATGTTACTCAGTACTGACAGCAAGGAGGCCACTCTGTGGAACTCAACCATGCTGATTTCCAAGTGGCATCTCCCATTTTGACACAGGCAGGAGATGTGTGCATCTCTTGTCACCTCACCTGCAGCTTTGGATGGCACTCAGGGCATACATGGCTGTTTCTAAATGTCAAATGCAGGAAACAAAGCAGACCAAACTATATGAAATGCTGTTAGCCCTTGCTATTGACACATTATGGTGGGGATAACTTGTGGCTTCCCCAGTGTATGCAAAGACCACAGAAGTGCTGATAAATGGTTTGCTATGTGTTTTGCCACCACAAATTAGCACATTGATGAGGCATCCTGCAAAAGCAGCGTTTGCCTTTCTGAAGATGTGCAAGTATATTTACCAGTGAATACTAATGAAGTGTGCTTCTGACGGAAATGAAGCCTCAAGTGTGTGTAATTATGTCCCCTTCCTTCCATGATAGCTGCCAAGAGTGTGATAATAAGAGTCCATCACCTATAACTGCAATAGGGATTTTTGTCTGTTATCTGCTATTTGCTCTGTATATTAGGAACCCTCTCTGTAAAAGATGATAGATGTCAGGCCTAAATTAAAAAATGCATCCATGTTGTTTTCAGAAAAGTGTGATTTTTAAAGACGCTAAGTCCTACTGGGTGTGTCACGCCACACTGAGCGTCTGGCATCAAGAATGTCTAATAATTTCATCTGAGAGCTTTAAATACTTTCCAAAGTCTATTGTTAACTTCGTTCTTAATTAGGATCTATGCAATACTATCATAGTCTGTTTGATTAAAACTGGGACTGCAGAAGAACTGTATGATAGGGTTACTTGTCCTCTCTGGAAATTTAATGCCTGTTTAAGGTGTCAGGATAAAGAGCTTGAAACCTAATTGAAGGCAGTCATGTTTGATAGCTTTGATTGTAGTTTCCTTGTTTCATCACGTTTCACAGAATAGCCTAACTCTCTAGAATACTGAAATCCTGTAAGATGTCAGGTTGCAAGTGTACAACATTCTGAGTCAGAAAATAAAGAACTACATGGGAAAGCACATGATGCCAGGTTTCAGAATTTTTCCAAATATCTGTGTTTGGCTGCAAAACTGATGCTCTGAAAAGAAATGAGCCCCAGAAATGGAGTAATGTTCTCTGATGCTTTGTTAGCAAGTAGATATTATATCAAGGGTATAGCCATGCAGTACAGGTCAATGATCTCTATGAAAGAACCACGCAGATAGTCTTTCTTTCCTGATGAGGACAGTTGGTTTTGTGTTGTGTTTGTGTTTTGGTTTTTTTGTTGTTGGTTGGTTGGTTTTTGTGTGTGTTGTTTGTTTGTTTTTATGTGTGTGTGGTTTTTTTTGTTTGTTTTTTTTTGTGGTTTTTTTTTTTTTGGTGGTGGTTGTAGTTGTGTGGTTTTTTTTCTGTGTGTTTTTTTTTGTGTGTGTGTGTGTGTTTGGTATGTAGTGGGTTTTGTGTTGTGTTTCTTTTATTATTTTCCTGTGGGAGATGATCTTTCCTTTGATAGTGGGAGAAAGCAGGTGATAGTCTTGAAAATCAGACAACTTTAAACCTGTTGATTCACTTTTAAGCCATGCATACCAGTGTGTGTTCAGCATCAGTGTTTATCTAAATGTGGTTGTGTTCAAATATCTTGTTAAAGGTTTTCTTCTCTTCTGTTTATGTTAAACTGCCACTTATTATAGCTTTTAGGTCAACCTGAGCATCTGGGAAGGACTATCTCTGGATGTGAAGAGAGGTGGAGGATGGAATATATAATTGCTTGAGAAACATCTCACTACTGCTGGGGAGGCTGGTCTCGGTCTGCAGCTGGATTGAGTAGGAAGCCTGGTGGGCACAAAGAGGGTAATATGAAAAGACTGTGATGCTGACTGCCAGAGCTACTACAGAAGCATCTGTTGTTAGAACCAATGGCCTTGCTTTTTGACCAGTAATCATAGTTTCTGTACATGTGTAGCCATGGGTTACAGCACATCCCATGGAAGAGTACTCTGCTGTATTTATAAGAATACTCTGCTGTGTCCAGAATAGGACACCCAGCCAGGATGATGATACTGAGTTATTCTTTAAGGAACTAAGTGAAGCCTCAAAGTCATCTGCCTTTGTTCTTGTGAGGGACTTCAACTTGCCAGCTGTCAACTGGGAATATCACACAACTGGCATCAACAGGTCCAGAAGATACCTAAAGGACGAGGACTTCTTGGTGCAGGTACTAAGCGAACTGACCAGTAAAGGTGCTTTTCTACATTTGATTCTCAGTAACAGAGAGGGTTTTGTTGGAGAAGTGATGACTGGTGGCTCCCTTGGCCACAGTGACCATGAAGCAGTCAGGTTTGAAATCTTTACTAATAGGAAGAAAACTGCCGGTAAGATCTTAGCTCTCCTCATACCTAGTGTTGACTTCAGGCTGCTCAGATAATTCCTTAGTAAGATTCCCTGGGAAGAAGCTTTTGAAGGCGTTGGGGTCCATCAGTGTAGGTCATTTTTTAAGTATTATCTGCTAAAAGCACAGGACCAGGCAATTCCAAAATGCCAAAAATCTAGCAGGCAAGGCAAAAAGCCGGCTTGGTTGAGCAGGGATCTTACTGAAACACAGTGAAAAAAGAAATTACATGGGCAGTGGAAGCAAGGTCAGGCAACACGGAAGGACTGCAGAGATGCTGCTCACCATCTTAGGGAGGAAGTTCATGCTGCCAAAGCTCAATTAGAACTGAAGCTGGTCAGTACTGTGAAGGACAATAAAAAAAGACTTTTTGAAATGTGTTAATGGCAAAAGGCAAACTAGAAATAACATTGGCCCATTACTTGATGAGCATGGTCACCTTAGTAACAGGGACACAGGCAAAGCTGAGATGTTTAATGCTTTCTTTGCCTCAGTCTTCAACATTGATGATGGACTTGAGGGCCCCCATAACCCTCGGTTAGAAAACCATGGCTGAAAGAATTATAAACTCCCAACCAATCTGGAACTTGCTACTCCAGCCAGATCCCTACAAGTTGATGGGGTCTTGATGGGATTCATCCAAGGATGTTTAAAGAGCTGGCTGATGTTGTAGTGAGACCTCTCTCCATGATTTTTCAATGCTCTTGGAAATCTGGAGAGATCACAGAAAACTGAAATCTGGCAAATGTTTTCCCAATTTACAGGAAGGGCAACAGGGATGACCTTGGCAACTTCAGACCCATCAACCTCACTTCTGTTCCTTTTAAAATCATGCAGAAGGCTGTTCTGGGATTTATTCAAAAACATCTGAACAACAGCTCAGTCATTGGTCCCAGCCAGCACAGGTTCATGAGGGGAAAGTCTTACTTGTCAAACTTAATTTCATGCTATGACAAGGTTACCCACCTAGTTGACCAAGAGAAGCCTGTTTACATAATCATTTTAGATTTCAGTAAAGCCTTTGATATTGTCTCCCACAGTATCCTCCTGGACAAGATGTCCAACATACAGCTGGATAAACACACAACACAGTGGATGATCAATTGGCTGACAGGCCAGGCTCAAAGGGTTCTAGTAAATGGGGTCATGTTGGGCTGGTGACTTGGTTTGTTCATCCTGGAGGAGAGTGAGGGGAGACCTCATGGTGGCTACAGCTTCCTGACAAGGGGAGGTGGAGGAGCAGGTGCTGATCTCTTCTCTCTGGTGACCAGTGACAGAATCCAAGGAAACGGCAGGAAGATGTGCTGGGGAGGTTTAGGTTGGACATGAGGAAAAGGTTCTTCACCCAGAGGGGGTGGAGCACTGGAGCAGGCTCCCCAGGGTGGTGTCACAGCCCCAAGCCTGACAGTGTTCAAGAAGAGACTGGATAATGCCCTCAGACACATGGTGTGAACTGTGGGGTTGTCCTGTGCAGGGACAAGAGTTGGACTCCATGATCCTTGTGAGTCCCTTCCAGCTCAGGACGTTCTATGATTTGGTGCAAGAGGCAAAGAATTCATGTTTTGCCTGGAACTGGACACCAACAAATACAACAAAGACTTTATTAATGACCAGGTGGACAGTGAGCTGCTAACGCCTTGAACTAAAAGTAGCAAGAGCCATCAGAAACAGAGCTGGGAAGAAATGGGAACTGAGAACAAACGATGAGAGGTGAGTTTTTAGCTTCCTCCTTTTTGGGCTTGTGGTGATTTACCAGTTTGGGAACCAAAAGCTCAGTTATTCAGCTGATAAATACTGGAAGAATTAACTGGTTTCTAAGCTATTGTAAAAAAATTAATAATACTTGTAAGGTTGTTGGGTTTTATTTTTTGTTTGTGTTTTTTTTAAATTTTTATTTAATATGGAAAACTCATGTCATCATCAAATTCTGATGCTCGGGTGTATTAGAATTAGGTATTGGTGCACAATAGATACCAACTGTTAATGACATGCATTTATTGCTTCCCTCCCCTTTTTCACATGGCAATAGGTTGATGAAACATGAATGAGACAGAGCTGAGTTCACATACCTGCCCTGTCCAAGGAACTGCAGTGTCTGCAGCTGATGAAGAGCATAATTGAAAAAACAATAGCTTGAGTTCATTTTTACTGCTTAGTACAGGCAACACAATGTATATAAATGTGAATTATGTTTCTACATTCTGGTATTATTCTTGGAATAAAACAAATACAGAAAATTAGGGATTAAATATAATTGTGAAACTTGCTGCTGGAATCTAATGCATGCAGCAAAAATTTTTAAACTCTAAGACAGAGTAAAGAGTTTGGAGCTTGTTATACACCCTCTTCAAAGTGTAAGTAGGGAGAACATAGATGGCAATTCAATCTAATCCAATGTTGTTTTTTCTTGTTGTTCTATTGATTGCAAGGGAGGCAGGGAAATAATTTACTTTTTGGTAAACAAAGAAGAAAACTTTTCCCCAAGACCTAGTGAATATGTCTGTATTTTTGTTAATGATATATGATTCTTAGTTTTCCTTACACCAGTCCACCTTCCTGCTGAGTGAAGCTATACTTGTGCAGATGAAGGCAAGGCTTGGTCTTGCCCACATCTTGTTTGACCTCTCCAACTAGAAGTGAAGTGAGTTTAAAGTCTGCTGTATACCTTCGTCTTTATGGGGTGAATTTCACTTTATGTACTCAAGCACAAAGATGATGCTTATGAATGCATGCCTACCATTTTGATGACTTGATTTTCTATTGGGCTTACCTCATATTTACATGTATAAGGATTCCTGGTAGTTTCAGGAGATTTCTGTGAAGTCTTTCTGGTGGTTAGATCTCCTGCTTGGTGCTCTGCAGCCCAGTAATGAAACATGGCAATTACTTTCTCCCAGAGTAAAATGGGCAAACAATATCTTGTAATTGTCCTCCCTCTAGAAACTGGAATCTTTACTCAAATGCAATCCTGAATGTTAATAAGAAATGGAAAATATCGAGAGCATTTAGTCCATTTCTCATATTGTATATGACAGAGATGTAGTGAATCTCGCTTGGTGGTTCAACCATCAGTTAGGTCCTGATAATAACAGAAAATGCAATGAGAATGCTGATCCATTGCTCTGCAAGGAAACAGATGGAAAATAGATAGAAACTGGTAACAGAACTAACACAGACTCTGTTGTTCTGGCTGGTGATAATCCGGTAATCCTTGTTCAATTTCCTTCCAGTACAATTAACTATTTTTGTTTGTTTTTGTTATGAGAAAGTGTGTTGTGATAACTTTCTTTAGCAGCTCAAAATGTAACACCAAGCTCCCTGCTGGCATGACTTCAAAAGCAGAGTTGTGCCAGCAGATAATTTGGCCTAGATTATTTTTAAGAAGGTTGTCAGTCTTGTTTTTCTCTATTATGTGTTTACTGTGGTAATATCAAACATTTATTCTACTGATTATAGCTTTAACTCTAAACAGGCTCAGTGGAGTAATCTCTTGACCAGTGCAGAGACAGAGACAGTCCCCCTCGTAGAGCTGTTTGAAAATGAGAATGATTCCTCTTGTGAAAACTTTTGTTTAAACTGTATTACTAGAAATTTCAGAGCTGTTGGTCTTCCATGCAAGTATTATACTTTTTGCCCTTGCTGAAATACTTGGTGTAATTACCTCGTCACAAACCTCAGACTGAAATCCATGGCTATTCTCTTCTCTTTTTTATTTTTTGACATAATTCTGCTCACTCACCTGTATACATATGCAAGTGTGAGTATGCAGTCAAATACTCCTCTTAGCTTCAGCAGGGTCAAAGAGGAAACATTAATGTCCCATTAGCTGCAGGGTTCACACAGTGGGTCTATAAAGAAAACTGGCTTTGGGTTCCAGAACACATTGGGATAAAAACCTAACAAAAATGTAGGTGCTTCTTACATCACTCACTAACTTGCTGATGTATTTGTGTCTCTGTTCCTTCCCCCTTGCCTACAACCTCTTACATCTCCTTGGAACACAGACTCCTCTCCCCTGTAGGAAGTCTCATTCATTCATGTTTTGAAGGAATTTCTTAATTCTCTTTCAGCAAGATTACCGCCATCCGTGCCTCTTTTCCTTCCCTCTGTCTTTGCCAGAGAGAGAGAGAGGAGCAGGGCCTGCCCAGATGGTTGAGGACCAAAAAGAAGGAAAATTTTCTCATGCTTTTAAAAAGACCACTTTCTTTCCTGCCTAATATTTAGCTCCTTCAAATGCAAATGGAGAGGTTTCACTCCAAGGTTAGCATAACAATTATGGGAAAGCTTTAAATCTGAAGCATTTGTTTACACGATGAAAGGAGTCCACAGTCCAAAAGCTCTGAGGCCAGGGCTTTTCAGTAGCTATTTTCTGACTAAGTAGTGAACTGCAAGTCAATTTTAGACCACAAAGAAAACCAATTTATATCAGTGTGTAAGCTAATTTTGGAGGGAGTTCTACATTATGAATGATTTTTTTTTTTCTTTAAAGTGACTGTTACTGAAATAAACTCCTGATTTCTCCCTCCCCCAACCCTTTGCATCTTGCTATTTAATGAGCCCCCAAATGTCATGGATGCTAATGACCATTCCCCAGTGCCCTTAGAAGAAGGGATATGCAGGATTTAGGGAACCAGTTTCATTAATGCCCAGGTGGGTGGTTGTCCAAAAACTTTGACTGATGCTCAGAAGTGAATTCCAGGTGTGCAGGAGTCCTGTCAAATATGTATTTTCTGATCCTGGTTTCTGTTTAACTTGCTGCCCCAGTTGCTCACACTCTGAGTCTAAACTCTTCTTGGTGACCTTTTTTTATTGGTAAAATGCTCTGCAGTGACAACTCCTGGGATACACTCATTCCATGGAAGCTGCAAGACACTTCTGTTGTGAGCAGATCAATATTTCTCTATTGCTATGCTTTTAGTATGCCACTTTCCTGAAATAATATTAATGCTGTATAATACTACTTGACAACTAGGTGTTTCAATTTCTTTTGTTGGTTACAACCTTCCCTAAAAAGCCTTTTATTACTGTTGGAATTAACTTTCAGCAGCTTCAAAGTACCTGTAAATCCCTTGGGCATTTTAATGAATTTCTGCTTTATAAGGTTGGTATACCAGCAATGTGATGCTATTGTTTCTCATCTCAGACAAGATTGCAGTCAGATTATAGGCATCAGAGGTAACTTTGGCCAGTGATAGTAAGGGAGTAGTATATTTTGTGCCAAGGCAGTGTCATCAGCTAAAACCAAACAAGGCCTCATGTTTTTGATATACACTGCTTGCTGTAAACTCTTGTCCTGGGTTCATTCATGCGAATGGGGAAAGGGTTTCTGCTGGTCCTGAGTGTCTGGGGGAATTAGCCTCTTTATTCTGGGAGAAGTTTTCTTTGTGGGAAGCCTCAAAAAAGGTTTTCAGAATGTGGCTGTTTCCCAAGCAAGATGCCTGCTTTCTCTCACAAGAAACTTTGTACAAATGCCACAAAATCCAGCAGAAATCTTCTTGGTGCCATAAGCTATATATTGAGGAGCAAACACTTGTTGGTTTATTCTTTCCAACCTTTCAGGAGGAGAGAAAACAGAGAACCCTGGAAAACATAGCTGAAGGCCCTCAATAGGCTATCCAATCCATCTCCCCATCCTCAGGCAACATCACCTGTATGTCTTTCTTGACATCTGAACCCACTGAATAGTCTGACTGTGGAATCTTGCTCCTAAATGATCATCTGACTTCTTCACTTCTGTGGAAAAAAAACATATGAAATAAGTGGTTGCCTTGATTGTTAACTAGAATTAATGCAACTGTACGCAGCTTGTATTTGTTCAGTTCATGCATTACTTTGGAAACATTGTTTGAAACTGCATGAAATACAACAAGACTGATCAATAGGAACAAAGTGAAAGAAACAAATGCAAAGAAGCAAACAGGCTTGAGTGAACCTCAGTGGAACCTCCCACTGAGAAAAACCTGCGAAGTATGGAATGAGTACAAGTGTGTGAGAAACCTTGTTTGTTGTGAGGCCATTTCTGTGGGGTTCAGTCTCTGTACTTTAATGAATCTGCTGATTCACTGAGTGGGTATGTTGTTTAGTAGGGGAGTGTGCATTTGGCTTCTAAAACCTCTTTAGGTTGATTGAAAAACTGTGGTGATGCATTTTAGTGTTGGTGATAGCTGAAACTTGGTATTAGAATAACTGTTACTGGATTAATAGCTACCAGATTGTTGTCCAGAAAGTTGTTTATTATTTTTCAGGTAGACTGACAGTGAAGATTTTTTTTTCCTAATATCCGGGCATTGGAACAGGCTGCTAAGGGAAGTGGTGGAGTCGCCATCCCTGGAGGAGTTTAAAAGGCATTTAGATGAGGTCCTTAGGGACATGGTTTAGTACTAGAGTTAGGTTATGGTTGGACTCAATGATTCTGAGGGTCCCTTCCAACTGAAATGACTTTATGATTCTACGATTTTAGGTAGCTGTAACTGTCATTGCCTTCTGTTCATCCTTTGGAGTTGGTTGACTTCTAGGTGAATGGGCTTACTTTCTCTTCTCATTCCCATTATCATGAGATCATATTAATATGTGTCAAGGAATGCCTGGGCTCTAGAGTAGTAAAGGTCCAGCTCTATAGTTAGAGCATTGTAATCCAGCTATATATCTTTGTAATTGTTTTAGCAGCACAACTGGTGCATAATATCCAAGCAATGTAAGTATGATGTATTGCCTGTGGCACTGTTAGATCTGTTTTCTTTTTTTAATGAGTAAATTGTTTTGGTTCATCCTATCAAGCAACGAATGGGTCCAGCTCAGCTGCTGGCCTCGGAATTTATAGCTCCAACAGGCATTCTGTTTTTTTCTTGTACCTTGACGCCCCTGAAGTTTATTCTGTCCACTGTGTGAGCTGGCCATATGCAAATGAACTAAAATCTGGAAATAATAAGTCTTCATTAATATAGTCCCATGCTGAAGCTTTTTTTTAAGGATTTTCTTAAAGTCCAATGGGGAAAAAGTAAACTTTAAAAAACAAACAACTCACCAAAACAAAAGCAAACAAACCCCAAAGAAATGTGTGCAATCTTATAATGTTCTGATAATCAAATAAATGATTTTATATAATCGTTATATCATACACTGCACATAACTTGCACTCTGAGTGATTGGATTAAACAAACAATTTTCGCAGATAACAGCTAATAATATAAATTACCCTGACTTGTTTGTAGAAGAGTCACTGTCTTTTCCCTTGCTCTTCATCCCTTGATGCATTTATTGGATATCTAAACTCCTAATACAGCTGAGTTAATGCATTAACTCCATTATGGAAAATACTCACTACTTTGGTCCCTGATTAGAGTGCTTGGAATACATTTATGATATAAATGGCATAAATCATGCAAGAGGTGTACTAGGGTCTGAAACTCCCTTAGTATCGCTTATCCCCCTTGTTGCTGTAAGACAGATCCTCTTTCCTTTTAATGTGTTTAGTATGCTGTTTCCCTGAAAATAAGACAGGGACTTATATTATTTTTTTGCTCCAAAACATGCTTACTTTTTAATGTGTTTAGCTGCCTGGGCACTATATAAATTGACATTTTAAAAAATGAACTGTAACTAGGGCTTATTTTTGGAGTAGGGCTTATTTCAAGCATCCTCAAATCCTGAAAAATTGTGCTGAGGTTTATTTTCAGGAAAACAGGTGAGTTCTTCTCTTGATCTTCTCCAAGGTCTGCAGATTGTAATGACCTGTCGGAGTAATTTTAACTTGTTATTGTGGCAATTTCTACTGTGAAGAGTTAGTACATGTGCTAGCCTATTGTAGACCTGGAGGTTATATATATTTTCTGTAAGTTTTATTTTGATCTGCCCACTGACAGCTTAGAAAACAACAACCAAAAAAACCCATAAACAAAACCAAAGAAAACCAACCAACCAAAACCCCCCAAAACAAAACAAAGCCACAAACAAACAAAAGCCCAACAACAGCAACCAAAATTACCCTCAAAGTCAGGGGTTGCTAACTCACTGAGTGTATTTTAAAGAAATGCTTACAAACGCGAAAGTAGCCTTCGTGTCATTGTAATGCTCAAAGCTTGGTCTTTTAGACCTTTCTTTGTAGCAATCTATAGGTTATACAGCTATTTTTTAACCTCTTAACCTTTTAACCTTCTGTCTTGGAAAGTAAGACTGCTATGAAAGCCTTAGCTTGAAAGTGGCTAAAGTAAGCCCATTTGTACTGATTTAATACAGGTTCTGTATGTTAATTCTCTAGCAATGTAATCAAGAAAGCACTGGCGTTCAGAACCAGCAAGTACCTAATACTTACTTCACCCCCTGACCATAATGAATGTAAAATGCTGGTAGTAATGGATTGAAATGAAAAACTCCTTCATCTTGACATACAAGAGATTTGCAATCACATTTTGATTCTCAGAGTGCTGCTTGATTGGGGATTAATACGTGGGTAGATTGACCTCTTCTGCAGGAGCGGTGTTTTTTGTACTAACTGTGTGAAAAACAAATTTCAAACAGATGGCCTGTTGCACTTTTCTTGCAATTCATATTATCACCCCTTTGGTTTCTTGAAAGTAATACCTGCTCTGAAATCTTCAGGGTTTTTCTTGCTTTTCATGTATTGTAGGGAGGTGGGTGAATTTTATGATCAACAGAAAGATCAGCTTCCTTTTGTTCCCTTTGCTGTCATCAAATATGACATCCCCTGACTGAGTTGGTTAATTTTAAGATTGATGATTCACACTTTTCAAAGCAAAATGAAGCTACTGCTGTATTTTTCAACTAAACTGTTTCTACCTGAGAAATAACTTATGCTGTATGCATTGTATGCAAAAATGGCAAACCAACTTCTGTTCAGATTAGATTTCTATCCATTTACTTGTTTTTGATTCATCAACTACTTTTAATTTCTGATATTGGTTTTACAGTGAGAATATTGCTTGGCCTATATCTTCCAGAATTGTCTAAACAATAGTAATGTGAGCTTGTATACTCTAACATTTGCCCGTGAGATAAAAATATGAGCCATAATCGTATCTCACCCTGATTTATGAAATGAAAATTTTAAAATGTGCATGTTCTTGGCCTGCTCAGGTGCTGCTTTTGTCTTCGTGCTCACTACTGAGTAAACAATCACCCAACTGGAGGAAAACAAAACAAAACAAAAAAAACCAAAACAAAACAAAAGAAAAAACCAAAAACCACACAAGCAAAAACAAAAGAGAGCAACAGAAGCTCAGACGTTTGTTTTGGCTGCATTTAGGAATTCCACAGCAGACTTTTGAATTTACACTTCTGCAGTCTTAGGCAAAGTATAAATATGTTCCAGGAGATAGAAATCCCAGGTTATTTTTCACCAGTTGAGGATCACAAATGAAGTGGAAAATGGGCTTTCTCATTGCCTTACATCTTCCTGATGTTTTGTTGATCACGAGGAAGTGATGCTCACTGTTATACTACATTATGCCATGTTTTATGTTATTTTCATATTTCTTGATTTTAGAGTTCTTAATTCTGGAAAATTGTGTGGGTAAAGAAGTGAGCGTGTTATACTTTGAAAACCAGCTGTTGTATGTTTAAGGTTATAAGTGGTCATTTCTGGCTTTAGGGCTACCTTGTGCAGTGCAAAATTATTTTAATGTGTTCAAGAATCTGGGTCATAAACTATAAACTGGGAGAGGGAAGAGGAGCTTTCAGTGTCCTACTTGTTTTGCAATAGGTGGGCTTTGTCAAACTGGTCCTGAAGGTGTTTTCATAATGTAGGGAAACCTTTCCCAAAATCTGCTGTTGCAGACAAACCCTATCTGGAGTAATGAAAAATTAAGGTTTGATTTGTGTTTGTAGAAATGACAAACATAATCAGCTACTTCTTTTCTATTTTTTCTTGTGTCAAAATAATGGGAAATGGCTCTGTGCTCCCTTGTGGATGGATGAAAATGATATAGACCTCTTTGGCACACTGTAGTATTTGGATTACTTTTCCTCTTACACCAGCAAATACTGCCATGATATAATGTCAGCCAGTGCTTATTTTGTTAACAGGTAAGTACTGTTTAGGAGGATCTAGTAGTGGTCCATTTTGAAGGCTCTCTGAGACTCCATTTATTCTGTGTGTGATTGTGAAGTGTGAGGTCACAATAGCAATATTTGACCTTTGTTTGTCTTTAATGTGTTCCTGTAATTATCTGTGATTCCTTTAATGATAGGCACATTATTTCTTTTAATTTAGGACATGTAATGTTAAAATGACTTGCCGTTTGTAGCAACTCTGGTGTAGTGATTAAAAACCACGTTCTGCAGTGTGCCACGTCTCCTGGCACAGAGAGATCAGAAGGTTGCTGGATCGAAGCCATTGAGTGGCATAACAGGTTTGTCTTAGTGTGGATAGTGCAAAGAAACTGTCTGGAGCACTGCGGTTGTACCAGTCCTTGCACTGGATCTACTGCTCCATGCCAGAGGCTGTTCCCAGGCTGGAAGCAGAGGAATGATGGTGCTGGCTTTCGAGACTTGTGCAGAGTGCAGGTAGATGTGACAGGAGATCTCTGAACCCCATGCCAAGAAGACGTGGGTTCTGATGGCTCGTCTAAATTTGTCTCTTTCCTATTACAGGAAGTACTGAGAACAGATTGTCAATTTATGATCTCTGACATACTACTATCAGTATTAAATAGGGTAGTCAATTTTGCTCAGTAGCCTTAAAGGCTTTAAGAGATGTCTATTACAAAATTTGTAGGTGAATGAGTGCTGTTCTATGGTAAAGCTTTGGGTTTTTTCAAATACTTTCAAACTAAGGGGTTTTCAGAGAGCCATGAATAGTGATTACACATAATCCTTCTACATCCTGTCAGTTAGTTAATGCTACAGGAAATATTAATCCCTCATCATTTCCCATCTTTTAACATACACAGACAGTAGCCTGATTCCCCCAAATCCTGCACCTGTTAAGATGAAAAAAGCTTCATCAACTGACTTAAATAGCAAAATATATTCCATGAGTAGCAGACAAATTGAATTCTAATTAGGGAAGATTTGGGTGACAAACTCTATGTTAAGTGTTTTTCAAGTATACAGGAAATGTTGTTATAGCACATAGAACACAGCATGACTGATGATAGTGCACTTAAAAAAAAGAATACTAATAACACAAAATATGAAATGCATCAGTGAGGAAACATCTACCACTGAAGAGGATTTATCTTCTCTTGCAGTGACCTTTCATTGCTGATCTGGCCAAATCTATAGTATTGTGAAACTTGCCATTTTTGAGGCATTTGAGATGCCCAGTAATAAAATATAGAAATGAGATAACATACATTAATTTTGGTACAACAAATATACCTCTTTGCTTCAAATCTTTGTTTTGTAGTAGATAATAAAAAGAAAGCAACCAAAAGACATAAGCCTCCAAAATTGACGCACTAATGTGCTGACTAGCTCTTATAATTGTAAATCTATACTATGAACGCTTCTGCACTGGGTCCATTGTTATTGGGCTTTTATGTATGATGTGAATGGCTATTGCCATATGTAACTGTTTACTCAGAGTTGCATTGCTTTCATTCAAGATATATATTATTTTGGCCAGTTTTGTGATGAAAAGTTGCTTCTCATTGTGGATGATGTGTAGGTTGGCTAAGAAAAGCCCTGTGTAATGAAGAACAAATATTTGCTTCTCCCTGAGCAGCATAGATCTCTTACTACTAAAATCCAGGAGGGAAGGAGATTCTGTGATACAGTACAGATTTAATTCCCTGCCTTGTTCCAAAACAGGTTGATAACATATCTGTGGAGACCCAGGACAGTACCCTGCCTTGACTTGAGAGATGAGAGCCTGTGCAGACTAGCCTCCCATGTTTGCTTAAAGTGAGGCAATATGAGTGTTCATGCTACATATTGAAGTCCACTAATAAATGATCTGTTAAAGCTGCTGAATGTTTATGTTCCAAAGTAGTCAACACAGCTAGTTCATGAATGAGTTGTGATAGTGGAAATAAACATTTATATGTTCTAAATTTTTTTGATAACTCATGAAAATGGACAATGACATCATGCAGGCAAAATACAGGTGATAACATCAGGGAATTGGACACTGCAACTGGTAGATTGTCCATGTGTTGAGTGCTGTTCTGAGAGAATTCTACCTTTTAATCATGATGTCTGAGTTTATCTGCAAGATTTTTTTTTAATTTTCAAAAAAAATAAAAAAGGTTTTGGATGAATTAATCATGGCAGGTTTTTAGCATTCTGTAACAACACGCTACCATCTATTGTGACTGACTTAGAGTTATCAGAGTGTGGTGCTAGTGCTAAATTGCTGTCTGCTCAGAATGATTGTATAGTACGTAAATGAGGGAAGAGTAAGTGAAGTACAGCTACTTTAGGAGATAAACCCTTGCATACCAAGCAAGCTATCCAAGAACACTCTCCTTGCATCAGCTCTCTGTTTCTTCAGATCATACATTCAAACATCTTTGTGAAGCACTGGGCTGTATTGTTAATCCTTGTCTGTGCTCAAATATTCCTTTGTTTTTATTAAATATGGTTGTTGCTACTTGTATTTTTTTTTAATCTTCTCAATGTTTTGTGGACTGACTTCCCCTCTGTAGCATCTTATATTGTGAGAAATTTCAGTATTTTTGTCTCTTATCTCTGGAGGGTAAAAGGTAAGAGATTGAGGGATTCAGCCTTGAAGGTGGATTCCTCCTCTGAAGACAACTCAGTCACACTAAGATTTCAAATGGGGGAGTGGGATTCTTGGTTCCCTGAGTGTAACTTAGCAATATATGAATATTATTTATTCTGGTGAGAGAAGTGGCTTTCAGTACCGTGGAGCACAACGTGTTTTGTTTGTTTGTTTGTTTTTGGCAAAGATTCCCAAATATGTATTTAAAAAAAAATCAAGGAAAAAAAAAAGCCCCCTCCCCAACAGAAAGTATGATGGAGTGGTGTGGTATGGTGTTTTTGTTTTGTTTGTTTGTTGGTTTTTTGTGTGTTTTTTTTTTTTTTTAAGTTATGCATATTTGGGCTGTACTAAATATAAGGCTAAGGAAAGAAAGGAGAGCAATACCCATATTCGTGCAATGTGGATTCCCACGATGGTATTCAAAGCAGTGTAAGGATCTTCCCCTGTTCTTGTTTGGTACTGTTATTGTTTTTTAAAGGTGAATCTGGCAGGTTGTCTGCATTCCGAGTGAAAGAGAGCCCCTGGAGACAAGTGGCTTGTTTTGAGAATGGAACTCCATGAAAGAGCTAGTTCCTTTCATAGCACTGCGTCTTGCCTGCAGCTTACTTCTCTAAATAGGAACTTCTGTATCTCAAAAAAAATAAAATAAAAATTAAAAAAAATGCTCCCACAGCAGGGTGGGAAGCTTGTTCCCTGGTCCCATCCTGGTGAGATGTTTTGATTCCTATCTCCTTCTCTCTGCCCTTTTTCCCCACTCTTTTTGAAAGGAACCTTTTACTTTCTGCTTGCATAGCAACATCTCTGATTCTTGGCCTTTCTCACTGAACTGGGACTTTGGTTTCATCCTGTCAGCAGGTAAATGGCCTTAAACCCTTCATGGTTTTGTTAGAGTAAAGTGGATCTGAAAAGCATTACATATGTTCCAAGTTGAGAGGCAGCTCTTTTGCTGTGTTCAAGTGGGTCTTTCCCCTCCCCCCCTTCTATTAAAGGGCTCAGCCACAATGAAGCTTTAATCAGCTTCATTGATTTAAAGCTAATTTGCACTTGGCTTCAAGGCTAAGGTCTGTAGCACAAGCTGAAGACCTTTAAATCAGAAGTTGGAATGAAAAGGCTTAGGTATATCATATTGTCTGCTGTGCAAAAGAATAGCAGCTTCTCAAGACTGCAAATTAACTATAAGAAAAAGCACAAAGCAGTGTTTTATTCTGCATTAATGTAACCTCAGCTTGCTGAGTTACACAAGCCTTGCTATCAACGTTTCTGCTTCATCATGTAAATTAATAGAGTCAGCTGAATATGTTTTAGCTCAGTGATGTTTTCAGCACTCCAATTCTGGTTGGTTTCAGTTGGATTTAACCTAATTGCCAAACCGATTCCAATCAGTTAATAACTTTTAACATTTATTTTTCCCAAAGGGAAAAACTTGTCTTGTCTGTATTCTGCAATTAAGCAGGTGATGAAATATTCAGTGTATGCCTCCACTCTGACTTAAATTCTTTTGTTAACTTTATCAGATAAACTATAAAATATTAACCAGCCTACTGTCTAAGCATGTGTGAGCTGTATACTGCTTATCAGATACTTTGAGGTACTTATAATTTTTAACATTGACTATGTCATGTGGGAGACTGCATTATCCTCTGTTTTCAGAGTCAATGCTTTTGATGGGGCTTGATGTACCAGAATGTGTTTCCAATTTCTTTACAGGATGATCAGAACACACAGGAAAGTGTCATTACTGCAAGTCTTTATTAACATTTAAACAGGTGGAGCAGAAATAACATTTTTCCTTAATTTGTCATTTACCTGTTTTTTTCTGGTCATGCTGGGCTATAGCTTACAGTGTTGCTTGCTGGAATTTTGTAGCCAGTTGCAAGGCTGAGACAGTCTAAGTTATATGTGAATATTGCTTATACCTACTACATGTAGATAGTTGCAAACTTGGCAGCTAGATTAAAGCATGACTATGTAGATTCTTGTTTGGGAGTAATGTTTGAAAAGACCTTATTTTGCATCTATATATCAACTTTTTTTAAGCCTGAGTCATGCAAAAATGTAAGCAGGATAAACTAGTGTTTGTGGATGCTTGCTGTTGCTGGTTTTGTTGCATCTATTAAAAAAGAGAACACAATTTTCTGAATGGTTGTGACCTCTTCTGTGTGCACAGTTTTGAAACAAGTCATGAGCTCACTGCAGTGACAGAGGAATGCATTCATTTAAAAAGTGACTCTTTCTTTTTTCAGATCTGTGAAGTGAGTGCAAGCCTGAGCCATGACAATGGAGTCAAAGCAGTATTTAACTTGTTAGCTTCTCCATACAAATGAATTCATATATTTACTTGCTCTTACCAATTTTATTTAAAACAAACAAACTTCTAAGCTTTATAACCAGAATCTGAGTGTTGATATCTAAAGCACAATAAATTATCAGAATTTAAAAGCTGGTGGGCACAGATAAAAAGAAGAAAAAAATGGAACGTGTGGAACGCTACGGGAGTGTTTGCTGCCTGCTTAGGTATCTACAGCGAGGAGGCGTAGCATTCCTCACCTACCCTACACATTTGCTTGTGGCTGATGGAGCCACAGGCCTCTTGGAATTTTTCTTACCTGACATGTGAAGCTCTGTATGCCAACTCATGTGACCAGAAAATGTCTTTCTCTGTCCTGTTCTTTCCTCCCTGTTCTGTAGAGAAATTTACACCAAATTATGTGATACAAAAGGACTTTCTGCCCTGGTGAGGCCGCATCTGAAGCACTGTGTCCAGTTCTGGGCTACCCAGAAATTACTGGAGGGAGCCCAGTGGAGGGCTACAAAGATGATGAGGGGCCTAGAACACCTTTCTTGAGGAGAGACTGAGAGAGCTGGGTTTCTTCAGCCTGAAGAAGAGAAGGGTGAGAGGGAGTTGCATCAATGCTTATAAATATCTCAAAAGTGGGTGTCAAGAGGATGGGACCAGATTCCTTTCAGTGGTACCCAACAATAGGATGAGTGGCAATGGGCACAGACTGAAGCACAGGAGGTTCTATCTGAATATGAGGAGAAACTTCTTTACTTTGAGGGTGCCAGAGCCCTGGAACAGGCTGCCCAGAGAGGTTGTGGAGTCTCCTTCTCTGGAGACATTCAAAACCCACCTGGACACATCCCTGTGTGATCTGCTCTGGGCGAACCTGCTTTAGCAGGTGGGTTGGGCTAAATAATCTCCAGAGGTCCCTTCCAACCCCAACCATTCTGTGGTTCTGTGACTTCAGCCAGAAAGAATTTGCTTTTTGTGAAGGCTCCCTGCCCCTGCAGGGTGCTGTTAGAAGGCTTGTGTTCCCTGGTATGGTGTGTTACTCTCACTGGAAACCTCCTGACAAACATGACTGCTCTGTGAGCCTCTCAGCTGCATCCAGATGCCCAGTTTTGCAGCATGGCATTGTGCCGCGAGGAGCTGCTGGAGGTAAAGCAGTGAGGTCTGCGATGGAGATAAGAGTCTCTCATATGTAAAGAGTGAAACTAGAGAGGTCTGTGTCTAGAATATGTGATACTGTGGATATCTAAAAAGCTTTTCACTGCCAGAAATTTGAGACGACAATTGTGCAAGGAATAACAGGGGTCTGAGTGACAAGCATTTCTTTCCAGGCAAGCGGTAATAGACACTCCATCCCAGATTACGTTTGTTTAAAATATGGATGTGAGTTAGATTTAGTGAGGTATTCCGAGGTTGTCTTCATCTGCAGGTGAAGGGCAGTCCGTGTACCCTTGTGTTTGACAGTCTCGCCTATATGATCTTCTGTCCCCAGGTTGTATGATAAAAATAAGTTTTCTTAATAAAAAATGGCTGTTTTCACAATCTATAAATTGTTTTGTGAACAAGCTTATTGGATAGGCTTTTCAAATTGAAAGTTTTTGAGTGTGAGGGGGAGATTTTTGAACTGTCATCTCACATTGACATTTTCATAACAGAAAGTTCCAGCTTTAGTTATAGAAACATAACCTCAATGGAGGTTAAAAAAGAGTTAAAATGGTCAAAACCAAAAGAAAATGTATTGATCTATTGATTTATTATTTAGGATTTTACATGATTCTGACTTCTTTGATTTTGACTTTTATCTTTACTGAAGTCAGGAGCACTTATTCTCAAGTTATCCTAGCACAGCTTCTTGATGTGACTCATTTGCTAGAGAGATAATACAAGCCAAAGCAGTTAGAATTATGCTGCAAATGCATATGGAGTTCATTCTTTTTTCTCACAGCAAACTGCAAGGTTATGTAAGACAATATATGTAATAATAAGGGAGAACTGAGACAAGACTGCCTCAGAAGAGCAGAGCAGACCACCAAGAAGGTCAACAACCTTGAATGGGCTTTTTACAAATATCCCAAGTGTTCTTATCTGAAGTCCCACTACAAATATTCCAGTTAAGATACTTTCTTGTTGTGTTTTTGTTGTTTGGTGTTTTGTGGTTGGTTGGTTTGTGTGATTTTTTTTTTTTTTGGGTTTTTAAGAATATGCTACAGAGCCAGTTGTTCCATTTGCAAGATAACTAATGTGACATGGACATATTAAATTCTGTATTGATTACCATAAGACAACAAACATATCAATGGAAAGGCATGGCATTGCAACAGCAGTTAAAAAATGTGAATTCATTCAGGAGTTCTCTGGCATGGTACATGCCAATACATTACCAGAAAACCTTTTTGCTTTTGAACTTGGATAAAGGACCAAATGGTGCAAACAAATGCATATTTAATTGGCGTCAATGCTTCCTCTAGTGTGTCCTCTAGGAGCAAAGTAACTCACATGTGATTAGTGGCTTGTCTTAAACTTAATGTGTGCTAGACTTCTGTGGAAGTCTGTAAAATTACGTTTGGTGCAAATTCAGTGATTTGTCTCCTTTATAAAATACTCAAAACACTTCCCCCAAAAAATCTAAGATACTTTGTGGTAATTATTAAAAGCTGAGGAGGAATAAGTACTCTGAAAAGACTTTGCTTTAGTTAGCTGATTAGTATCCTGGGGTACTGTTGATTTGGTTTGTGATGTTCAACAATGTGTATATGTCCCCTTACATTTGTGAATTTTGCCCCAGCTGTAATGATATCACAACATAAGTTAAGAGAAAGGCAGACTGACTTCTAAATTTGATGTTAAAGCTGTTTTTCAGGAAGGTTATATCAACTCTTGGTTATGTTTGACTACCACTGCCTATGAACTTGTAGGGAAGGCTATAGGAAATGCCTTTCTCTTTGGAAGAAGGAAGCTAGCATTATTTGGGAAGGTCTCATAACTTGGATGTGTATAACTTGTTATGGCTTTTGATTGCAGTGAACAGTGCTCACAATTAAGACCAGGAGTATTTATAAACCTGTGTCACTTAGCAGCTGTGACATACTTTTCCAGTAGGATGAAGGAGCTGTAACCAACAGAGGACAAATTTCAGGACACATATTATTTTTGCTCTGTTCTTGCAGTAAATAATTACTTCCTTTATTTTAACATGTACCAAATGCAAATAATAAAATCAGGTGCTTTAAAACTGTCCTCAATGTTTAACTTAGTCTGGAGAACCTTATCTTCTTCTGTAGCCAATGAACAAACTTACAGGTTACATCAGGACACCTGAGTTAATCATAGAGTCCAACTCCCTGCTCCTCACAGGACTACCTGAAGCTAAACCATATGACTTCAGAGCATCATCCAGATGCTCCTTGAACTCTGACAGGCTTGAGACTGTGACCATTTCCCCAGGGAGCTTGTTCCTGTGACTGACCACCCTCCAACTAAGGAACCTTCTCCTAATGTCTAATCTGAACTTCCCCTGATGCAGCTTTTTTCCATTTTCTTGTGTCCCATTGCTGGTCACCAGAGAGAAATGCTACGTTTCTGCTTATCATTTCTCTCTAGAGCCTGAAGGGACCACATCTTTCCCTCCTCTTCTCACTGTAGCTGGACTGCAAAGAAAATACAATCCAGGGGCTGGTGGCAGTGAGTATCTCAGTGTAGCCTCGCAGGCTGTGGAAGATGTGTGAAGGAAGCACTGCAAGGCTGAATCTCTTACTAAAATACTGGGTGCAAGACCAGAGCTAAGTGAAAATTAGGACACTGTACTTAATTATACAAAATATTGTAATGGATGCTGGTCTAGACTTATCTCGTTTTAAGCATTATTGGAGTTTATGTCTGAAGTACAAAGTAGTTACCAAATGACCCTGTCATTTCTCCTTTAAGACCAATTCTAAGATCAAATCACATGTGCATGGCAGTTTCCAGAGAAATATCTTGTGATGACTTCCTGGATTAGTAAAAGTGATTGTTTCTTGTTCCTGGTGTGAAATGAGTGGGTGAACTACCACACTGCCAACATATTATTGCTCTTACCATTTAGCCAGATTACTATGACTGAAGTGATGTGTATCTTAATTAAAGACAGAATAAGTCCTCTCATCATTAAGGACTTGAAACAAAGCCACTGAAGTTAATGAGAGAAATTCCTATTTGCTACAGTGTTTGTTGGCAAAGGCAGGGAATCCTTAGCTCTGATTTGCAAGCTCCCCACTCTAACATGGGAATCTGCCTATTAACAAACTGGTTTTTAATAAGTCACCCATTTTGCAAGGAGTGGAGGTTTTTGGCACTGATGTAGGACAGAGTAGAAGACCTGTGCAACAGCGTGGCATTCCTTGGCTCTGAGTGCAACAGAACTTGTTCTGTATTAGTCACACATAGGCAGCCCAATGTACTTCATGCTTATTGATTCACCTTGTTGATAACTGCAGCATGCTGCTAACAAATGAACCTGCTAAAAACTAATCCACCTATTCTGTAACTGCATAGATACACTAATTGGTGTCAATTAAGTTCAAAGGGCACAGAAAGGCAATTTGAATTTCCTGGAATGTTCATGATCTTTAATATGTGTAAAGGGATGATAATCTCCTAAACTTCAGCTTTTTTTGTAAGATCTACCTTCACTAAATCTTTCCCACTTTCTTTTTTTTTCACTTTGTATGACAGAATTACAGGGGATAGGAGGGGGAGTGGGAAAAGAACATCAGACTTTTAATTTTATTAATTTCCCTTTTACCAGACTGTTTTGATGCATGCAGCAAGCAGTATGCTGTTGATCAGTGTTGCTTTTCATTGGAAATACTATGCACATTTTTTAAAGAACCAGGGGCCACACTTTCTCAGGTATGCTCAAAGCTTAAGGACCTTGAAGAGGAGATTCAAACTCAAGGCATTCCAGCCACAGCTGCTCAGTCCCACCCCCAAACCAGAGCCTCTTGCCCTGCCAGTTCTGCTGATACAACCATTTGTAGGGCCATGCACTGTTAATCTGTTCAGTGAGCTGGTTTAAGTAGTTCTCTGAAAGTGTTTATTTTTAACCCTGATCTGACTTGCAGCGCATGTCTACAAATCATTTGTCAGCACAATGGATGGACAATAACCACTGCTTCAGGGGGCCCAAGACTTCCAGAGTGAAGAACACAGAGCAATTGGGTGTTTAAATATTAATGTTTTCAAAAGATCTGCACCTTGATGTCTGTCTGTCTTTGTACTCTGAAGGAGTGAGAGTAGTTACAAAAGTTCTTAGTTAATACAGCCAAGGTCTACTGAAGAATAAGATTTGGAGGAAATAATGGCACTAATGTTTACCTGGTTCTTTTCTCCTCCAAATGACTTAACAAGTGGGACCTGCATAATGATTTGCAATGTGTGAGAGAAATGCTATTTCACTTGCACTCCAAGTAAGAAAAACAAGAGAAATGAAGTTATTTGCACACTGCTAGAAGGGAATCTGTAGGGTTTCACTCATAGTTTTCTAATGTAGCTGTGCAGCAAATATTCCAGTAGAATCTACCTAACCATGAATGGCAAGTGCCATTTCAGATGTTCAAGGGTATCTGAACCATCTGCATGGGACTCTGAATAGAACACTGGATGTATGGGATAGACATCCTGTCTGGGAGAGGTAGGTAAAAGCCATGTAAGATACTGTATGACACCTAAATATAGCATTTTGTATGACATCTAAAATAAGCACTAGACACCTTTGCTTTAAGCAGTTGAGATGCACCCTGTGTAACTTGTGCTTAGAATATGAGAGACCTCTAAATCCCATTAGGTGATCACAAGACAAAGTGATTTCTGTCAGGTTCGCACTTTGTTCATACTGTTGATTTGTGTCAGAAGAGGGATCAGGAAATGCTCAGATGAACCATAGTTCCTTGGCCCACATACCAGGAAGCCAAACAGGTGGTTCCTGCTTTGTGAAACTCATAGTGAAATAGAAAGGCCAGAAAAGGAGTGGAAAAGATATGAAGGTGGCCAAACAGTGAGTGAACAATTAAACCATGGCAGAGCTTAAGTCCCTGGGTTTTGAATCTGCCGGTCCACCTATAAGATAGGAAGTTCTTAAGCTTTTGTACTGAACACTAGAAATACTATGCTGCCTGGTATGCCAGTGCATCTGGATCTGAAGCTGCACAGATGTCTGCAGCACATGTACTACACGCGATACATCTTGAACATGTCAGATTTTTTGGGCACATGAAGCATGTGTATGGCTGGTTCACATGTTCAGTTTGTTGCACAGCTACTGTGGAGTTGAAAACCAAATGCATAGTGGTGGTCTGTTGGAGTCATCTGGTCAATTAAGTGTAAAAGATGTGTCTAGGGAAAAGGGACCTTAAGAAAATGAGGGTAATTTTACTGACCTTCTTTGTAAAGCATTTACTCTTATTCCTAAAATTCTGAAAGGCTCTTTCATGCCTCGTTTTTCTCTCTTCATAAAATGGGGACATATTTCTCAGTCTTAAAAATGTAATGGAGGAAAGCTTTATTAGCCAGTGTTCATAGAGAAGGTTGTGTTCTCGGAAGAAAGGTGTCAAGTATTCATGATACTGCAAGATTGTGAAACATGATCTGTTGTGAAGTTCTACAGACCAAATTCAATTCTAGAATAATTGTCTTCCCGATGAAACGCTGCAAGTTATGAATTATTACGGAGATAGTCTGTAGATTATCAATTCCATTAAGTGAATCTTCTTTTCATAGCATGTGTTATGTTTGTCAGTAAGAGGAACAAAACATTTTGAAGATTTAAAGATAACTGCTCTTCTGACATCAAGATATGCCCATGTGTGAAAGCAAATATACATGCTGAGTAAACATACAGAAGCTGTAAAGGCAGTATGCATACCTTCTAACACCGTTTTACCAAATTCTGTATGAATGGTGCAGTACCTGCATATACAGAGAAGATTATTATTATTTTTTAAACAAATTCTGTCACCTGATTATCAGGTCAGCTACTAAGCAGCTTTGATAACTCCCACTGCAAGTCACCACTAGATTGTTCCATGCCGCTTCCAACTATTTTGTTGTTTTATTCTTGTGTAGTGTGTTATGGTTTAAATATCAGAAATTTATTTGAAAATGATATGCCTTATACTGAGAAGATAGGAAAGAAGTTATTTGTGCATGGTTATTATTTTTACTACCAACTAGTGAAATTAATGTCTCTTGCTGTGGCTGCTACCTTATTCAGGCCATGCAAAAGGAGAATGGGAGGAAAGCATGGAATTTGATGAGGAGCACTGGCTTCTGTACTTTGATGGGGGCTGATCTGTCTGATTATTGGGAACTGCACTGCTGATTACTTGCTCACATGCTCTCTTTTTCTCAGCAGATACCACTGAATCATGTGCAATTTGTGACAGTAAATTAGAGGTGATAGAAACCCTTTGCATCTAGTGCTCTCAGAATTTGGAGAAATTAATTCAAATTTAATGGAATGATGATTCCATCCCTTAAACCCTGACATATTTCTTTTCTGTTTATTTGTTCTGCAGTTTGTCTTTACCATGTGGTTAATTTTTCTGACTGGTAGATAACAAGATAGGACAAGACTTATCAAATGCAACTATTAGTATGATTTCAAATGATGTGGATTACTTTCCTGTTTAAAAAAGATGAATGAACAAATACCTGATCCTATTTATTTTATGGTCTCTCTTACATGGTTGTGGTCCAAATAAGGACACGGACAGCTCAAGAAAGGCAGCTTTCCTATGAGAGCATTTGGCTATTCTTAGTTTAATAAGTCCTGCTGGTTTTGGTATGCCAGCATCTGTTTTGATAACAGCCATCTTGTACAGCAGAAGCATTGCTGTTTTGTAGGAACCTAGGGCATGCCAGACCACTAACTGTAGCTTAATGCATATTGCAAACTGCTGGAAACCTGAAGGGTTCCAAATTCAGTCTGAGGAAAATGTTCTAATGATGGTAAATTGCTCACCCTTAATTTGCTTCAAGTGTGTCAGCTGTAAAACTGGGAAGAAAAGGCCACTCTGAAAAAGAGTTTCTGTATCTGAGGGTGAGAATTATCTTGCTTAAACATTTTATATGAAACAACTAACTTTTGTTGTTGTTTTAAACTTTTTAGAAGCATTTCCCAGGTGTGACAGGAAAATGATAATGTGGCTTTTGAAACAATGAAAGTAGTAAAAGAGTGAATAAAAATAAAGGATAGCTTATGCTGGAAAAAGTGGTGAAACAGACTTTGCCTTGGCTTTTGAGCATGGAGGATAGAAAAGGACAAAACACAGTGACATGTGCTTGTGTGCTACTTGCAGCTCACACACCCAATGTTGCTCACATGGAAATTTAAGGACACTAGCGTGGCTGCATCAGACTCCTAGCACTGGGAGACTGGTTACTGCCAAGCAGAATGCCTCAGACTCATTGCAGGGCTGTGCATTGGAATAGTGTTAAAAACTGAGCTGCTGTTGCATATATTTTATTGGATCAAAGCCCTTAGATTGAAACATGGAGGAACCATATGCCACATAGGGAATTTTTAAACCCATATGTAAACCCACCTGTGTTTCTGGCATGGAAAAATCTCTAGGGGAGGGCTCTTATTTGATGCTTTTTAAAAAACTGTGAAATATGTTGCTGGTGGAGCCTGTGAGCGCTGGGAATTTATTGAGGTCATCTGCGTCTTCTGCACTTGTCATAGACATCAGGTTGTCAGCCCTGTTATGGACCTATACTTGCAAAAGGGACAAACCAGAGTAATCCATGTTTTTTGCCTTTTTCATTTCAACTGCAGATTTTACCATTAATTCAAAAAGGCTGAATGAGTTTTAGTATAAGTGTTTGATGACTGGTTCAATAAAATGCCTCAAATACTTCAAAATAAATGTTTGGGTTTTTTGTGACAAAACAAACCCCTGAAGGACTGTGGTATACATCAACCCACTTTTAAACTCTATGAAATGCTTTGAAACATCCTACTAGTTGTTTGTGTGTGTGTGGTTTTTTTTTTAATAGTATCTTTGACACCAGATATTCCTGACAGCAACTTATTAGATGAATTAGTTTTGTTTTGCCAAACGTGTTTGAGATACTGGGCTTGACTTAGCTGGGTGGTAGAGGTCACCCACTGTTGAGTGCTATGGACTGAAAATGCCTGGAGAGGTTATGCTGTTACCATCATATTACATATTAAATCTATTAAATATACCATATATCATTGCGCCAGCAACAGAAGTTTAACAAAACCCGTAAGTGTCTTTTAGAATGTTGCCAATGTGGTGAAAGACTGGGATTGGTTTCTCTGATTTGGTATGTGCAGTGGACTCAAAATATTCGTCTTCAGCCTGTTGTATGGTAACTTAATAACACACTATTTTGAAGAGGGAGAGATGCTGTGCATCTTGTGGTACTGCTAATGGATTTGAAGAGGATGCTAATGCATTGTACCAGAAAGTGAATTGAGCTCTCGTGTGTAAAGGGGATTGGAAAATATAATTATGGAAAAGGAACAGTCACAGGCTTGAAGAAGTTTCATTGATGTGTGACTGCTACAAACAACACTTTGTTGATGAGAAAGATGACTTTGATGGATGCATGCTGCAGTAGTAATCTTCCCTATGAAGTAACATGGAATGAATTACAAAAATAGCTGGTTTGTGAACTATGAAGGAAAAAATAAAGTCTTATATTGACAAAAACTCATGCAGCTTTTAATTTGAAATAACAGTTGTCTACAGAAGGCTAAGCTTTCACATCAAGAACTGCGTGAAGGCTTTGAGAGAGAAAAATACAGATAGATACTGTCAACCCAAATAAAAACTAGGTCCACCCGTTACACACACCAAGGCAACTAAGAAGTTAAATAATTCATGGTCTCCAGCTGAGTATGCGAGAAGGATCAGAGCATTTTTGAATATCATTCTCTAGTTCAGAAGAATGAATGGCATGTTGTTATGAATTGTGAATGTATTGATTTGAATGTCATAAATCAACCTCCTTGAGCTGCTGAGTGCTGATGACCCTAAATATTAGCTGTTATCACACTTGCTTATCTATTTTGTTATACAAATTTGGTGTGCTCATTCCCATGTGTGGTAGTTGCAGTTCTGGCCTTCCTCAAACCAGCTAATGCTAATTAGGGCATCTTCATGTGAACAGGTTTCTCTTGTTGTGACCAGTGTCTTGGTACAGGAACTGTATAAAGACTGAACCTCCAGATTCCTTGGGATACCAGAATACCTGAGTCCTCTCAGATGGAGTTGGAACAACGTTAACAAATGTTTGAAATTGGAAGCCATTGAGATGTTGGACATGCCTACAGCCCTTTTCAGGGGCTTGTGGCAGAAGCCAAGAACTTGTTGGATGGTTACTCCCTTTTCCCTGGTGAGAGGAACTAATGCCTGTACCAGTGCATGGTCCTGTGCGTGAAGCAGCGCTTCTGACTTGGCATTTGCTACATTTAGCAATGTAGACAGAAATGTCATATACCACAGCATACTTCCAGTTTTGAAGCCAATTTTTACTACTGAGAGTAGCTGTGCTATCACATAGTCCTTTCTATGGTAGGAATATTTGGCTTCTAAAACCGGTACCTTAGGTGATGTATGGCCCCAAATACTTTCTTAAGAGAAGGAGCATTTGACCATCAAAATACTAAACTACTTTAGCAATATCATAAGACATGGAACCTGCCTGTAGAAAAGAACTGTGCTTAAACAGGGGCAGAATTGAACACGATAAAATGAGCTTACTGTCCTTATCTCTCTTTTTTTCAGCATATACCAGTAGATGTGAATTTCACTAAAAATTTTATGTGGAGAAGTGCATTTCCATACCAAAACATAGTTCTTTTTCCATTGATAGAAAACAGTTTGTGTCTCTTAGAGTATCCAATGTAAGTAGTATGAAAGACAATATGATCCCACTGCTTATTTTGGGAAGCCTGGTGTAACCATTCACACTAGGGACAGAGTCAGCAGCAACACTGACTGTTTCAATCCTGGTATTACACCATGTTCCATGTGATAGAAGTATCTGAAGACAGTCAGATTCAAAAGCTAAGAACAACACTGTAAATGGCATCTCTGCTAAATTTGGGTAGGCTGTTCACTTGGAATGTTTTGGACTTACACAGATATTTGAATATCAGAGTTTCTTTTTGTTTGTTGACTGTTCCAAAATTTGGAGAGGGAATATTATTTTAGGATGGATTGAAGAGATTTTGTGGTTTTCAGTTTAACTTTAACATGGCTGAAACTCTCGTGTTTTGAACATGATTCTTTGACTCACTGGAAATAAAACTTTCTATTTAGTTTTCAATACATTTTAAGAGTTTATCAAAGACTAAAACCAATGTAAAACAATTTTTGATTGGTTTTAGCTTTTATGACTTTTTTTTTAGATTTTGAAAAACAAAAGTATGCTGTTGAAATTTGGGCTACAGCAAGAAATTTAACAAGCTTTTTCAATTTGGAGTGTTATCACTGAAAATACTGGTACTTGCTTGTGTGTAATTCCACTAGTAAAGTACAAAAGCATGAAAGTTGTTTCAACTTGCACCAAAATGTGCCAGAAAACTCCCCTGTTACAGTAGCCCTAGCTTGCTCACACCATTATTTGTTCTACCTTTCCTATTCTTTTGTCCCTCATGTTCCCTCTTTTAGACACCAAAACTATGTTTACAGGCAACAGTGTAGTGTGAGAGCCTGATAGTAACCACCACACATGCAGCAGCTCAATTACCTAAAATACGCAAAGCCTGTTAGGTGCGGTGTCTCTTGTTTAAAAACTCATGCACCAGTAAAATGCATTTAATTGTGCTTTATGTAAAAATGTAATCTGAGGTTGGTTTTGGGAAGTGAACCACAATTACTGCTGGTTATAATATGACTCATTAGTTTAGGAAGATTTAATTATTAATATCAGAGATCAGATTTGATTGCTTGACCAAGCTACTGACTGAAACTTTTGAAGTTCCACATGTTGTATAGTGAAAAGTATGAATGAAGTACTTTATTCATGAAAGCAATTGTAGATATTTTTGCTCATTCCTTGTGTTGCTTAAAAAAAGTAACTATAGATTTCCAAGACATTCTTAAAGTACACTTGTTCTTGTGGAGGCAGGAATACTTTTGCTATAATATGCAAATAGGTGAAGATTTCAGGGGGAATGTTTCAAGCAGAAACATCTGTCTTCTTTCATTTCCCATTTCTCTGTCAGACATGGATAATGTTCAACACAGAAAAGCACATATTTAAAGAAATTAGATTGTAGAATTTTTCATAATGGAGGAAGCATAAATACATGCAACCTTGTGTTTTCTTCTTCCAGAGTACTTGCTTAATTAAATCTCTATGATTCAGTAGTTATGAGGTAATTATAAATTTAGCACATATATAACAAAATGCAATGTGCAAGAAAACATAATCTGAAAAATAGTCCATTTATATTCACCAGTAATGTTGATATAAAAATCACTTTGCTACTTTGTTTTTTTTGTCCAAGTAATTCCTTTTTTTGAATCTTTGCTCTGTCTCTTCTTTTCCTATTGTATCCTCTGTAAGGTCTTTGCGTTTCTTTCCAAGGTGTTTTGGGCTTCTGCGTTTTACATGATGTCAATTAAAAAAATAAATAAATAAATTAAAAGTCGAGCAAGCCAACTTGTCAGCTGTTAGTGTGCTGGTGTCCTAACCTTTCCCCTGATATTTACTAGAATTATCTGCTAGTTCCTCTCTTTCTGTATCACTTGGTTCTTGTTTCTTTTGTTTATTTAGAAGGAAAGTTCTTCGGGTCAAGCCTCTTCTTTTTTTTTTTTTTTTTTTTTTTTCAGCATGTTTGTATGGTGCCCCAGTTGAAGAAAGCTCTTCCTAGAGCTAAGATTGTGAAGAGCTTAAGTCATCCATGCAATAGCTGCTATATAATTATTACCTTTGTAGTGTGATATCTAAAATAATCCCGAAGCTTTTGTAGCTGGGGCATTTGTCCAGGTGTTCATTCAGTTTTAAGGCAGGACTATTGATTGCAGCTGCCAGGCTATCTAATAGCTAAAAAGCTTGTGTATCTGCCATTACGGGTTGTCATAAGCAGATAATGGCAGGTGACTTGGAGCTGCAAGAACTAAAAGAGAAGGCAGGATCATGTAATAAGGTGTATTCTGATATTAGTGCTACTATTCATGCATCTATTTGTCAGGATTCAATTTTGTTCTCACTTTTGATTTAACTGGGTGTTTTAGGAATCTCTGTCCTTTTAGTATAACATAGGTCTGTTACTCTGTGGCTGTTACTTTTCTGAAGATTGAGCTGGAACACCTTTCCTTTGAGGACAGGCTGAAAGAGCTGGGGTTGTTCAGCCTGGAGAAGAGAAGCCTCTGGGGAGACCTAATTGTGGCCTTTAGGTATTTAAAAAGGAGCCTATAAGAAAGATGAAAAAGGACTTTTTACGAAATGTTGCAGTGACAGGACAAGGAGCAATGGGTTTAAACTAAAAGAGTAGAATTAAGTTCAATATAAGGAAAAAAAAAATATGGTGAGGATGATGAGACACTGGAACAGGTTGCCCAGAGAAGTTGTGGATGCCCCATTACTGGAATTGTTCAAGGTCAGGCTGGATGGGGACTTTGAGCAACCTGGTCTAGTGAAAGATCTCCCATGGCACAGGTATTGGACCAGATGATATTTAAAGGTCCCTTACAACCCAAACCATTCTATGATGGTTTTCCTGAGTTTCATTGAGAGTGGTGTGTGTTAGGCCATTCTTCAAATGCACAGTTTGTCCGATTTTATGTGTCAAAACTAGTTTACCTTGAAGCCTGTGGATTCTTCATGGAATGAATCAGTACACAGGGTCCTCTGGCAGGTTTCACATGGTGGTGCAGTATATGGATTTAAAGGTGCTTGTTATCCCTTTGATTTAATGCTGTGTGCATGTAGGTTTTTTTATGTGAAGAAAAGTGGTATACCTGATCCTGTAAGATTTTCATTCTTTGGCATGTGTCCTGTTTTGTTCATGGCTGTAGAGTTCATACGGTCTTTTGGCAGAATGAGGAGAATGGAATCAAACTTTGTGTAACTTGGCATCTTTTTTTGCTGGGCTATGAAGTGTTTGGTAAAGAAATAAACAAAACCAACCTGTGTGGTTTTGTGTGTTTGTTTGGTGTGGGGGGGTTTTTTTGTTTGTTTGTTTTGGTGTGTGTTTTTTTGTTGTTGTTGTTATTTGGTTGTGGGGTGTGTGTGTGTGTGGTTTTTTTTATATACTTCATTCCAGTTTCTCAAGGCTATCAAAATAATTACAAGGGCCAATTCCTAGCTTATTCTATGGCCTAATCCAATTTTCTATTGGAATTAATATGGGTACATCCCCTGTTTTCAGTGGAAATTGGAGACCATCTATAAGGAAAAAAAATATTTCAGAGATACAAGTAGCATTTCCCTTTGCTGAGTAGTACTTTGTGTTCACCTCAAAGGCTACCTCGTTAGCTTCAAAAGATTTTCAATTCTGAATTTACAAATGGAAAATAAGTTTATAGTTTCTCTCTGTGACATGATTTCTTCTCTCTAAACCTCTTTATTGCTATCTTCATCACCATTTTCTTTTGTCCTTTCTTCACAGAACATTGTAAACTAGACTAAGATATAGACATAGTCATTCAGGGCTTGTTACAGTGATAGAAATGGAAGTCTATGCAATGCTTTCCCATTGCATTACATTATCAAGTATTTGGTTTAGTTTAGGTTTTGATGTTCAAGTGTTGATGAGCTCATTACAGTGATATCTGGGTAAAAGCGTTAGAGGTAATGGGGTTCTACTTTAGTTCCTGAGAGAGATTGTTCCACAGTGTATGGACTTCATCTAGACATTCGTTGTTTATTTGGCTTGATTCTACCGTGTTGCCTCTCAACTTCACACCTGTTCTTCTAGCTGTGCTTTTCAAAATGTTTCATTTTCCCTAACCTTACTTATTTTCTTTCTTCCTTTCTTTTGCACTTTCCTAACTTTCGTGTGTGGGTGGTGATTTTTGTGTTTGTTTACACCCTCCCACCGCCCGTTGTTGCTGAGGAGGTAAATATCTGTGTATTGGACAGTCTCCAGCCATTCCAATCCAAATGTTTGTCTCGTGCTAGTTTGCCAACTTCTGTTTTTCTTTACCACTAATAACAAGCCTCATCCATTGTTTATTCATTTGGGATTTTAGAATTAATATTAATGGAATAGAACTTCTTGTAGTATGCATAATGTATCTGTTGTGTACTGACCTCTTTCTCTTCCAGCAGGAGATTTTATTTGAGCACAATCCACCGAGGGTTAAGTCAGGCTGGAACTCTTGCAGTGGAATTTTAGAAGTGTTCTTATGATAATGATACTATGGCAGGCAAGATCTCATTAGCTCAACACATGAGTTGGTGTCTTGAATGACCCACTGGAAGCACTCATCTTGCAACCTTGTTGAGAAAGGGGAATCACCTCAAAGTTGTATTGGCAAGAAAAGAGACTGAGGAATTAAGATCCTTGTCTGCAGTGTTACCTTGGCTTGGCAGTCCTAGCCAAGCAGAACCCTTAAATTATGAGGAACAGGTTAAGGTACAACATTTTATTTCTCTCTGCCTTCAGATGTTGTGATTGATTTCTACATTCTGCTTCTCAATGGAAGAGTTTATTTTACTTAAGAGTTTGTCTCTTTCCATGGGGCTGGCACATGCCAACTCTTCCTATTGTGGTGGGGCTCTTGAAACAGGTATAGGTTTGCTCTTGCAGTGTTCACACCCAAGATGCCTATGAACAGGGCTCGTGCACCCTGAGCTGCACAACTAAGCTGGGAAGCTTACAAGGTAGAAGTGAGGGGTAGAGTGCCAGCCAGAGCATCCATGTCAAGCATGATAAGAGGAATGTTTCTGATATATAGGAATCATCTCACACTGCTCCTAGGCCAGTATGCATCAAGTATCTCTTGGCTACAATTTTGCTGAGTGTGGGAACTTATCTGTCACGTGCAACTTTCTGAAAGCATCGTTTGTCTGGCAAATTTGATTGAAATTTTTCCCCCTTTTCCTTTTCCTTCTGATCTTGGACTTCAACAATGCGAGGAAAGAAGAGTCCCCTGACTATCAGAGCCTCAAACTCTGCTGCTCAGGCTGCAGGCCATTCCAGAAGAGAGGTCTTGTGCTGATGAGGACTTACTGAGGCTTACCAGATATGTTACCTATTACTGTGATGAAGCTGACAGATTGAGAAGGAGCAGAGGTGAGAGCTGGCTGGTTGTCTGCATTGGATGTGCAAGTGACCTTGTAGATCAAAGCTTTCTGTAAATTTGATGTAGAGCAAAGACAGTGGGTTGCTTCTGATGTTTGGGTCATCAGATATGTGAATTGAAGTTGTTCTGGATCACCGGCATAGACTCAACTTGGACACTTACTGATTTTTGGGGTTTGTTTGGGTTGGTTGTGTGTGTGTGTGTGGTTTTTTTTTTTTTTTTTTGTTGTTGTGTGTGGGGTTTTTGAGTGGGTGGGTGGGTTTTTTGTTGTGTGGTGGTTTTTTTTTTTTTGTGATTTGTCTTTTAGGAAACATACTTGCTTAGCTTTTATTGAAGGCTTTTTTCCTTAGAAAGGAAGGGTTGAGGAAGGTGAAGGAGGGAGAGATAACAGGACTCTGAGGATGAGAATTGTAGTTAATTTTTTTAATGCCTATTATTAAAAATGTGTTATGGTACTGCACTACAGTTCAAGCAGAATGTTTCAAAATGAAACAGTAATGCACATGAAACTCTTTGCACCTCAGATTGTCACACATGATGATAATAATATGAATGACCAGCAAAACCTGTTAATGGGCATGTGGAACAGGAATGGGAAAGGAAACCACGTCACTATTCATATTTTACAACAAATTCTTCCAGTGATTGAAAACATAAGTCATGATTCTCCTTCATTTATAGCTATGAACTGTCTGTCCATGCCTATATGCTGAAAAACATTGATGCACTATCAAAAGAGCACTACACTGTTCATTTAATCAATGTGGTGGTATATTTTATGTAGAGCAGATCAAATCTGGCTGATTTATCGTAGGCTTTGAGATACATTTTCCTGTCAGTGCAGGTACATTGCCCATTAATGAGAAAGGAAGTTAAATATGTGAGCCAAGAGCTTTCTGTTCTCTGCTTACTGTGGTTCCTCTTCAGACATGGTCACACCTATAAAATCAGGCTATAGGTGGGGATTTTAGTTTGGAGGATTAAACTGTGTAGAGCTCTACAGAAATAATAAGTGCTAATGAAGCTCTATGTCTAGGTCAGATGGGAAGACTTCTGGATGTATTTCAATGTGAGTTTCTAAATAACTGATGTAGCAGTTTGTCTTCTCGGTTCCATTTCTTTCATAAAAACTTACAGATTTTTTTTAAGATGTGGGGAAAGATTATCACAATTATCTTCCTTTAGTTTTCAAAAAAATGCACAAGCTTGCTTGTGCCGCAGTAGCACTAAGTACTGTCATTTATCATCACTTTGCCACTCTGCACAACATGGTCACCCTGCATTGCCTAAAATATAAGATATATACATGATGAAAAACTGAAAAATGCTGGATACCGAGCCTGTGATTTACTTTCAATGTTTTAAGTGAACGATAGCAGTGTGCTTATGTAATCATGGATAATGAAGTCCATTTGGTCCTCTTGTGAATGTTTGAAATTTAACATAGACTCTTGCACTTGAAATCCTATAAGGGATGTTTTTTATTGTATGGTCAATTGGGTCCATCATCCAGGCAATGAGACTCAGTTAGAACAAGTGTCTTCTGTCTTGTGCCTACAACAAAGTAGATAAAAGCTGATCTTTGATAAGATTGAGTCCTGTAATTCTGACTGTGGGCATTTGGGAAATTATGTTGTTATTAAGTAATGACAGCAAAATAGATTTCTTCTCAATTTTGTCTATACTTGGTGATGAAGAGAATTGTATTTGCATGGCTTGTGCTACATGTAGTACAGAGTAAGACATGTACAGTATGTGTCTGAGCACACTAAGCCAAGGATGAAGATGACTGTGTCTGGCTTCACTTGAACACAGGTACAGATGGGATTTAAAAATTCTATATTGAATTA
Source organism: Patagioenas fasciata (assembly GCF_037038585.1). Lineage (NCBI taxonomy): Eukaryota > Metazoa > Chordata > Aves > Columbiformes > Columbidae > Patagioenas > Patagioenas fasciata. Next base: position 98,544,274 of record NC_092521.1, on the reverse strand, counting down.
AAAAAAACCTCCCACGTCATATACTTTCTAATCAGCACTATTTGCAGTTTATTGACTGTTTAAAGCACTTCTGTGAGAAACTTTTGATTCTGTTCGGGGCTTTGTCATTGGCCTGCCAACAACTTTAAGCCAGTAATTTCACTGGGTTGTGCCTCAGTTTCTGTGCCTATAAAACTAAGATAATATCTGTGACTAGCTTCATAAAAGATGCTGTTATCAACTCATTAAAAAACAACCACCCCCCCCCCCAACCACAAACAAACAAAACAAAACCAACCAAACAACAACCGCAATAAAACAAAACCAAACCCAAACCCTACACCAAAACAGACCTGGAAAAAATGAACAGTTTTACTACTATGCTCATTCTCATCTACTGTTTGGGGTAATGTCTCAAGTTAGGATGGACTTCCTTTTAAAAGATGTTTGCATTAATTTCTTATTGCTTCCAGAACTTCCCATAAGCTAAGTATTACTATCAGACTCTGGATGGGTGACTTGCAGGGGAAATCTGAACTACAAGTACTGAACTACTGCTCTTAATCCAGGTCAGTGCTTAATTCATGCTTTAAAGGCTTTTGGTTAGTCTTTAACAGGAAAGACTCTAGTGAAAGCCAAAGCATCTTTAATAGTCATGTAAAAAGAGAGCTGTTACTCTTTGTATCCTCTTGTGTTGTCTCCTGGGAGACTAAATGACACCACTGTACATTTTCTATATAAATTAATTGGCTAAAGCATGGATCTTCACTTTCTGCTCTGAATGCCAGTGAAATTATATATCTACTTGGTCCGTAAAAATTAAACTACTCCTGATGAAAGGTCTCCGATGATGTTTTCCATATATTACATTTCCATTACTTAACACAAACACACCCTAGTTTTAACTGCCATTGACAGCAAATTCAGGGTCCTATGTATTGTGAATTATCAGAGTTGTTGACTATCACTAGGCAGTAATGCAATCAGAATTAGGGGCCTTTGTCTAACAGGTTTTAGCCAAGGTACACCTATGCCTCTTGAAGATCATGCCTATCCCCTGGAACATCCTCTCCTTAGACACAAGTACTTCTATCATGTTGAGCAGGGGGGATACCTAGGGATGCAACTGTGACAGCATTCCAGGGCTCTTACCAACTGTCTTCACCCAGGGAGAGGAGTGGACTTGGAATGAGGATGCTGCACACCACTTCACTAGTTGGGTGCAATATAGGAACCCTGCAGTGAGTGTCACAGCTCAGATTCACTGATGTCACAGCACCCTGTGGTTCCAGTGGAGAGAAAAGCCCTGGTGGATGACAGGATGACCATGAGCCAGCACTGTGCTCTTGTGGCCAATAAAGCCAAAGGTATCCTGGGGCGCATTAAGAAGAGTTTGACCAGCAGGTCAAGGGGAGGTGATCCTCCCCTTCTACTCTGCCCTGATGAGGCCACGTCTGGAGCACTGTGTCTAGTTCTGGGCTCCCCAGTTTAAGAAGGACAAGGAATTACTGGAGGTAGTCCAGTGGAGGGCTGCAAAGATGATTAGGGGCCTAGAGTACTTTTTTATGAGGAGAGACTGAGAGAGCTGGGTTTCTTCAGCCTGAAGAAGAGAAAGGTGAGAGGGAATTGCATCAATGCTTATAAGTATCTCAAGGGTGGGTGTCAAGAGGATGGGACCAATCTCCTTTCAGCGGTACCCAATGATAGGATGAGTGGCAATGGGCACAGACTGAAATATAGGAGGTTCCATCTGAATATGAGGAGAAACTTCTTTACTTGGAGGGTGCCAGAGCCCTGGAACAGGCTGCCCAGAGAGGCTGTGGAGTCTCCTTCTCTGGAGACATTCAAAACCCACCTGGACACATCCCTGTGTGATCTGCTCTGGGTGAACCTGCTTTAGCAGGTGGGTTGGATTAGATGTGATCTCTGGACATCCATTCCTACCCAAACCATTCTGTGATTCCCTGATTCTGTTTACCAGAGGAGAGGAAATAAGTATTTCTGGATGCTTGAAGGAAACAAGATCCTCTAGGCTGTCTTTGGAGAACATTTTTGTGGGTAGTGCTTCAATTGGATTGCCTGATGACAAAAATAGTAGAAAGAATGCATTTGTAGGTTTTGGGAGAAACTTGCATTATCTGCCAAAATGTTTTGTAAATTTTTAGCATAAAAAGCTGAGTAATACTGCCTTTGAGAGTTCACTAGTGAAATATCTCTGGTCATAGGAAACTCAGGTAAAAAACACATGCAGCATTATTCTTTTGCTATTTTTTTTCTGGTTTATAAAAATACAAGATGTAGTTCCCTTAGCAAAATCTGTGGGTATTCTAAAGTATGTTTGCTATTTTTCTTAGAAAAAGGTTTTTTAAAGTGCTTTTGGACTTGCTTGTCAGTAATATTCACTGAGCTGCACTAATTTTGAAAAATTCAGAATAGAGTTTTGCCACTTTAGAGATAATCCATGAAAGCTCTCTTCCTGCAGACTGCAATAAATCATCCCCTCCACTAAAAGCCTGGATGTCATTTGAAATTTATTGCATGGAGCTGGTAGTGGACTTAAAAGCCATTTCACATGTCTTATTACTCCAGTCATCTAATTTATGGGTTTCAGCCACAATTGTAGTTGGAAAAGTATTTTCCTTCATCTGATTAATATGATTTCTGCTTTTGCATTCATTTCCATTTTTATAATTTTCTATAGTCATTGCAAGAGACTTTGGCATTCCATGTTTAGATATGAAACTGAAAGAAAGGTGCCAAGACAGACCAATGCAGATTGACTAAGGCTTTACTGGCTCTTAGCTGCACTTGTCAAAAGGTATCTTAGTTATTGTTAGTTGAGCAATCTTGCCCTAGGAAAGAGAAAGCTGTCAGGAGCTTTCTTGTTTAACATAAGAATCTGTAGCTCTATGGAGGGAGTATGAAGGCAACCTATTAAACACAGATGAGGTAAGCATAAGTAACACACTTTGCACAAAAAATAATAATATATTGGCACTTTTTTCTTTCCACTTTTCAGTGTGAAAACTAGTTTGCATTTACTGTGGTAGGTAAGAGTGCCTTTTAATTCTCATCGGGATGATCACTACAGGCAAAGATAGTATGAAGGACACGTGTAAACCAAATAAAAAGAAGTGCAGATATTAACCTTAACATGGACGATGTTATCCATTTTAGGAGTTTAGTCTTCATGCTCGATTCCATGGGTATGAATGACATGTGAATTAGTAATTCTGCAACACATTACTGGTGTATGAGGTCTGCACGTATGCTTGCATAAATGATTTATAATGTGTATTATGAAAGCATCAAAAATTTTACAGGCACCTTCCAGAAGAAGAAATACTGCATAATTCTTGCACTGACTAGTTTATGCTGTTCTTAAATGTGGCCCAGCCTATAGTTGTACCAGCGTGTTCATGCATGGTAATGGATAGCTGGTGAGGAACAGCATCTAATATCACAGTCACTTTCCTAGCATTTGAACATGGCAAGAGGAAATAAATGCTTTTACTGTATTTACCTCATACGTAAGTGTTCTAGTTTCGGCTGGGACAAAGTTAATTTTCTTCTTAATACCTAGGTTGGGCTATATTTTGAACTTGTGCTGGAAGCTGTGTTGATAACAGAGGGATGTTTTAGTTATTGCTGGGCAGTGTTCACACAGGGCCAAGGCCTATTCCGCTGCCCATACCACCCCACCAGCGTGGAGGCTGGGCGTGCACACAAATTTGTGAGGAGACACGGCTGGGACAGCTGACCCAAATTGGTCAAAGGGATGTTCCAGACCATATGATGTTATGCTCAGCATATAAAATGGGGGGCAAAAGTGGAGATACTCAGAATGATGGCATTTGTCTTCCCAAGTAGCTGTTACCTGTGACAGAGCACAGCTTTCTTGGAGATGGCTGAACACCTTCCTGCCCATGGGAAGTGGTGAATTAATTCCTTGTTTTGATTTGCTTATGTGTGCAGCTTTTTATTTACCTGTTAAATTGTCTTTGCCTCAACCCATGAGTTTTTTCACTTTTACCTTTTGATTCTCTCCCTCATCCCACCCAGGGGAAGTGAGCAAACAGCTGTGTGGTGCTTAGTTGCTGGCTGGGGTTAACCCATGACAGTAAGACAAGGCAGGCACAGACCCACCAATAACTGCTTAAACACTGAGCACGAGGTGTTGGATGAAGTTTCGTCTGCAGCACACATATGGTAGTTATTCTTTGCCGTGTCTGTGGCCTGAATGCACAAAGATAGGTGGATGAGGGCAGAGCCAACCTGTGTGTGATGCTACTTGCTTAGCCAGAATGATGACTTTACTACAGCAGTGAACGTTGACATGCTAAAAACAGATGTTTGAAACCCATATATGCTTTACTACATGTTTATATAAATATAGAGTTTAATGAGTAGGAGGAGGAAGTCATACAGCTCTGATTCTCAAATACCCATTGACTCTGTTTCCTGAGAATTTGAAAACGTTAAAAACAAGAATGGTGTAAAGACAATCCCTCTGTGATTTCTACAGTGCATGTTTTCTGCTAACAACACCTGGGAGGCAGTGTGAAGTAACAGCTGAGGTGCTTTAGGGCACCTCTAGTGCCATCTACCTCCTGTGCACATCTGTGGATTTGGGCATGCATCCAAAAGGAGTCTGAGGAGAAATTCAGGCAACGATGAGACCATTGCAACAGGAGGAGGAGATAGTCTTCTGCTGCTGAATCTCTAAGTTTCTGGGTGTAACCTGGGTACTCCAAGGTTCAGGATATTTGCCAGGTGTTTGAGTAAGAACAGACCTTAGAACATCAGTTTGATGCCAGGGAGCTGAAATTGCTCCTTGTTATACCAGAAGGAAATACTGCACCTGGGATGCATCCTGTTTCTCTTGAAACAAGCAGCCCCTAGTAAGGAGATTCTGCAAGCCTTGGTAAGCCAGAAATACTGTCTACCTCATGCCCCATCTCTGCTGGATGATGATGTGTGTGGAGCCTCAGTGTCCAGGTTCACTACAAGTGGATCTGGCAAGCCTTAAATGGCAGGTTTGTAGGGAATTTGCTCTCCAATGCCACTGCTGAATAGAAAGCTGATGCTGTAATAGAGGATACAAGACGGGAAGTCCCAAGATGATGAAAGATTAATGAGTAAGGGTTAGGCTTGCAACAGCTGTTTCTTTCCTGCACATAGACAGTAATGTTATGCAAAGATAAACGTATTAGTCAAATAGTAACTTTTTTTTTAAAAAAAAAAAAAAAACCACAACAAAAAGCAGCATATGACAGGTTCCTATACCTCAAACAGAATAAAGAAGGTTGCCAGTTTTAAGCAGAACTCAATTGAGCTGCTACTGGAATTTTGAGAGAATATTGTTTTGTATAGTATCATCAGTCTGTGCTAGAATTGAATAATGAAACAAAGACTCGTTTTTCATGCAGAAAAGTTTATCTAGGAACAAGATCTTGAGCAATTAATGCAGCTACTACAGCCACAAGACCTAAGGTGATTTACCAATTTGAGGCTTGCAAAGTAGGCACTGCATATTTTCTGTTGTTAATTGTTCACAGTTCATACTCCAGCATAATGATTGGTCTGTAGTTAGACAATATTTTTGGGAATGTTCAATCTGAAAATTAATTTGCTTCATCTGTAGTGACGTCTTCTTTGTGTTTGCTTCCTGTGAATGTTCCTGCTGTCAAGTTTTGCTGGCACAAATATGTAGAGACACCCATTTTTTTAACTACATGCACAATTATTTGTGCTGGAAGTGCATGTGTGTTCTTTCATTGGGGAAACAAAAAAGTGTGTAAATACCCTCAATTAACCGATAAAGCTTGAAAAGAAAATATTGCTCTGTCTGTGCTTGCATTTGCAGTGAGTTGAAATAGAGATTTGCCCTCAACTCAATTGGATACTTTAAAGTTAATTTTAAACTGCTGGCAGGGGGAGGGGAGGGAGGCTGAATTAATCTAGTGAATTCCTTATAGTGAATTATTTGTTCAACTGTTTAATAAGTAATTTAGCCTATTCCATTTTGCTTGTTTGCTTCTTTCATTTGTTTTTTGTTTTTTTAAAGCATCATAGTCTTTTTGTGAAATAAATGGCTTTCATTATCTGGTCCTTTCATTTTTTACTGTGAGATGGTAAGTATCAAAGGCAAATGTTACAATCATTGTGCTATTTCTTCACCTTGCCACACCAAAGGAGTCTTCTATACATTGCTTTCTACAAGACAGAGACAAAAAAGACCAACTGGGAAGTGAGGCCCCAGAGCGGTGCAGCTCAGCAGACAGCAGATTGCTAATGGCACCTGTATTTCAGTTTAGAGTAGTAACTGCTAACAACACACACAGTGCACTCTGCTTGTTTTTTTTTTTTTTGTTTAGGTTTTTTTTTTGTTTGTTTTTGAAGCCTGCTCCCTCCCCGTCCCATTCTTTCCTCTACTCGCACACGCTTAATTAGAAAATCTGATGCAGCCAGAGACTCTATCTGCCATACCGTGTGTGTTAGTGAGGAATGCATTCTTTGATGTTGCTGATAAGCTTTTCTGTGTTGTGGGTAGTTAATTGGTAGTGGAAAGGAAATGTCTGGACTAGTGTAAAAGGAAGCTTCCTAACTGTCTCTCATGCAGCTGGTCTCACTGGTTGATGAGCCAAGGTGTGGTATTGATGTAGCAGTGGTGAGGAGGTCCTGCCAATATTGCCCACCCCGCAGCAGAACTGTGCAGAGCACCTGCACTTTTGGAACCAGTTCTGAATACTTCTGGTCTTTCATCTTTGTAAGGGAACAAAAATGGGAATAAAACACAGTTCTTCCCAAAAGCTGGAGGGCCAAATTTCCTGCTGGTATAAATCAGCATGTGCACTGTAATCTCTCCTCAGGTCATGCTAGTCCATCAGCCCTTTGAGAGCAGGGAATGTGGATGGTGAAGCATTAGAAATTGGCCAATGGTTTAGATCCTTGCAAAACCTCAGATTTATTTGAGGTTTATTTTCTGCAGCTTTCAAGTCTATTTTGCCTTTCAATCTTATTTTGCCTTTCAATCTTATTTTGCCTTTCAATCTTATTTTGCCTCTGCTGAATAGAAGACTTGGCTACTAAATTCTAGCACCTCATTTACTACCTTACATACTGTCAAATATTGCTTTATTTTTCTGTCTTAACCAGATAATGGAAGGATCATTATCATTATCTGGAGGACAGGGCATATTTTGGGATTTTGTGTTTGGTCTGATCAGCAATATTAGATCATTTGGCTTTTTCTCAGATTTCTGTTTTTCTGCTCTTCTTGCTTACAAGACAACTTTCTTCATCCAGTAATGGATTGCTGTCATTGTGAAAGGTCCTTCTGTTCCTAATGAACTTTAAGATATCTGTCCTGGTTCTTTGGTGCTGTTGGCCATTGGTTCGTTATGTCTTTTTGCTTCCCTTCACGATTTTCTACAACATCTAGTTTCTCTTTTATACTTATTATTTTCATATTTTTCTCTTTTCATTTGTTATAAGCATTTGAAAAAATAGATGCTTTCACTTCCATTTTAAGAAAGACTGCATTTCTGTAACTAGTGTGATTCTCTCTCTGAATCAATACACTGTGGCTTTTTGGGTACCTAATAAAATATTCTTAAGCTCTTGCCAATCATTGTCATCTTTCCATTGTATGCTTTTGTTCTGCTGGATGAATTTGTCCCTAATTGTACTCACCTTTTGAAAGTGACCCTTAAAGAGCACCAACTGGTTTGAACATTTTGCTGTGAAAATCTAACAGATGTAATGGAGCCATCCTCACTCGTATGTAAGTAACACTAGTTTTTAATTGTTTCTATTCCTTCTCATCTGCCAAGATTATATGTAGTATAGGATGAAGGTCCTCTGAGACCCAGACACCTGCCCCCTTCCTTATTTTCACTAAACTATTGTGATTGACTTTGGCTCTTTTCCCACCCACCCACCCCAATGTGAAACTGATAGAATTAGCTAATAATTGATGCTTATCTTGCTGGGAGCTCCACAGTGGTTTGGGTTAGTTGAAAGGCTCTGGCAGAGCTGTCAGGCCCAGTGCTGACACTCCTTGCCATCTACTGTGTGTTGGTAGCACATGTGGTACGCAGGCTGCTTCTTTCTTGGTACACTGGTGTGCTGAATAGATAGCAATTACACAAGAGTCCAGCTATTTAAAAGATATCCAGAGCCACTCAGAATAGATTTTCTGTGTTAAACAGTTACTTGAGTACTGAGATATTAACTGGATGTGATACCCTTTGGGCCAATTTTTTGCAGTCTGGTTCACAAAGGTGTGTTAGGAGAGGACATTCAACCTTTTTTTCCCTCCTCACAAAATGGCAAGGGAAAACTGTGCTACCGAGAATGCCAATGAGGGGAGCCAGATGGTTACCTGTTCTTGGTCCTGTGCCTTTCACAGTGTTGTGCTGCCCTTCTTGCTTTGTTCCCATCTCTATCTGCAGTGCTACATTCCATATTTGAAGAGATGCTGAGGCATCTAGAAAGTATGGGAATGCCACAGAGGAGAAAAACTCAGTTTTGTCCAAAATACCAGGTTTGGAATTAAGGCTGAAAAGGATTTAACTTTGGTTATATCTGGGAGGTTATAATCTCTGGGTGAGTTAGTGAAGTATTAAGCATGATTTCCCTTACCACTGGCAGTAAGAGCCTCCAAGAGAGGTCACCAAACTCCTGGACTCTTTGCCAAAGAGTAACGGAATACATGAGAAAAGAGTTCATCCAAATTAACTTGTCTGAGAAGAGAGGCTAAGGAGAAGCTTTGTATGGAAGGTCTGGGAAATGATAAAAAAGATAACTTAGGAACCATCTTTTTCTTTCCAATTCATCTGTCTGGTCTCTAGTTCAGGTAGAGTGATGCTACAGTACTGATAAGCATTGAATGTCTGATTCCACTTTCACTCCTTAGTTTCCATGAAATAGAGAATGAAGCAGCTCTGTTTGCAAGCTGTGAGGGAAGCACATTACAACCTCATTTGTGATCAACCTCAAACTTTCCCATCATGACAGAGCCTTAGATCAGTGACTGCACAGATAGTACAACAGGCCACACCACTTGCAGGATTTATGGTATGCGTATGGGATGATGATTACAACTTTTCAATTTGAAATAAAAATTGCACAAACTATTAATAATTTGTATTTCAGATTGCTAAGTACATGCAGCTAGTAGCACGCATACAGCACAGACTGGTAACTGTTGTTGGTATTTGAAAAAAATCACAACCCTCTTACAGGTTTTGCAGTTAGTTGAGAAGACATTTGAAGGCTGGAGAGGTGTGACAATACCTGCTAGGGCTGACAGAGCATGAGGAGGATTTTTGTGTTTTATCTTTATTTCCTGACTCATCCCCTCTTTTTGCTATCTGTTTACACTCATTTATATGCACTTACTCAGCTGACTGTTTGAGTTCCACCACCCACTTACAACTGCAGTGAATAATGGTTTAAGCCTGGTGCCTCATGAGTGCAGGCCCTTCACACATCAATGTCATTCCTGGAATTGCTTTTACTGATAGCAGCCACGTGGCAGGTGTACAGAGAGCAGCCTGCAGAATGAGCAGCATGAAGAGCATCATTCATCAGGTTTGCTCACTTTAAAAAGTCATTTTGTCTCTTAGCATGAAATGCTGTGGTCTCCTTCCTCCATCCTCTTCCTTCTACTGCCCGTGATTGCAACATGTATTTTTCTCACTGTCTCGATTTTTCACATCATGCTTTAAAGTCAGAATTCCAGATGGGACTAGGTTGTGTCTTGCTGTTGCATAGCACCTTTGAAGAATGCTAGTCTCTTGCAATTTTGAAGGAAGTTTCATTACATGCACAAGACCAGTCTGATTAATCTCTAGTCAAAACCATACTTGTCTGCATTCTTCAAGCCAGTTACTTGGCTTAAGCTATTGCTTAAATTTAAGCACATGCTTAAGATTTGAGATGGAACCTCGCAAGGCCCTCACAGGGACAAACACAACAGACTCGTAGTCCCATCCCTGCAATGTTACTCATCGGAGGATGAAGTCTAGTCCTTGAAAGGACAGGGTAGCTGTAACTTTGCTCTGGTAGAATTTCTGCTCAGGTGTAGCCTTCACTTGTCTCTGAGGAAGGAGCTTTCCCTGCATGTGCTGCTGTGCCCAGAGACTCAACTGGGCTGTGACTGATTAGATCCCATCTACACTTGCTTTATTGTGTATGACTTTAAGTTCCTTCTGGGTATTTATGATTTATTTGGACTTCTGCTTTGTTTTATTTTAACAAAGTGCCCCTGCTTACTTAGAATAATCATCACAATGAGTCCAGTAGGATTTCATGACCTTAAAAAGGATAACTGAACATTGGCATTAGATTTAAGAGGGGGGGTTGTGGTGATTGTTCTTAATTGAATCTGAAAGACAAAAAAGACTTTAAAGTTCTCAGTTGGCATATGAAAGAATGCCCTCTTCTTGTTCTAGGTTGTATTGTCTCATTAAAATGCCCCTTTTCCTGTAATCACTATTTCACAGTTCACCCATCTCCAGATACTGTGAAACAGCTGTGCAAAGGTCAAGTACAAGAGGGCAATGGGAAAAGAAAACGACACCACAGCTCCCAGGGTTTCCAACCACCCTGTTAACAAATTTACTGACACAGGGCATAATTTTTACTGACGCTGCCTATTTTTTACTGACACTGACTCTTAAGACTCCATAGGGAGCAGATGCTGACATCTCTCTTGACTTTGAAAAGCTCGTTGCTGAAACAAAATGGTTTTATGCAAAGATTTACATACAGTGTCTAAACATTAAGCAGGGGATCAATAGTTCTTGAAGTCTGAGTAATGATCCCACATGGCAAAGCTACGTTTTAATTAATAAGAATGCATCCATACTTCATCTTTTTACTTTTTTTTTTCCCCCTTCTGTCTTGAAGGGAACCAGTGCATCCAGAGTTTGTTCAGGCAGATCCCTGTTTCTTATCACATGCTGGCCCAAGTCTCCCTGGACTCTGATTTTGATTTGAGACTTGTGTAGACAGACCTGGCACCTTTATGACTTTTGAGTGAGGCCCGTGGAGCTTGATTCAACTATCTGTATATCCCTGAAGATCTTGCTTGTAAGATCAAGCTCTTGGTTAAGAGGTAAGAGTGGCCAGATTTCAAAGAACTTGTTACCTCCTGGATAGATTTCATTTAAAATATACCTTCTTGTTCAGAAAGAATTTGTCTGTTTTAGCATGATGCCTAGCTTTTCTCTCCTTAGTCTCCCCAGTTGTTTGCTGTTGACTTTTCAGTCCTACATAAGTATGTTTTTTTCCTGGTTCATCTCTTGAACTTGAATGCTAAACTGTGCTTTGTGTGGTACACTTGCAATTTTTCCCCTTTTGCTGCTTGTGTTCCCTCTCAGTTGTTGACTGTGACTGGAAAATAGGCGTACAAAGCATTTTGCATTCTCTGAATGTACCACACAGTAATTCTGCTGTCTGAAAACTCTGTAATGTCAATAATTGATGCACTTGAGAAGTGGTAATTAAATTAGTTAATTATGCTGGTAAAATTACATGCAATTATGTGACTGCAGGGTATGTTTAGTAAATTAGGCTTTCCCATACTCACTACATATTGTGGTGCCAATTTTGTTCCTTGATGATTAGGTAGCTTTTGATACTTCTTAATTGATTTAATACCTGGATCTTCATTAGCCCTCAATTGCTATGCAATGTATGTCTGACATTTTTCTCTCTGATATTTCACAGAGTATCGTTCATCAAAAAAATCAAGCTATACATATATACATATTCCTGTCAGATGTTAAAGCATGAAGACTTCAGGGAAAATGCTCTCTTCTACAAGTGTCTTGCGGTGACTTGCCCACTAGTGTGAGATGCCAATCAACTAACTGTCCCTGGGAACGCTCTGATATAGAATGACTGATTTCATTTTTGTTTCTCTTGAAAGATCCAAATAAATAGATGTCTCAGGGAAGACTGGCACAATGACAGCTGTTTTAATGACACCTGTTATCTTTGCAGAGAGCAGTGAAAGGTTATTAAAAGGTAACATTAATTCAAATAAAAATTTCAAGGGTGTCAGATTTGATTGTGGCTGCTGCCTCGTGCATGGGTGGGGTTTGCTGTTCTTCATTCATGCTTGCTCAGTATTTTACATGTCAGGATCACCTCCCAGCAGATGGTTACCTTCATGCTGGCTTTGTTTACTATCACAAACCTTTCCCAGACCTGCTTATCTTCACACCCCATGTTTCCCCTCACCAGTACATACTTTCTTGCTGTCAGAAATGATGCTTCTGAGTGTGATCACCATTTAGGGATGTTAGTGACAAACTGTACTAAAAGCCAGATCGTGTAGATTAAGATATGGTCTTTTTTTTTCCCTGTTCATAGGGCTGAATTTCTGTGGGAGAAATGCAAGGGTAGGGTGGAACAATCGCTTGCACTTTGTCTTTGGAGTGATGAAGCATATGACATTGTCTCTACCTGAGCCCAGTCCAGCATTGTGCTAGTATCAAAAGCAGTGGGATCTGAATGACAGGTCATTTAAGTAACAGGACTAAACTGACCTGAGAAGAAAAGGTCTTGCTACTGTGATGAGTTTAGAAAATGATGGGTGACTGTATCCTGCTGATGTAAGTTTTCTGGGAACTTGAAACAACTATAGGTAGGCAAGATCCTTGGTTTATCAATCAACTGTTTTGAGAGACACAGATCTTTCTTTTGTGCCTGTCCCTCTGCAACACCCTTTGCCAAGCTGCTGGGGAACGTGGACCAGCGCTTGTGTAAGAACATGAAAGGTGCCCGCAATAATGACATACTTATTGGTGAGCTAAGCATGCACTGCTCAGAGCAATAACTCCTGAGGAAAAGCTTCTGGAGACATGCAGGTGGCTTTGTTTGAGTTTTGCTTCTTCAAGGAAAAGTAGTTTTCCCGTATCTGTCCATGGCTGCTGTGACAGCTTTATGATGGCTTTAATATTAACCCAGCGTCAGTACATGCTGCTTCTTTTTGCTTTGTTTAGGCCTTTACCATCTCTTTCACTTTCCCTCTTCCTCTCAATAATGTTTATTACATAAATGCTTTTGCCTTTTTTTTTCTTGCCCCCCGCCACACCCACCCTTTAGTTTTGGCAGATTTGTCTTTTTATGGGGCAAGCCTACAGCTTAGGCTTAAAACCTTATAGAAGACAATTTCCAGCATTTCTAGAGTGCTTAGTAATGTCTAGAGCTGGCTGGTATCTTATACCCTATATATTGTGGCTCTTCAGACTTGTTGGTCTTAGGGACTGAGGCTGTGTAGTTTGCAAGCACAAGGAAACTTCTGAAAAGAGGGGGTCTGTGTTTCTCCAGGCTTCTAAATTAGTGCTTGTAGGGAAGTTCCTGCCTTTATGCATGCAACAATATCACAGATTCTTGAGCTGATTCTGTAATTTTCAAGCTAACAGTAAAATTTAGGTTAAGTGGGTACTACAGGATGTGAAAGGTTTCCTGTATACTTGCTCCAACAGCGAGAACTGTGGTTCTATGTAAGAGACTAACAGGTATTTTGAAAAACTACCTTTTTCTCCTATGAAAAGAGCACCTTTTAAAATATGAAGTAGTAGAGTCAATTAGAAGGAAAACGGTGAAGAAATGTGCAGGTTTAGATGGGAAATATCTCTCCTAAGCATATTAGCAGGATGTATATATGGAGATAGGACCTCCTGCAGGCGAGTAGTGGTCTTACCAGTGAGTCTGTTAAAATACCACCTGCTTTGCCTGGCAGTCTCTGATATTCAACAACTTTATTTAGATTTCCGTGTTTGGGACAGTGCTTGAATATTGAAAATGAAGGGGAGATCAAACTTAAAATAACTGTAGAAGAACTAGAGATGTGCAGAAGTTTCTTGCCCTTTTTAAATTTTTTTTTTAATTTTTTGTTTTGTGTTTTGTTTTTGTTGTGGTGATTTTTTTGTTTTGTTTTGTTTAGTGGGGACAATTTCTACCTGGCTCTTGCAGTTTTCTGAAAGCAGTGCATTCAAAACAACCTGTCTTTATTTGGCACATTTGTGCTAGTGAATCTGGCATGCTACCTTGTTATCTGGCGTAATGCCATCCCAACAGATGGACAGCAGTATAGACAGCTAGGAGACCATGTAGAAGCATCAGTATGTGTGTTGAGGGCAAGATCCCCTAGCCAGAAGTGTTGAAATGCTTGTCTGTCCTGTGTTTTTGCACTTGTTGTTAAGATGATGTACCAGCCCTGAGTGGAGTTAGCTGCATTGGTGTAAGCTAATCCTTTGCTTCCAAGGCAGGAGTCACTCTGTCCATTCAGAATTTGGTTTACTATTCTACCAGGTGTTTCTGTGGGAACTCTGGGGATTCCTGAAGAACACAAATGCTTTCTACATAGCAAATAAGTATGATGGGGGCAACTTTTAAAGTAATATATTCAATAGCCTTAGAGAACAAACAGAGCTCTATCAATGGTGACAAAATGAGAGAGGTCAGTGACTGAGTCCAGTTCTACCCAATTCATTGCACCAATATTTCTGCTCAGCCTGTCTGTAGGTTGCCACAGAAATTAATTGTTAGACTTCTCTGGACATCTTTCATGCTGTTTGTCTTTGCCTGAGGAGACAGCATTTTCCCAGTGGGACACACAAAACCACATCTGTTAACATTAGGTGCTTTTGTAGATTCAAGTAGTTACTTGTCTTTTATTTCATAAATGCAGTCAAAGGAGAAGAATGGATTCATCTAATATGTAGTCTCAAGACTGAAAGGAAAGCCATATTTCCATAAGATGATGGCACTTGTTGAACTCTTATCAGCTTTAAATTTGGGATTCAGCCAGTGAATATTTAGTTTAGGAATGACCACTTTTGTTTTAGTTCAAATCTGCTTCAGGGTGCTGTAGTGTAAACTGAAAAAACCCTGCTCATAACTGAAATGAGCACTTGTTTGTAAATATCTTGCTAACTAAATTGGTTTAAACTTACCAGGGTTAAATTGTAATCACACTCTAAATATAGGCTCTCTTCAGACTCCTGCTTGAATTTACTTCATTTAAAGAACTGGCAACCATTTCAGAAGAGTTGTATGGTATTTTTAAAACCATGCAGAAGACACTGATAGAATGCTATGAGGCAGCCTGCAAGGGATTGAGTCTGCAGTTCAGAGGCCTGAACAATTGTGAGAAAAGGCAATAAATTTTTAAAGCCAGTGCTGTATGTTTCATACTTGGAAAATTATCTTTGCAACCATAAAGAATTTGTGTTTAGAGTTCTCTTTTCCATTAACAAAGTCTTAGATTCAGCTTTTAGCTGAAATACTTTCACGTGAAAAAAAAATCTGTCTTGCTGTAGGTGGTTAGATGAGCATTTAGTCAGAGGTCTCCTGGGGTCATGGTCTGCTTTGGTATGTACTTATCACATGATAGCTCTTCCTCACTTTGTCCTAACAGATATTTTAGGACAACTTTGCATGAAATACTTGTAATTACAGTCTTCTAATTTTGACAAGTAAAAATAGTCTTGAGATGTCAATATTCACATTTGCACATAAGCAATCCAGCAAATGAATCTATTTCCTTTAAACATTTTTAGGCATAACACCGAGTATCTCCTGTATTAAATGGCCATTGGCAGTCTGAATTGCAAAGGGTCCTGCAGATAAACCAGTGACGTCACCAGTCTGGGTTTACGACCATGTTTGTTGGATGAAATATTAAATGAATTGGTCCCAGTTCACTTCCAAATAGGTATATGTGTGTAGGTAGCAGAAATGTCTGGCCTACATCCAGCCTTGCTTTTCTTGGAAGAACTGAAGATTGTTGAGACATCTGTTAGACTGGAGAAGAGAAGGCTCGGGGGATCAGATCAATGTATATAATCATCTGAAGGAAGGATGCAAAGAGGATATAGCCAGGGTCTTTTCAGTGGTGCCAATGACAGGACCAGGGGCCATGATTGCAAACTAAAACACAGGAGGTTCCCTCTGAACATCAGGAAACTGTTTACTGTGAGGGTGACTGAGCACTGGCACAGGTTGCTCAGGGAGGTTGTGGACTCTTCTTCCTTGGAGATATTCGAAAGCCCTCTGGACATGGTTCTGAGCAATCTGCTCTAGGTGACCCTGTTTGAGCAGGGTGGGGTTGGACAAGATGATCTCCAGAGGTCCATTCCAGCCTCAGCCCTTCTACAACATGAAGCTAATTGTGAGGTGCTCAGGATCAAAGCATCGATGAGCAGCTGAAATGTACTCTCAGAGGGTCATTGGTTCTCTGTTAGTGCTATTAGTCTTTTTTTATTTATTTTTTTTTTTTTTATTCAGGTCATTCTGTGAAGGCACAGGAGAAAGCTGTACTTGTGGTCTCTCTGATCACCCTTTCCAAGTGTCCCAACTCCCAGTATGGGCCTGTTTGGGTCTATCCTAGTGAGAGGTTTAGATCTTTGCATGATAATAGCCTCTATTCCAGTTTCTCTCCATGTAGAGTGCCTTGCTCCCTACTCTATGATCCCCTAGTGTACACATATCCATGCAGATTTCTCTACTTTCACTCTTTGGATGCAGCTTTACATTCTCCTTATCACAGTTCAGTCGGTTTCCCTCCCTCATCACACCACCATTAACAGAGTTACAGTGGTGGGCTTAGCAATACTGGAGACCTGCTAGAAGCTTTCCCTGGAAGCCTGCTATGTGTGCTTTATTAGGTTTTATAAGGACGTGGTGGTGGTCACACTGGCTTCAAGCAAAGGTCCGCCTGTCTCAGTAGACTTTCCCCAGTAATGCCTGCAGGTGGGTTGCGTAATGAAGAGTAAGAAGAGTGCAGGGGTGTGTGTGGTACTTCACCATAATACTCCTCCATCTCTGTCTGGCTCACACTCAGCTTGACATGTTTTCTGTGGCCTTACTGACCCTCATTGGATTTGTCTTTCAGAGACTTACCAAGTTTCTCTGCCACCTTCTAGTATCTGCAGAATCATTTGGCAAGGAGTTGTTTCTTCTCCATGGTGTGGAGAACCACATCTTCACATATTGATCCTAGCTTTTTAAATTTTTTTTTTCTATCTCTATTTTTCTAAAGGGAGAGAGATTGAGACAATGGGAGACAAAATGTCAGTGATTCCTGTCCCTACTGTAGTGCTTGTGATTTTACAGGCCTGTGTTACCTTGTCCTCCCTCAGTTACCTTTTTTCTAGATAGAATTACTCTGAATAGTGATTTCCAAATGAAATTATCATCTGTTTGTCAAGGTTCTTATCAAAAATGTGCAGAAAAAGGTTGAAAATGTAGAAAACTTGAATATATCCAGGAACTGGGTGTATGTGAATGCAAACACTCCTTTTGTTCTGCTCTTTTCTCCTCCCACCCCCTTCCTCTTCTTCAGGAGATCTTTTTATGATGCCTAGGATAACTTCTTTCTGTGTAAGTTCTGACTGAGACTTGGGAAGAGCCTCTTCCAAATTAATAGTCACTATTGTTCTAATTGCTTTTGTATTGTTAACCCAGAAATGTCTTATCCCTTGCTATATTTTAATTTCCCGCTGAGTCTTTTTAACAGGGAGAGTTCAGCTTTGAATCTCTGTCTGGCCAGATAGAACAATGCCATGCAGATAAATTCAAGGTGGAAATAGTATTGCATCCCACCTTTTACAGAGTTGTCCTTTTCTGGGTACATGATTTGACATGATGATGAACTAGACAGGAATACTCTTTGCCTACAGTAGACTCTACACCATTACTTGCAGTGAGAATATGATCATTTGTATATCCTTAAACCAAAAAGAGAAACCACTTAATTAAGTATAGTCATCTGTACAGACCTGCAGGGCACCAATTTGATTTCATCCCAAGTCCACTTCAATTCATAAAGCTCCATATACAGTGGGACCAAATATGCAGTAGAGTACTAGTGCATATTAATTTGCTTTAATACATGTATACTAAATATTAAATCTGAACAGCAGGCTATCAATGTATTCTTGTCCTTTACACTTTACATTTTAAATTATAATTAGCAGCAACAGGTGCGGACTAGATTCTCCCTGCAGAAAAAGAAAATGTGGTTGGATAGCTAGGAAGGAAAAGGAATGCAGGTATCAGAATGGTACATAAAGCATCTACAGTATAGATGTATGCTGGATTGGCTGTGGCTCTCCTGAGCCATCACACCTTTTCCGTTGTTTGTATGGAGTACAAAGATGATTCCATTAGAAAGATGGAGTGCAAGTCCTCCACACCAACCAAAGATGCTTTTTGCTCTTGCAGCATTCCTTTCATCTCTGTTACTTAATGATTGTTGGCTTTTCCCTTTGTGCTGTCTTCACTATCGTGTTAATGCAGCTGATAGTGAATGCTGTCCATATTTTTAACACCAGTCATTTTAGTTTTGGATTATCAAGCACCCAACTCACAGTGACTCCAGGATCAGACATTCAGCTGTGTGGCAGCAACGTGGGTGCATTGCAGTAGCTTTGATGCACTGGCTGGCTGTTTCATCATTTGGATAGCTTTTCCTATGTTTACCTCTGCCCTAATATGTGTCTAGCCTGTTAGACACTTGTAAATATGCCTTACTACACTTTTGGTTTTTAATCTGAGATTGAGTACAACTGGTTTTCTGTTCACATAGATTCATTCCGTGAGTCCTGTCTGCTTTGTTTTCTGATGGGAGATATAGCAGGGAATTCTAGGCAGAGGGTTTTGAGAAGATCGAGATCATCATATAGTTCAGAGGAACTAAATTGTCTCGGTTTGCCACTGCAGTGGAACAAATGGCAGAACTGCTAGCATGAAAGTATGGTGCCTAAGGTAACTCTATACTTGAGGCCTAACCTAGTGCTGTCCCAGGCATGCTGGAAACTGGAATTTGGATGCTGTCACTGTGTTAATGTATTACAATGATACCTGCGTAAATTGGTGGCTCAGTTTTCGAGTACCTTGGATTCTGCTGTCCTTGACAGGGAGAGAGATGGAAAACTTGTAGAATGGGGTCTCTAGGCCTTGTCTGGGTTCGAGTACCACCAGTCCCAGATATTTCAAAGGTCTTAAGTTAATTCTACAAAAGGTTTATTTTGTGAGATGCAGAAAACCAAAGCAAATTAGTAAGTGATAAGAGGATTTTATATTATCTTTTAAAGTCTCTTCTGGTTTTTGAGTTTCAAGGTGCCAATTAGATGATGATTTAAAGTGTGTTTTTTTTTGTGGTGTGTTGTGTGAGCTGTTTTGTGTGTGTATTTCTTTTTTTAGTTTTGTTGTTGTTGTTTTTTGCTTTTGTTTTTGTTTTTGTTTTACACTGCTGTTCTAAAGAGAAGTTTTGGGTCTCGCCTAACTGTTAACTTTTCGGAGCTGGAACTTCAACCAAAGCATCAAATATTGTAACTCTTATGACTGAAACTGTCAGAGCAGGCAAGACTGGGCTCTCTAATTGTCACTTTATTTATAAGCATGATTGATTATAGTAGGTCATCTAAAATTCTGCATAAATTTTAAATTATATGTGCCTTCATTCTTTTACAAAGTAGTGGAGAACATGTTTTTGAACCAGCTAACCTATTGAATATGTCCAGTGAACTGCCAAACGTGTTATACGTGTTAATCTGTTTGTACTCGCAAAGAGAGTGTATATATGCAGAGTATTAGAGTGTGAGCTCTCTGTGCATATTTGAAGATAAAAGATTGTTTCTTTGCATAAGGAATACTTTTATTTTACAGTGCATCAAAAGTAACCCTAACTAAGCCATATAAAGGCATATCACATCCTTCAGCTTCGTGACTCACTTATTTCTTGATTATACGCCAAACACAAATTTCAGTTCCTTGTGTTTTACTTACAATAACATTAGTGTTTAATTCTACAGACTCAATCAAAGCCACACTTAATATAAAGAAAACAAATTCTTTACTTTATAGCTGCATTAAATACTTTCCCCTAAAATGGTTTAGGGGGGTGGTTTTTTAATTTATGGATATTTTTTACAAAGCTAGAGACTTTCTTTTTGTTTTAGTACTCTGTATTTATAGTTGTAGAATGATCATTTTCTGGTTGATTTCACATTGAGCTCTCTCAAAACTAGTTGTATTAGTTCCATGCTCTTTAAATCTTTCTACCACTGCTGTTAGAATATATTATACTTTATATTCTTAAGCTATTAACTCTGAGTTCAGCTAATGATTTGTTGGTGGTTTAAGAAAGAGCATCTCGGTCATTTGTATTGGCATTAGCTTTTATTTTTTTAAGAATTGCAAATAAATAATTTTAGTGGGGAAAAAATAGGAAGGGGTTTGTTCCATGGGGCTTAGAGAGGATGAAAATGCATAATGGAGGGATCTTGACCTATTTTTAGTTTTGTTTTCCAACTTTACTTTTTTTTTTTTTGTCAAATTCTTGCATGGTGTTTGGTAGTTAATGATGATTTGCCTCTTCTTGGAGGGATAAAAAGGATAATTTTTGGTTTGGTTGATTGATTTTTAATTATTTTTTTCCCTTGGTACCTTGCCTCCAGTGTTTAAGAAAGTTTGCAATATACTTAAGGGGTGTTTTCATTGATCTTTGCACCTCATTCAATTTAAAGCTACAAAATCAGAGACTCTGAATGTCTCTGCAGGCTGCGGAAGTAGGGTCTGCTTCCCAGCAGGCATTGGAATACCTTAAGTCCCTGCTCAGCACAGGAACAACTGAGCAAGCCAGGCAACCCTCTGCAGAAGCAGAGCGCTTTTGGGTCCATGACCATGACAAGTAGGAGGAAGAAACCTGTCTCCTCTCAATAACTGAACCCTAGTCTGGATTTTGTATCAGGTTTTGAATGGGAGGCGTGGTGGGGTGGTAGTCAGAAATCACTACTTTCCTTTGCCTTCCTTTACCCAATGCATACACACTGACATATAGGAACAGAGAGTGGACAGAAGCTATGTTGTCGTAGCCTCTCCTGAAGGATGGACGTGACTATATGAGACTGACAGCTGGGTTTGGTCTGTGGGATGTTCTCTAGGTGGATGATGTAGAGGAAGTAAAATAAAGCAGGGATTGGAAGATGGGGAATGGAAAGAGGCCTCCTTCTCCATTCTCATATTGTGCTTGTTCATAAAGCTTCATTTGCTTCATACATGATGTGATCATGTATGACAACATTACACCTGAAATGGTGCAGGGCCCAATGTCCTCTAAGCATCCTCAATCAATCAATCATTGTATCCTAGGTTGGGACAGTACTGAGATGCTGCCTTGAGACTCGCCTAAGTTTATTGTAACTTGACTATGGATAGTAGCAAATGCGTCATATGGAGTTCCTTTGTTAAATGTGGCCTTGAATGCACTCCTGTGTCCAGTGCTTCATTTACCAGCTGCAATTTAACTTTTTCTCTTAGCTCCACTTTTGCTGCAGGACAAAATACCACCTCTCATTTCTTGCTCTGGGACTGACTGCTACTCTACTGCCTTATCCAAGTGCTCACCTTCCCTGTTTGTTGACAGGGCTCCTGTTTTCTAACATCTAGTTTCTTCTTTCTTCTTAACACCTGTGTATGCCCAGAGTGGTGTCACAACTTGGGGATGAAGAAAATAAATTTTTGATAGACGAACTAGTGCAGAGCTATAATGATCCACAGACTTGTCTTTCCTTTCTGCTCGAGGAATTGAATGTGGGGGATCTTGTTCAGGCTTGTGATAATGGTTACTTGCTGAATATGTGCTTCTATGCAACAGAATAACCTAGATATTTATATTTATTGAATACTTCTACTTCATTATACTTGGACTGAGCTGGTGCATGTGTGAAAGTCATGTAAGAGCACAGGTAACCAAATCAAAGGTTTCATCTCAAATTCATTGTTGCTGAGAATATTAGTTTGAGGAGTGTGGTCTGAAGGACAAAACCTCTAAGTTGTGACACAAACTGGAGAAGATTTTACAGTGAAAGGTCAGAAGAGCACACAATGAAAAGGTGAAGTCAGAAGGGAGAATGGGCTGTTGAAAGGTCTTACTTTTGGCTGATGGATTTACAGGCAGGCAGAGCAAATGAGCAAAAGATGATAGTGTGCTTTACTGCAGCCTGTGTTTTGGTACCCTTTCTCATTAGCAGAAGAATAATACCATGAAATGCAGGTTTTCTGCTGAATTCTTCCAACATCTGGATCTAAGTATGTCTGGGCAGGATTTTTATCATCACCTACCATATCCTGCTTCTTTTGAAGGGGTATGCTCTTCCTTTCCACCTGCTGCAAGTATCCTATGCGTGATGAACATGTACCCAAAGTATGTATATGAAGTTGCTGTGTATTGACTTCCCACTGTAATCAACTCAATAAAAGGTTACAGCTTTTCACCTGTATGGGTTTTTTTTTCCATCCTCCAGGTGACTACAGGGGTGATGTTGGTGCAGGTCTTCCTTTCTGTCACATCTGTAAACTCAAATATACATTTTTAAACCCCATAATACTGTCATAAAAGAAGCTTTGCAATGAAATCTTTTGAATTGGGAAACATTTGAGATATCTAGCTCTGCCTTCCAAGGTCACTAAAGTTTTTAAGTTATTTTCATATTTTC
This sequence comes from Patagioenas fasciata, assembly GCF_037038585.1. Lineage (NCBI taxonomy): Eukaryota > Metazoa > Chordata > Aves > Columbiformes > Columbidae > Patagioenas > Patagioenas fasciata. The sequence goes on along the minus strand of NC_092521.1, from coordinate 98,521,769 downwards.
ATATTAGATATGTGTAGATATGGATCTAGTCCTTATGCTCTTCCAGGGCTTTGTTAAGCATACTTAGGGCAGATTGCCGAAGTAGAGCCACCAAGAGTTTGCTACTCCCATACAAAAATGTTGCTGTAGGTGATTTGTCAATGGGAGAAGTTACTACAGTGCTGTTTCCTGGAAGCACTGAAATCTATTTTATAACTATAATTTCCCCACTTGAGCAGTTTCTAGTCTTAGTACCATGTTTTGGGGTGTGTGTGTGTGTGGTTTTTTTTGGTTGGTTGGTTGGGGTTGGTTTGTTTGTTTGTTTTCTCATATTATTACATCTGGATGATACCTTTTGTTAAGCATCCCTCACAAAGTATCCACTATCACTCCAGGAATAAATAGAATAGTGTATGCAATCTGGTGTAAGTGTAGAGGTAACTATCCTGAGTAAAAAACTGAAAATGGAGTGGAATTGGAACACTACATGCTTTGCTGCCTGAGTAGCCTTTTGCAACCAGGACATCAGCAGAGGTACCAAGGCAAATAGCAAACAATAGTAGAAGGGGAGAAATCAAGGGAAAAATAAGGTGGAGAAGGGAGATTTTTGTGGGAGTAAGAGTTTACTTTTTGTTGCTGTTGTTGAGTTCTTTTCACAAGGATAGACTGGTGAATCACAAAGCAGATGTGGGGAATTGTGGTAGAGAAAGAGTTTTTGCACTGTTAGAGGTGAGAAGGTGTGAAAGGACAGAAAGAAAGCCAATGCTTGTTGAATATAGGGTCCACAGTTCATAGGTTGGCAAGAATAGGCCCATGGAGAGTTTTTTCAACAAGTAAGCTGGTTTTGATCTAAATTCCATAATGAAGTGAAAGCCAGTGGGATTGTCTAGCACTGCCAAATCCAAGCTCATGAGTTTTCTCTCCCTTTTCTATTACAATATCTTGAAATAGGCCTAAATGTCACAGAAGTTGCAAAAATAATGTTAAGTGATTTTTTTTTTTTTAAAACTCACTTTATTCTTTTCATCTAGATTTGTCAAATTTCAGCTTTCTCTGAGACCTTGCAGAGCACCAAAACCAGCAGAAATACTTATGCTCACGTAGTCTGTAATATCTTAATTCAGTCTGGCAGATTCAGCTCAGATATTATACTGATGACTTTATAAATATGTCACGTCACAAATTGTTTGCCAAAAGTACTACTTTTGTTTCTCTCTTCAATTTATGCGGAATTTTTCATCCTCTTTGATGAAGGCAGGTATGTTTCTTTTTTTTTTTTTTATATATGTATATAGAGAGAGAGAGATTGTCATCTATAGCACAGATTTCTGATGGTCTATATTTAACAGTCAGCCTCTGCAGGTTCAGAGTGAGACTATGGAAGTGTGCAATGGCCTAATGGTCCCTAAGCTATCATCGATAATGTTGATCTATATTTGTTTGTTGTGTGTGTTTTTTTTTTTTTTATAACATTAGTGCAGGCAGCATGCTGACAGAATACAGGCGCCTTCACAAGCTGTCAAGGTAGTGAATCTTTATATAAATGGGACTGTCATGTAGTTATATAGTTCTGTAGTGGCACATCTAGAGAGAGGGGCGATTCAAACGCGAAGCGATTCTGACTTTTCAGCAAAGATGCTGTGCATAAGACTCTCTGCAGAGAGATTTTAACTAGAACATCAAAGTCAACTTGCTGCTTTTAATTGTCTCTGGAACAGTAGTGATAACAAATCACAATGAAGATAAACCTTTTTCTTTGTGTGTGTTACATCACATAGCATCTGTTGTCCCTAGTTTCCCATTTTGACCTCTGTTTTGATAGAAAGCCTCCTAAAATCCATGTACAAAACCCTGGCAGTAGTTAAATCTCTTAGGACAAGCTGTGTGTACCTTTCACTGATCTTGTACTGAATACATTAATTCCAAATGTATTTTTGGCAGAGGCGCAAAACTTTTGATTGTGAAAAGAAGTTAAACCACTTGCTTCATTTAAAAGAGAGAGACAAAAAAAAAAAAAAATTCCATGGTAACTTAAAAATCAAGTACTTTGCTCTTTGTCTGTTCTGATTTCTCTTTGAAATAAAACCCTAGATCCCAAGATGTGTATCTTCTGGTTCAGCAGTATCTCTATTTCTCAAGTACAGGCTGCTTCCCAGCCTTGCAAACTAAAGAGGATTTGGGAACCCAGAAGACCTGGATCATCTGTGCCAGTTGCAAGATGTCACAGAGCTTTGGATTCTATTGTAGTGCAAAGAATAGGGGCAGAAAAAATACTGATGTGCAGGGCAGACAGCACTGACTGAGTTAATTTAGGGGCTAGAAGCCAGTTTCTGCCCTGATTTTTGCACCTTGCTTACCAGTATGGCTGGTGAAACCACACTGCTCCTGGTACTTCGTTGTGCCCCATAGTCAGAGAGTCCCGGCTTGTGCTGAGCCTTCTCTGGCCCACAAAGCTGGGTGTCACCACCTCCATGGCAGCAAGCCTGCAAGCTCTGAAGTCCCTGACTAAGGGTGTGATGTGACTGTGGAAACAGTTGCCATTAGGCATTGCTGAGGCCAGAGGATTTAACAGGATTAAACAAGGGATTGAACACTTTTGTATAAATAACCAGAATATTCAGAATTATAGTTGTGAGTGCTAGCAAAGATTTTTATTTGGATATAAAAACCTCAAGCTTTAAGGTTTAACTTTTAGGAGTCATGACAAACACCCCCTCTAAGGGATGACATATCCCGAATCTTATCTTTAGCAGGTTTTCTTGCTGCTTTTTCTAAGATACTTGGCACATGGCTTAGGCCAGAGACAGGATGTTAGAATAGTTGGGTCACAGGTAAGATTCTGTCTGTCAGTGTTTATCTGTCTCCAACGGCTTCCTCTACTCTTACTCACCGTGAAGACTAAGAAGTGATTTTGGTATGTATGTTTATTTGCAAAGCATTATCCAGCATTACTAAGGAGACGTGCATGTGAGCAAAGCGTACATTGGCACAAGCCCCTCTTGTTAGTTGGACAGCAACAACGGATGCTCACTGACTGTACTTGTTGTTCCAGGAATTGGGCATCTTCACAGAAACATGTCAAAGGGTGGCAAGGAAAAGAAAAATCTCACCTTTCATTAGGTTTGCTTCTGTGGGCTGAAGTTATGACTCAGCTTTCAGGCATGAGGAACACCCATGGTACCACACCTCCCTGGCAAAGCCAGGTGCATGAGGCTTATTCTTGAGGGAAACACTGGAAAGGCACTCATTCTCCATGCCTGAACATCTGGCATTGTTACCTCAGGCATTTTTCTGTCCAGCCCTGTTAGTAAAATGTTGTCATATAGAGTTGCTCTCTTGCTTGCAATAGCAGCACATAAGATAAAGCTGTGACCTAAAGACCTTAACAAGAAGATGCACAGACTTTGAAAGCAAATGGGCTTTAGTCATTGGTGCCCAGTTCTTATATCTTTGGTGCAACTGAAAAATTTCCATCATCCCTTTCCCAGTTTGTATGTGTGAAACCGAACACACCCAGGGAAATGAACTACTGGAGACCTCTGTATAATCTAGAAGCAGAGTTAGTAGTAGGGCTGTACCTGTTATAGCCTGCTGCCCTTAAAAGAAACAAGCAATGCTCTTCAGGATTTCACATGTGCAGATGGGCTCCCAGATCTATTTCTTCATGTTTGGTTTGTTTCTGATGATCTTCTTTTGAGCTAGGACTCATTGTGGAAGTACTAAAGTATCACAAAAACATGCACTTTGTAGGCTTGCCAGACAGATTTTGTGCTTTTAATCAGTTAAAGCAAACATCTGGTTCTTTGAGAGATGATTCTGCTAGCTCCTGAACTGTGAACATGGGCCAAATGTCCTCAAACTAGGTGGAAAAAGACTCATAAATGGCAGAATTAATGAGATCCTATAGTCTGAGCCAAGGCTCATTGACTTGCTAGATCCTATATAACCAATGATTTAAGCAGCATGAATTACAGAGGCACTATTAGTGCAAGTTGCAACTTTATTATGCCTGGTATAATTTGCTGCATTTCTTAATCCTTCATTTAGTGAAGGATGCTTTGAGGCTAGAAAGTTCTCTGGAAAGTGCTAAGCAAGTGAAATGCTGTGATTCCTACTAAAAGTCTGATTTCAGGCAAAGTTATTCCTGTGTAAGACAAGAACGGGTCCAGTCATATTTTTTTCTCTTCTGTTCTTGTGAATGAGAAAGCAAATATATTGCAGCGTTTAGTATTAATATATATGCAAGAGTTCTACCTGCCTGCAAGATCAGGGAGATGACTTACACCGCTGCTTGTTCTCCTATACCACGACTGCAAATTCCACACTCCTTTCTTTTTCTTTAGTCCACTGAGATCTTTAGTTAGGTGTCTGTGACAGTCCATAGGTAAGCTACACTCAGATAAAAAGCTCTTTCTTTCGTTATCCCTGCTCACAGCAAAGTCTTGGGGAACTTAACAAGACTTTTATTTTTTTTTATTTTGCTACAGTGCATGCTACTGTACGTTATAGTGTATCTTCAATGCCAAAAGGGACATCCATTGAGATCTAAGCATATTTCCTTTAATGTAGCTCTTTGCAAGCATACCTACTTATTCCTGTCATCTTTATCTGTTCTCTCTGCATGAGAAGGGAATGCAAATTTCCCTCTTTTTGCAATTCAGGAATTTTTAACCCTGTGGGACAGCACAAAAATGCACCCTTTGGGACAGCTAATGACTTTGTTCTGTTACTCACATGAAAAGCTATTTTACCTGACTTCAGACTTTTTTTTTCTAGGAGATGTTCATTGTAGTAAAAATGGCAAATAATGGAAACATTTCTCTTCTGTGTGGATTAATTAATGGACCCGGCCTCCCAGTTAACTTCATTGCTGGGAAGTAAGGGGAGTATCCAACTTGCAGAATTATGCTGTGATTAGCAGCTGAAAGATAACTCCCAAGTGGGCAGTTTCTTTGTCCAGTTGAACTACTTCCGAAGTGGGAAATCAGGCGTTGACTTTATTTCTTATGTAAACCTGGCTAGGAGGTTTCTAGCCAGAGCACATTTTGTGCACATTTTCTTATTGTCCATGTTAGTTGGCGGCGTGATGTTAGCCAACAAAAGGGTGCAAATAGTTTCCTAATTGGATAGTCAGACTCTAATGCATCAGACTCATATTTTATCTCTGCTAATGTCTGATTCTTTGCAGTTTCATGTTCATTTCAGATTTCCCTGGGTGTACCTTTCTGAAAACCTCTTTCTTCCCCTTGTCCAGAAGTGTCTGCAAGAGCTCTGCCAAGGGCTTGATTTGCTGGATCAGACATTTTGTGTTTACAGATGTCCAAGAGAACCCCTCCGGTGAGGTGGTGCAGGCAGGTGAGGCTCAGGGCTGCAGCTCCTTAGACCTTTCAACTACATGGACTGACCTGTCTAGTGCAAATGTGGTTCTGTGTCACATGGCTGTCACACTTCCCATTTCAGAACTCAGCTACCTGCAAGAATTTTTGTCCTGGTCTTTCCAATGCAGTGTGGGCATGCCCTGACTCAGAAAATCAGCAACTTTTTTTTTATTATAAAGCACGATACTAAGTCCATTGGCTGGTTTTATGCTTTTACAATCATTTATGAGATTATATAAGTAAGAAACTTTCCTGCTTGGTTGAATACTTAAGCAGATATGTTCTCCTGTAGTTTATAATGCTAAAATTGTTAGCCGATATTCATGAGCCTTGCACACAATATCCAAGTTCCTTGGGTAACATGTCCTGTAGTTCACATAATACAGTGCACTGATATTTATCATATTTCAAGGTGCATGAACTGGTATCTCTATTCTACCTGTGAAAACATATGCACAGCTATGATATCTTTGACCATTAGTGCTAAGTGAGGCAAAATGAAGCTCCTCCACACATTTGTGCAGGGTACCACCAGTGACAGAACTGGAACTGAGAGCTAGGCTCTTGCAGTTTGTGGGGTATTCCAATTCATATTATCTTAGTTATATTAGGTGGAGACTAAGACAGACATATTGAAACTGAATTAAGCCTTTGAAGGATTAGAAGTAGTAATTATAATCATTCGATTGTATGCAACTTAAAACAACACCTGTGTACTTCTTCAGCTTGTGATATGTTACATCTGGTACATTATGCCAGTTCGGAATATTTTGTTTTGTCTTGTTCAAGGCTTCAAAATAAAAATAAAAGGCTTCCAAAAACTTTTTTTTTTTTGTGAACTATCCTGTGAAGTTCATGGTGACACATACCAATTTAAAACTGATTCTTTTTACACTGGTATGCAGATCCATATAAGCATGACCAGGGAAGCCGAGAACTTGCTGCTGTCAAACTTCCTTGAGACCTTGCTGGAGGCACAATGTGCTTTTCAGTATCTCCAATATTTCCAATAGGAGAACAGATGTGGTTAGTCAGAAGGTCCTCACAGCTGATTACTTGAAGTGGTTAAGAAAATGACAACATTGCTATGGCAATTTCTGAGCTTCTTGACCAAGACAGAGTTCATTGGCTGGGCTGAGAGTACTATTCCATGTCAAGTAGATAGAGAGGAAAAGGATAAAAATCTGCCTGTCAGGTGGGTTTAATGCAGAACAGGGAGTGTAGAACTGGGGGCAAATTTAGCATGCTAGGAAGCAGACATGAAGCTTGAGAAGCAAATGACCATAGAGACAGCACCTTGCTGTCATGAGATCCAACAGAGTTGCGGGTTTTATCTACAGCAACCACTGCGTTGGCCTAATTCTCCTGCCTTATGCTCATGATGTTAAAGGAAGAGAATGAAAGGGAAGAGTGTAGCTGTCACCTTCCATTTGTTGGTGTGCCTAAAGGTTGTAGAGGTGAGTGCCTGGAGGCTGGACATCTGGGGATTCAAGAATAGACAATCTTGGTTTTGCTGCTGCCCTTGGGCATGTCTCATTGTGAATGTCTGTGCCTCACTGGTCTGCCAAGACCTTTTTGCTTTATCTGTCTAATAAGTCTGCAGTGGAGGCACACTGCTTTTGAGTGTGTCTTACATGATAGCTTGGCAGACCTAGAGAAAGGTTTGAGGCTGAAAATTTGTGCTTTCTTTTGGGGCTGTATACACTAAGGTCCGCACTTGGCTCAAAATCACGTTTGCCATAAATCTTCCTCTTGAACATTATTTTTTCCCTTTTTCTGATTGTTTTCCAGATGTGGCCCTGCAACACTGCTCTCCATGTATAGTGCATTTCCTTACCTCACTGCCTTATTCCTGACTTCTTAGTTCCCGAGCACATATATGAGTGGAGGATTTATCTCCGATCCCTTCTATTGTTAAACTGGGAGTGAGCTTTCAGGTGCTTATACTTACCCTGCTTGTAGCAGATTCTCAGAGGTCAGTGACTTATCTGATATGATGGAGGAGACTATATAAAATGTGATGTATAATCTCATCTGTCAATTAAGTTTAGACCTTATCTTTTACACTGGTAAGTGAAAGCCACTCATCTTTTAATCATAATGCTGATAAATATGGGGAGCCTTGCAGAGATGGTAAGTTTAAATACTAAGGGTCTGCCCTAAATTATTTGCCCTGATAATTAAGTTTTCTCTGCTGTTTGAAGTACATACCCAGAAGACATTACATGTAACCCAAAACTGAATATTTGGAGGTTGTCTACAAGCCAGATATATAAAAAACATGGAAAAGGGTAAATGTGTCCAACTAAGAGTTCAAGATCTGGTAAGATTTAGAGATGTTGGGGTAGGAGGTGGATGTGCATATTGGAACATCGTTTATCTTGGCTGTTGCTCATGCTCATATTTTTTTCAAGTATTTTAATCAAATTTTATTAATCTTTTAATGTCACTCTTATCACAGAATCATAGAATAGTATGGGTTGGAAGGGATCTTCAAAGGTCATCTAGTCCAACCCCCCTGTACTCAAATGTGATTTTAAAATATGGTGTATTTAATGCTTTTAGCCTCATTTCCCTGTGTTTAAATGATCTCTAAACAGTATAGAGTATTCATGTATTTATTAACAATTATTTGAAATTGTGTTGATCTGTAGATTGTTCTCAAGCAGCTTGTTATGACTACACACAATACAAGATTTGAGCTGTGTCAGTTACTCTGTTTGAATTAAACTAGTGCTTGGAATCAGAGTTTGGGTGCAGATACTTGCAGTTTCAAGCCCCAAATTTTATTTCCACAAACATTTCCTAACATTCAGATTGTTCCTGCCAAAGGGTTTACTTGCTTAACTCTTCACAGAAGCAGCTGAAAATATTTGCTAATTGTTCCTACTGTAGTAGTTATTTTGGAGATATCATACTATTTCAGTTAACTGCAGTCTTATTTTTACATGAATAATTAGAAAAAGAAAAGCAGAGACTATACCTGGTCTTGTGTCTGTGAAGCACATGGAGAGCCTTCTTCTAGAAAAAGGAAAAATAAACAGCAAGTGGAAGATAGCACTGGTTTAGTGACATTGCGGTAAACACATTCATATGAGTAGGGATTTCTAGAAAAAAATAATCTTATACATAAGGTGATTAAGACAAGTAAACCCAGCATTGCTTCTTTGTTGTTAAACAAAGATGTTATTCTTGCACTTGTAAGATTTAGTAAGACATTAAGCATGTGTGCATGATGTCAAGATATTGGCTCTAGCATGTGTTCTTACAGCCTTTATAGTTTGTGATGACATAATTAGGTACATTCTGTGAAAGTAACTTGAAATGTTACTGTCTGTTCCAATGAATCAAATGCGTTTGGTCCGGGATATGTTGCTAGAACATTTGCACAGCCTTTTGTCTGGAGGCTTGAGGAGTTCTGAAGTGAAACCATCTTTCTTCTGCTCAGTGTGGTCACGTGTCTGCAGGTTTCCAAATGTTTCCAGCGTCCAGAGATGCTGTCACCAAGTGCCTGATAAAACCCCATGATCCCTGGCTGGAATGATTCTTTGGATTTCCTGGGCCAATGCACAGCTGTACCTCATTGCAGTTTGCAGGCAAACTGGTACTCAGCCTGGAACTGAATCTGCTGGCTTAATATTCAGAGGTACAGATCACCAGGCAGTACTTAGCTTGCTAAGCCCAAGCTCTCTTTTCATTTTTGCCGCTTGTCCTCTCTTGCAGATGTCTGAGCAACACTTGTAATTGGTTTACCCTTCGGTTTCCAGATCCTAGTTATTAAATACTTAGGACATCGCCATTCTTCTCAGGATCTCAAAGTACTTGGAGACTTTAATTCACAACACTTTCTGGAACATACTTAGGACATCTATTATATATTCATACAGATAATGACCTGTTGTTAGATTCCTAGTGTTCACTGTCCAGTGCCACCAGGAAAAAAAGATGAGCTGGGTCTTGGTTTGAAATCCAAGCTGAGTTTGTCAACGTATATTATGTCATGCTGATAATACACGTAATAACAATGCACCCTGCCTCAAAAAAGCTGTCTCTATAAGAGCTACATTTCTGTAAACCAGCAGTTTTTGAGACAGAGTGAACAAAACAGTAGTAATTTGCAGTTGAGGTCTTTCATCAGTCCAGAATTATTCTAGCTGTATCAACTCCATTGTTGCTATAAATCAATTCTTACTTCTGCTCTGTGGTTGTGCTCAAAATGAGCAAGACTAGTTGTACATGTTCTTCTTTTTTGAAAAAAATTAAAAAATCAGTGTTTGGACTCAGCAGGGTCTCAATGCTGAACTATTTATAAAAAAGTAATTGTGGTTAGATTTCATAATATAAAAGCTTGCAGTGGGTGGTGAACTAAAGTGAGGTGTGTGTGTGTGGTGCTCCCTGGATCCCAGAGTAACGACTAGTTCAAGCTGCTTTTTCAAGCATGCTGCCACTTAGCTGAAAATGTAAAAAATGCCAGAATGTGCTCTGGTCCGGACTTGGCCACAGTGTTTTTCTCTCTTTCTCAGTAACTCAGCTGGCCTTGTGCATGTCTTCGGGGTGGAAACTTACAGCTTTTGCTGGGCTCTCCAAAAAATCTGCAGCGGGGAGTTTTGTGCGTTTTTTAAAAGCCATGGTGGTTGTACCAAAACAGCTGGGCCCCGCACACAGAAGTTTCCATCCCAAGTCCCGCGCTGATCTGCTCAGAGCTCTGCAGATGAATCACTTGCCAACTGCCGGGAGGGACTTGTGGTGCTGAACTTGAGTCATCAGGATGGATGATCATGCTTGGAAGGTGGTCTCTCTATGGGTTGTGGTGAGAGGCCGTGACTCAAGCTCCAGCTTCAAGTCACCTGCTGGAAGAGCTGCCATCTCTCTCTCTTGAGTGAGCTTAAAGCACGTTTGATCACCCAGATCAGGCACCTAACATGCCTCATATGGCTCTCTTTCCTAGAACTCCTTTGGAAATTGATAGGATTCAATATAGATGTCCAGCTTTCACATGCATGGAGCCAGATGAATGACCAGAGTAGAAGTCTGAACATGGCCCTGCAACCTAGGGTAATAAACAGATGTACAAAGAGGAACGTAATTGTGGGGGAAGTGAGAGCAAGGGGTGAGTAATATCATGTGGCCGCTCTGTGAGACAGGCACACACCCTGCCAGCATGCTGGTGGTTTAATTCACTTTCAGTTAACAGTAAAGCACCTGGTAAAAAACAGAGGGGTAAATAAGTGTCTGGAGGGGCATGCCAAAAACTCTGCCTGGGCCCCAGTCAGCCCTTCTTCATCTTTTGAAATCTATTGTGCTGTACTCAAAACAGTTTCATGTGTCCACTGACTACAGTGCAGTTACTGGCTGAGGACCTAGTTTTGAATCCAGAGAGAGCTTCAGAGAAGTTTGCATCTGGATGTCTGTGACTTGGGGTCCTCTCTAATGATCAGTAACAACTCTACTTTCTGGTCCTCAGCTGCAATAGCATACTGATTTAAATTTAGTCACAGCAGAAAATAGTGTCTGAACTACCTCTTGTTTCTTTGCTACTTACATAGGGGTCCGTGTGTACTTGATGAGTCTGTGGCTTTCTCCTTTCCTTGATCTCTAACATAGCAATAAAACACAGCTGGGGTTCTCCTTCACCTTCCCCAAGCCACACAGGCAAAGAGAACAGATCAGAGAAGGACCCATGGGCCAGCAAAACTAACCAGAGGATGAAGAGGGAGATTTCCGTGTCCTTTGAGAACATCTGGTATGGAGTTGTCTTCTCCTGGCAGTTCTCTGTGTGACAGGGCTGGTCAACACAGTCCTGAATGCAGACCTGTGCCTCAACAGCCTGGCTGAGCCCATAGTGGTTTGTTTTGAGAATGGTTGTCCCATCTGCTCTATGTTTACTTTAACGTGGAATAATGTTTGCGCAGGAAGGAAAGTTGATGTTTTAAAATAGTGTGGCTTCAAATTCTCATTTTATAAAAGACAGGTAGAGAGGAGAGGGAGCTGTGGCATCTTTGAAGCAGTAACTTGCATGCAGCTGGTGTGTTTGTATTTGTGCAAGGAGCTATTCCCTGAAGTGCCTGCCTTGTCTGACTGTATGTCTAATATAATTCTCTGAAGGCTGACCTCTGCTTTCAGCACAGAATGCTGTGGGATTACTGCTGTAGCTGAAATATTCCATGCATCCAAGTGTCCCGCTCGCGGAGAAATTTGCTAAACATGTTCTCACTGTGGGAATGCTCCCAACTCTTTCAATTGTTAAAAAGATATATTGCTTCTCTCATCCTTAGATCATCCTTTGGCCCACATAGGATTGCTATTACTTGCCTTTCTAAATTTAGCAATGTTAGACACCTCAAATTATGAATTTAGTGCTTAACAAAACTGCTACTCAGAGGAGAAAAAAAAAAAGTATTTTTCTCTCCTTCATAATAGATTCTGTTCAAAGTGCTGTCATTTGATGAAAAATGTTTTCTTTAAGCCATTAAAAAGAACGGAGAAGTGTGCCAGACAGCCTCACTAAGACATGTTGGCATGGAACAGGACATGAAGAGAGAGAAGGGAAGAAAAACATGTGGAGCATTACTACTATTGGGGTGAGAAACAGTACCACTTCACACTGAGAAACTAACTGGACCTTGACCAAGGACACAGAAAATTGGCAGCGTTTTAGGTCTTAATACATACTTGGGGCTTTAATGATGGCTGACTGAAACCTGAGCATTGGTATAGAACTGATATATGAAAAGGACCTTTTTGGGTCTACTGTTTATTTTATTATAGCTTTAAATCTAAAATCAAGTATGAAACACACAAGAGGACATAAATATTTAAGCTACCATTTTCTACTTTTTAACTAGCAGATGGTGTGAAAAGTGAGACCTTTTAATCTGCGTATATGTAAATAAACTTCCTGTCTTTCTGGCTAATAAAATACTGCATGTGTGAGGTGCAATGCCATTATTTAATGGATCTTATCTCCATTCTTTGGTTTATGCACTTAGAATATTCTCTAGAGCTATGATAAATATGTGTGGGGGTTTCTGCCTGGTACCTACCTCTGCTTTGTCTGCTAGGCTCTTAGAATGCCCTGGAAACCTTCTTCCATGCAAAGTGTAGTAGAATGAATCTGAATAATTTACTGGTTTCCTGATACTTTGTTGTGAGTCCCCAAACACTGTCTTTGAGATCTTTCTGGTAGACATTGCTATTTCTGAATTAGTTTTTGAGTCTGGCAGTACTTTGTGTCCTGGGAGAGTGCTCCAGGCTTTTTCTTAATCCATTGGCTATCCACAGTGTGTATGAGTCAGTAGGTGCCAAGGCTCCCATTTAGAGCACGTGTTCTCCTCCCTCCATGGGAAATCCCGTGCACTGAGGGGTAAGACCTGCCCATACTGGCCATGCTGTTCCCTCCACTGCCAGTGAGTGATGGACACCGGAAAGTTTGTCCTCTGTTATAACATGGATGCAATGGGGTTGTGCCCTCAGGCTGAGAAACTGATGTGCACTGTGAGCATGTCCATGTGCCAGAAAATACTCCTTTCCTGGAAAGGTAACCCCTTTTTTTCTGAACACGTTGTTGGTTGTTGTTGTTTTGTTTTTTTTTTTCCTCCACTTTTAATTACCCCTCAGCTCTTAAAACAATAAGACTGGAAGCCTTTCATTGTCTTTGGAACTGCACTTAGTAGGGGAGTGATTTAAACCATCCAAGCATGAGATGCAGTGTAATCAGCATCTGGTCTCTTCCGTTTTGCCACCTGCGATGTATCTGTAGTAGCCCAAGGGGCTGTGTTCACACAACCATGCTGGAGTAGGGGAAGACCAGTTCTTCTCTGAGTGGTTGCCCATGTGCCTCTCGCATGTTCTTGTCCCAATGGCAATGTTAATGTTCCAGTGCAAACTCTGACTACCCTCTTTCCGTCTAGCACTCGGGAATTAATTTGGCTTCTTTACCTACACCAGTCATGGAGTTGAGTCTTCAATTCATGGCACTTCAGTTTGCTGTGTGGCATGGATTTTTCCCCCACTTTTCCCACACGTGCTTACTAGTTCTTTGCGTTTAACATTAAGATAATACATGACTTTTACAGCACTTTCCATTTTTTAGAGCCCAAACATGTTAGAAAAGAAGATAACGTTTAGGTAGTGTGGTAAGTATGTGACGTGCTAGGAATCACTATTAAATAGGGCTGTACTGCTTAGCTGTGGTTAAATAGATAGTTTACAGATGATCCCCCAAAAGATTCCATTTATGAATGCAGACGTTTAGGAGGTGCCCTGAGACGGTGGAGTTACAAGTAGCTCTCGCGTTTCTCTGCAGACATGCAAACAGTTAATTCCTAATTGCCAGTAGATGGCTCCCAAGAGCATTGTCCATAGGATATTTTTCCAACGCACATGAAACGGAGTTTTGGCACACAGATAACCTCCAGTGCTCCATGATGTAGCATCAGGGTGTTTGTTATCAGGCTCATGGCATTGTCTTGTGGCCACGAGGCAATACAGATGATGGGTGCTGTAAGGCAAGAAGTCTGGTCTCTCGGTTATGTGGTGATGGTGGCCTGGAAGAGTCATGCTAATGCAGATGAGAGAGGCAATAGATAGAGATCCTGAATTAGCAGCTGTGTTGAGGAACAACTCTGCTGGTTATGTCAGTAATGCTGACTGGGTAGAGGTGCTAGGAGAATGTGCTGGCAAGGAGAACCTGATTGCTTGTTGCATTTGTTGAATGTCTTCAAGAGTAAGATCCCTGATTTCTTTTCCAGAAACAGAGTTGATAAATAATTGTTATAACTGCCTACTTTTTATAATTGCCTCTAAATGGGTTTTGTGGTATGTTTTGTTTGTTTGTCTTTTTCCCTGGAGATTCTGTTTGACTTCCTCTTTAACTATCCTGAGAACTCTTTCTTTCTTCAGGATTTGAAATCCTTAATAAGGTTTGTATTTTTGAAGGCAAACATGCTTCCCTGGGAAAGCTGGAGAGATATGCTCTTCTGGCATTAGGGGAATTCTCCATTATCTGAAGCCAATGAGGAACACTGGCAAAAGAGGTTTTATTTGTGCATGGGAAACCTGCCATTATTAAGAGAGCAGAGACAGGCTGAGACTGATGAACTGGAGAACAGTTTTCTCAAGGGTGTTTCTCTTTCAGTCTGGCTCCTGTGTCCAAAACTGCCAAACTGATCCCAGCTCAGAGCATAGAACTACTTGGTCAGAATCAACGGAGAAGAGAAAGGAAGAAGTTGAGGCTGAGGTACATGTTCATGAGAAGAGCGTTGTGGCTGCCAGGTCTGCAGAGGAGGATTTTTCTATTTGTACTGAAAATGATGGGCAGACTGGTGTGGAAAAGCTGCTTGGAGCAGTTTTAGTTCTGGGTCTGTGCAGTGCTTGGAACAGTAGGGTCCTTCTCGTTGCCTGTGGTTACTAAATACTATGATAATATGACACAAATCTGAAAATAGTATGGAGAAGAGGAGGGGACCCAGAAATTAGATGTTCTTGGAGGAGAACTGCAGGTTCCTTTTATTACAGTTCTCCCTCAGATGTCATAACTGTGCTGATGTGCCCGTACTACTGTTGTGTTTTGTTTGTTTGTTTGTTTGTTTTTTCTGGTGCATCATACTCATGGCTGATCATGGGTCACTAGCAAGGAGCATTGTGAAGCTATGCCACATCACACATACATATTTAGTATGGCAACACAAGGTACACACATCTCTCTGGGACATACGCAATGCTGCACCGGGTGAACAAACTTCTGAAATGTATTTGTGATGTAGAAGTGTGTATGCACAACAGCACTTTAAAGTTACAGATACAATGTCAGTGTCCTTTTTTATGGAGGCTGTCAGTTTAGCAACTCTCAGATGCCACTCTGGCCTTCTCAGTGCGGAAGTTCTCTACTCTTGATGTGTACTTAGGGGGACCTATTCTTGTATGTGCATTTGTACATACGTATATCTTGAGTGTTTAAAAATACAAACAGTGCAGCCAGTGTGGAGAAGCATTATTTCTTGTTTCAATGCAAGTAGCTGGATGAAAATCAGGTGTTACCTACCTTTGTTCAGTTGTAAGTAATGGCTGGAAATCTCTGACAGGTTTATGTAATGGTTTAATGAGTTTGTGTGTAATGCATTAACCTTCAGTAGAGGTTTGGCTGCTGCTGACTTACAAGACTGTACTCCAATGCATGTTTTAGGTACCTTATTTCTGAAGTAAACCAGACACCCAGGGGCAATTATCTTGTGCACAGTGTCTTTTTACATAATGGCATTTTAACTTCAATGTGGGCAGTGAAACTGAAGATAGGAGTTAAAGAGAAATAATAATAAGCTCTAGGTAAACCAGCACCTGTCTAGTCTGTCTTAAATAGGTTTACTAGCTTTTCAGTACATCTGAATAGCCTCCTGGTGGTTGTAGCGTTTCCCCTTGGAAAGAAGTCTGGTCCCAAGGAGCAAAGCAGTCCCAAGACCTCCTGCCAAGTATCTGTCTCTGCCAAGTGTTGTGGGGTAGAGACCATGAATGCTGCTGTTCTGGGGTCCACAGGAAGTCAGAGAATGCACTGTAGGTCCAGCAGTTCTGCTCTCTCTTACCATTCTGGTGTATCTTTATTCAACAAGTATAGGATCAAGGGAGCTTGCTGGATTGCTCTGGGTACTTTGCAGTTCATTGTTTCATTTGTAAGCTTGATGGTAGCATTGCCTGTCAAAAAGGGCTCCTGTTCCTCAGACTGTGAAGTGGTGGGGGCAAGAGTGAAGTTCTTACTGTAATCCTTAGATAGCTCCTTTAGAGCATGGTGCATGAAAACCCAGCTTGTTCTATGCTGGAACACCTGCCTGCTTGTTGACTATATTATACAATAATGAGAACATTACTATAGTTGACCAAAAGTGTTTTGAAGAAAACAGACATGTAGAATAAGTTGGGTTTTGTTGGTTGGTTGGGTTTTTTTGGTGGTGTTTTTGGCTAGGTCATTGTTTGTTGTGGTTGGTGTTTGTGGGGTTTTTGTGTTTTTGTTGTTGTGGTTTGGTTTTGTTTTTTACTCAGAAATAAAGCAGTCATACCTCTGTTCATTAAATGACCTCATCACATTGTATTCACTGGACATCGAATTATTAATTGAACATTTCATCTGAAAATTTTGTTCCACAATGCCAGGTTTTTTTAAATAAGTACTGTGGCCATCTTGGAAGACAGGTAAGTAAGTTGGTTTAGTTTGTGGTTATTATGGCTCATTGGTTTAGTAAGCACAATGTGTGCATCTATGTTTTCTTCAGCTCTTAGGACTTTGGTGTAAGCTGCTTTTAAAATTCTTCTTTATAGATATGGAGACTGCACATAATAAAGGAATGTTCAAATTATTTATCTGTCATCAAGACAAGCTGTAAACATTTCTTATTTCTGGCCTACATATCTGAAATCAACTCCAAACAAACAAACAAAAAAAGAAGTCTAAATCTTTGAGAAACTGTTTTGATGAATGACTCAAGATATAATCATAAAACTACCAGACTTGATGTACTACTCTTTTGTTATATAAATCATCTAGTTGCTATAGTGAAAAGGTTATGGTTGATTGCTAGCTCTTGCAGATCACTGAATTAATAACTTGTATCCAAGTCCACCTTACAAGTTGAGATCTAAGACTATAAAAATACAGTTCAGTCACATATTCATTGACATATAAATGGATTTGATACATTAATGAGAGATCAAGTGTATAAAGTAGAAGTCAGTGCCAGTGTTGCCCAGGTGAGGACTTTGGACCTAGTGGTGCTGTTCTCTGCTAAGTTAAAGAATAAATCCCTAATTTCATTTGTTTGAACTCTTCTATAGGAATAGATACATATGTATAAATGAAACTCCTGAACTAATGTGTGTCTCAAAAGGATAATTCCTGTTGTCTTGTGGTTCTCCAAGTCTGGGATTTGTTGCCAGAGAAAATTCTTGCAAAAGAAAGCAACACTCAAGTGTGGGGCTGGGCCAAGGATAGGTGTGGAAAGCAGAGAGTGAGCTAGAATAAGTTACCTTTCATTTGGGATGCAGGGATTTCTGGGAATGACCCTGACTAGGGAAAAGTAACCTGCTAGTCTAAGCACATGTGCACAACTCCTAGAGGAGAGGGTAGCAGTGGCAGAAGACCTTGTTAAAGGAAAACTGGCGTAAGACTTTTCTACACAGCCATGCTGCAGGTTATCAGTGGCATATTAATGAATAAGCACTCTGAACTTGGTTACAGTCATTATTTTTATATAACTGTTATTTTTCCTCACTCTTGTTAGGATGAGTATCCCTATTAGGTGGAGAGAGGAACTAATGAGCAGAGAAAAATTAGCTTACAAAACTCAAAGTTCTGATGCTATGCTTTTTGCAATTTGTGAAATTCAGCAACATCTGGAAATCACTGGGGCAGTACTAGGAGAGGGCTGAACTATAGATGATAAGCATTTCTTAATTTGTGGGCCTATATTGTTTTAGCAGAAATGATCTCTGTAATATAGGAATAACAAGTGACTGTAATTACCCTGATTTCAGCTCAGAATGGAACAATCTTCCTAAATCTGATTCTCATTCATTAATACCAAGTCACCAAGCAAATATGATCTGGATTGAGTGTCAAATTAAGCAGAACACAGTGTGGAATTTATGCTGGGTTTGTGCCAGCTGTGTGAGAACTAACAATACCTAATCCAGCATGAAGTGTGATAGAAATTAGATACCGCTTCACTTTTTTTCTTTTGTTTGTTTTCTTTTTGAACATGTTTGTGTGAAAGTGAATTTGCCATAGCTCAGCACTTTGATGGGTTTGATCCACCACAGGTTGCCTTAAAACCAAATTTTCTGGTATATGGAAGTGTAGGCGTGATCAAAAACTCTGACCAAGTCTTGTCAGTCATAGAAATTAAAGTTTGAGGGAAAAGCTATACTCTCAGCAGTTTCCAAAGGGGTTTTTCACTTCTCTTGCCAGTTGTGGAATTGCAGGAAGTCAGGGGTTTTGTGAGCAGGGTTGTGCCACTTGTGTTCTTTAAATTGAGATGTCTTGCAGTCACCTGTGGCCAATTCTCATCCCTGCATAAGGGTGTTGAGAAGGCATTGCCTGTGTATTGTTTTGCTTACAGTGAATAATAATACCAACCTGTGGTCCTGCAGGCACATCCAAGTGCTTGCAGGAGCCATATATACAGTTTGGTTGTCCCTCCCTCAGACTTTATTTTTACACTGAGAGTATATGGCTAAACTTAATAAATTAAATGTCAGTCTTACAAACTTGGAATTGGAGATCAGGGAGTGCTGGAAAAGAGCTAAATGGCTTTAAAAGTACTTGGCATCATCATGTGCTCTGAGCTTCTGTGTGAACATCAAACTGAAAGGCATTGCTCTGTACTGCCGACCTTATCCTCCTGAGTTGTGCCACTGAGGTAGATCCTGGACTACTGTTGCTGCTGCTTGATCAGAAACTGTACAGCCCTGCTGCCAGGCTGGCCTCTTGCTTTGCAACTGCAAGCTTGCAGCTGGCATACAAGAGTTCTCTCAGATCAATGTCTTGAAAATGTGGATTGTGCACCCTTAAGAATCTTTATTGTGCTTGCTATGCCCCATTTCTTGAAGCCTTCTCTGCCATTATAGAAAAATATGAGGTTTTTTAATGAGGTGAAGGCATGGATCAACTTTTTGAAGACAAAAGCACTGTGAAAACAAGCTACTCTCATTTTGCTGTGTGGTCAATTTACAAGCAACAGTTTCAGGCAGGTATGAGGTGTTGAATTTATTTTAGCGTGAAAATAAAAGCGCCTTTCTTGCCAAGTTTTTATTTGAGGGATAGTTTCTGCATCCGAATCTCTGCAAGGCTAAAATTACCTCTGTTGGTAGCCGTGAAGGCAAACTGTACTTCTAGTGACAGAGGGGCATTTTGTGTTGCTTCTGTTTCTCAAAAAGCTTGTCCTTTTCCAAATTGCAGGAATGCATACATTGCTGAAATTCAGTTTCCAAAAATGGGCTCTTGTCTTACATTTGGAGAGAAGAAGTTTGGCTGGGAGCAGAGAGAAACATCAAGTATATGCTGTTTCTATGGGAAGTATTTATAGCTGTTTATGAATGCAACTGCATTCCAATAGTTTAAAAAAGGCGTGCTGAACAGGATATACAGTGTATCTCCTTATTTGAACTAGCTTTGAAAAAACTACCGCCCTACTCCCTTTTTTAACTTGAGGAAACTTGGCTTAAAAGATCATGCCCTGTGCGTGTGTACATACATCTCCTTTTGCTCTTAACTTCAGTGCTTTCACTGGTTTTAACCAAATTTGACAGGAGTTCTAAGGATAATTAGTTCCTACAGAGCTTACAAAATGGCATGATTCATGAAAGTAAGAAGAGGACATACATTGTTGATGCCCACATTGACATAAAGGCTGCAACTTAAGTGCATTACTGGACAGTGGAGATCAGAAGAGGAGAACAATGTTATGAAAGTGGAGGAAAATCTGTGCCTGGAGCATGAACAGTATTAGACACAGAGAGGCAAGCTGTGGAACCCTGATTGATAGGAAACCAACGAGTTTTCATTAGTTTTGCTTGTCAAGGAACTTTTGTGCTGCTGAGAGTTAGTAGTAAATATATATCAACAGATCCTATAACCATTTCTTCAGTAAATTAATGTTTTCATGTCTGCATAGCTCTGGAAAAATTAGCATTTCATTTGAGATACATCTATAATTTTAGGTCACATTTTCTGATGAAGTGTCTCATGTTTGTCCTCAAAAAAAGAGCTATATAGCTCCCTATATGAAAGCACAAAATAGATGACTTTCCAGAATAATTGCACACTAAAGAAAGTCAGTTTAGCTACAAAAACAGGCAGCTTTTATGAAACATCTAATTTATTCTTCCTCTAGAAAAGCAGTATAATGAAAATAATCTGACTTGGCTTTAATCTGCTCTGTAGAATTCCATATGGAGCAGAAAGATACATCTGGACCTTGGTAGTAGGTTTCCATGACCCAGCATGTATTTCCAGTGGGTTGCTTCTTCCCAGGGAAGCATCATCTGCAACTCTTCAGATGAAACTAAGTGTCACATCTAAGCAGTAGATGCAAAGAGACAGGCTTGTAAATAAGCATCCTGAGACCAGGAATAAGCTTGCAAGAGCTGGAGAGGCTGCATGGCAGACAACGCAGTTTCTAGTTTCCTCCTAGGATTTGGCATAAACAGCACAAGAGACATAACAAGATGTATTGTTTTCCCTGTTTTCCCAGTTTTCCCCTTGGTGCTATAGCAGAAATTATATAGTTACCTACTGCTGATTTGGGCAATGTGAAGTTCAATCACTTCTCACTGCCTGACCGAGAAACCTGGAAAGCTGCATTTTACTACATTTTAAAAGTTACTAGAGCACCAATGATGTTCTCTCATAGTTTTTCATTTTATAACCGTAAAGATAAAAACTTCATCCAGAAATGCAAATCTGACAGTGTGCCAGTCTACTTCCAAGCAAACAACCCAGCCTTTCCTGTTTTCATTTCCTTAAATTCCTTTAATATGAACGTGTTTGCTGCTTTTACTTACACTGTGGCATCCCATTTTCATCTTGCTGAGTGCTGACACAGCATTCCTGTCTATCTGCTGAGTTATTGTCTGGATTAATACTAATTAATTATATGGGCTCAGTGAGGTTGTCCTGGTAATCAGGTTCATGAGGATGCTACAAGTTTTCCTGTAAGCGGTGTTTAGCGTCCGGAAGATTAAATTGTAAGACTCTGGGTATAATCGAAATCCAAGAAATGCTAAACTTTCTCAGTGTGTTTTAGAGGAGAAGGGATGGATAAGGGAAAGGGAAGTGGAAGAAGAGAGGAAGAAACTATAGCGGGGTGTCAAACTCATTTTCATGTGGGGCCACATCAGCCTGGCAGTTGCCTTCCGAGGGCTGAATGTAGTTTTAGGACTGTATAAATGTAGGAGTAGTTATATTTTTATAGTCCTAAAATTACTTTTGGCCCTTTGAAGGCAACCATGAGGCTGATGTGACCACCAGTTAAAATGAGTTTGACACCCCTGAACTATAGAATTGCTCTCGCATCAGTGGCAGGGGGTCTCCTGTCCTTGTGTTGAGTGGCCAGTGCCTACAAGCCCACAGTATCTGGTGTTGCTTATCTATGGATAAAGGGAAGCACACTAAACCAACCTTTTCCTCCTACTACACAGAACTCCAAGATAAGTTTCTTAATGCTATTCAGCTTAATTTGCATAATCAGTTTTTCTGAAAATGATTCAAGCATTAAGATGCATCTGAACAGGCCTTTTTTCCTGCCCGCAAAGGTAAATCCCTCTGGTGAGCTGAGAATTACAAATTTAAATCCAGGATGTGGGCTTGGTTGACATACTGTACTTAGCAAGACAGGTACAAATGACTGGTAAGAAAAACTTACTCTGAATTGCTCTGTGTTCCTATACCCAGAGGATTTTGCTTTAAAGAAGATTACTAATGTTTTAAGATTATCTTAAGGTAATATGTAAGTAATTAAGGAACCATGAGCAGAGGAAAGTTTTTCAGCACAAACATTGCTTGACAGTAATCTTTAAAAACAATAAAAGGTCCTGAGGACGATGAAAGTTCAAGCTGAAACTTCCTTCTCAAACAGAAGGTAATTCAGTCACTGGCACTTATTGGTAGAACTACTTTAATGACAGTAAAAATTAAATTTGTAGCAGCTGGAATCCAGAGATTTCAATGTCTACAAATATTCTAATGGCTGTTTGAGGTATGCTATTTACATTGTTTGTGGAGAGGGAATTGCGCCTAGATCTTGCCTGCATAAATTGACTTTGCCCACTCAGCAAACAAATGATTTTTTTTTTCTTTTTAACATGCAAATGATATTTCTCTATTTGTTTTAAAATAAGCCCAGTTCTAAGCTCAGTTGTATTTCTAAGATTTTTATCTTTTCCAAATGCATGTCTCTTTAAAGGCAGTTACTGCTGAGAGGTTGCAGCTCACAGTCTTACAAAAGTTACTACCTTACTCCACATTTGAAAATTTAGTTTACTGTTTGATCCTGTGCCAGCCAGCGATGTCCCATGTAGCAATAGCCATAACTCTGTAAAATTCACTGGAAAATGTAAAAGCATTTTGAGTTGCACTCAAGGATTCTGTGTTGTCATTAGTTGTATGTGACTCTTCAAGTGTGCTAGAAGCATGACTACATCTGCTACAAATCTTTTGTCAATAGCTGGCCTGGGGAAATGGGTTACTGTAAGAAAAATCTTCTGAACAGCCACCTCACCATTCTTCCATGCACAAGCTCTGAATAAGAAAGGTTAGATATCAAGAAAGCGCTCTCCTTGCTCTGAAGAAGAAAGGGCAGAAGCTAACTAATCACAATATACATACAATATTATTTATGTACAGGATGTATATGCAACAACATCACATTTGAGCTTTGTTCTGTGGAGTGGTGCATGTCTAACCTTTCTTTGTGTTCTGAGTTTAGGAAAAATAGCAAACTCTTTCACCGTGAAAGAGATGCTCTCCAGAATGCGTGTTAGCCTGAATTAACAGCTAGTTAAAGTTTCACATTTGTTTTTTAGACCTGAAAGTGGGTAATGTTTCAAGTGGAACTTTGCAAATGAAAGTTACTTGAAAACAGACTTATTCAATGCACCCCCTTAAGAGACAAAAAAAAGGATTTAGTCTGTAGCACCCTGGCATGGTTATTGCTGTTGGCGTCAAGAGTATACTTCGTAGGTTTTACAAGGCCTGGTTTAAATGTCCAGTCTTAATATTTGACTTAACTTAATATTCACATTATGTTAACAATTAACTGCCTCAGGAAACTGTGAGGTCAATTGCTGATTTTTTTTTTTTATAAAGTCTTTATTATTAGTAACAAAAGACAACTTTAGACATATTTTTTGTTTCCATTTATTTCTTTCTGTTTATTTCAGTTTAATTAACAAAGTAAAACCAGATCATTTTGAACTCTATTTATGAGCTCATCATGACAGGAACTTGTTATCCATGTGTTAATCTTCTGCAGAAGTAATGTTTACATAGCTAAGATGCTTTGTAGCTTAGGCAAACGATGCTAAGGAGCCTTTTGCAGCTGCCACTTAGGGTATAACAACTCTTCACAGTTTGTGTTTGAAGTGTCTAAAGCCATTTAGCTTTTGTGGGCTGATCCATTAATCCTAAGAAACAACTACAGTGACTAAAACTTTCCTCTGACATAAAATTATTTTGTCTCATGCAAGCAAAACAAGCCCATTTATAGATAAACTGAATGTAACCAAAGTCTCGAATATTCTATACAGTAGTCCACACACTTGACTGTAAATCCTAGAGAAAATTAACAAACATCATGCTACTGATGCTGTTGCAGGGTTGCAAATAATATTCTGCTTGCAGCCCATTTTGCTGATCTTCAGAAAGCTAGATATCAGAATAAGAGTCTACCTGGGTTTTATCATCTTCTCAAAATAATATGGAGGAAAAACTTTAGTAGTGAGGGTTTTTACTTTTTGCCTTTGAATAGAGTTTCAGTAATGAACACTAATCTCCAGTAACAGTGTGAGTGCCTGTACAGAGTACGTGTCAGAAGAGAACTGAGTCCATGGCTGAAGCAGATATAACCTTTTATAACACCAACTGGGACAATGTGGGAGCTGAGGGTGACACCGCTTTCTCAGGCCCAGGAAAGAGGAAGGCACTCTGCTTTTGCTTCTGCAGAAGAGGGCCTCTTGTGTTCTCTACCATGTCCCTCTCAGTCTCCACTTGAACTGCTCAGAGGACTGTTTGGCAGTGCAGAAGCTTTCGTTTATTTAATACAGAAGGACCTTTCTTTTTCTTCACCAATAATGTTTTGATCTTAGCTGGGATTGAGAAGTGCTTCATTAGTTTCGACCGCTTGGCAGTGACATAAAGGCATCCAGTGTTTAGCAAGTCTTCTGAATCTACATTGCCTGGAAAGAAAGCTGAACTTTGTGTGTAAACATCTGTCTTAGTCGCATAATGCCTGGACAGCTGGAAAACATGCAGTGCATTGTGAATGTGCTCAAAACTACATCTCTTAATGTATTTCTGCACAAAACTCAAATCATTTCACTTCTTGAGCGCAGAATTGCTTTTCTTTGACCACAACACTCAAAATGGCTCTTTTTGTGTGTTCCAGAAGCCTGACTCTTGTACTGTTTTCTTCTATTGCTTGTTTGTGACTGTGTCAGGTATTGCAAACAGCACTGAGAATGGTGAGGAACATGTCTCCTGTGATTCCTAGCTTTAGGGCTGAGCTCAACAAAGCAGGCTATTTTTAGAGAGGTCCATGAAGCATTTAGTTAATTTGGACCATGGTCTAAAGTAGGTCAGCTTATGGTCTGAGCAGAAAAATAAAAGCCATGATAAAGAGTATATATGTGTGTTTTGTTTTCACATGTAGAGAGACAGATGTGCATAGTGGTACTGTTTGCTTCTGTCAGTCCAGGCAGCAGCATGCTTGTGCATCTGTTACTGTGTGTTATGGTGTGGTCACTTTGCAGTCATTTGTAGAAACAATTAGCAAATAGCCCCAATAATAATATCATTAGTATGTTTCAGTTTCTGGAAACCGTCATCTATCCTTGTTCAGGGTTTGTTGAAGGTTGAAAGACTTCATCTCAGCAAGGGACATTAAGTCACCTCATGGGGATCTGCAGTTACTCATTGTTGCTGAGTGGAGCAACCTGTCAACACATTTTGGCTCTTTCTTCCTGCTCTATTGGTACTGGCAGCTCTCAAATGTCCTAAACATCAGGGGCTTCCCTTGAATGTAGTACCTTGATGTGATTACAAAGAGAGTGTATTGAAAATGCGCTCCCTGTGCTCACAAGCATATATGTATCAGACTAGCCATTTGTGATTCATAAACGAGCAAAAATACTTAAATTGTCACACTTATTCCAAGGCTGTGTTTAATGTGAAGAGAATTGCAGATTTAACCCAAGAGAGTGAACATGATTCAGTGTCTTTTTCCAAGAGAAATACATGGAATTATCTGGAGGTTGCTTATGCAAGTACCTGCGCGAAGAACTGCTGTCTGCTTCTGGAAAGGGCACAAACTTTTGAGGTGTGGTGCTCCACTCTGCAAGGTGCCGGATCTTGTGGGTGTGAAGGTGAATTTTTAGCACACCTGCTGGTTTGGACTTCTCAAAGGGCTTGGATTTCATTTCTAGACCATACTGGCCAATTGTGAGCATGTGAGGCAGAGGACATGACAGCTCAGGTAACTTTTGACAGTGGTGTACTTGATCAGCTTATGCTGCAGCTGAGAAGTGGTGCACTGCTTGATTGGGGGTGCCTAAAAAATGACACTGGTGTCACGGGTGCCTCAAGTCTGCTGACTTTGTTTGGACTTTGGCTAAGTCTTCTCTGCTATTTTCCAGCTTCTTAAGCCATACTAACACCCACTTTGTAGAATACTCCAAGATTTTTAATTTCCTGCCTTCCATTCTTGGTGTGACACTTTATTTTGGAAAAGTTGGAGATTAAGTGGCATTTCCTTGAATTTGCAAGTTCTAAAATAGTAGGTATTTCCTTGGAAGGAATGATGTTAGGATGTTTGACAGAAATTGGTAAATCTAATGACCTTTGATTAAAGCCTGCAGATGAATGATAATATAGACAAAGACAAATTTGAAGACAGATTCAGAAGCCAGGAATTTAGAAACCATTTTCAACATTTCAGCCTACACAGATTACTAAATAAAGGATTTCAACAACTGAGGCAATGTTTTTGTTTGTAAAAGTGGGTGCTTAGTACAGTCGGATGATGAATTAAGGACAGCCAGAACGCATCAGAGTATACTTTCCCACACATCCAGTATGATTGAGCATTAATACATTTTCATCCCTTTGCAATTATTTTCTCTTTGCAGCTATTTCCAGATTGTTACCATCTGTAATTGTGACACTTTTACAAGAAAATTGATTTAGTCAATTCGGTTTCTGTGATTTTTATTGTTGTTGTCGTTGTTTCAAATCCAGAACCTTCTAACTTGGCTTGAATTCTTCAGACCTCTTCTGTATTGTGCAATGAATAACCAGCTTAATTTTTGTCAGAAACCTGTCTTTTTTGTTTGTTTGCTCTTATACCTTGAGCTAGAGACTCCCTAGCAGACAATGGTCAAGTGTTATGGTGCCATTCAAGTAAAGAGATGAGCAGTTTTGCAAATTTAAAGAGATTGTGGAGTAAGAGGGCAGCCATTTAACAGCTGGTTTTGAAAGTTATGCAGTGGACAATGGGAGAAATAGCTTTATTGTAAACATTTATTGTATGAATGAGACAGACTTCAGGGCTGACTAAATTGAATTCTTTCAGAACAAAGGTAGTTTGAGAAACTGGGTCCTTTGAATATCCAGTCATGTGTTGCCAGTTACCTCCTGTGACATGCTGAAGTGCGTTGCTCCCATTGAAGTCAAGGAAATTGAAGTCCATTAGCACATTTAGGAGCTCTTGATAGAAGTTATCATAGGTTTAATGAGACAATCAGAAAGTACGGGAAAGACTTTTTTGTGTGTGCTTGAAACAACCCAAAACACTCAATTTGAAATGGACCCATCTCCAATCAACTTTTCTATGCTGTGTTTCACTGAAAACTAGACTAAAAACAATTTTTGAAAATGCCAGTTCACAGAAAACAGCAGGGGTTACATTCTTGTTTAGTGAAGGCTAAGAAAAGACTGCTTCTGGTGAAATAAAAATGTCAGTGATTTTGAAAATTGCTTCAAAGTGATGTGAACATTTTAAATAAAATAATGGGGAAGCATTTCTTCTGAAAGATGAAAAACAAATTAGTGACAATTTTCCAAGTAATGCTGTTTCAGTGACAAAAATGCTGTGGGGACTATTTTAATGATAAATGTGTATTGTGTGTGTGGGGAGGGAAAACCTTCTCTGTGATGCAGAACTGAATTGTGTGATTGCTTTTCTTGCTCCTGTCTGTAGTGTAATACATTTAAAGAAATATACTTGTACAACTCCATCACATGGATCTCGCTGCCTGTTATCCAGTTGTTTTCCAAGTCTGTCTAAGGCGCTGTCCCAAATAAGTAGCTCATGTACAAGCTCTGGATTGTAGTGAACCTCAGGCTTTTGAGAACTCCTAGATTTGGCCTTGACCAAGATACTTGTGCATGTGCGATTGCCCATGAGAGCTTTCGTGTACAAGCTGGCGGCTGTTAGAGGAGGTAGTGGTCTATTGACCCTTATTTCACTAGAAGATTTTTTTGGCCTCTGGTATCAGCAGTCTGATGGGTAAAGCACAAAGCAAGATGTTCTCTGAAATAAAGATATGGCATAGCACACATAATCTGCTATGCTGACAGAGAGGTGATGTATTTCATGTATTGCTTGTGGTGTAACATCCTTCTACTAAATAGGCTTCCTGGTGAAAGTGTTATTTTTTATCTGCTACTTTCTTCACAGTAGTGATTTTAGTGGCCCGTGAGCATTAAATGCATATGTTCAGATCAGACCTTACATTTGTAGTAGCAGCACTTGTGAAAGTCAAACATAAGAGCAAATAATGAAGTGATTTATAGAGAAAACCTTTTAGTGTTCTCAGAAGCTTCAGTGATGAAGTAATTGCTATAGGCTATAAAACAGTGGCTAAAAAGATGAGTTTTCAGATGTCATGATGAAAAAATAAAGAAGAAAAAAGAAACTTAAAGAATTTATTTGGAAGTGGGGATATTTCTTCAGCTGACCTGAAGGTACATATATCTGACAAAATTGGTAGGGTTACTGTAAAACTTAGTGGAAGTTGTTGTCTTGTTGACTTTAGTGGGAAGATCAGCCCCAAGATCAGGCAATTAACACTGGTACCAAAAGCAGTTTGAATGATGAGCCTTCCTGTAAATGATGAATGTAGAATGCCTTGCTAATGATTAATGCATATTTCATATTAATAAATCATATTAATTGTTCTCTTCCTTTTGCCATTTGCATTTTGTTTCTCCCTTTGCATGAAAAGCACTCTATATGGGTCCAAAACCCAAAATATATCTAAGAACAGATGATTATGCTTGAGTCCAGAAAACATTAAAGGAGATTTAGACCAAAAATCTTATATACCTTGTAAAACCTACCAGTTTGAATTAGGTACATGTTGGAGAATATTATAATGTTTTACCAAAAGCTGGCTGCTTGCAAGTACAGTTTTTGAATGTGTGGCTTTTGTATCTTCATATCATTACATAACATTGCATTATTTACAGCCATTAATTGCTATGAATATGACACATATATCCCAAGGGTACATAGCATGGAGGTAAATATGGAAAACTGAACTTTAAATTAAATAAATATAGAAGACAAGCACATTTTCCAGAATTTTTCTGAAACTGTAAAAATATACAGGCTAACAGAAGAAGCTAGGCAGAATGTAAACCAGGATATTTTGAGTGGATAATATAAACCATAATATAGATAACATGATTTAAGTCACTGAGTATTTTGGAGCCAGAGCAGAGTAGTAAGAGATCTGAAAAAAGTCTGAAGATTTGTCTATTCATCCAAGCCCTGAATTGGGGAAATGCAATAGTGTGTCCTTGTCCCCTAACTATTCAGGTTTGCGTGTGAGAAAACCCTTGACGTAAGCCTTTAATTTGGAAGTTAAGCATCTTCTGAGTGCTCTTCTGAAACTCATGAAGACACAAGGGACACCTCTTGGGGAAAATGGTGGGTAAGGTAATTGCAGTGTTAGCCTACAGTGACCTCAGATTTGTTTCTTAGTTTGTCTTCAACGTCCTGAGAGAAGTTATGCAAAGTGAATACAGTCTTTCTTCCTTGTACATGAGAGCAGGTAAACAGCCCTGCCCTGGTTTCTCAAGTATTTTGAGGATGATTGTTGGGTACCAGGCACTTGCTTGAATTTCTGTCCTTGAAAATTATTCCTCTTTATTAACAGTGAAAACACTCAAAATACAATTTGCACACCTGGTTTTCATCAGAAAACATCCCAGACTACTGCAAAATATGCACAGTCTTGCAAGCTATTCCTCATGTGAAATTTTACATGAGTTCAGATACTCATTAGAACTGATTATTTGAGCAGGATGTTGCAGGATTGCCTTCTGTCCACTCGTAACATTTTCAGCTGCTTGTTTTTAGTTCAGTACAACTCCCTTTAATGGTCATCCCCAACCATCCTCAAGTTCCAGACATGAAGTTTAACAAATTTTGTAAAGTGAGATACTGAGAAAAACAAAGAGAAGCAGATTAGAATGGTCTAATTTGGAACACATTTCCGCTGTATTTTTGTACTCCTTTTATTAAAGAGAAGTGTTTAATAGAACCTAAAGTCCAGACCATATTGTAGGTTTTAAGGTGGGGGGTGCTTTTTGCCATCTCCAGCAATCCTGTTAATTCCAGTTCTAAAAAAAATAATAAAGGTTTTCCAGGACGTATTTAATGGTAAAACAGATGAAAATAAGCGAACCATGAGCTTTTGCTAGGCACCTTGATCATTAAGGGAAGAGCCAGATTTGGAAGTTCAAGTGGAAAAATTTGAAACGGTGGTAAGAATTCCATGGAGAAAGTGTCTCAATCATTTGCCCTCTGTCCTTTAAGATTTTGTTTCTCATGAGGAGTCTTCCATTCAAGGACCAATGACACTTAATTCTGGTTAATCTTTGGCATTTGAGGAGATTACAACTGGTGGTGCAAAAATACATCCTTAAAAGAGTGAAGCCCTATTTTGTTCATAGTGGTGAAGTATTACCTGATGCAGTAATTTAGATTTTTCACTACTGTCTCTTCTCTGGCACTGTCTCTTGATAACATGTAACTACTGCAGCTACTGTATTTAAGGTAGTACTCAGGATGGTCTTATGCATGTAGTGAAGTGCCTGATGGTGTCTTGAGACTGTACCAGGCCATTTTTTTCTTCATCAATGATAATTATATTCTCAGCAAATTTGAGTTTGACACTGTCATGAATATCACTTATCTATCATCCAGAAGGAGCAATATAGAATCTATGAATAGAATATTTGTTAATCTTACTCTTTTTTCCTTGTTAGCTCTGAAGTAAACCTTCAAGTTGAGTTGTTATAAAATATATCTAATTTGTATGTTTCATTTTTTGTCTTTGTCACCATCAAAATAGGCATTATTTTAGATGTTTTCTAGGAAAGAGATCAACACCCTGAATTAGCTAACTGACCAGCTCTACGTATTTTATGCAACTAGTACGAGATGCGGGCTCATTCTGTTTTCTTCCTCACTGTGACTAGATGTTGGTCTGACTCCACTGATGTTGCTGGAATTCTAATTCCCATGCAGAGATGTAAATGATGAGAGAGACATGCTCTCTGCATGCAACTGTCAAATAAATGTCATCAGACTCCGTACTGGGTATTGTGTTTATGCTAGTCTAGTGCTGTAATGACAGCTGAGACTGGCTCAAATCTTGCCCTAATATCGCAATGGTGTTCCGGAGCTCATTTATGTAGAATGGTTTACATGCAATGTTCATTTAAAAGAACAAGAACAAATATCTCAAATGTTTTCGGTCTATTTGGTACTACTTCTTATTGACTGGAATGGTGATGTGGCACAATAATGACCCACTAGATTGTATTTGACCCACCAGTTAACACTTGAGATATGGAAGAATTTGAAGTTGTCTACTTTCTTGGCAATTACCCCACAAGACTGAGATTTGAGAAAGCTTCTTGACAAGAAAAACGTAAGCAATGATTATATGAGAAATGCCTGTCATGAAAAATCTTAAAGATTTTGGCTTGGTGGCCAGAAAACAAACCCATTTCCTGTGAGTTTAGCAACTCTGTCATGAATTATCTCAGTTTGTTTAACACGATTTTCAAAGGTGTGTTTTTCGTTAAGACTGTGTATGGTACGTGCTACAATTTTCCTGACAGCTTGGATAAGAAGTGATGAACACAGTGAACAAGCTCCATCAAACAGGGCCAGGAATTATATCTGTTGTAGTAATGTCAGCTCATCTTAATACTGCATTACTTGGCGCTATACCTTTATCACATTTATAGCTTGCTTTCCCTCTTCCTTCTCCAGTCCTCCCCTCCTCCCCCCGAAATGCTGTTGTCTTCTGATGCTTACACTTGTGTCACATTTCTGTATTCCTCTTGGTAGAATCCAAAGGAATAGAAGGACTCGTGAGGTACAGGATGGATTATCAAGTTACAGTGTTTCTTAAGTTTGTTCCTTGACAAAGCTTCATCTTCTAGAGATTTGCAATAGATTTGCTTTTCTTTTTCTTTTCTCTCTCTCCTTTTTTTTTTTTTTAATTCATCATTTCTTGGCAAGTTACTTGTTTTCCAGTGAAAGCTGTTGCCTTTACTGTAAATGACCATTCAGAACTTTGAGCACAGCAAGAATAATGTGTCTGTTTGGCTAGAAGACGTGAGCTTGGGGATAATCTTCTACCTCTTCTCGTACAAAGAGATCTGTTAACGAGCCAGCACATTACTCAGATGCTGGCAGCAGAGCGCCTGGATTTTAGAATGAGATCTGACTTAAAAAATATCCATCAACTTGATAATATGTCAGGTAACTGCACCTTATTGTAAATAAAAGTCCCATTTTCTAGGTCCTGAAGGCTTAGTTCTTTTAACATAGATTTTTCTGAAGTTTCAATAGCAATATTTTTTTTCTTAAACACTAAGTAAAATCTCTTGCAGGTTCTCTGTGTTACTGGTAAAAATACTGTTGGTAGGAAAGAAGAACATCAGTTTTGTTCTGTCTTTCAAGAACTAAAATAGAATTGTTTTATCTCCCGAATGGGCTAAGTCTGGTCTCAGCCTTGCTTCACTTTTTGTTTTCTTATATGTGTGTGGCAGGAGCATGGGTTATGATATAAAACTGAAGAAACCTTCCACAATTTATATGATCCCCCCAGCTCTGAGCTAATTTCACTGGCTAGTTTTCATGTACTGATACTGAGCTGTTTTGAGGTCCCTGGCAGAGCATGGAGCTATTTAAATAAATGTATCTATTTGTTTAGGCAAATCACAGAGCAGTAGTAGCTTCTGCAGTTTGGTATATATTTCAGAAGCAGGCTCTTCATTTGATTCGTATCTACAGTTGCACATGAACATGACTCCTCTGTGTGGCTGTCGCTGCTGATCAGGAGAAGGGTGGTAGAGAGTTCTGCGGGAATTATAGTAATTCTCTTTTGGAATTTGGGGAGGAATTTGTGCCCATTTAAGTAAACTGTCTTAGGTTTTGTGGCTTTTAATAATAGGTATCTTGTTCCACGCACATTGCCTAGCTGAGCTGCAGGTGCGTGCTTTGTCCAGAAGGCAAGGAACAGTTTCCTTTTGTTGGAAAACATATTAGGAGCAGAAGAGTCATGGTACAATCCTTGTGGAAGAGGATGACCTTTAGCCATCATTGATCTGCTCCCGTTTTGAGTATGATCATGACATTAGGGGTGTAGCTGCGCAGGTGATTAACTTTTCTGAAAAACACGGGTAAATTTTCATTTTCCGATGAGGTACTGAACGAGATGGTACCCTCATTAAGGCACTAAATGAGATGGTGATCCAGAAAAGGCTCAGAGAAGTGGTCCCAGGAATCATGAAGTCACTCTTAATGGCATGTTGTCCAGCTTTTACTTTGTAGTTTACCCCATCACTTTCTGTTCAGTAGATAAAGCCAGAAGTGCTTCCGTGATTGAAAATAAAGTTCCTCTTTCCCTGCCTCGGTCGTGTAGGTAGCATGATGGTGTAGCAGAGGTTCTGTCACCCCAGAAAAACATTCAACATTTGTGTTAGCTGCTAGAGAGAGTCCAGACTTCCACTGACAATTCAAATGCATCTTCTGGTTGGAAAACCTCCCAAGACAGCTAAAACAGTCTTCTTTTGTCTGAACTGAAGTCCTATTCTCTTTGAATAGAACTGTTCTCTGACTGCTACAAGGTCATTGCTGTTTTGGCATTTTTCCTGATGTTTTTATGATACTGATTTTAATGTACTGCACATTTTTCATTTTGGGACAGCGCTCAAAAATTTGCCCATAAATGCCACTTCAGCTGGGTGAATGCTGCTTTTTATCACTGCATTGCTAAAGGCATTGATGTTGTTTTCCCAGACCACTGCTTTGATTCGTCAACGTTGAAACCAATTTCAACACAAGCACAATGGGTTAACGTTTCCATGCTTATTTGTGTATTGATTCCAGCTCTGAGACCAGCCTGTAGTAGGCAACAGAATACAGGCATTTTATAAGAGATATACCTAAAGACCTGCACATATTTTTGGGACCTACATTTTAGAGACAGCAGGAGGCAAGTTGGGAAGGAAGAGAAAACTATGCATATTCTCTGATGAAATAAATACACTGGAACAGGAGAAACATTAATTTTCCTATCTCATGCCCTACACCATTTTTCCACTGTGCAGCTTCTTTTTAAATGGAAAAGGCTTTTTTTTTTTTCCTCAAGGTGCCTCGATAAGGAGTGTACAATCTTCAATAGACTCATCTGGGCCACAGAGCCCAGGAACCTCGAGGGGAGGGATGATAAAAAAGGGGGCAGGGCGTAGCCCTGCTGTCCTGTGAACAGAGTAGCACTGAACCATGGCATGGTCCACTGCTATTTTGGCTTTTCTAAACAGAAACTAAAGGCAGCAGCCTCATCTTTGATGCCTTTAATTTCATCTCCTTTTTGCATTAGCTGTGCTGAACAGTGGGGAAAAGGAGACAACATTGTCTCCTCAGACCCACCTCTGTTAGAGGCTCACACGGGCAGCACAAGAGAATCAGGTCCCTTGCTCCACTGTGGAAACTTGTCAGTGAAATTAGTCCAGTGAGACTAGGAACAGCAAGACTGGTCCCTGACAGCTTTAGTCTGTGTTGAGGTTGCCTTCAGCCCCAGGGACTGCTGAGATTTTTCTTTACAAGCATCTGTATAAAAAGCCTTACCACAAAAATCCACCCTCTCTTTTTTTTTCTTCTTTTTTTTTTTTTTTTTTTGTCCTTTAATACTAGCTTCTGCAGATATTTTAATTAAAAGCTACCAGTGGCAGTACATAGCAGGGAATTGGAAACTCTTTCTCTCCAGCAGCTTCTCAGCACAAATACTTCTGTGTGGTTGTGGTCACATGTTTGATTGACTTGGTTCCCAAGCTGATGTTCACGGTACTGTATTCATCTTGTTCAGATGACTGTGACATGCAGGCCGAATGCATTGATGCTGACAGTGAATGTGAGGAGAACTAGACAGTTGACAGCATCTCCATTTTTCAGAAGTGATGTAGGATGATCTGTCATATGATGCTAGGCCATAGCCTGTCATTTATATAGCTACAGCTGTAACGTGGGTAAAAGGAGCAGAAATGAGAAGTGACAAAAGGGAAAAAAGAAAAAAAAAAAAGTGGTGGGGTTAGATTGGTTATGCCCACTTCCTCTCACAAAATTGCACCAAAAAAATTATTTAAATGAATGCAATATTCGCCTTTTATCTCTGATCTACCTGCTATTTCTGCAGGATGGAACAGCACTGGCAACCCCCTCATGCGTGTTGTTCAAGGTAACATGTGTGGCCAGGGCAGGTGTCAGAGGTCCTTTGTGCTAATCCTGTGCCACATCCATTGTGACTGTTAGGGAAGCCTTTCTCGTTGTTGCTCAGAGTGCAAAAGCAAGAGTAGCCAGAAACTTGGCGCATTAAATGTATTGCTCTGTCTTGAGCTCAACAGCCATACTCTCACGGTGAGAGCTATAAGAACCTTGGATATTTTTTAGGAGATGCAGAGGAAGGACACCTCTAAGGATGCATTCAGTGCTGCCATTCAGCACCTAAGATAGATTAAGGAACCTTTTCTGGCAGGTGATTCAAGCCACCTTTCCAGTTCAGGCAGCCTGCAGTCTCTACACAGTTACTGTGGAGACAAGTGTGGAGAAGTAGTAACTGCGTGTATATGGTTCTTTACCTGGATTTTCCTCTGTGCATCAACTAATGCCATTCCTTGTTTGGCTGGTCTTCTCTGCAATTTGGGAATAACAGTTCTTGTAGCACTGGGCTGTTCAGAGCTGTGTAAGGGAAATGGAGCTACATCGTAAGGGCAGCATTCAGAAACGCGTCTTCCACTTGCCGTCTGTCTGTTTCCCCACCCATTCTCATATGATCCCAAAACAGGGGGTTGAACACAGTAGTAGAGGGGTGAGGCATGAGCTGCACTGTCACAGGCTTTCTTCTAGGAGTTGTGGGGCCTGCGTGATGTCTTGTGAGTCCCAGTTGCCTCCCTATTTCACTTCTTCTCTAGGACATCTTTAATGAATTGCTGGTGGCCTGAGTGTGCAGGGAACACGATGTGCACTGGTTACCACACTGGGGGTTTAGGAGAGAAACAGAACAAAGCTCCTGTCCGTTCGTCTCATTCTTTCTCCACCTTCTTGCAAGCAAATAGAAAGTCAATTACACTCATCTTACTCCTTTGAGAATCAGCTTGCGCAGGGGTGTGTGCTCAAGGGAGGCTGCTCTTCTGCATCCTTAAAAGTCTTTTGTGACTATGTAAATCATATTCATGTGCCTATCTTGGGTTAAAAAAGAAAGCCCCATGATCTATGTGGTACTTCTGTGATAAATGTTACATTTTTCTTAGTATCATATGCTTCTGTTGAGATGACTGGGGCACCACGCTTGACAATGATGAATTATTTACAGCAGACCGACAGCCATTTATCCTGTGGTACCATCTGCCATAACGAACACATTTTGTCTTAGCAGATTCCTTCCTTTCTTATTCTTTGAAACCATGTTTGAAGATGTAGAAGCAGTGAGGAATGGATAACAACCTCTGGGCTGTGATTTCAGTGGTATGTTCAGATGCTCCTGGACAACAGTGTTAAAAGTTAAATGCTCTTGGCATTTGATGGGAAAAACTCTTAACAAAGGTGAAGTGAATGATGCAAGCGTAACATCGGCTTTAGCATCAGCTTGAACTGTTAAGGATGTTTCTCATGTGCATCCTTTGCTGGTCTCCTTGGTATAAGGGTCATGTTGTGGGCAAGGAGGAGGTGTGACTGGAGCAGAACTGGCAGATGGTCCCTTGAAGGTCATTTCTTGTTGCTATCTCCTGTAGTGATGCCATATGCTGTGTAGGGGGATGTTTCCTTCCTCTTCATGGAGTGTAAACTCATCAAAACAGTAAGTGCAGCATGCTATCAGCTCTTGAAGTTTACGATTAGCTCTGTAGCTTTAAGACACTTTTTAGCATGTTGTCTAAGAGTGTATAGAATAAAAGTTTGAAAATAAATTAAAAATCTATCCATGATGAATCTGGAGGTTTCCTCTTTAGTGATTTAACTTTTTTCTCCTGGAATTCTCTTTCTGCCTATAAGATTTCCCCCCATCCCCGCCAAGGTATTTCCTTGTGACCTGTGAAGATCCAGAGCATGGACAGTGCCACATAAGAGATTTGGGTGTATTGAATGCCACCACTGCTTCTGTAATCATGGCTTTTCCTCTTATCTGTTGGTAACGTCAAGTATTTCCAAGAGAAAATACCTGAAGCAAATGCCCACAGCAATTGTAAGGTAAGCAATGTCTCAGAAGAAGTTGGCTGTGTCTTGAATGCAGTTAGTGTTTCTGAGCTGCTTGTACAAATTTTACTCCATCTTACAGGGGAGTCTTTCTAAAACTGAGTCCCATGGTGAAAATACATGAAAACCATTGTTGCTTCACGTAAGATATGATCTTCAGAAATTTTTTTTTTTCCTCTTTTTTTTGTTAAGTACGATTTTTATCTTGAAAGAATAAACAGAGTCATAAATGAGTTTATAGAGGTACAAATCCTGGCATAATTTTTTTAAGCAAATTTTTTGTGGAAGTAAAAGGGAACAATGTCTGACTAATGCAGTAGAGCAGGATGTGTTTGCCCGTTCAAATGACTTGAGGCCTTTTAGAAAGGGCTCGACTGTATTAGTATTATACCACCTCATGCTGCTGCTATTGGTCTTTAATATCACTTGCTCATCAGTGCTGGCTATGACCTGGCTGGCCCAGACAATAACTGTAACCCCAACCTTTACAAATCTTTAGAGGAGGAAAAGTCTTTGTGAAGTGGTTCAATCCACTTTCCCTGGGCTAAGGTAAAGATCCAAGTGTTTCTAGTGGTGTCCAGACCAACAAGGCTCAAAGTGGTATAACCTTTATTTGTTTTATTCTTCAAGTTTCATTGACATATCCCTGTCAGTCAGTTTACAATTTGGTATTAAAGCTGTTCTTTGAACACAGTATTTTCATGGGCTGTAGAGCCAGTAGGTGGGTTTAGGATTGCAAGAATTGTACATGAAGTTAACAAATTAGTTATTTAAACAGTGATATTTAGCACTACCATTTATGGTTGTAATTATTACCTGTGGGTCATAATTGAATACCAGTAGTGTGTGCAGTTATACAACTTTTCTTAACGTTAGATATTTGTAATTAGCTTATTCTTTGTGTAAATATTGATTTAGTGACAGATATAATCTCATTTTGCCTAATTACTAACAGATACCTTGTTAAATATCTAAGCTTTTGGTTTGGAGGGGGCAGTGGTGTATTTAACAAACTACATAGCTTATGTTGCTGAACTGAGCCTTTCCCCATTAGCCTTTTCTTGTTTGTATTCTAAAAAGCATACCTAATTTCATGCAGCTTCCTTGGTCACTTCTGCCTCTGTAGCAGGGCAATATTTCTGCACCTTGATAAGATCAGGTGTAGAAACTGCAAAGATTAAAGTAAAACAATGGACAAATAAAATTTTGCTTTTTTTTCTTTGACCTTGAAAGCTGATTATCTGGCAGGTTCAGGTAGAAGCAATGGGCAAATGCATAGGAGGTGCGTAAAATTAGAAATCATAGTCTGACTTATTTGTATTTCATTTGCCTATTCTACAATGGCAATTTGAAGCACTGATGTGCTGGCATTCATGACCCCTTAAAGTGGTCAATAACACTATTTTAACAGCTTCATGAGTGAAGAATAGGAGAATAGTAGAGCCAACAGGCCACTGCATTGCCTGATCATTGGCTTTCTTGGGCTCTAACTCTGCTTCCATAGACAGAAACTTCTCAGTTTTGGAAAGGAAGAAGTCCTGAAAGAGAGGCGGGGGGGGTGGGACCTAAAAAACCAAAAATGCTTATCAGGATGTTTTTGTGGGAATGAAGATGAGATTGGTAAATTAACAGTGTCATCATAATGAGTAGTTTTCAGGATGCAAAATAACTACCTTATACCTGCAGTAGATTCAGCACCATAGTGCTGCACTTGGGTATCATGTCCTGTGAGGTGTTTCATGTAGTATTGGCAAAAAGGCAAAACCCACACCCTAAAACACTCTTTTCCAGTTTCTCCTAAGCCAAGTAAGCTTTTTTCTTGTCTCTTATGAGTTTGAACAGTGAATTGTGTGTAACATAAGTAGCTAAATATACAAATAAGTTCAATTCAGTTTTACTACTATGTTGTATGGCCTCATGCAGAGCTCTGTTACTCTGTTGCACTGATTTTCGAGTGATACTGGATATAGAAGTCAGAGTAAGAATCAGCAAGATTATGTCTAAATAGCAGCATAATTAATTTCCTATTATGTAGCACCTTTGTCTTATCCCGCAGGACACACAAAGCATTTAAAGAGCTGGTAGAACAGCAATGCGAAGAGGATTCACACATGTGTGATGACTGCTTCTAGGATAGAGTGTGATAACTGTGTAATATCATATGTCACTAGTGCACAAGAGTAAAAACTAATTTATTCAATAGAATCAGCAGCAAGATTATTTTTTTTTTTTTATCAGGTGGCAGAATAGAGCTACCTAGGTTGGTATTTGGCTAGTATACTGGAGTTGATGTGGAAATTCAGGAGCAAAAATTACAGTTGGATATTCTGTTTCCGTTGGTTAGACCTTTGACAAGTCACCTAACAAGTGAGGTCTTTGTCAGTACAGCACTTACTTCAGATGTGGCTTACTTTTTACAGTTTCTGCTGAGGGTAAAAGTGATCTGACTGTGAAGGAAATATGATATGGCCTGGCCTTCCTCCCTTTAGGGAATAGGGCTGTAGCAAATAGTGTAAGATATGTTGCTGAGCTTTTCTTGGGTTTCAGAAATTTTATTTGTTGGCAGCAACTTTTGTGTTTAATTTGGCTGGAAATATAAGTAGTAGAATTGGCATGGGGTTGGCTAGTAGTGGAGAAGCCCGTTAGAAAGATGCAGAACACCCAGGTACAAAGCCCTGTGCAGGAGGCAGGTGCTGAAAGCTGGGGAGATGCAAGTCATCTTCAATATAAACACCGCTTCCCCGGTTGAACGTGTCGGTGGAGAGTCTCAATGTGAAAAGGTCACCTGTAGCACCTACTCTGTATGCCAGGCTTCCAGAGCAGCCGGTTTCCTCATGAAGTGAAAGTCTTCATGTTAATGGGAGTGCATGACAATATAATGTGACTTCTGGAAGGGCTACAGCAAGTTCTGCATGATATATGAAATGAGAAATCCTTGCCTCCTGCAGACAAAGCGTGTACAGCACTGGATGATACACTGCCAACAGTTCTAACAAGGGACCCCTTCATAGATTTTTCTGCCTCAATCAGCAATGCAGTTGACATCACCTGAGCAAAATCTCTCCTCTCCTTTTTTTTTTTTTTTTTCTTTTCCTCTTTAGGAGTGAAGAAAAATTTTCAGCTTTATAGATTACCCACTGCCTAAAATATTCATTCTTTACTTTGAGGGTGCCAGAGCACTGGAACACACCACCCAGAGAGGTGTTGGAGTCTCCTTCTCTGGAGACATTCAAAACCCACCTGGACACATTCCTGTGTGATCTGCTCTGGGTGAACGTGCTTTAGCAGGTGGGTCGGTCTAGATGATCTCCAGAGGTCCCTTCCAACCCCAGCCATTCTGTGATCCTGTGAATCATCTCTCTCTGCTTCCAGTTGTGACAGTCTTTATAGGCAAGCATCCTTTCCTCATAATTAATTCAGGCTCTTTCAGGTACATTTTCTGTAAATTTATTCTCCATACACTGGCAGGGTGTGGCAGGCAAATCTAAATCAGCGATCTCCTCAGTCATTTGCTGATCAAGTATGATGCAAAAATTAGTGAAGAAGTAAACAATAAGGCAAGGTAAAGAGTGATTACCTACTCTAATGTTTCATTTCCAATAAAACAGTGTTTTTTAATACAGTCAAGCCCTAGCTAGTATGTTTTGGAATGGAGAATGGAGTAAATCACATTTTGGAAAGCAGTAGCTTGTGGAAGAACTTAGGTAGCATCAAGGTTAACTTCTCTAACTTAAACTTTTGTTGCTGTGCTGTGGGGGAAAAAAAAAAAAAAACTGATGCGATCTGTGATAAAGAGAAACAGTTTGTGAGCTTCCACCTAGTATGATGTGTGGTGCTCTGCCTAAGCTGGGCTATAAAACGAGTTAAAAGGTGGAAAACAAGCATTGGGATGAGACACTTTAAGAGTTCAGAGCATTCAGCTAATTTAAGAGCAGGCTGAGAAGCCACTCTGAAGAAGATACCTCGTAGCAAAGGCTTTTCCACCCAGCTGATAGAAGCTAATTCAGTCTAAAATTAAGAAGCTGCTTTCTGGCTGTGAGTTCTGTTGAACATAGGAGTGTCCCTCTGGGAAAGAGACAGAGTTGTGATCACTACAAGCCTTTTGATAAGCCTGGGATGGACGGCTGTGTCCCTCTGCAGCTCACCTTGCTCGTCCCTTTCCTTTTGGGGAAAGCGTCACACCCATAAGCTTATACCCAGCATCTATGTGTTAAAACAATTAACAGACCTGAACGTCATGGCTCACATTTTTCAGTGATCTATCTGAAGATGATCACGGCAGGTTTCTTTCCATCTCCTTCCTTGTGCAATGAAAAAATATTGCTGTAAGCTGCTGCTTTTCATTGTTGTTAATTATTTTCCTCTGCAGCAATAGACACTGGCCACAGCAGGAGATCTTTTTGTAGGTGGTATAGAGAGTGGTTACAGATCACTTTAGCTGGTTTGAGAGGGAAGTTTCCCTGGGTCAGGCTGACAGGCTCTGTGGATCTTTCACCTCATATAGCATAAGGTGTGGTTCGTCTTCTGGGATCATTTGTGTACATCTCATGTGATTAATTCCTTGCCACTGCAGGGCTTCCTTGGGTCTTGCCAACCTGGTGTCTGTGGCAGATACTTCTCTAAGCACAGAAATGCTTTTCCCTCACTAAAGGATTTGGGCATGAACTAGGATGTTTTGATTGAAGTTAATGGCCTGTGAATACATAGTAGGTGCATCTGGTATCCTATTTGGGCCTTAATTTTTTGGAAATGATATCTATATGCTTTCTGGTTAGCATTGGAGAGGTTGTTTAGGAAAGACAACTCTTTTGTTCTGAAAAATGGCCTGATGCCTTCAGAGGGCTTGTCCTGGCAACCTGAGAAAAGCTTGCTTTAGTTTAATTGCAGAGACCAGTCAACAAATCCAGTTCCAGCTGTGCCTTTCCAGATGTAAAAACATGCAATTCTATACATTGATCACAACTAGGTATCTGTACTGTCTGAAAGGATATACCCTTTGATTAGTTTTCTGTCTCTGTACAGAAGCAACCAGTGTGAAAGACAACTCAGAGTGTTCTTGTACTTGAAGCAGCCAGCTAGCCAATTAATTTCTGTCTTGCAGTGTGCTGGTACTATAGGAGTATCATTTCTATAGTGACTTTTCAATGTCAGTGAAGTCAATGAGGTATCCCTGAGTCTGAATGCTTTTTCAAAAAAGCAAACCATTTAGCTCTCAAGTCTATCTACTACAGCAAATGAACAAAGCATGCCTGCCTTCAAAATATAGGATTTGTGCCACTGGGGGCCCTGTGATATACCTGACACAGAACCTGACCTGCTCTATTATGCAGGCAAGTATTCATGAATGTTTATATCTATAATATTATGGTATAATATACATTTTAAGAAAACTTCTTTTTCACTGGATCTAGAATTTCACCATACAGGTATATGCAGGTGTGCAAAGACAATGTGTGCATGAAATGCTAAGTTGAAGTTCGGTTATTTGTAGAATTTGTAGCAGCACAATAGAAACAGACACTGTATAAGCAGCAGTGTTTGATAGTTGTCTTTCACTTGCTGATCAAAGAGAGAGAGATTTCTCTTTTTCATGAAATGGCCGTTGCAGGAATGCTGTAAGCAATCAAGATTCACCCTGTGCATGTCAGGAAAAACCGTGCCACTTGCCCACCTGACTTCATCCCATGAAGCAGAAAACATCAGCAATTGTGTGACTTCACTCAAATGCTATTTGTTGTTCTACATCTTTCTTCTTTATGCCCCGAACTAAAAACTTTAAAACAAAAATAATTGAAAAACAGAATACTGTATGTCTAAGCTGAGTTGTCCTTAAAAATTTGAATGAGTCATTTAGATAACATTCACAATACCAGCAGCTCCAGGGCACTTTATAGAATATATTTCAGCACAGATACATTTGAAACAAAAATTGTAATGTTCTAAATGGAATTAGATGGGCAAATCTATGTCATACAGAGATGAAAT
Organism: Patagioenas fasciata; assembly: GCF_037038585.1. Lineage (NCBI taxonomy): Eukaryota > Metazoa > Chordata > Aves > Columbiformes > Columbidae > Patagioenas > Patagioenas fasciata. The sequence goes on along the minus strand of NC_092521.1, from coordinate 98,478,895 downwards.
ATGAATAAGTGCTTTAGGCCCAATCCATGAAAAATGTATGCACTTTTTTAAAAGTGTTTTTCTTCTGTAATGGTTTCATTTCTGTAGAAACAACTGGTTGGTTGTGGGTTGTTTTCGGTTTTGGTTGGTACTTTTGGTTTGGTTTGTTTATTACCTCCTAGTGCATTTTCCTAGAGTGTGCTTTTGCAACCAAATAAACCCTTCTTTCCACTAAATGTCTGTCTCTGTACTAAGCCCCCAAGGAGCTGTACAAGCCAAAGGCAGATGGAAACAATAGACATTCCATGTTCAAATGTACAACCTACAGAAAGTTCATTTGTCAAAAGTCTGAGGAACATTTCCAAGGAGGCTGCTTCATAAACAACATCCACATGGGGCAGATCTGACTTGTGCTACTGCTTTTCATGCACTTATTCCATAAGAATTTAATAGGCTGTTTACTCTTCAATTAATAGTTAAAGCAACATTTATAGAAGCCTGCTCCAAATCTCAGTCTCAGTTCTCTTCTCCTTTCCCTCCTGCCCAACTTCTTAAATCTCTTCATCTTTTACATACCCCTAGTACTTTCCTTCTTCTAACAGAAGCCTTATCCTAGCCCCTCTGTTAAGACCAAAGCACTCTCAGACTTTACTGAAGTTTTTTTTTTTTTTTCCAGACTTTTTGGAACTCTCTTTTTCTACCTGTTGGAGTTGTGTTCTTTCATCACTACACATGTAAACATCACCATGGTACAAGTCTTTGAGATATCAATCATTAATGCCAGTATAGTAGTGTTGAAAGTTAATCTAACCTTCTGACTCATGCCTGGAAGACAAAAGTTACTCTGGTTTGTACTGTCTAGCAGACAGCATACTTGCTTGTTAAAGCTCTAATTACTTATGGTAAACCTTTGCCTTCGTTCCTTGGCTTTGTATTAATGAAATGTTTTTAATGTGATTAAGATGCTGATTCTGTAAAGTTGTGAAATCACCTTGGCTTCCATGGACTTCAACACCTTTCCTGATCAGATCCCAGATTAGTGGCAAGGAAAACAGGAAAGACATTGTTGATACCTGGATGCTGCACACATTCTGAGATTGTTCTGGTATAATCCAGAGCTGAATAGCTATCGGCCAGCTACTCATAGGTCATACATACGTGTGTAGGACACATTCTCATACCAGGCCACATCTGTGCACATTCTACCCAAACACCTTTTGAATATGTGGACTGTCAAAATAGGCAGCTGATTCAGAGTGGTCTCATCATAGGAATAGGAAGTACCTAGCTTCTGGATTAGACCAATTTGAATTTACCTAGGACACTCAAATCCTGAATCCGGTGCTGAAAATCCCAGGTAATAATTTCTGGTGCCCAAGGAAGATGATTAAATGGTGTCATTAGAAAATTAGTTACCCGCAAATGTGGTTTTGATCTGTAGTTAATCGATGACCACATATTGCTCTTCAAAATTATAAGATGTTGGAAGGTGACTTGAAAACAGTGGTATATTGCATACACTTCTACACATAATCTCATAGCACTAAAAAATAACCAATTCTTAGCCTCTAACTATATATCAAAAACAACATTTGCAAATAATAGACACAGAAGAGTGAAAAGTACTCAATGACAGTTTATCATGTGCCAAAGAACATAATAATTTTCTCCCAGGTGACATCAAATTTATGGCACGGCTCAGGCATAACTTGGATCTCCTCCTTGCTTAAGCTGCATGGAGGTGTGGGGGTGTGAATGAGTGTAAGGCTGGTGGCATGTTGACAGCTTTGGGTAAGGTTTCTCCAGTGGAAGTTCTTACCTCAGGGTCTAAGAGCAACAATAAATCTTTGTCTGTTATGACTACTAGCTTTGCAAGGTTTGACCAGTACAAGAGGAGAAGTTGCAGCCTGACCCTCTTCTTGTCATGCTGGGCAGGAGCACAGACCAGATCTGGTCTTGATACGGATCTGTATCTCCTCATGGCAGGTGCTAAGTGTGTTTATGGCTGATACAGGAGCTTTTCAGCTCCCACACTTGGGGCCAAAAAGTTCCATATGTAAGATGCTGACACAGTCAACTTGTTTCATTGCCCTTTAGTGCTGTGTCCACTAGAGATTAAGGCTATTGCTGTTACTAGTTGCAGGAGTATGTTCTGCTTGTGTAACAGAAGCGGGTGCTACAGGAAGCAGATTAAAATAAGGAAAATGTTGGTCAGGGCCTTGTTTTCTAAGAACTGTTGTCTGCTGTTGCTTTAGTTTATTATGAAAATTGTAAAAAAAAAAAAAAAAAAAAAAACCAGAAACAAAAACAAACAAACAAAACACAAACCAAAAACAGTGGGGCAAGGTCTCCTATCATTTACCCCCATGCTTCTGCTGGAGCCAGAGATTCATCACTCTGAATTTATATCTGTGGAAATAGAGTTGGAAAATGGGTCAGAGGGACAAGACCACCTTTAAACTGCTTGACCATTAATCTATGGTACAGTTATGAGTTTGTCCTTGCAGCACATGGGAAGTTTCTCAGATCACAAAGAAGAAAAAAAAAAAAATCTCAGTGAAAATCTAAGCATGTTCAGTACTGTATAGTCACTGAAGCCAAAATTCAAGTGGGCTGAGGGTAGAACCCTCTCCTATAATAGTCACCACCTGCCCTCTGAGGTTGGGCACCTTGCCTCCCAGGTGCTGTAGCATTAAATCACTGACAGCCCTTGACATGTTACATTAGATTTTAGCAGATGAGGTCAGCTGCTTCTCTCAGTTGTGCTGGCGCTAGTGGAGAAAACCTGGATTTACACCCATGGGTCTGCTGTCTGAGATGTGGAAGAATATGAGTGTTTCAGCATAAGCAACCTACTGTAAAGCATTATGTTTCATTTTTGCTAGAAAATGTTCCCAGGAGAGAGATACCGCAAGAGAGAGTGGCAACCTTGGAATCAGATGCTTTCATTTTTATTTATGTTAGTTTTACTTCAGTGGCTGTCTACATATATGTTAATGATCATTTGCATGTTTGTGGTATTTTTATAGGTGGGGAAGAAGTCAAATCTATTTAACAGTGCACTTCCAGGAACAGGTCTTTACAAGTCATGGTGAAAGCACGGTAGGAAGTGAGCCAGGGAAGCAACGCTTTTTCCATTTATACTGGAACAGTTTTGGCTCCACAAGGTGACCTGTTATCACAGAGAAGTCTAGATCAGGAAAGCCAAGGGAGAGTTTTCTTTGTGGATTGTTTGCATCCTAGCTACTCGCATTTGTCATGGAATATATAAAAAAATAGTCATATTCCACAGTCCACACAGCATGTCAGCTTTGAGACAAGTACTCTGAAATGTGCTCACAGATGATAAATTGCACACTATGTCAACTACATCTTTGTCATGAGATTCTATTTTCTATTTATAGTTGAAATGAAACACTTGAGAAAAATTCTAAACCAAAGCAATTTCACAGAAATCTCATTTTTCCTTATGTTTATATCAGTGAAAAGACCCTCCTGTGCTATCTTTTTGCTCTGTGGGGCTCCAACAATCAAATTCTGAGATCAAAGTAGGATGCTTTCAAGATTGTGAAACTTGTGATGTGTCCATGTAATCTAGCTAGTGTGCCTTTGGAGTATGTTCCCTTTCAAATGTTAAGGGGAAAGAACACTTACTCATAACACAGTGCAAATACATATAAAATTTGATACAGTTTTGGGGAATCAAAACTCATTATCTCCATAACAGAAGAGATTACTTAGTTACTTCTTGGCATGTTGGACTAGTTTTGTTTGAAGCTGTCAGTGATGTCTGTGATGTACTTTGCGGTACTTTATTTTTTTTTCCCCCTTCTAAGATGACTTCCTTTTCACTTATGCATCTTAAACACATAATCTGCTGCAATGGAGTTATGGGTAGCAGAAACTGGAAAGGCATACCTAGTGCTGTCTCCAAACGTGTATGCTTTGAAGCTAGGAGTGCAGCAGTGTGTTTTTCTCTGATTACAGCAGTCTGCTTTAGGAAAAGCATGTCTGGATAGCAGTAATGATACACTCTGCCTGGAGATCTGTCTCACACTGGCCTAGAAATGACAGGATGTTCTACAATGTGCTGAATGATTATTTAAGGTAAGTAAGCCTTACGATGGCTTCCTCGGGCACCCAAGTCTTCATGGGTTGCACAGGCAAAGTTTCTTGCCTCACAGAGAATCATCCAAGCAAGGATTTAAGATTAGTGATGTGTCCAGGTACACACAGGAGTGATGCACAGCTGTCTGGTCAACATTCCCTGCACAAGAGCTTGCTTAAGAAAGGCCTTGTAGCTGTCTACGTGATGAGCAGGGCAATTGCTCAGGAGGGTTTGGACCCCTGGGACCCACATTCTGAAGAAGCCTGGAGCAAGAGCAAGCTGCAGCTTTCTTGCAGTTGTGGAAGTGGCTTTTTGTGTGATACCGATAGAAGTATTATACTTTCTGTAGCCTTTATGGCTTTCCTCTACTACTTCTGGGCTTCTCTAAGTGTATTTTCTACCCAGCTCTTGCTTCTTCAATTCAAGAGGAGGTTGGGTGGCTTATTCCAGATTTACATATGTGTAACTGATTTTAAAAGTAACTCTAACTTGAACACTAGAATAGCTGGCCGGTCAACATGAAAGTATAGATACTTCTGAAAAATGATGTGTTCCTCCATCTGACTCCGTTCTAAAGCTGTAGTGGAAATAGGGAGATTGTGGATGTAATTCTCTTCAACTCTGTAACCTTAGCCATCCATTGATCTGAATGCCATCATCAAGTTTAGAAGTGTATAAGCATGACATTAATACAAAAGGAACCTTTACAGTATCAGTATACTGTGCTGGAAAGGTTGAGATAGTTACTGAAACTCAGTTGGATTACAAAGGCAACTGATCATACTTAGCAGCAGATTTACAAATAGTGATAAAATAACTTGTGCTTAGTCTTGCAAAATAGCTGCATCAACTGCCTTTCTTTCTTTCTTTCTTTCTTTCTTTTTTTTTTTTTTTTTAATGGAGGAAGGGATCTTTAAAAGCTACGTATAAAAAAAAAAATCTCAATCTTATTTGTCTAGGTTAATAATACCACCAAAAATAACATGAAATACACTCTCCTTGTTTGGAGACAGCACCATTAAAACTTTTTTTTTTCCTTTCCTTTTCGCTCTTCCACCTCTCCTCAGTCATCTTTGGCTCTTTCCTTCTGTTCCTTTTCAACGCAGTTGTTCTATGCACTCTTCTACCAAAATTTGGATCACCTTAGAAAGTGAACCTCCTCATACTGCAGGTTTTGTCTGCTCATACTGCCAGCATTCTGTCAGTAATATGTTTCATCAGGCAGCTTTCTCCTCTGAACTTGTCTCTGCTGTTTACCTAAATCTTTTCACTCAGAGTAGCAATAGTGTTTTGCTTAACTGTTGTGTTGTGATATGTGTTTGGGTCAAATATCTTTAACTTTTACTACACTACTTTGTTGTTTGCTTATTTGTTTAAAATGGTTGACTGTTATATTTGCAGTGATGAAAAATAAACTAACTAGCATCTGGCTTCAAAACTGTTGGTGGGGGAGGGCTGCCCACTTGAAAGCAAATGAGAAGTCTTACAAATATTTGGACTGATTAATTCACCAGCTTTTCTTTACAGAGCTCTTTTGTGGTATAAAGCCATTCATTGACCAAGAGTACATTGTCCATTTAGTTACTGTTTTGTATCTTGTGTCAAACAAAAGCCACTGCCTCCTACAACAATAACAGCTGAATATTTTTACTGCTCATGCAATTTCCTCTTCTAGCTGCTGGATCATCAAAAATTCTAATCAACTCTGATCTAATGCAAAGTACTATGTGGCATTCATCATCTGTTTTAGCCTTTAATGCACCATGCAGGTTTTAATCAAAGGTATGCAACCATTAGCAAAAAAGAAAGACAAGAATTATTATGATGTCCTAAGCAGAGCTCTTAAGCTGCCATCACAGGCAGCAGACAAGTTCACTTTCCCCTACCGAGTACAAATACAGAAGAATAAGATGAGTCTTGTTTGCGATAATTGCAGGAGAGCATCACTGAGGTTTCAGGGCCACAACTTCTGTTGTTTTGTTTTAGTACTAAATGCTAAGACTTATTTGCTTGGCTTTCCTACATATTGAAAACAAATGTTGGCACTGTTGCCTTGGTGTGTGGGAGCTGCTCGATCATCTACTTGGTTCTCTGTACGCCTGTATCTTTCACTGTTGTCAGAGGGAGTCAAGGGGACTGTCAGTGACGGGCAAAACTGAACCCAGTGCCTTCCTTGCAGCAGCCATTGGCCTTTGAGTCTTTCACCTCCTCTTAAGTGAACTCCATTAGTCAAGTCCCCTCTTTTTAAGTACAGGACTAGCTAGGTCACTGCTGGCTTGTGGGCAGAATTAGATCTGTGTGCCCTGCTTGCATGCAAACAGCAAACTTATCCTGTTTCTCCTGGATATGGCCTCCATTCCAGCACCTCTTGCTTCCTGCCTATTTAATTGACAACATCCGTCCCTAACAGGATGGCAAGCAACCCCTTTCTGCCTTTCTCTGACTCGCTGCTCACAAAGCACCAGGGTTTCATTTGACTGTAAGGACGCACATTCAATATCAGGTCAAGAAGTTCCTTCTTCTGCTTCCCCATCCACCCAATAAATCAAAGTCAAGCAGCAACAAGGCACTAGCATGGTATCAGGCTTTGAATCCAGTTTAGTATGGCAAAAAGGCACTGGTTTGTGCTGCAGAATTGTTTAATTTCTGCCTAGCTGAGGGAAGGGTGAAGGTAGTCTTTTTAGGGAGGGAAGCGGGCTGTGGACACAGTAGTGTGATTTCTCCTGCCACATGAACTCATCAGTCTAGCTTGCTAGAGGTGGCTGGTGTGAAAGTGTGTCCTGAGCAAAACCACCCTTCACTGAGTTTGAGGATTGGCTACCTCTAAGACAACTGCAGTAATTTCCTCAGCCTTACCCCTTGCCCTCCTCTGTCTTCTCCTCAGTTCTGGTGTTGTCGGAGCTGTTTCAGGTCCTGGCTTAAGAATAAGTGGTTGTGACTTGTGCCACCTTTTAGAATTTCCTCGAAGCCGTGATAGCAACAGAGAATTAAGCCACATATTGTTCACTGGCTGTGTCCCACACAGCTGGTATGGGCAGGCTGGGGAGCTGACAGTCACCCAGGGGACTCATGTGAGCAGGGTCACTGTTTAAATGAGTGATCTGGAGGCCTTTGGGCTTGTGAAGCCATACAAAGGGTGTGAGGGTGGAATTCCTTCTCAGGCCTGCTCATACAGAGTATGAATTTGGTGAATTATGCTGATTTTGGGGTATGCAGCAGAATTTCCCCATGTCATAGCTAACGTTGAGGACAGTGCCATGGGCTCAATTCTCACTTGTAAATCATTACCACTAGCAGGAGCTGGTCCTGGACAGCATTAAATATTGGTCTTTCTGATGTGCTGTTTGGGGGCAGGGGCCTGATTTTGGTCATGTACTTTGTGCAGCACATAGTGGCCAATGGGGGGATGGTGTTCAGTAGGTCTGTATATAATCATAGAATAGTTTGGGTTGGAAGGGACCTTCAAAGGTCATCTGGTTCAAACCCCTGCAATGAGCAGGGACATCTTAAACCACTCCCTTAATTTAAAACCATTGCCTCTTGTCCTATCGCAACAGGCCTTCCTAAAAAGTCTGTCCCCATCTTTCTTATAGGCCCCCTTTAAGTACTGAAAGGCTGCAATAAGGTCTCCCTGGAGCCTTCTCTTCTCCAGGCTGAACAAACCCAACTCTCTCATCCAGTCCTCAGAGGAGAGCTGTTCCAGCCCTCTGATCATTTTTGTGGCTTCCTCTGGCCCCTCTCCAACAGGTTCATGTCTTTCCTGTCCTGAGGACTCCAGACATGGATGCAGTACTCCAGGTGGGCTCTCACCAAAACAGAGCAGAGGGGCAGATTCACCTACGTTAACCTACTGGCCACACTCCTTTTGATGTAGCCTGAGATACAGCTGGCTTTCTGGGCTGCAAGGGCATTTTGCCAGCTCATGCCTAGTCTTTCATCCACCAGGACCCCCAAGTTCTTCTCCACAGGGCTGCTCTCAATCCCTTCATCTCCCAGCCTGGACTGATACCGGGGATTGCCCCAACCCAGGTGCAGGACGTTATACTTGGCCTTGTTGAACCTCATGAGGTTCACGTGGGCCCATTACTTGAGCTTGTCCAGGTCCCTCTGGATGGTATCCGATCCCTCGGGTGTGTAACTGCACCACTCAGCTTGGTGTCATCTGCAAACTTGCTGAGGGTGCCCTCAATCCTACTGTCTGCGTCATTGATGAAGATATTAACCAGTACTGGTCCCAGTACGGACCTCTGAGGGACACCACTTGTCACCAGTGTCCATGCCGACATTGTGTCATTGGCCACTACTCTCTGGATGCAACCATCCAGCCATTGGGTGTACTTATACACATGTGTACTTGTATGTGTACTTGCCTGCATCAGCTCCTGTGATCAGCTGCCTGCCAGACTAAGGTCCCAGGTGTGCCTGGGCTTTCACACTGCACTCAGTTGCTCTTGGAGCAAAATTGCTCTTGTGTAAATTGCTGTCTTTTGTTTTGACATGGCCATTAATGTGCAAAATGTGGGTCTTTCAATGACCACCTCTGTCTAAAGTTTAATTTGGGTGGGGGGAATGGATGCTTTACATCTACCTGTGCTTCTTGTGTCTGGCCTGTGCCCAGCTATGCATGGAAGCCAGAGATTTTCCACAGCACCTAGGACCCAAACAGTGGGATTACATTTTCAATTTCCTATTTAACAAGGTTAAAAACCAAACAGGTTCCTGTTGTTTTAACTCAGGTACGTCATTTGTTTTACCCTGTTTGTAGGTATTGGTTCATCATTGCAGTTGTGGGTTCCAGAGGTGGATAATCAGCAGTACAGCATTGCAAAGATTTAGTTCCAGGTCACAGACAAGTAATGAAAAAACAGCAGTCATTGAGGATTTGATTTACACACTGCAATGACTATGTGATAGCCTCTTTTGTGAGAGAGAAAGTTTCCCTCTGGAGACCACATTCTAACCAGTAGCAAACATTCAAGCTCCCTGGTGCTTCAGATGTCAATTACACCAAAGCCTCTTATTGTGTAATGCAGGTCTGTTATAATAATACTGTCTGGAACAACAATAATAATATGAATGAATTTCCAAACAGTGGAGATCGGAGGAGGAGGCTGATCAATACAGCACTAATGATGGCTTTGTTTTTCACTGAAATAATTGTGATAGGGTTTATAGCACTTCCTTCCTACACCATGCTGTGTGGCAGTGTTGGTTTACTACCTGCTGTTACTGCTTTTGTATAAAAAGGTGTTAAAAAGAAGCGTCTGTCAAGTTTTAAGGCTGTGAGTCTTTTTTATTGCAGTGCGATAGATCTAGTGAAGATGGTCTGAGGATATGAGAGATGCAGGCTTTGCAGGAAGAAGTGAAATCTTTTATTAGACGCACTGACACAGGAAAAAAAGCAGCTTTGGAGCCCAGAAACTAGTAGTAAGGTCCCCATTTTTTAGTAGGTAATTACTCATACTCTGTCATAAAGATGCCATTGGGAGGCCAGATTTTTGCCAGATTTTTTCCAAGTGGACTCATCCTGCCTGCTTGGTCTCTCTTTTAGAGAGTGTGAGCACCTGCACACGTAAGAGTTCAAAGGAACAGCTCTCTGGCACACTAAGCATGTTTTCCATTTGTGTGAACCTACTTCTTATCCAATAATTATATGGATTTTTGTGTGTTACTCCTACCAAGTATACAGTATGCATACTGGGACCCACTGGAAGAAATAACTACATATGAAATTACTATTGTATCTTTTAATTAAAAAAGAGATGATTTCTTGGTTTGAGAGTCAAATTTTTGCATCAGTGTTTGTATTCCTGCAATGGGAAGCCATATCCTTGTAATGCGTTCCTGAATGTTGGTGGAGAAAGCAGGGAAAACCCCGTTAAAGGGGACGATAACAGCATATTGGAAGCTATTTGTTTGTTATATAGGAAGTCCTAATGCTTTCTGCAGTATCTCAGAGTTACTTTATTTCTCAATATGCTGGAATGATGGATTCCATACATTTTGTTTTGTGAAGTGAGAGGAATTGAAAGAAAATAGCCCAACTCTAATGATAAAAATCCCCTCTGTTGGAGCTCTTCATTACAGTACTTTTCAGAACAGAAAAGACGAACTGCTTTTGCAGTGGCACAGGTCCAATCTCAAACTAGAATCAATTGCCTTGCCAACGCTGAACACAAAGGATGTTCATTGTTTGCAAACTGAATTTTTCTTAGTGTGTGCAAAACCAATGATCAGATTTTTTTTTTTTCTTTAGAGAAACCCCTGCAGTGAAAAAACTGCAGCTGATTCTGTGCTTCTCATTCTGGTTTGCAGGAAGGCTTCTTGCTTCACAGTGTGATTTCTTCATAATAGCTGCATGACAACAGCATGCCAATGTTTTGAAAAAGCAATGGCCAATGTTATAATGCAGTTGCTTATGTTAGCTACTTACTGCTGTTTCTTTTTTTTCCTTGAGGAAATAAATGTGTGATCTTACTCTTTTGAGGTTCACCTTGCTATAGATTAAAAAACCCTGTATCTATGTCTGCTGTCTATGTATATAAGTTTTGGCAGGAGTAGAGGGATCTTGTCATGCCTGTCCCCTCCTGTCACAAGTAACTGCATTGTATAGTGTTTCGTATCAACTGATGAAAGTGCATGTCAAAAATGAGGAAAGGTTTTTTTCTCTTGTTATTTTAATGCAAAATCTGCCTCAGAATCACGTTTTTTTCCTGAAGCTTGTGACTTTTTTTTTTTTAGTATGTAAACATACTTCTGGCTCACTTCTCCCTATTGTTGTGCCAACATTGTCTTTACATTCTTCTTTCCTCCCCTCGTATACTTCCTTTTTGGTGTATTTGCAGAGAGTAATCACATCCCTTTCCACTTCTTTTGCTTCTGAGCCAGTGTTGGAAAATATAAGGCCATTATGGGGTGGAAAAACCCACCCAGACATTCACATTTGACCCCTGGGACATAGTGTATGTGGCATCTACCTGGAGCCATCCTGACTGACTGCAGTATTTGGTACCTTGAGGACTGGTTTTCAAGTGGAGGCCAGTGATGCTAATTATGCAAAGTTGTATGTATTTATTTGCTATACCCCCCTACAGAGTGTTGCATAGAATTCCCTGATACAGAAAGCCGCTCTGTGGCAGAGCACAGGCTGTACATTTTCTATGGAAAACAGTCCCAGTTGCTGACAGGAGAGTGAAAGTAATCTTCATTAGCTGTGTGTATATTAAAGCTGAATCAATTGCTTACTTGAATCTTGCCTCCATGTCTCTTTATGCAACATCTCCCAGTTGGCTGCAGTTTCCTCAAAAGTCTTTGGAGCTGAATGATGTGTTGTAAATTACTCTGTGGTTTGTGGAGGTGTTCAGTATTGGTAATTCAAGCTATGCAGCCTGTTTGTTATATGTGGTACAGTTTTTCTTTCCTGGCTGAATAAGCTTACTAGGTCAAAATTTTCCGTTGAATCCTCAGAGGAAGTTATTTGAAAACTTTCTGCAGAATACACAGGGTTAAGTATTTGCTTGCCTTGCACATTTGCACTAGTTTAACATGACCACATAAATGCTGGTAGGAAACTTAACAGTGGGTTGTATATCTATAATAGTAGCACTGATTTGTTTTAGGTGTTCTTGCAGAAACCTGGCCGCAGTATTCTTGAGCAATCATGTCAATGCAGCAGCATTAACACTCCCTCATTTGCCATTTGTTGATATGTACCTCAAGCTGACACAGGTCTCTTCTGAGAATCTTTGCTAAATCATAAAATCATTTCAGTTGGAAGAGACCCTCAGAATCATTGAGTCCACCTATAACCTAACTTGACTCTAGCACTAAACCATGTCCCTGAGAACATCATCTAAATGCCTTTTAAACACCTTCAGGGATGATGACTCCACCACAGGCTGCCCACTTCCCTGGGCAGCCTGTTCCACTTAACAAAGTGCCATAATGCAAATTTCTTTCCTGTATGTTATATATTCATATGTATTTTCCAATATCTAGTATTACAGGATGTTCACTGGTTTTCTTGGTAAAATACTATACAGCATCAGTTATGACATTTGTCAAGTAAACAGAATGGCAAACATTTTGTGAAGCACTCTGCTTTAATTCTATTTGCAGGGTTTTTTTTTGCTGCTTGTTCACTAATTGGCAGCACTGAGTAATTTGTAATCTGTCTTCCCACTGAACCAGTGAGTGTTCTGTGTGCGTATGCATATGTTTATAAAGTCTTAGGATTAGTCTATGTGGTAACTAGAACCAAAGGAAATAACTGCATTCTAATTCATAATATTTTGATTAAGGTCTATTTGTAGACCCTGGTTTTGATGTAATTTAAGCTGATAAAAGAAATCACATTAAGCTATACTGAAATGGCTCTGAAATCTGTGTCTCATGCTAACTACTGCTGAAATGGGAAGGGTGTGATTTACAACTGATTTAATTGGATTGGTTCCATTTACCATCTAAACAAGCCCTTAAATGCTGGAGTGTTTACCACCTGTTGTGACTCTTACCTTACAGAGATCTCTGTTCATAGGCAGGAGGGTGTGCACTATAATGAGAGAGGAAAAGAAGGGCTATAAGTGTGCATCTCAGCTTATGCATGGTATTAAGCTTGCTTCTGGAAAACTGAAGTTTTTCCTAAAATTTACAATAAATTTCTTCAGTATGTCAATGGTGATTTCTGCCTATATTCTGACAGGCAGTGCATTTCCTTCTCATCAGCGGGGGTAGTTAATGTGAAAAAAGGTTTCTTTGTTGTAGTTGGAATACATCATGCTAGCTCCTCTTATGCTGCTGCTGTACAAATCTAAGACTTATAAAAATCTGTGAGCAACTCTGTTAAACAATCCTGAAAAATTATTTAAAATTTAATTTGGTTGCTGCTTTTTGGAGCCGAGTCTTTGCCATAGTCAGTGAGAAAGATATAGTTAAAACAGAATGGTTTATACTGGAGACACCCAGATATTTTGATGTAACCAGGTTGGACTGTTGACATAACATAGTCACCCTGCTCCCCTTATGGTCCTCTCCACAAATCTAGTAGGCTGAGTCTTCCTTTGCTGATCTGAAATAGTTGTGTCTTATTTGCTGTCTTGGAGAAGGAATGGTAACTGGGGTTTGAAAAGAAAAGCTGCAGTGGGACCATGCTTGAGGATCAAGGACTTATAGCAAGAGGCAGGATCCACCTAACTGGGGCAAAAGCATCCTCGCCTGTTGGCTGGTCAGCCTGGTGAGGAGAGCTTTAAACTAGGAATGATGAAGAGACAGGATGACTGCCAGTCAAGCAAGGAAGTGGTCATCTGGGCTGGTAAGGAAAGGGTAAAGGGTGATCTAGATAAGACAGGCCTATTGAAACCAACAAAACAAAATGGAAGGAGGCTCACTCTCAGTGTGTGGACACAAATAAGGGAAGTGCCTTAAGGGCAGCAGGATGGGGGAGGCACTTGTGCCTTATCTTGAAAATCAGCATAACTGTCTGACTCTCTGAAATTCCTCTGCGTTAACACAGGCAGCCAGGGGAATGAACAGGAACACCACAGAGCTGTGGTGGGATAACTCTCACAACTTGGGAGTGCTGCCATGGCTGGATACAGGACCTTTTGTAAGGACAGGTCTGGACAGAATGGATGGGAGTTATCTTTTATTTATATCTGGGAGAGCATCAAGAACACACGGAGCTATGCCTAGGGGTGGATAAAGCCAGCTGAGAGCTTGTGGATCAGGACTGGAGAGCAGAACAACATGGGTGACATTGTGGTATGTGTCTGCTACTGACTTGCCTGGTCAGGTAAGGAAGACAGAGCCAGACTCTACTCAATAGTGCCTTATGAAAAGACAAGCGATAATGGACACAAATTGAAATACAGGAAATCCTGTTTAAACATAAAACTTCTTTACTGTACAGGTGTTTGAACATTGAATAAGTTCCCCAGAGGCTGAGAAGCTTCCACCCTTGGAGTTACTCAAAACCTTACTACTGTAGTCGCCCCTGCCTTGAGCAGAGATGTTTCATTAGACAATCTCCAGAGGTCCCTTCACACCTCAGTGATTCTGTGAATCAGTAGTTTTTGCACTGTTCTCCACATATGGTAAATTTGAAGGTGGATTTTGTTAGACATATGCCTCTATAAGGAAACTAAACTGAAGCCAAAAAACACACTCTGAACTTAAACTGAAGTAGCTGAGGTCACAGTAACACCAACAGATTGGGGAAATATATTTCAAAAAAAAGTCAAGCCAAAAGCAGGAAGTCACCTGCATGTTTACCCCTACTTCTACCAGCAACTTCCTTCTTCTTTGACCCCAGGTAACTCCTTACTTGTCACTTCTTTTCCTCTCCGGTGTTTTGCACTGCTCTCCATGTTCTTTCTCTTTGATGACTTGACTTAAATATTACCAGCCCATTAGGCTCACCATTTCCTGCTGGCCCAGTAATCACAATTAAAGTGTCTCACATTAGAGTCTGATTCAAGCAGAAAGCCCTACTGGGACATGAACTCAGTGGCAAAAGCAATAATCAAGGTTTCAATAGGATTTGCTTGCAGCCTTATTGCTTTCCTGAGATAGTGAGAAATCAGATGCCTTTAGGCACCAAATTCTAGCATCTTACTTGTTCAGACTTTCAATTCTTTCTTCGCTCCTTCCATTTTTCCTATTTAACCCTAAACTCCTGTGATCTCTAGAATGCCAGAATCTAATAGCTACTTTCTTCATAATTTCCCAGAGTTAATCAGAATTATGGATATTTCTGCCCACAGATTACTGGGATCAATAAAGTTCAGCTCTCAGCCACCTCCTAATTCTTCCAGAATAACAGTGTAAAAATGGAACATATTAATTGAATGGAGGTCTCTGTTGCTCATGTGCTGTCATTAGGAAACATCTCAAGTTGCTTCATACATTGGTTTTCACAGCATTCTTCTTTAATGGCTTCCAGCATCTCCATTTTCAAGCTTTAGTGAAGCAAAATGCTGGATTAAATCAGTAAATGAGTTTCTAAGGCCTGTGTGGTTTTTTGACCTTCATGTGCTTCCTCTTGTTAAGGCTATTGTTTGTCATATCTTTCTACTCAGAATCCTTTTGATTCATCTATGAGGTGAAGAGTAACCTAGACCAGATCTACCCACCTTGGACACATTCCATGTTCTCCCAGTCTAGCCTTCCTCTCAGTTTCCCTTCTGTCGAACTGCAGATGTGTACATAATACATTTTCTTTTGCAAGTCATATATTATTTTTATTGTACTGTTTAGTTTATATTTGGTAGTCTCTTTAAAATGCCTTATGATTTGCCTTTTTTTCCCTTCCAAAACTGACCCTCAGAATTTCAGAAACTCAGACACAGCTATTAGGATGCCAAATGAGGTCCTTAACTGGACACCCAATTTGTACCTGCAAGTAAACAGACTGATTTTCTGTACAAGCAGGTACCCCTCTTATACATGGAGCTCACGAAACCATTAGTAGCATCACTCAGCAGTTTTTCTGTTTCTTGCTAGTCTAGGAACCATGAGCAAAAAAACCAATTCAACTTAGAGATTATTTATTCTACTGAAGAATAACCTGTCCATGTTCTCAAAACACTTAAGCTTTGTGTTAGTGTTAAAAAAAAAATTACTAATTAAAAAAAAAAATCCCCAAAATATTGGGTAGCAAGATCACATTATGTTCGTAAAAGTTTGCCTATACTGCTGGATTTAAGTACTGTCCTGTGTGCACAGAGCAATGTGTTCTTTGTGTAAGAGAATATGTTCATATTTTCATCCTTTTAAAGGTTTTAGTAATATTACTAATATTACATAGGATATTGTGCCTAGCAGTGTTGTCTCTATTTTTTAAAGCCAGCAAACACCAGAATTCCTGGAACATTCTCAGGGTTAATGTGTGGCTTCCCTTTACAGCAAGAGCCCATCATCATAGACTCCCTTTGCCTGCCCCTCTAGAGCCATTTAGGAATAAGTATACACATTTTCCAAGGATTTTACTTTAATAGCTCAGTCTCTTACTCAGAGCCAAAAAAAGCACCTTGTCCTGTCAAGGTAATAATGTGTCCGCCTTTGACATACTTTTCACTTCTTATACACTTTGGCAAAGAGGAAGCAGGAAAAGACTTTTTTTTCCCCTGATGTTTCTAGAAACAGTGAGGTGTTTAATTTCATTTGGTAGCAGCTAGGGTTTCTGCTTCTGAATGTTACACTGTGGGGACTGAGCCTGCTTACTGAATTTATGATAAATCTGTATCTATTCTTCTTTGGATGAAGTTTTGCTACATTAAGTTATGCAGCTGAAAGTCATGGGGTGAATTATGTCATCTCAGAGACACAGGTGGAGCACGCAGGTATTAGGGCACTGGAAGTAAAACCCTAAGAGCAAACAAATCTTAGTGATAGGGCTCAATGAAACAAAGGATAAAGTTTTCTACTGGTAACAGTTGGATTTTGCACACCTACTGCTTTATAGTAGATTAAGACACTTTTTTTTTCTTTTGAATGGAAGATCATAGAATCATGGAATCACAGAATGTCCTGAGTTGGAAGGGACCACAGAGATCAAGTCCAACTCGTGTTCTGGCTTAGGACAACCCCACAGGTCACACCATGTGTCTGAGGGTGTTGTCCAGTCTCTTCTTGAACACTGTCAGGCTTGGGGCCGTGACACCTCCCTGGGGAGCCTGTTCCAGTGCTCCACCACCCTCTGGGGGAAGAACCTTTTCCTCATGTCCAACCTAAACCTCCCCTGGCACATGTTTCTGCCATTCCCTCGGGTTCTGTCATTGGTCACCAGAGAGAAGAGATCAGTGCCTGCCCCTCCTGCTCCCCTTGTGAGGAAGCTGTAGCCCCATGAGGTCTCCCCTAAGTCTTCTCTTCTCCAGGCTGAACAAACCCAGTACTTCAGCTGCTCCTCATTTGGCTTCCCCTCCAAACCCTTCACCAACCCAACCAAGATGCAGGGTATAGAATTTAAATCGAATACTGTAAAACGTGGTAGGACTGAAGACCCTGGAGGCAGAAGAGCACAATCATGGCATGGCATATGTAGTTAGGTAAACTTGTTCTTTCTACAGACTTCTTTCTGAGATCACTCTTGGCTTTTAGTTCTCCTCTACAGGCAGCTTGTAAACATTTCAGAAGAAATTGTGTTGCAGTGAATCTCTTGCAAATTAAGTCTGATTTCTTTAAGTTAAATTCTGTTTCCAGTACTGTTTTAAATTTAGGAAAATTAATTGCAGTAATAATAAAATCAAGGGAAGTTGCATGAAGAATGGGAATACTAGAGGAAATAAATGAACACTATTACAAATATTGGAGAAAATACCTGTTTGACCTAGTCAGAACTTTCCTGGACTAAGGTCTATCCTGAGCAATGTTCCCTAAACCTTTTGTGAAGTCAACATATTTTGAAATTGTAGGAGCATTTGAATGTTCATGTCTTATTTGTAGCCAATAGCTTGTAACTGTCTTTCCTCGGAAAAAGAAAAAACTTCTTACTAAAGTGTTCTCCCTTCTTCAGAACACTTGTAATTCTATTGTTGTTAAAGCTGTGCTAAATCAACATAGAAAAAAGAATGAGATCTGTGAATGGAAAGATGACTTAGTGGGAATTGATCTATAGAGAAAGCTTTTGTGAGTATTACTTGTCTTTCACCTTTTGTCTTCTGCTAAAAAAACCCAAACTTTAAAAAAAATTATTTCAAAAGCTGAATAGAAATAAGATAATGAAAACAACCGGTGCTGCCTGGCATGTTTCTGTTTGTCTCATAATTATAGCATCATTATCTGGATTTTAGTAAACATCTGCCCAGTGCTGAAATTATCTTAAATGCACAGACAACACACAAATCTGTGTACAGGGTAAAAGCATTATCCAAGATATATCTGTACCTGATGGATTTAAATATCAGGTTAAATGGAACAGGCAAAATACTGCCTGTGAGCATATGCCTCTTCAGATGTCAATATGGTTGCTGATGAATCTTCTGTTGGTATCTTCCCTAAAAGCTGTTGCTGCACTGCCAAGTCACACAGAAACAAGTGTACATGAAGTCCTATACATGAGATATAAAGAAAAGTGTCTTTTTTGTTTGTTTGTTTTGTTGTTGTTTTTGTTGGTGGTGGTGGTGGTGGGTTTTTTGTTTTGTTTTTGGGGGTTTTTTTGGCTGCAGAGTATCTTCTGCTAGATCTTTATGGTTCCTGCTCTGGATTGGTGATGTTGACTTCTTCCCTTTGTTCCTTCTATTTTCAAATCCAACAAAGTCACTCATGCCTCCGTCTGGCAAGAGGATTTATGGTGAAACTGTCTCTCAGGCTGGAATTTGGCACTTGCCTATGGATGAGAGTAATGAACTGCCTTCAATACAGAATGGTCTTTGGACTTTCAAAGGTCTACAAAACAAAAGCAAATTGCTTGTTGATCTGAGTGAAACTGTGGATGGTAAGGCTCTGTGTATGTTTACTGTTGCCTTTAGTGGGGGTGGTTGTGGCCAGATAAAGAAATACTATTCCTTCAGGAACACTTTGAAATGATCTGCTCCTTTTTGGAAGCTGCCAATTGTGTACTCAGTCTTGTACTCCATGTATTTCTCAATGTTTTATTGACTTGTACCAAGAGATGGAAACTGGTCTACTTGCTTTAATACATTCTGATGGAAGACCTAAATGTGTAAAGTATACAAGATCCTGCTCACTAGCAGCTGAAAGGATAAAATTTCACTTTAGTTACAAGGGAACCAAGGAGGACAGCTGTGGTTAAGCTGAGAGCCATCAGAGCAAACCTTCCCATCATAGATCACTGAATGCTGCAGGTTGGAAGCGACCTACAGAGGCCATCTCATTTGGCCTTTCATGGAAAGTTAGCCTAGATGAGATTATCTAGTATCCTATCATATCTTCTCACATGGTGAAACATTTTGGTTCCCCACACACTGTAAGGGGAGAGCTAAATAGAGCATCTTATCCTGCCTCATCAGACAGCCATGTTGGTGGCTTTCATTCTGATTCTTAATTATTATTTTTATTGCATGTTTTTGTATTAGAAACTTAGCTCTTCTTTGTAATTAGACATAGCAATTATAGTATCTTTTTATATTCCACTGGGGTTTTCCTTTAATGCAGATATAAAATAAAAACACAAGAAAAAAAGGATTGCAACAGTAGTGCTTGGGTCTGAAGGAGTGAAGAAACAGGAGAAAGCAAGTTGCAGTTATTGCTTTTGGCTCCAGCAATACAGTTCATTTTTTTTTTTTTTTATTCTTCTCCGAATTATGTTTATTCATCTATTACAATTCACTGAACAAATGAAATATAAAACCAATCCAGCTTTTTAAAGACAGACATTGTGTTGTACGTAAACACAACTTTTTTGTTGTTGTTCAGTTGCTGGGAAATGTTTTTCTTATTAGTGTAAATGTTTCCTGAGGAAAGGGTTACATGGGGTGAAGAGAGAATACTCAGGATGGAAGAAGTAGTAGTAGGGTATCTAACAACACAGAGCAGATTTATACTGTTCCTTCATGGCCCCCTCCACACAATGTATTCCAGGAGTACTGTTCCACATGGCCCCATCTGGGAGTTTGTTTCAGAACAGAATTACCTTCTCCATGATAAGAATCTTTGCTTGAGGAATTATGTTGGAAAAAAGGCCATCTGGTGGGGGGGGAGGGGGAAGAAAGAAAAAAGAAAAATAAACAATTCAGAGAATAAAGTTTTGATTACTACTCTCTTAGGAGGATGGATGAGGAAACAAGGGTCCAAAGAGCTGTCCCTGCAACATGTTTTAGAAAAAAATGTTGGGATTGACTTTAGTGTCAGGCAGGGCCTTGTTATGTGAGTCAGGTGGCTTCTAGTGAATGACACAGGTCACCTTGGATCTGAGTGGTTCCTGAGTAGTGTGCGAGTAGTGAGGAAGGACTTTCCTTCCTGGCAAAAGCATCAGTGGCATTTGGTGGCATCTACTGGGACTGGCATGATGGAGTGGGATAGAATTTCCCTGAGGAGGTAGCTGGTGAGATGTCTTAAGGGAGAGTATCATGAAGTGTTTGCTGAACCAAAATGGTTGGAACTAAAATGGTTTTACAATAGTTTGGCAGATAAGTCTTGAGTGCCTTAAGAGAGACAATAGCAGACAGATGACATCTTATCAGTCAGATATTAGTCATACTTTCTACAAAACTCCTGATCCTGTTCAATGTGGAGTTCCATGTACCATAAGACTTCAGTCCAAAAAACACTGAAGTTTGAGTGAACTCTCTTATTTTTATATAATTTTTAAAACTGCTTTAGTTCCCCCAGTTGCTTATGCAAGTATAAATCAGGAATAACTTTTGGAGTGGCTGCATTCGTGAGGGAGGTCCACAAATGAAATAAATCCTCCACTTTGTTGGAGACCTGGGTAGAGGAGGACAACCATCCTTTGTAAGAGGTGCGTTTGAAACTGTACAGAAGATACACCAGCAGTGTTAAAATAAGCCATTTTAATCTCACCCATACACCCTGCAATTCTACTTTTTCAATTTCTAGGCAATCACACTGCTGGAATCTTATTCAGCCATTGAGTAAAAGATATGCTTGTCTTGCAATTATGTAAATAAGGTAAGTGGTTAAGATTTAGACCTGGAATAAGAGTGTTAACATCACTATCCTTTCAACAAACAGAAAGCTTTGGATGTAACGTTGGGTTTGCTATATATGTTTCGCACCACAGAAAAACACAAGCTGACACACAGATGATGTGGTATTCTTATTGTATTTAAAACAATATTTAGGCTGGGTAACTCCTACTGCCATTTACATGTGTTTGAAAGAAAGCCCTGTTTCATCAATGGGAATGTGTCAGAATTTTGTAATAAAGCATACTGTGTAATATATTTAAACACAGTCCAAATTAATTAAAGTGTAGTGGACATGAAAGATACATACTCAGTGTGACATTTCAAATAGGGAGAAAATATGATAATGAGCTATTTCCATGTGTTGCCATCCTTCTGGTTAAATAATACTTCTGTTTTCGATGAAGCCACTAAGCAATAACATTCATTTTTGGAGTTCCACAGTGGTTAGAGCTGATTGTATACAGGCTGTAATCATTATTCTAATTCTGCCCAGGAAACCCTCTCTCCCCACCATGGAGAAATTTGGAATAAAAAGTCTCGTTCCAGGAAAAAGAATTTCCAAATAATCCTGGGCACCAGATCAAAATGTGAGCTCCAAATCCGTTCCTTTTTCTTAATAAGAATCAGCAGTTTGAAAAATACTGCTTCGCAAGGAAATAATTACATTAGTCAGCCTCTTGGCTCTGGTGTGGGCTGGAGCCTTCTCTTAAAATGAGGCCCAGCCTCACCCTGCAGTGCATTCAAATCCCTGAAAGATGGAAATAGCCCCAAGACCCTTCGTTAACAGGGACGTTTTTTTGCTGCCAGAATTCCCATAGCTCTGTCATTGCAAATGGCTGCATTTGCACAGACAGAAATCTAAAACATGGGACAACAGGACAGAAAGAGATCTGGAGGTGTAGCTTGAGGTAAGGCAGATATCATCTTGTGTGCTGAAGAGTAGAGGCCAAAGGAGGAGCTAGAAATAAGACGTGACTCCATGCTGTCCTTTGCTTATAAAGGATCTGATCACACAGATGTCAAATTTATCTCTGTCTTAGATGTAGGGCTTTTAGGTAACTGCACAGCCCAAAGGGTTGGTGATATGCGATTAAGTATTTGCCTCTTGCTAGGTCTGTTCTTTGGATTTTAGTGCTTGTGATCAAGACAATTCCAGTGTTCAGGACCTGACAAGCACTAGCAAGATTCTGCAAGACTACTTTGATTACGCCAGACTGGAGAGATCTTGTGTTTAGTCCAGAGGCTAAACCTATGCACCCTTCACTTGAGTGACTTTAGAATCACACTAAAATATTCCTTTTTATTAAGCTTCCAATTATCTGATTTTCAACAGTGAAAATGTTGCATATTATTGGTGAAGGACAAAAGGGAAGCAGTGCCCAGGATATCACAATGCCATACTGGAGTTTCAATCTAGAGAAATAGAAACAAGCCTTGCCTAGCACCAAGCCCTTAAACCCTACAAGGAACTATCCAAACTGGCCAACATCACTGACTTCAGTAGGAGGTAGGTGTTGAAGTACTTCTCACATACTTATAGCTTACTTTGTCCTTATGTTGTTCTGACTTCTCTGTTTGAGCCCTTTATCCCATCACCAACAGAACTACTAATATTTCTTTCACAGCTGCCCTTCAATTAGGCAAATAATCAATACCAGTTTTAAGTAATGTGGTAGAGCCTGTAGTGGAAACTATTAAGGTTGGTGTGGAACATAATGGAGAACTCATCTCTTTTGTTCAAAGACTACTAGGAAAGGAATTTATTTCCTAAAGTGTGTGGAGAGTAATTTATTTCTAAGATAGTTGTACAGACAACTTTGCAGGCTCACTCTGCTAAGTTCTGTTGAATGCACAGGAACTCAGTCCCTTGGTGGGATTGATGAACAGGGCAGGCAATCAGGTGCCCACTCCATCTCTGCTGATGATTGCTGTGCTGGCAGTATGTTTCAGGTGCTCTATATTTCTCTCTCTGTGGGCTAATATGGTAACAATTGCTGTTTGCTCCTACCCAGCTAAATAGCCAGTTTCAAGTGCTCCTCTGTTGGCTTCCATTGACCTAGTGCAGATGTAGCTTTCAGTGATCATTTGAATACAGATAGAGAAGAAAGTATGGTTAACCTGTTAGTGTTAAAACTAAACACAGGAATGTGCATGTGTCTGCAGGGAAGCATGTAATCCCACCTGTGCCAAATCAGTGCTTGCCAGACTCCTCAGCATCTGGTAGTGATGGATGTGTGGTAGATACAGCTGGGGCCCAGGAGAGGGGGCACCTTCGAAAGGTGCAAATGAGTTACAACACTTTTAGATGCTTTTTGTATTTGTAGGTGGGGGGAACTGCTACTTGGTGGTTTACTTTGTGGTCTTGACAAGGCACTAGGAAATGCTGTGTCAAAGACAACAGAGGAATCCAGGCTGTGTGTTCTGGCCTTTAACAACTAGGCCATGCTAGGTTTTCTGCATTTAGATTTAGCTCTTCTTTCTCTTGTGCATTGGTCTCAGGGTGCTACACGGTGTCTGAACAAAGAGAAAGACTCTTTCTCTGCCTTGGAGCTGGTTGTCTGGAAAAGAAACATAATGGATAAATTTCAGACCTGTAGGACCTAAGCTAGCTTTGCTCTGGTGTGTGCTGGTCTGCCTGCACTGCTGCTTTGGCAGACTGGCAGTGCCCAGCAATCCCACCAAGAGGTACGGGTGCTGCTGGGCAAGGAGCTGTCATGTTATGTCCTATCATGAAAAAGATCAGGTTACCCTCAGCTAAAATACAGGGGGGTCAGTGTGTGTGTGTTTGGGTGGAAAGAGTGGGAGAATGAACCAATATCAAAGCTATTGCATTCTATCTCCAATGAAAGGGTAAGTCAGGAAGAATTTGGAAAGGGACAGTGGCATTACAGCTGTCAGTGATGGAGGTTTATGGCATACTGGTCAAAAATTTTGTATCAAAATGTTTTTTCTTAGAAGAAGATTACTCATTAGTTTTAAAAGGGCTGGGTTTTGTGTGAAACTCTCATCCTTGTATTCAGAGTGTACAGAGCGTAAGAAGAGCATGTGTGCATCTGACCATCCTAGTCTTCTCCTGCTTCCTAGTACCTGACGCGTAAATCTTGAAATTTAAGTGCCGCACACTCAAGTTTTCCCCTTTGCCTGCTCCAGATCAGACACTGATAATCCAGTACAGCATCTCCTGGATACTTGACCTAGTCAACAGGAGCTTCACTGTCTCAATATAAATAAGAATAGTTGTCCCTCTATCTTTGCTGGTTCAGAGATCTCTGTTCTTTACCAAACGGCTGTCGCAGAGGGACCCCAAAATTAGTTTAGATGGACAACAGGGTCCAAAACAAACTTCTTTTCGGTAAAGAGGGTGCAGCAGAGTAACTGGTGGAAAACAGTGTTTTAGCTCTCCAATAGCGACATAAATATGGGTTTGAGTATCAGTCGAGGTAATTATTGAGGTGCAGCAAATAATAACAATGGAGATCCACAGTGTGTATACATGTGGCTCACCAAAACAATGCCAGAGCCGTCCCTGACTCTGGGAAAAGTATACACTTGCATGAATCTGGCAAGGAATTATTAAAGAAAATACACGTGCTTACATTTAAGCACGGAATAAGCACCCGTGATCCTGTGAGGAATTATTAAAGAAAATGCATGTGCTTATATTTAAGCACGGAATAAGCACCCGCCCAAGTGGTGAGGAATTATTTCACTCACCTACACGTGGAGATAAGGCAAACAGCGTCCCATTCCTGGGAGGGCTCTCAGCAGCAGCACTTGACCCGCGCTTCGAGAGGTCCACACAACAGGCGGCAAAGCCTCGGTGGGAGGGGTCCGGTTTTTAAAGCCTTGTCAGATCTGACTGTGGGTGTTCCAGAAGCTTCTCTGTGCCCCCACTCTGGCTGTGGGCACCCAGCGGCTCCTTGGTGCCTCTGCGCACCCCACTCGTTCTCTTAATGACCCTATTCAACAGGTTCTGGGGTCAAACAAAATAAGCTGTTACCCCCATTGCAGGAAAGGGTGGGGATGCGTCTGCACCTTCCATATTGAAGAGGCGAGGGGAGAGAGCGGGGTGTGCATCTGCCACAATGGCAAAGCAGAAAAACTTGGAAAACTATAAAATCTGTTGTGAGGTAAAGGGAAAACCAGACTTGCTTCAATTGATGCAGTTGTCACTGGCAGAGGGATGGTAGGAGTTGGTTGTCTGAACAGCAAGAAGAGAAGATAGTGGGCTGGAAGGTGAAAACAAGAAAGCTGTTTGCAGTGAAGGAGGGAGAGCTGGTAGAAAGATGCATGTAGGGAACACTGTGTGAGAGTAGAAATAATACATTGGGCAGAAACATTGATTTGAAAGAAGCACAGAAGTGCCAGCTCTACAGATCAACAAGTTGGACAAATTAGAGAAACTAGTCCAGGATAGGTTTAGATAGGAGCAACCAAGCTCCTATCTATTGTATTGTACCCCAGACGGTGCAAGAATGGCACTGAATTCAAAATATGGCCTGTGAGAGCCCAGAGGGCACCTGTTGATAAAGGCCTGTGCCAGAGTGAGAAACAAGGACCAGAGTGGGGCTGCTGGATTTGGAAAAGGAAGGGTTGAAGAGGAATATGAAGGCATCAGTTACTCTGGAGCATTCTGCGCATGAGTTAAGGTATTGAGAGTGGTTTAAGTGCTTAAA
The DNA here is from genome assembly GCF_037038585.1 of Patagioenas fasciata. NCBI lineage: Eukaryota > Metazoa > Chordata > Aves > Columbiformes > Columbidae > Patagioenas > Patagioenas fasciata. The sequence goes on along the minus strand of NC_092521.1, from coordinate 98,453,525 downwards.
TGGGTGAGACCGTAAAGAAATAAATCTAGTTGGGAAGGGAATGTGAATGAGATAGCACATGACCTCTGATAAGTAAGGGAGTGAGAGGACATGATGTCTAGAGAACAGGCAGAAAGAAGACAGGAGGAGGGGGATTGCCTTTCTAATTATGGGTATCTCTAACTTTCCTGAGATATAATGGGCAGAGGATGACTAACAAATGCCTGAGTCACAAAAACCGTGTGACTGAGAGTCTAAATTCAGCTGATGAGGGGCTTGGATATTCACATGAAACTTGGAAAATTTCCTCTAATACTATTCTGGTACAGGTGATCCTAGAACTCCTATAGTAAAAAAACCTCTCTGACTGCTGTTTGGGAATATCTAGCTCAGTAAATAGGTCAATAGTCATACCAGCAGGCAAGTTTATTACCTGAGTCACCCATCTCCTAGTGGAGAAGGCCACTCTTGGCCAAATAAACAATTGTTTGCCCTTTTTCTACCCATAGAATAATTTGCAGGAAACTTTAATGAAATGTTGTTCGAACCTTCACCATAGCAATTTGGTGGATGGTGTTGCTTAGAATTGGAACAAGGCACTGCCTGTTGTTGTAATCTATTGTATTACCATTAACAATCTACTACTTCTAGAACTTTCAAATACTTGATGCTTCAGGAAATAAGGAGAATTTATGTCTTCTGTTTCAAGGTGCTGACTATTGAAAGCCTTTGTTTCATGCATCATTAATGCTGGCACAAATTGGTAGTGCCACCAAAAGAAGTGACCCGTGCCTTCCGCTTGCCTTCCTCCTCCCCTGTGACCTAGACTGGGGAACTGATGTAGGTTAAAATTTTCTATGTTCTGGTCACTAGCTGATTAGTCAGGTGCAATCACAGTTTTCTGAAGTATTTCAGACAGACAGTATCTTTAGGGAAAAAGATATAAACGTGAAATACTGCCCGGCCCTCAAGAATGGGATAATTTGTTTTCCTCATAGCAATTACTGAAGAAATACAGGCTGATGGAAACCAGGATTAATGTCACTCCCCAGCTGAGCTGGAGTTTCTGTGTGCGCAGTAGGGAAATTTGGGCAGCAGTGGGCTTTTGTGGGTAGTGTAGATTAATGGAGTTTACCTTCTTCTGACTTGGCAATCTGTAGTTTACTTGAGACAAGTGAGTTGACCCATTTCTCCCTTACCTTTTTGTCATGGGGAAAGGCCAATAAAACAAGCAAGATGGCTACTGAGGGCAAATCTAGAGTAAGCAGGCTGTTAGCCTCAGGTGCCAGACATTAGTCACGTGCAAATTGGTGATAAATCAGTGCCACATGGCTCATGAAGTGGCCTGGGAAGTGTCCAACTGAAAACATGATTTTTAAAAGCGCACAGCTGATCCCTCTCGCCATAAAGAAACCTCCATCTTCAGCAGCATTTTTCAGAGCAGGAGCTCAGCTTTTTCACAAGGTTTCCCTGGAAGTTCCACATGAGGCAAAGGGAATCAAGGAGTTATCTGACTCCTAATCCCCTTCCTTAGGGCTCTCCCATCCCTTCTTTGTTATAGCCAGAGGGTCTCAGCAGCTGATGCTTTTAGGAAACAATGGAGAGGAGGTGGCTCTGATTGTATTTCTTCGTGAAAAATTTTACTTTCGCAGTTCCCTGGATGGTACGTGGGGCTCTGAGCTTCTGCCTGTACAATAGCTAGTTTAAAGCATTTCTGTTTAATCAAGAGTGGAGTAAATGTCAGAGATTCAATGTTCTAGATCAGCAGTTTCCAACACTGATACATCTTAATCAAGCAATTAAGTGCCTTTTTTGTTTTTGTTTGGTGTTTTCCACACTGGAGAAGGGAACAGATTTGCTGCTTTGCTCTGATGACTGCTAGCAGCAGTGTTTGTTGTTAACAGAGACATTTACACCTAACCACCAGTTGGCAGGTGTTAACACTTTGTTACTTGCTATTCCCACATGCTGAGGATTGTGGGAAAGCTGTCAAGCTCTCTGTCTCGTGTAACGCTTGGCTTTTACAATAACAACAACAACAACAACAAGCAGCTCTGAACAAATGCAGAAGCTCTGTCGGAATGCAGTGCTAGCAAGGGAGACAATAGGAAGCATTCTCAGGCCTCCGGGCTTTAATGGGAGGTAATATGAGGCTTTGTGGAAAGTTCGGAGTATTTTCTTATCTTAGTTTGGAAGTGGGTAGATAGAGGTTGACTGATTTATTTATTTATTTTTATTTTATTGCTGATATGGTCTGATCTTTAGAAGAAACTGAGAATGTACTGTGTGTACTCCAACATTTCTTGTCTGCCTCTGACATTTGTACTCATTTGTATTCAGGGAAAAAAAATGTATGAATACAGCATACAATCTGAGAAAATGACATGGAAAGAGGATAGGAATGCTTTGATTTGTTTGGTTGTGACTGGCAAGCAAGAAATGAGAATTTCTATTGGTACAACCCTTCTGGAGAGCTCAGATGTGGCCAGAACAAAAAAGACCAAACAAACAAAAAACAACAAAAAAAAAACCAAACAAAAAACATACACACACACAGAAAAACCAAAAAAACAAAACAAACAAACCACAAAAAAAAGACCCTCTGTGAATGATAACAAATACTTCTATAAAAATACTTATTTATTTTGCTTGCTGTCATCCATGTGCTCACACATACTCTGCGCTTGGAGCTACAAGATCATTGTTTTATAGTTGGGTGATCCAAGCAATTGATTTATTACTGATGAAGTAAGGTTTGATTGATTTTTTTTTTTTAATTTTTTTTTTTTCAATTTGCAGTAAAGAAGAAGGTGTGGGAGGTGCAAGGCAGCTGCAGAGTTGAGTACAAAGCAGAAACTAACTACAGCAAGTGGGCCAAACACTGTGGTGACTTACATTAGAGATCAGTTCATACGGGTGGTTTTAATAGGGCTATACTGCATAGTTGCAGCTTTTCCCCTGAAACAGTGTTGTACTGATCACTTCTGTAACCTACAGAATTATACTCTCAATGAGGAAGGACTTAACGCATTCGCTTTTTGATGGGAGTGGTTCAGATGGAGGGAACAGGATAGAAGGAGTGATGGTGGATTTTCTTGCCTGTGGGCTATGGCTAGGCTGACTTTTGAGCATAGTTCCAAGTTTGGAGTAATTCTTCAGTTCATCTTCTGTCCAAACCAAACACTAGCTTTGGATCAGCTTTACAATGTGGTAGGAAAGAAACTTATCCTTGCACGATGAATAGGCCGGGTTCAGAATAGGACATCTCTGGAGATACACCCGTACTGGCTTGAATCTGCCAATGCCTGTACTGTCAAACCTGAGGAAATGTCCCCTGGCAGGCGGGCTGGCCAAGTTCTTTCCTGGAAAGGTTCCCACTATATGACAAGAAGCCCTGTGGGATTGGAGGCGGCTGAGCAGCAGGTTGTTAACAATATGGTTGCACAGTCATGCTTTACTGGCCTGCCCCCAGGTCTGTGTTACACAAGGTAGTGTTGATGTAGCCTTGAAGTCCCTGAATTTAAGCTGATTTTAACCCCGGAAAACAAATTTGAGGTTAGTCAAAAGTTAGGGGTTTAACAAATGAATCAGTGGATGAAATCCCATGGGCTGTATTTTGCATTTTGTGGGATCCCAAAGGTCTCCTCTGACTCCACAGGTCTGAACCACTGCAGTAAGCGTGTTTATTGTTTTTTTTTCTAGTGCAGTGAGTATTAGTTTCTTGACATGAAATTCATCCCCATACCTGTGCACTGCTTTAAAAAGCCTTCATGTCTGCAGAGCCACCTCCTGCAAGCTGGTTCTGAAAGATCTGCCTGCTAAACTTGGATGTGTGGGAGAGGTACTGGCTTGCATACATCTGCATGATGTATTTCCTAACTTCATACTTCTCTTAAAAAATTATTTGCTCTTGCTTGGCCACGGGAAGCAAGTCGAGGGAGTCACTAATATTTGTAAATTCAATACATGGAACAAATATTAATAAACACATATTGTCTGTAGGCATGGTCCTAGATTTGTTCCTGTGCATATTAAGTGATATTTCTGTCTTTTGAGAACCCTAGGTAGGAAAATCTTGTATCTTAGGGAAGCCATAGTGAAAGGGAGAAGAGGGAAGAATGGACATTTCAGGAATGGGACTCAAAATGGGTTTGACTTCTGCCAGGCTTCCTCTGACTTAATTTGGTTTTGCATTGCTTGTTTTTGTAAATGGAGACAATGAGTGTGATTTGCAGGTTTTGTAGAGCTTGAAAAGCACATGCTGATTGTTTTTGAGGTGCTTGGGTGAATAATAGGTGATTTAATGCAATGAAATTGTAGTTTTTGTTTGAGGGTATGGCTACAGGCTGACAAAAGCCCAAGTTAAGAGGCAATGAGAAGGTCCTTTGGAAGGACCCTGTAAGTTCTCTGTGTGTTTCTTTGTTGGGGGGCGAGATCTCCCTGAGATGCGGCAGCAGTGTTGCTGTACAGTTGCTGTTGCAGTTGCTCATCTGCTGTTGCTATTTTCTACTTGTACTGTGGAGGTGCCCAGAGGTCTATAGGGAGGATGTGGATATAGTTGCTTTTGGCCGTAGGCACACACAAGAGTCAGTTCCTCCTTAAGGGACTGTCTGTCTGGAGTGCTGATCCTGCAGACACAAGACCTGTCAATTAAGGTACTTGCTTACATGAATAGCTGAAGGACTGGAGCTGAACTTTGTGGTTTCTCAGCACCTTAGCTGTCCTAGTTTGAGCAAAGTCATCAGTGTCATGCAAGGGATTTCATGTTTAATTTGGATTATTTTATCTCCATAAGGGAAAGAAGGAAGGCAAGATTTCTCGAGTTCCTGGCAGGATTTGTGTTCTTTTTTCCCCTTCTTTGTAAACTTTACTCATTTCTTTTTTTTTCTCCTTCTTTCTTTTTCCCACCCCACCCAGTCTTAAACAGTGACAGGAAATTCTGTACTTACCCAGCTGTACTGTCTGAGGAAAGCCAAGTTTTTTTTTCATTGCATTGAAATCATAATAGATTCAAATGAATTATTAACTCACTGAGTTTCCCAGAGAGAAGACATCAGATACTTAACTGATATGCCCCTTGTACTTAGCTAAAAGGCCAAACAAAGGTTAGGGCAAGTGGATACACACGACTTGTTCATCCAAGTCCTTTAGGATTTCCCATTAGCTAAGTTTCTTGTTTCTTTTTTTTTTCCTTTTTTTTTTTTTTTCCCAAGCAAAAATAATTAACATGGATATAGTAAAATAGTTGTGTTTTTTTTTTTTTCACTGCAGCCCTCTTCCTGGAGCAAACTCTGCAGCCTGTGGACAGAGGAGCTACAGTTGGTTACTCAAATGGCTGTCTTACCTGAAAAAATACAGTGATCACCTCAAATAGCTCACCTCAAATTGGATCTTTGCTTGAGAATGCCTATTATGAAATAGTTTTAAACCTAGTTGATTTGTGTTTTAGCAAATAGATCAAATAAGCATTTTGTTGAATATGACCACAGCTTCTGTGTTGATGACAAAATTCTGTTACACGTGTTTCTGTGTCACTTCACAGCAGTGTGACTTCTTTCTTGCTACTATTAAATGAAATCCTTAAACACTGCAGTTCTGTGGCTTAGTACTGTCTTGCTCTGCTCGCAATGGAAAAATGTTTGCTTGGACTGGCAAGAAACACTCTTATTTTATTTGCTGTTCTTTCTGGTGGGCACATTATATGTTCTGGGCCACAGCAAGTGATTACACAGTATATAATCCTTTAACGTTCCCAAGCATTTGCACCCAAATCGGGAAGTTGAAATCCATATCACTAAAACCATTGTGCCCTAGAAATAAGTGTTGTCTGTGTCTGGAGTTCCCCAAATGCCCAGGATACGCTCATGCAACAAGAAATGTTGCACCAAAATAGAACCCTGCATGAGAAAGCCTCCAGGCTGCAATAATATTTCCTCAGTCGTGCTCACTGTTAGGCCCTTCCTGGCAAAGCTGGACTGCATCCACAGGTCATGTTGACTTTGTCTGAATTGATGAAGTTTCAGCAGCTGTCCCTGGCTGCTTTCAGGAAGTCAGGTTGGGAGCTGTGAGGTGAAAGAGCCCTGTGCCAGTCCCTGGCTGTGAGTGGTGCTGTGATTTGTGTCCAAAATAATAATATCCAGCAATACTCAGTGTGTCAATACCAATGTCTAGGTGTGTCAGAGGATTCTCTCGAAAGAAACATGGAATTTGGGGGCAAATTTGGGGCAGACAGGTCTCTAGTTCCCTTGCTTTTCTGACCCCTGGAGAGCTCCAGCTGATGTGGTTCATAAGTCCTACGTCATTGTGCAGCTGTTGCCTTGTGACTGTGTGGGTCCCTGGCTGCAATGAGGTCTATGTCCACCCTTGCTAATTCTAGTGGCACAAAAGCTGTCCTCACAAATGCACTCTGTACTGTAGGTTTCAGGAAAGCATTAGAGAAGAAGAAATGGAAAAAGGGTCTAAATGTCTCCCCAGAATAGGCAAATTAGCAAAACCTGCTGAACCTACAATGATGCCTACGAAATCTCTCCATTTTTCCTGGATTTGTTTATCTTACCTGCACTTCACTACCAGACTTGTGGGCCGGGAGCTGTTGAGAGACTTCTCATGGGAAACAGGTCTTTTTCAAACAGCTAGTCTGAGCTGCAGGACTTTGAGGAGTCAAGGAATGGTCTTCTCTCATCAAAAGGTCGTTCTTGGAGTACAGATGTTTTGCAGGCAGAAATGATAATATGTGGAACTGTGATGCTGACCCTTCATTTTGGTTTGATAGTAATTAATTATGTGGATTTTTTTAATAGTTGCATCCTAGGAGGCAAATAGTTGGATCCAGGTGGTAACTGGTACAGATAGCAGAAAGTAAACAGCAACTTTCTGCCTTTTTTTTTTTTTTTCCTTGGGAACTTAAAAATTCCAATCTTGCTGCATTAGACTAAATCATGCAGAAATGCTCCAGCTGTTCTTTGCATTGTGGAAGCCAAATTCAGCATTTTGATGGGTTTTTTTCCTTTGTTTTTGAGAGAACAGTTGTGAAACTATTTAATGTTAGGTAACAGTATCTTACCCATACTCTCATTCCACTTATTCCACTTATTTGTATTTACTTAGCTGTCTTATTTAAGGTGGACTCCTTCCAGCTAATCAGGTAAAATACCAAGTATACCCGGAGGTAAACAGGCTAGCCTTTTTGTGAACTGGGATGTCTAGTGGTATTGGTCTCCCTCTTCTCCTTTACTGAATGTTCTGGTAGCAGTTGAACACACAGGAATTTTGGTCAAAATCAATACAATACATCAACAAATAATTTCTGTGGCTTGTTTTCTTTTTTCAACAAGAGCTTTATTTGCCACAATGTGTGGTGAGCCCTTCTCAGCTCCCTCCATTTGCAGGAAGAGGCAATCCTTTTAATACTCCTGAGGGAGAATCCATTGAGGTGAATTTATTACTTTTGGAAAGAAAAAAAAAAAAAGTGTACTGTTTTTCCTTGTAATTTACAGGTGTGAGCTGTCTGAAACATCTTCTTCATTACTATCTTCGTCATCATATGATGTTTTAATGAAGGTCTATGTCTCAGCAGTGAGTTGCCTGCCCTTACTTCAGGTGTGTGAAGGACCAGGAATGCCTAGTTTGGGAACACTCACCCCATGGCATTCATGGCTGGAGCAATGCATCCAGTCTGGGACGCTGATTGATAATGCATTTAATTTCAGAATCCTACTTGTGGCCTTCTACTTATGCAGAAGGTTTCTGAGTACATAATCAGGACAACAGTACATGCCACATGGAGCAACTTGTGCCTGAGCAGCTCCAAGGGTTGATCTGGACACCAGCTAACCTTATGCTTATATGCGACATAAGACAGTTCCCCCTCCCCTCAAGTAAGTATGTACTTTTAGTGCTTGGCTCCAGTGGGTTTAATGGAGAAGAAAATAACCCATGTCCATTATCATATTATGCAGAGTTTTTTCCACAGGACTTGTAATTTTGAAGTTGTTCCTCTTGTTTTTCCAGTGAAGCTGTTTGACGATTTCCAGGGTTATGAATATTTTTAGTATAAGCCTTTTTAAGTTAAAAGGTAGTTGGCTTCCATAAAGCTAGAATTAGGTGACTGGTGAAGGTCGCAGCGAAGTGACAGGTGCAGTGTTAACCAGCCTGTTATCAGTGACTGCACCAGGAGCAGTTCTGTACCTGACCATAGGAGAGCACAGTAGCCTGTTTTGATCTTCATTTTCTCCATTTAATTGGGTGGCCTTTCTTGTGTCTCTCCATGCCTATAGTCTTGTTAACTCGTGAGCATAGAATGGACTAGCCAGGAAATCAAAAGACTCGGTACTTAACAAAACCATACAGCAGTTTATAGCAATTCAAAGAATATGGAAGTATTTGCACTTCTTATACCACCTGCTTTGTGTGCCGAAGATTGTAGTGGGAACAAAAAACTTAAAAGGTTCGGGGGTGAGGGGAAACTTTTTTCTGGAAAAAAAATAAAATAAAGAGAAGGGTGAAAGCAGTTGTCTTGGGATGCGAGTGAAGCAGAAATATTTTTCATGAACTGGGTGAATGAGGTGGATCTAATTACTGTGTAACAAAACAAAGCAAAACGGTTTAGCAGCCATTTAGAGTTCAAATACTCAGCACTACTGCTGTGCTACAGCTTTGACAGCTGTAGGTAAATGTGGAAAATGACAGCCCAGTCCTTTTTTCTGGGCTTTTCTAGGATCACAGATGTACTCATATAGAAATCTATCAAATACTAGTGCTTCCGTATATGTGTTAATAATATTCTTAATCTTCATTGTATTTTCTCTTGGGCCTATATGCCGCACAAATATTTCCTGGCCAGCCTACAGATCTCTAATTGTTTGTATATTTGGTTTGCCTCTGGCCAACTTTAAATGAATGTGTACAGGAATCTTTGCTGTGTAGGGGATTATTTAAGTACTATTGCTATACCTGTGTGGTATTGTTGGTTATGTGTCATCCCATTCAAAAAAACCCAAAGAAAACGCAGAAGTGAAATCCTGATGAGGTTTTGATCAAAGTGATAAATTGGGAAATCTGGTCAGTGTTAGGGCTACCTCTGCACATGTTAAACTTTGGTTGGTAGAAATAATTGTTTATGCTTTTTTCAGGGTAGCCTAGAGGGGATAAGGCTGTGCTTGCAACTCATCTAGATATGCCTGAAGTATTAATAGCTCTGCGCTACCTTGTCTGACAGCACAGACTTCAGTGTGGGCAGAAGTCTTGCCTCTGACACTTGATAAATACACAGGGGATATTTCCTCTCAGATGAGCTTGCTACTTAGTCTGAACTAGAACTGAGCTAGTTTTTTTTCGATTTTCCCCCTTGCCACTTCCTCAGCAGCCCTTCCTTTGGATCCCAGCACTAAGCATGTTGCATGAAGCTCTCTGTTTTATATGCACGGGAGTGACCTAGTTGCCTCTGGGGATGGGGAGCCAGTGACCTGAATACACCCCTGGCAGTGGAGGCTGTGAGCTTCTGAGTAAATCCCATTGAATGGGGAGGCAGAGATCAGGAAGCTGGGCCCACAAGATAACAGCAGAAGTTATGAAACGTGGTGCTATAAAAATTCTTCTGTGGGCTCCTCAAACCATTGGCAAGTCTCTGAGGTTTATGACATTTCTGGCATGACAGAGAATGACAACCTTATTTTTCTGTATTCAGGATTATTTGTTGTGTGTCATTGCCTTTGAGCCAGCTGTTCCAGACAGGTACTCTAGTGTCCTTTCCTTATTCCTACACTGTTGCTCTGCTTTGCTGTGTCTGTGTGGTGTTAGCTACCTGTTGTGGTTTAACCCCAGCCAGCAACTAAGCATCACACAGCCGCTTCCTCACTTCCCCCTAGTGGGACTGGGGAGAGAATTAGAAGACTGAAAGTGAGAAAACTTGTGGGTTGAGATATAGACAGTTTAATAAGTAAATCAAAAGCCACACACATAAGCAAAGCAAAACAAGGGTTTCATTCATCACTTCCGATGTTCAGCCATCTCCAGGAAAGCCGAGCTCCATCACATGTAATCATTACTTGGGAAAACACCATCTCTCCAAACGTTTTCTCCTTCCTCCTTCTTCACCCAGCTTTTACACTGAGCATGATGTCACTATGATAAGGAATACCCCTTTGGCCAGTTTGGGTCAACTGTCCTGGCTGTGCCCCCTCCCAGCTTCATGTGTGCATGTCCAGCCTCTTCTCTGAAAAGTCCTTGATTTGGTATGAACATTACTTGGCAGCAACCAAAACATTAGTGTATTATCAACATTCTCCTCATGCTAAATCCAAATCACAACACTATACCATCTACTAGGAAGAAATGTAACTCTATTCCAGCCAAAACCAGGATACTACCACTTAAGGAAAAACAGACGGAGTGAGAAAAATGTGCTGATAATTTGCTCAAATGATATATTGTAGGAGCCAAATTTCTTAAAGAACTTTTGTGCCTCTGTGGCACCGACACTCAAAGATGGGCAGTTAGGTGTACAAAAAGAGTGTGTAAGTGCCTGCAGAAATCTGGCTGATCACAGTTGAGGTGCTCCCATGGAGGCATAAATGCAGATTATAAATGTCAGTGCTACACCAGTGGCACATTCAGAAGCTTGGCAATGGCCCTGGTGGGGTGAGGGGCGAGACTGTGGCAAAACCAGGAACTGAGCTGCGTGGATTTCTCTTGGAGACCACACATGGCTCTTGGGCCACCAGGTGATCTGCCTGAGTGAAATTACCATGGTTAGTATGTCTGACTCAGTTCCTGTTATGTATTCTCTCTGGTTCAGTTTAGACAAATCTTCAAACTGCTCCGAGTGGTTTGAGTGCCGTGATGTGGTGAGTGGCCTGGTCTCAACCATGCTACAGGGCTTTCATAGTCAAGTTCTTTGGCAAGTGGGAGAGTCTCCAGCGCTAAAGCAATGAGCAGACTTCCCTAAGGGCAGGGAGGCAAGCTAAAGAGTAGCTGCTCACTGTTTCTCTTTGGTTTGTTCAGGTTAAAAAATGAGCCTTGCATGTGGAGAAAGAGCAGAGGCTCCCATGGCTGCCTTTCAAGAGACTTGCACCTTTCTTTTCCCCACTTTTGCAGCCAGCAGTTGTGATTTCTTTTCCCTTTTGCATACACTTACCCCACCACAAACCTACCCTGTCTCTAAAGCTATCACAAGGAACGTGTCACTTCTCTCTCTCTGCCCTGCACACAGCATCTTAATCCACTCTCCCTGTTTTTCCTTGATCTTTGTTTTCCTCATCTCTTTTTCCATTTCACGTCCTGTTAGGCGAAATCTCTTAGTGCAACTTCTTGACAAACAGCCTGGTTATTCTGGGTGCATAAAGAGAAACAGGTCTGATTCTTAGCCGTCACCACCGAAGCCTGCATTGCTGCTACACGCCAGACAGCGCTGAGTTCCCGTAAGAGGAGCAGGTTGATGGGAAGGTTTCTGCGGCTGAGTTCCAAAACGCTCCCCAAGAGACTCTGGGAGTGTCAGCAGAATCCTAACCCAGCCAAGAGAAAGGGTCAGCACATCGCCTGGTGAGCTGACAGCACCTCTGAGCTATGTGTCGGATTAGCTGTTGTCACAAGCACAACCTTTCTGTAAACTCAGGGTGTTCAGCTCCATCCGCTCCCTTGGAGCGTTGCAAAGGACGGGCTGAGGAGGCGTTTGGTCTGCAGGAGGCTGGTTGCAGCATGGTGGTTGATGCAGTATCTCTGGGTGGTGAAAGAGAAGGGGGAAAAGTTGTGAAAGAGGCTTTTTGATTTCATTACATTCTTCCTGCACCCTGTATCCTGCCTGCAAGAGAGAACTTAGCAGTTTTATAGACCTGGATGGCCATGTGAGTTCAAAAAAAAAAAAAGAGAAAAAGTGAGGGTGAGTGAGTACGAGAAAACCAAGGGAATCCATTAAAAATTACCTCTGCTACCTCATTAATCTTTTACAGCAAATAATACATGCAAAACTTGGACTAGTGAAGTCTCCAAAGAATAACTTTTTTTTGTGAGGTTTTAACAAATTGAAGAAATAAATTAAGTCACTAGCACAGCAGGATAGTGCTTGAGGCTTCCAGGATTTGTATGTTTTACCATTGTTCTAAAAATAAATAGGGGGAAAAAAAATCTTTCCATTAAAAAATAACATTTTCTTTAAGTGGCCATGTTTGGGGTTTTCTCCCACATGGTGCTTCAGCACCTTCCTGGCCCTGCAGCTGACTTTTGGAAACAGAAGGCAGAAAGCGAGTAGGAGTGGAGGTAGCAATGCCATGCGGTGAAGGGAGAGGCATGCTGGGTGTTAGCAGGGAGGATGTAAAGCAGAAATTAAAACCTCTGTGCCTAACATCACTGCACCTGCTGAAACAATGAATGTGTTAGAGATTAGCAATCAAGTTTTCTGCCTACCCTAGGCCCAAACCGGTGGGAAAATTTCTGGCAGCTTTGGTGAGTTTTGGAAGAGGGGTGACAGGTGCCCCAAAGAAATGACCAGGCTGGTCCCCTCCTCTCTTGCTGTACTACAGACTGGTCATTTTTTTACTAAGTAGAGGAAAGCTTTCCAAGTTGCCAGAAATCAGAGAAATGGGAGCTGCCTTCTGATTTTCCTTTTCCATGCTCCTTTTTGTAATTTGCAGTAAAGTCCCTGGAATGAACAGCATTACCTCTCTGTTTTCTCTTCTGCCCTAAACCAGACTGCTTCCCCTCTTATCCCAGCTGCTGCCTCAGCACGTGTTTCCAGTGCCTCTTCTCCCCGGGCTGTCTCCATTCCCCATTCACTACCTGGTGTCATTTCTTCCCCTTCCACCCAGGCCTTGCCTTGGGGAAGAATAACTACACCAAGTCTCATTCTAGCCTGTCCCAGAAATTGGAACAACTGCTTTGTGTCAAAGCCAGCAGAGCTGCATGATCTGCAGGCAAACAGCATTCTGGAGGAGGTTTTTTTAAAGGTATAAATGATGTGTAGGTGTCTAGCTTCCCACTAAAGATCATCACTAGAAGTTAGATGTCATAAATTTCTCCTACTTCAGCCATTGCTCACACTGAAGCTGAATGCATGCACATTACAAAAGAATTTAGTTAAAGGATGCCTTCAGAGTTGCAAAGGCAAGACTGCTGTTTTCTGGCAGGTTATCTGCAAAGTGACTGTAATTCCCCCCCTGCTTCTCACCTAAATTCTGCAGTAGCAGGAAATATATAGGTACATGAGCAGTATAAGGAAACATATACTCTGGCATTCTGTGTAGCTTTTTGCTTCTGGAGCTCTGACACTTGTTCCTCCAACCTCAGTTACCTTCTCTGTAGAAGCCTCTTGAGGGACTTGACCGCTAATTTTGTTTGGATTATCTGTGCATGGGGTAATCAAATGTGCACAGCATGCATACGCACATTCATATGCACATGTGCATGACACTTCCAAGTCAAGGAATGATAGAACTCCAGTTTCACCTGGTATCTTCAGTTAATCCCTTTGTGACTCTGTTTTTTTGCTGTAGCCTTTAATGATACATGCTTCTGCAATTTTCCCCGTTTCATCCCGGCCTTATTTTGTGCACAGAATGGGCTGTGCTCAATTACTAAGCAGCAACTTTGATATTTAGTTTTTTCCTTACTGCTCAGTGTGTGGCCCCTAGTCTTATTTACTGCACAATATTCAAGCTCTGCTCTGATGATAAAATAGTTGATTTCCTCATGGGCTTTTGTGTGTCCTCGTCATTGTGTGTGTATTGGTGGCTACACAAGTGATTTATGGTGGAACTCGTTCTGGTACTTGTCCCTAGCCTCCTGATGATGCCCACTTACTGCTTTCATTCTTGGGATGGCTTTAGAGTGGAAAAATATGCCATGGAAAGCTGTATAATTTACTGTGAAGGGAGGTAGCTACTTTGTTTGCAGCTAGTGCATTTTCCGTTTTTTTTTTATAATAGCTGTGGGTGAGCAGCAAAGAGGAAGGCTGTTTTACTATGCCTGCTTTCTGAAGAGAGGAGAAAACGACTCTTTCTCAAAGAGCTATGGAGAGGGCAGAAGAGCTTTCACAGAGGGCAATGTAGGGCATCCTGTTCTCCCCAACACACAGCCCAAAACATGGAGCAGAGCTCATGGGAAACTCCTGAGCATGGCATGGGACTGTGACGTCCCCACATAGCCCTCACAGAGGGTCTCCTGGGAGCCAGCAGGAATGGTGCAGGGCTTGAAGCTGAGCAGAGCACGCTGAAAACTGGTTTACTGAGGGAAGCATTGGGAGCTCCCTACCATGTGAACACACAGCAGCCACGAAGGTGCAGTGAGCAAGGAGTGGAGGGGACTGGGACTTTTTTCTGTTCTAAGATCTGTCTTTTTTCTGCGTTGGGTAGACTGGGTCACATCTGCGCAGATTCTGTCACCCACTTGGCATGCTTAGCCTGCTCCCGTTAGGCGAAAGTGCTGGTCAGATTGCCACCCAGTTGCCTCCAAAATGCAACCAACTTGGCAGCAGCTGGATTTCTTTGGCCACACCTGGCTGTGTTGTGCACTTTTAAATCCTAGTGGCAGTCCTGGCTCTGGGGCTCTGTAGAAAGCATCAGGCTCTTGCTAATTGCTGTGCTAACTCCTGAATGGTTTGGGAAGGTAGGCTTTTGGTGGTGCCAACGTTTTCCCCTGAGGAGAGAGGGATCGCGTTCTGTTCCTGTAGGACTGCAACAGCAACTGCCTATAAGGAAGATCTGAGACACTGTATGCTGTTGGATGCATGTGATTAACAAGGATGGTGTTTCCTGGGCTGAGGATGGCAAGTAAATCCTCTTTACCTGCAGTTAGCAAGTCAGGAAGGTGTTTAAGGTATTGATGGTTGGATGGGCCTGAAGGCCAGATCAGTATTTAGCACAAGCCTCCAGCAGGCTGAGGTCTCTGTGACAGCAATGGACTGTTATAAGTGTGGGGTTTATGCGTGAGGAAAAATGAAACTAGTGGGAACACTGCCACATACTAGTTGAAGCAAAAGTGTTTTTCCATCTATTTAATGTTTCATCGAGGTTCTCCTTTGTATAAGCTTATTAGAGGAGCTTTGTTTTGTGTTTTAAAGGCTAGCAGGGGTATCTGAACCAAGAGATTGCTGGAGGTGCATGACCTGATCAGAGTTGTCCAGAGCAGCAGACTAGGCAAAGGGTCTCTCTCATCTTCATAATGTGTCAGGAACATCCTTTAACAGCCACCTTTTAAACCATGAGGAAACATAGCTACATGAATGATGCCTCAATTCCAGCACTGTGGGAAAAAATAATCCTTGTTCACTGGCCCAGTCACAGTGGTATGAGGCCCAGGCTTGGCAGGAACCATGGTTCAGTCTCCTCTGAACTGCCAGCTCTCTAAACAAACTGTATGTTATTGAAATGGAAGAATCTGTTTTCCACTGGGACTTGAAGTAATTTGTACTGAGCCCTGGGAGTTTTCAAGCTACCAGATTTTCAAATTGTCTTTCTTAAAACCGGAAAGGGATCCCAGAACATGAAGATTTTGAGTCAGTGGTCTGGATCTGCTCATCATGGGAGCAAAGGGGAGATCTGCAACTAGTTTCAATGTCTGGAGAGAAATGTTTATCAAGGTAGGGACAGAGATGCCGGTGACCTTCCCTTTAGCACTTGCCATGTGAGCAAAGAGCAGCTGTGTTGCTGTGTGGCCCCCTCACCACTTTGATAATGGACTTCAGCCCTGAGTACCAAAAATCTATAGCAACAGGTTTCTGTCCTTACAGAGAGAAAGCTGAGGAGATGGGCTTGCAAGAGTCTTCTGAGGTCGTGTTACACTAGAAAACTAGCGTTTATTTTCGTTTCCTGAACAGCAGATACTAACTCCAGGAGGCAGAAAGTATGGACCAATAGGACAGGTTCTGTTAAGTGACTGTGGGATGGCCTGCAGGGAGCCAGGCTGAATTGAAGCTAAGGAATGTTTTGTGGGCAGCAAGTTTAGAAAGAGATTTAAATTTTTTTAAAAAAGAGAACAGCTTGGAAGCTGTGGCAGGTTCTGAACCAGGGTTTAAGCACCGTAATGTGACGGCATGGGGTTAAAAGAAGCTGACCCAGGTCGGTGATATTCCACATCTAGCCTTGGATTTGAGTCCAATTGCTGTGATAAGAACCATCTTTAATGTAAAGGTGAAAAGATAGCATGAAGATGAAACACTGGGATGTAAAAGAAGTCTGGCCAAAATTTTCATTTATATGGGCTATGTAAACCTCTCAAGCTGTAGTTACTGATCTATTTTTACTTTCTTTGCTTCCCAGAGGCAAAAGTAATAACTCCATGCCAAAAAGGCTGATTTTCCCAGCATTTACCAAAACCAGCACGAATTCCTCAATAGCCAATGTCACAGAAGTTGCTTGTCTAAAAATTTCAAGAGTTTTGTAAGCATTGACATTGTACACAGAAAGGGGCCAACTAAACCCCAGGCCCCAGATAAGTTTGGATCCTTATCCACGCTTTATATTTCATTATTGTGGTCCAGGTTCCTCTCTGCTTGATGTCTTTCCAAGATTCCCCTGTATTCCTTTTATCCTTTGACAGGCTAGTTAACATATTCCGGCACTTATATCAAAAGGTTTGGAAGGGGAACAGCTGAACATAATCTTCAGATAAATGCTGCATACCATGGCCACAGATAAATTGTCTCTCCCATGAACAGAAAAGTGAGACTTGTAGTTCTGAAAAACTTTTGATTAGGATTTCTCCCTAGAGAATAGTGAAGATGATGTTATCACATTTATCATCCTGTGGCATAGTGAGCTGGGCTGTGGAACCTCTCAGGTACATATCAGCAGCTTGGCTACCAAGTGGATTTGTTGGCTTTGGTCTGGAATGCTCAGTTGACTAGTATACTGCTAGGGTTTAGTGGCTTGAGCCTTCCCTAAATTAGCAAGAAGAGAAGAAATGAACTGCATATTCTACCCCTGATGCAGTAGAAGAATACAAACAAATGCATCTATCTCTGCTGGGTCACATTCACATGCACATGTTGGTTCCTCAGTGCCAGATCCTACTATGAACTCCAGCTCTGCATGCTGTTAGAAATGGCAGAAAGAGATAGATATCTGTATCTCTACACACGCACATACATATTTTTTGACCTGCAGCATATGGTGAAGTTTGCTTAACCCATGGGAAACTCACATACCCATACATGATGTAACGTGTATTTTCTCCACAAAATGCAATCCCTAGTTTTATGCTGGGAGGTGTTTGTTACCAGATCCTCAAGTCCATTTCTGCTGCGTAGCTAGGCAGGTATGTTTAGTATTTCTGTGGTTTTGGTGTGTGTGTGTGTGTGGTTGGTTTGGTTTGTTTTGCTTTGGTTTTGTTGTTTGTCTGTTTATTTTTCTTCCCCCTACTGTTCCAGTTAAAAAAAAAAAAAAAAAAATCAGAAAACACATAAATAATTCAGAGCACATGCTTTATGTCAACTGTTTCACTGTTGCTATTTTATTTCTATAAACAGGGCAGAGGCAAACCCCATCCAAACAAGGAAGAGGAACATGCATTGCAAAATTATGTCTGGGTCACATGAGTTGAGTCAAGCATACACGAACAGATACATTTTTGGCTGGAAGGCCCAGCTGAGAATATGATGCCTGCGTTTTAGTGCTTATGCGTTGTGAGTTGCTGAGTGCACCCACAGTAAGTTGTGCACACTCTGGCTGCATCTGACTTATTGTATGTGTACAGTCACTATTTGTCCATGACATTGGTTGTCCAGACTTCTACATGTTCAGAAACACCACGCAATTATACTGCTACAAGAAACTCCATTGGAAGGTGCTAAATTTCTTGGTATTCACTAGGAATTCAGTACCTTATAAAATACAAAGTTAGGGTCATTTTTATAAGGGAGAAGCCCAGTCCAAGCTCCTGAAGTCAGATGGAGGTGTTTCATTGAATTAAGAAAGGAGTTGGGCTGACCCATAACAGATCTCCTCTCCCATGCAGATGTGGCAGTTTCCTTTGCTTTTTCATCTTGTGGGTTCTTGACTGATTGACAGCTGAGAGAATTCCCAAAAGTTTCTTTAATTTTCAGCACACCTTATGTACTACGTATATTCCATGCCAAAGCCCTAGTCTCCTGTTATGGAGATGTTCCTTCACACTCCACTTACTGTGATTCAACATTGTTGAGAGAGCCTGCCCCTGGTCCTTTGTAGCTACTTGATTTGTTTTAATAATTTGATGAGGTATATTATTGTGTATATCTCCTGCTACACTAGAATTAGACCCATCCCTGTGTTACTGTGGTGATAATAAATGTCACCATTACTTGTCTACCACTCCAGTTGTGATATGCACTGCGAAGCTGAAGATAGCACAACAAACTAGGTAACATAGAAGGCTGGCATGTCCACAGTGTAAAAGGCAACAGGCCAGTTCAATCTTTCAGAAGACTCATTCCTGAGAGTTATTTGTCAGCACCTTTTTAAAAACCTGTATGAAGAACATGCCACTGCATTGCTGTGAATATCCTCTCCCAATACCTGATTTCTCTGCAGTTAGATCTCCCTGATGTCCAACATAGTTGTCTTCGATGCAAATCTTATTCCCTCCTCAGTGGCCACAGAGGCAATAGGTAACAACCTCTTATGTACCAGATGCATACAGGACCCTGTAACATAGATGCTTCTGCTATGGTTATGAGGAACCAGAATTCTGGGGTCCTTTTTCTGCCACATATTTCCCATCTGACCTCAGACGAGTCGTTAATCTCTGTGTTTTGCTGCCTCAGATGGGTGCTGTTAGAGTAAGTTCACTGGTGTTTCAGGCGTGTTCAGATACTGCACTGACAGAGGCTACATAGGTGAATAGAGAGAGAGAGCAGACATACATTTATTAATCTAGCAAAGGACTGATATTTAACTCAGCAATGCTCCCAAACAAATGCCAAAGACTGTATTATCAGCTTGTCTCTTATCTCTGGAATTTTGTTTTGTGCTCTGCTACTTTACTGGTTGGTTTGTGGTTGTTTTGTAGCTTCCTGGAAAAGAGAACTTTAAAAACATGAACAGAAAACGCCTGGTAAAAGTTGTAACTGGCTCTGACTGTCCATGGTATGACAGCCAACAAATATCACCTGCTGATGATTTACAGATTCCTGTGAGATGTGGTGTTGATTCTCAAAGAACTGGAACAAGAACAACTCACCCAATAAGCTTCTCAGGAAACACTTTAATATATCCACCCGCCTCATGCTTTTCTAATTTAGGACATGTGTAGTGTGTAATGATGAACCGGCAAACTGATTATGTTCCTGTAAATCTCATTCTCCACCTTACAAAACACCCTTGATTGACCCCTTCTTTCATGATAGCTCAGCCCAGGGTTTCCAGTCCACCTCTTGGGAGGGAGACAGATCACACTAGCTGTTCATAAACGCACTTCTCCAGAGAGAAAAATTCAATGGTTTGTTTGTTTTTATTTCATTGGGCAGCCTTTTTCAAGTTCTGTGACCCACTTTTGCTTCCCTTTAATCTGTGACCAGTATTTATTTATTCCTTTTTAAACATAATAATTTAATCAAGAAACTAATCAGCAGTGTTGAAATGATCTTTGAACTACAACCCTATCACTGAAGGAAATTTATGAATGCATTACACAAGAAAGATCCTATTATCTAAAAGGCTTTCTACTAAAAGGATTTAACATCTGAAAAGTCAGACTTGAAATCTGCACTAAATTTATAATATAGAGATGTGAACATTATAGAGTCTGAAAGGTATTCCAACTGACTCTGATAAGTTTGTCTTGATTGTTTAATAAAACTAAAACTTTCAAACTGAAAGAATTCTAGAAGTGTGTTGGATATTAAAGAGTCTGAAGGACAGATTGTGAAGGTACCCATGTAACAAATAGAGATTTAATGGTCTAGGTGCCTGTTCAGTTTGTGGAGAGAGATTGGTATGTTCCAGATATGTTCCATTTTCTTAGGCACTTATCTGGGAGTTTACTGGCTGATTAACTCAGCAGGGCATTAACAGACCATCCATAGTTAATCATTATCATAATCTGTCAATTCCAGTTCTCTTGGCTTCAGATCAAGAGAACATTTCCGAAAGCTACCTGAGGCATAGACACCTTGAGCAGAGAGTAACCAAAAATGGGAGTCCCACCTGTTTAGCCCTGTTCAATCTTAGGAATTGAGCTGCTGGTTGTATAACAGGACAAATTCAACAGGAGTATTTCCTTTCTGCCAGACAAGTGCTAAATGAACATCAGTACTAGAGGACCTGGTTCTTAAATCCCAAATGGCTTCTGGGGTATGAAGTTTCTAAGACGTTTGACCTAACATAGTCAAGATAGTTGTGTTTCTGGACATGCTCACTGGAAGTAAAGGTGCTTCAGTAAGTGCTTTGGAGAAGGACCCAGTGGTTAGATACGGGACAGAAGATCACCTACTTGTCCATTCAATCTAATATCCATTCAATCTAAATGGCACTGTGGGCACCTAACTGCAAGCTTAGATCCTGTCCTTTGTTCTCTGTGGACCTGAACTGGCAGGTAGAGATAACCAATTATTTCTGTTCAAATGCAGGTCTAGAATCAAGGTCTGATAGCTGGAATTAGTGAGTGGTGTGTGTGAAGCCTGGTTTTCTGTGACTTTGGATCTTGTGACTGAATGACCCTGTGTCTAAGATGGTGTGAGCTTTATTCCAAGGTTTGGTTGTGGTTGGAAAATTCCTCAAAGTGCTTGTCTCTGGGGATTCTCTGGTGACTGCTAAATATGATAACTCTTCTTATAAGTCTGTTTTGTTAAGAGTACTACAATTATTTATTGTACTGCCTTCTTTCATAATATTTGTGTAAATTCATCTATCATCTCTTACTCCTCTAGCAAGTTGATTTGAAATGTGCTGACAGGTTTAAAAGGCTTTGGTGTGAGGAAAGAAGATAGGTACAGGCTGATGTGAGGTGCTTTCCTGAGAAAAGTAAGATTAAAAGGGCATACTGTCTGTCCTATTAAGCTCATTGTATCTCTAAAGGATGGGCAAAACACCAGGCTATTGACTTAGAAGACTATGGCATATTAAAGACTTGTGTCAGACAAATGGGGGAATTCTTTTAGCGACCTTATGAGACCCCCAGTTAAGTTTTCCACTAGCTACACTGCTGCGGTCTATTGTAATGAGTTTTCTCAGAGGTATTATGCAGAAATTAATAACCTTGCACTTTCCATTGCCTCATATGCTTGGTTATGTATCATATACTCCATGTGAGTTCTGTAGGGAAAAGAGAAATAAAGATGAAAGAGAGGACTGCAATTTTTTTCCATGAAGAGCAGATTGCAAGAGTGTGGCATTTTTCCCACACATCTTGAATAGGTTTGGGCTTTTTGAGGAGTTTTTAATTAATTTATTGTTTAAGTAACTATAATGAGAAGAGCCCCTGCAAGACTGATTCTAATGAGGATTGCATGTGCTCTTTGTCTTTCTCATTGTGGCCTGTATCATTTAAATATCTTAACCAACATGTGCTGTGACAGATTTCACTTATATCTGCTTAAATTAAAGTTTGTCAGTTTAGGAGCTAAGAAGCCTGCAAATATTTGAGAGAGATTTGACATTCACTGCTGAAATCATTGCACTAAATATCTGGCATCTATGACATTATTTGAGAAGGGTTAGAAATTCTTGCTGTGTTGTGCAGGCTGGACATTCTGGATTTAACTAAGAAAAATGTACTTTACCTTCTGTGTTCATAATTAAGGTCTCCACCAAAATTTCAGCTTGTTTTCCTTCTGTATTTTCTCTGAGCAATATGTGACTGTTTGAGTTCCTCAAAGTTGCTGCTGGGAGAACAAACTACCAATATCTGAGAAGTAGTTGGAGTTAATAGCATGATTTAGCTGTAAAAGGAATAGCTTTTCCTTATGGTCTCATACCCCAGAAATGCAAGAGAAGATGGCACTGAACTGGAAGAGTCAGATGGAACCTTGGATATTTTAACAACTCTGGCCGCAGGAGATAAAGCCTAATTTCCCATATGCATGTGTTTTTTCTCTTACAGGTCACTGTAGCAAAAAACTACACTCTATGTAGTATGTACAGCAGACAGACCTTTCTGTGCTGGAAACTACCTTCTTGTTGACACACTGAAGTCAGACTTGGTTATTAATGCAGAGGTATTACACATCCAAGTTTAATCTCAACTGTAATGTAATTGTACTGGCATTGTCGTCTAACCTGAGCTAGCAATATAACCATGATAGGTGCTTGCTCACCTCCCTCCCCACCCCCCCCAATAGGGTAGAGACTTGAAAGGGAGAAACTTGGATTGAGATAAACACAGTTTAATAACAAAATACTAATACACTACTAGTAAATATATATGTATATATAAAATAGAAATAGAATATTAAATAAATGATACTCAATGCAATTCCTCACAAACTTTGTCCACACCGAGCAGCCAGTCTCAGGAAACAGCACCTGGTCCCAAAAGCCAACCCCAGAGAGAGAGAAGAGAGGAAAAAGGCAGAAAGGCCCAGAGGCCTCTGCAAAATGGCAGGATGGCAAAAGGCCGAACTAATGAAAGACCCGAAAAGGTCTCCAAGAGTGAAGAGAATGCAAGAGAGAGACCGAAAGATCCCAACTCTCCCTAAATATGAAGCATGACGCTAATGGGATGGAATACTGTTATTGATCAATCTGGATGTCAGTCAAGCTCTGCCCCATCTCTCCCCCCACTTCCTTAATGCCTCACACCTGTGGGCAGAGCTCAGAAGGTCCTTGGCTCTCAGACCAGAGCAATTGAAAACATTAACTCTGTCCCGGCGTGTTATCTTCTTGTTCTCAAACTAAGTCCAAATAATGAGTGTGCTAGCTATGACAAAAAAAAAGGTTTCTAACTGCATGAAGAAAATTAACTCATTTTCAGTCAAACCAGCAAAACTGGTACCTAAGTGATCATTACGAAAAGGGACGAGAACCTAAATATTCTAATAACAAGTGAGAGTCGTCACTACCAAATGTAGAGTTGCTTTCTTTTCTCCTACAGGATCAGTGAATATGCAGTAGGCAAACAATTTCAGTGTAGGTAGGATCATAGGATAATTTAGGTTGGAAAGCAACTCAGGAGGCCTCTACTCCAACATCCTACTTTCTAAGCAGTATCAGCCATGAGCAGGGTTAGAAATTCTTGCTGTGTTGTACAGGCTGGACAGTCTGGATTTAAAGAAGGAAAATGTACTTCACCTTCTGTGTTCATAATTTAGGTCTCTACCAAAATTTCACGTTTATCCAGGTAGGCCTTGAAAACCTCCAAGAAGGCTGTACAACCTATGGGCAACCCTGATTGTCCTCAAGGGAAGAAAAAGGAAATCCTTATAGCCAGTCTGAACTTCTTGTTTCAGTTTATGCCTTGTCTTCCTATCATGCAACACTGTGAAGGGCTTGGCTCTGTCTTCTTGATGACGTTCTTGCTCAGCAACAGGGTACTCTGCTGAGTGCAAACTTCTGGTGACAGAAATGCAGAGAGGAGGCCCAGATGGTGTTCCGACATCTTAGATGGTATAAAGGCAAGCAATGGATGTTACATTCAGCATTTCTTCTTCCAAGGTCTTGTATATTGGCCTAGTCCCTCATGTTGGTCCTTTCAAAATGGTTTTTGTTCATCCTCAGACTGGTGGGTTTCCTACAGTTTGAAGACTCTAAGAGCTGGGGAGAGAGAACATTTCGTTTGATCTGTATTGACTTATCTTCTTTGCAATTAGGGACAGGAAAAAATACCACTTCCCACTGAAGCCTTTCAGTATCCAATTTTCCACTGTTTATTCCCCGTTCCCTTTAAGATCTGATTTCTGCCATAATCACCTGTAGTTACAACCTGGCTGTTTCAGGCTGCATTCCTTTAAAATTTCTTATTTACCATCAAACTTTGTGTAAGGGGTGGTGTAAGGCCTGACCACAGCCTGCTCTGCAGAGTCACATTAGAGCCATGGGAGAAGAGTCGTGAACCTGGGTCCTGTCCCTGCTGCCTGCTTACTCTCAGTTGTGTTAGCTCCAATTATTGTCCCTGGTAACTGATGTACAGCCCACTGTCATGTCCAGGTCGCTAGCTTTGAAGAAGCAGTAACCTGCCTCTCCACTAACTAGGCTCAACCTGCGTGAAGGTCAGATCTGTCACACAGAGCTGTTTATGATTTTAGTGAAGCTGCAGAGGAAGTTGTGGGCAGAACGCTGATGGGGTAGCTGGAGTTGACTGAGCTGAGCCAGGTTTTGTAGCACTTGTAGCTTTCTTGTAAAGGAATTTTTCTTACTGTTCAAACTCAAGACAGGTCCAAGTGGAGGTGGTGTTTGATCCAGCAGAAATCATATGGAGGAGTGGGTTCCTTTACCCTAAATTGTCATGCAACTCTACCCCTTTGACCACACTCCTCCATGCTGTGGACTCGCCTCTGTGGTCTTCTCCCTGTCCTCCATCTCGCCTGGTTTCAGACCTGGAACAATCCTTGTTGACAGCCTCCCATAGCACTGGAATGCTGTTTTAGACCGATTGGTAGATCTTCACCTTTTGGATAAGAAAACTGATATATAGGAAGATGAAATGACATCGTACTGCCCCCTGTGCTTTGCAGAACTGTTGTTTACTGTTACCTGGACCCCTGTTACTAAAAAAAACTTCACAGGGGCTCAGGAATTTCATACAGTCAGGGTTCCTCTGCATTTTCTTCTCACTGATTGCATTCAATTAATTTGTTTCCTCTGAAGAGTCGGACAGGCTTTCTCCAGCTTTGGTGCTGCAAATTAATACTGATATGGCTTAAAGAAAAGATGAATTGGTGAGTAGTCTGGAAACCTGAGGCACATTGCCCTTTTGAGTAATGATTCTGCATGTGGAAGGGGGAGGAAAACATTGCCATTGGGGCCTCTATGACCTGTTCATGGGTAAATAATTATTTAGAAAACATTGATTTGGAATGAAAAGTCAGCTCAGAGGCCTGATGGCTATACAGCAATCCATAGGGTTAATCTGGGAAGATTTTGAAGTCAGTCAGAAATTAAATTAATCCTTCAACAACAACAACAACATCATGGCTAAGATTTTATTTTGGAAAACAGAGAAAAAAACAAAGCAGTGTTGATTGCTGTAGGTGGAGAAAAGCATCCTCCAGGCTCGTGACATTTTTAAGACACAGAATCTTGTAGATCAGATGGATCAAGCCTAGTGCTCTCTAGAGCATATATAACTATGCACATGAACAACATCCTTTCAAGCGATGAGTGTGTAAGCTCTGCTAGCCTCCAGTGCATTAAATACTTTCAAGTGAACATATCGAAGTTTCTATAGTGTGCTACGAAGCCAGCAAAGTGAAGTTGGAGAGTCAGGCAAGGCACCTGGGCAGGCAGAGGTGTCCCAGCAATCTTTATTATCTTGGATGTCTCCCCTTTTCAGCTTCTGTTTCCCAATTGGAAAATGAGGATAATGCCAAGATCTGACAGACAGTATCTGCTTTCTTTGTTCTCAGTTTATAGGTTAGCTTTCTTTTTAAAAAGACATAGTTGTCTCAACTACAGTCCTTGTGAGAGGAAGGTAGATCTTCCTCCCCTTTATATCAGTGTAGCAGCTTCTAGGAGGAGGTGATTTCACAGCAGAGTAAGGGTACAGCGGACAGGAAGGAGCAACCACTCTGTAAGAGAGACCTCCAGCCTAGTAGGCAGGTTGACAGATAGCAGAGATAAGCAATACGCAGACTTGCGATCAACTATCTTTGGGATAGGAAGAAGCAGCTTTGTAGGCACTGAAGAGACTATGCCTGGCTAGCTGTGGTCCAGATATTGACTGAATTGAATGAAATCAGGCTAGAAGGCAAAGACTTTCCTTGTAAGGATGCAGCAGGCAGGGGAAAATTGATTTATGTTATCCATTTTATAGTGACTCTGTTTGACCTACTTAGTCCAGTTTACACTGCTGTGAGATGTTAAGGATTCTAATTTATATTCTAGTAAAATATCATGAGAACCTTGCTGAATTCTGTATAGATTGAAAGAAATTACTCCTTGAAGTCATGCTATTCTCCTCTGCTGATACCAAATACAAGCAAAAGCAACAAAGGTTCTGCTTCACAGAATCACAGAATGTTAGGGATTGGAAGGGACCTCGAAAGATCATCTAGTCCAATCCCCCTGCCGGAGCAGGAACACCTAGGTGAGGTTACACAGGAATGTGTCCACGCGGGTTTTGAATGTCTCCAGAGTAGAGACTCCACAACCTCCCTGGGCAGCCTGTTCCAGTGTTCTGTCACCCCCACTGAGAAGAAGTTTCTTCTCAAATTTAAGTGGAACCTCTTGTGTTCCAGTTTGAACCCATTACCCCTTGTCCTATCATTGATTGTCACCGAGAAGAGCCTGGCTCCATCCTTGTGACACTCACCCTTTATATATCTGTAAACATTAATGAGGTCACCCCTTAGTCTCCTCCAAGCTCAAGAGACCCAGCTCCCTCAGCCTTTCCTCATAAGGGAGATGCTCCACTCCCTTAATCATCTTTGTTGCCCTGCGCTGGACTCTCTCCAGCAGTTCCATGTCCTCCTGGAACTGAGGGGCCCAGAACTGGACACAATATTCCAGATGTGGTCTCACCAGGGCAGAGTAGAGGGGAAGGAGAACCTCTCTGGACCCACTAACCACCCCCCTTCTAATATACCCCGGGATGCCATTGGCCATTCTGGCCACAAGGGCACAGTGCTGGCTCATGGTCATCCTCCTTGTCTTGGCTGAAGTCAAACATCTCCAGCCAATTAAACAATTAAAATTATCTTTCATTCTTTGATCCCTTTTTGTTCCCCTCTGTCCTTTTGTTATACCCTCTCTGATCCTGAAATGAAGGCTCTTTGGAGACAGGGCCACCTCTTCTTCTACATCTCCAGAGGTGGGCAGATCATCTTGCAGTGCTGCTATGGAGTGGTTTCCATCAACTCCAGCTCCCAGTGGGGCATATAATTCTCCATAAATTGAGAGGCAACTTTCCAAGCTTTAACTCAAAAGAAATACACAAAAGAAGATGTGTGATATATAGTTTTCTTTCTTTTGATCCCTTTTTCTGTAGATAGTGCATGTCAAATTTAAGTTGAATAGTCCCCATGAGATCCAGTTCATTAGCTCTAGTAGTTTATATGTCTTACAGGCATAAACCTTCCTTCTTCCCCATTCCTGGAGAAGTCACCATACTAAATTCCCAAAATACAGTCTGAGCGTATACAGATATCAAGATCCCACTAACCTGGCTATGTTTGTCACTGTGAATTCTGGTCGTATCACCCAAAGTCATCTACTGATTGTAAATAACAATATTAGTTCTTATTAATTATAGCTGCAGAATTACATTGGACCCTCTCCATTTTTTAATGTTTTTAGGCAATGCTCCATGACACTTTGACCAACATTTAGAAAAATGGCTTGTATGTGTTTTTCTCAGAGCAAATAAATTAATTTTTATGGAATGGAAGTGGAGGGTACAACTGAATAAGCTAGTTGCAATGGAAACAGTCTTTCAAAACATTGGAAAAATTAGACACTCATAATAGCATGTGGTCTAATTTCCTGAACCTGTGAGAAAGGACATGAATTATTATATAGCTTACTGCTGAACACATGCTTTCTTCCTCATGTATCACAGAATCACAGAATGTAGAAAGCAAGGGTGGAATATGTGCATGAGGCAGGTCCAGCATTTCTCATTTTGTCTTTTTTGAGTTCAAAACCAAAGCAGACACCATGAGTAACAAAAAAGCATGCTGAGAAGTGAGCCAGAGCAATTTAGAGTAGTCTAGATGCTTCTAAACTGGACAGAAGAAGAAAAGTAACTTTTGCTAACAGGTACCTTTTTAATTTGTTAATAGCTTTTGTTTTAAAAAATTATCAGTGTTGTAATTTTTTGTAAGAACCATACTCATCCTCTGCTCCTCTGACATGATAGCCTTTCTCCAATATTCCTGCACTGTTTCCACATTTCCAAATAATTTTATAGAAGCTTGAAGTTGGGGTGGGGACAAAATGAGTGCACTGGTTTGTTGTGGTGGTGGTGATTTTTTTGTGTTTTTGTTGGTTGTGGTTTTTTGTGGGTTGTCTTTTTTTTTTTTTTTGTCTGTTTGAGTGTTTTGGGGGTTTGTGGTTTTGTTTGTTGCTTTTTGTCATTTTGTTTCTTTGTTTTTAAGAAAGAAACATATCCCCACGTTTAAAATTTGGAAGGAATTGTGGCTCATTTGAGACAACATCAGGGTGGGATCCCACGAACATAGGTCTAGTTGCCATCTAGGAAATGTAGTGTGCTCACAATTAATATTCAATTTGCTGCCTTTATGTGAAAGGATTTCGTATTTCACAGCCTGATGGTAGGGTGACATTGAATACAAGATTGTGTAGCACTTTATAGAACTTTTCTTTTATTAGCAGCTCTATAATCATATTAAGTTAGACTGAAAATTTGAACTAATTCTTTCCCTTGAGGCCCAGGGTCTAATAATGGTAAAAATCTGTGAAATAGGATAAATACAATTCAATAATTATATTGATAAATAAAATGAAAATCAACTAATTGTGTCATTCAGTCAGTTGCCTGCGTCTGTTGTTGCTGCCTTTCTGCATCAGCGACTGCTAAACTTTTTCTGTCACACTTCAATAAATTTAATTGTGCAGAATAAATGAGCTAATTTTTGAAGTCACAGGCTCTGTTTGCAAGATAAGGATGGTGATTTATTGACCTCCTCTAACTCTATAAGAGTGTCACCCTCCTTTATACTGACAACCATAAGAAGGGGTTTTGTCCCTCTTCACCCAGTGCCTTGCTAAATCCTACTTTGTATATTTACCTTCCCATCTCATTTTCTTGAAGTCACTTAATACATCACAATGGCGCAAAGATCCCTGCTTCAGTTGGTGGCTATACAGACTATTCCAAGTGATTAGCAGAGCAGTGGAGTTTTTATCTTTTTTAATGCTGTTTTCTTCTCGTAATCGCTTCATTCTCTGGATTTTGGATAGAAGGCTGCTAAGGGGAAGTATGAGAAAAGGGACATAGAGTAATGCTTATTTTTTTCTGGAAGTTCTGGTCCAATCTCATTCATGAATCATGAGCTCATCCACCCTACCAGGGTGCACACTCATTTCATTGCTCATTCACATTGATAGTTTGACCACGAACACAGGAAAAAGGCAGGTGTTAAGCACTGGACATGCCTTATGAAAAAATGCTTGCTTTTTTTACTTTTGTTTCTCTTTCATTCAGCTGCTGAGAAGATGAGGTGAAGATCCTGGTTATATTGTCTGTTATATTACTGCTGCAATTTTGACAGCGATAGCTTTGTTAAACTGACACAAAATGGTCAATAGGCTGCACCCTTTCTTTTCCACCTCTCTGATTTATTTTAGTTGTGAGACAGAGTTTTTTTAGCAAAGCATCTGTATGACAGCCACAATTACCCATTTTCATAAGGCTGGATCTTTTGCTCTATTCTTTGAATTATAGCCATAAAACAACCTATATGCATATGATCAGAGATCATTAGATACTGTGGTACAACTCTCTGTTTCAGCAGACAAATCTGTTGTCATGCTGTAGCAATATGATCCCTGAATCAAAAAACTTGTATTAATATTTATTGTATTAATACTTAATATTGATATTGATATTTATATTGGCATTGTATTAATACTTAATATTGATTTAAGTCAATAAAACTCTTTAGAGAAAAATAAAATCAGCATCAACTGTGTTAAAAAATTATCTCAAAGTTCTGCCTCTCTGCCTCTGGCAAATAAACCCAAAAAATGAGAAGGATGGGGACACCTTTTTCATATTACTAAATGGCTGCCTGCTGAGGTGCATGGGGATATGCAAACCAAACCATTTTCTGCCTTAGTGTACACTATGTTTGTTCTTCACAGTAAAACTGAATCTGCTGTTCTCTGGCTATGATGCTAGGCAGCATAGCAAAGTCAAATATATATGAAAGCTACCTAGGCTTTGACAAACTTGGCCTCCTAGAAGTGCACAGAAAAAGACTTTTTATGGAGCCAGGATTTCAGTTGGGCACCTAGAACACTAACTGTGAGAAATCTTTTTCTTATGTTTTAGTTGTTATATTGGACCAATTTCTGCTGTAATTTTCTTCTAAAGAAGACTTATAACCTCCTAAATATTTCCTGTCAGGTGTTGGCTAGGTGAAATGCATCCTAGGGAATTGCAGCTGGAGGAATCATAACATCCCACATAGAGAGCAGTCCAAATTTCTGCCAAACTCTTCGCTGTGTCTTTAACTCAAACTGCTTGTACTGTTTGTGATTGATGCTTGTAGCAAAAGCCAGACCCAATGCAAGAAAGCCTTCTGCATCATGGCTCTGCCTTTCTTCAAGGAAAAACTTATGTCCAATTAAAACAGCCTGCCCTGGGAACTCCACACAAACCTAACACAGCCTTTTCATGAGATTATAATTGTTGTTCCTCCCTGTTTTCACTGTATAGTTGGTGTTAGTGCCTTGATTGCTGTGGGTCACTTAATTTAGACTCACCTGTCAACCTGCACCTGAGCAATTACATTGGTTTTGGAGGGAGCATGAAAGTAAATTAAGCCTGAACAAAACTTACTCTTTGGTGAAGAAACTGTTGCCGACTTTAACAGGATAAAATTCTGCCAGCAGGTAATGTTTTGTTGGGCTGTAGTGAAATACTTTGGAGAAAGATTTCCAGTTCATAAAACACTTCTAAAATGGTGATTGACCTTACATTTTGTGAACTGTTATTTTTCTCTTTGCAAACCAAGTTCCTATTGTTCTGCAGATTCCTTGCACCAAGAACAAGAAGATAAAGCTTGTACTGAAGAGCTGGACCTTGTGGGAGGTACAGGAGATTTCTGAAAATGCTAAGTTTTATTCAGGCCAACGTTTCTAAAACTGTGACTTCCACTGAAAGACTACTTGTGCACTTCCTCTGAAAGAAGTAGTCAGTAAACCCTTACAATAAAAGTAATGCTCATTTTCCAGTTCAGATATTTTTTCTTCTGTGACCTTCACCAGATCTTAAATTGTAAGGAGAGGAGTAGAACATATTTTCTAATTAATCCAAAATGAACACATTCATCATGCTCTGTAAATCACAATGCAATTCTGCCTTTCTTTATCCTTTTTCATTGGTGTTCTGGTTGTGTGGGTATGACTAAGAGTTTCTGGTCTGATCTGGAATTAACTTGGCAAAATGCCACCCACTTGTCAATCCAAGTCTGATTTACAGACCAGCTGAAGGGTACATGCTTTGGTGAAATGTGCTATCTGTAGATGAAACCAAAGTTAGTCAAATGGGGGCTCTTCATGAAAGACAGTCTATCTTCCCTGCTGCTGATTGTAGAAGCTGAAATGCCCAGGTGTGGACATAAATCAGAACTGAATACAGAGATGAGTATTCACACTGCCTGGTAGAATTTAGGTAAATAAATACCAGGCTTTTGGTTCATTCTGCTGAAGACATGGAGAGCAGCCCCATTCTTCAGGAAATGCATGGCTAAGGCCAGGGTTGAGATTTGAGTTCTTTCTGTGTTCTTTGATATTTGAAAACTAAGGTCACAATAACAAAACCATCTAGCTGTGTAAAAATAGGCTTGAGGGTGTGCTGAAAAGAAAGTGAAAAGAAATGGAAAATTATATCTGGAGACAGGAGCCATTGTCTGTATATGGCTCACTTGGGTCCTTGTATTGCCAGACCTCCTCCAGTCCCTAGGACAGACCTAATATGAGTAGATCGGAGCATACTCAACTTCACAAAATATGCTTACTGCAAGACAATTCTGTCCATTTGGGATTTTTTTTTTTATGTGGTAGTTTTGAGTCTGCCTTGGAATATTTTATATAACATCAGCCACTGTGCAGATTTATGTATTGTACTGTAATTACTTAAATAGGGGATTTTGTATGCTGCAGCCAGTGATTCATGAACTGCAGGGTATCTGCAAAAACAGGCTTTCATTGGGATTATGGGATGTAAAATGCCTAAAGGTTTTTGCCTTTGATAGCAGACCTGCCATTGCATCCACACAGGGTTTGTCTAATAAATTGTGTTAGTGTTTTCCAGCATCCTGATAACTTCCCTCCCCCAACTCCTTGCTATTCTGAAGTGTTTTGAAAGAAAACTGGTTCTCTGTGAATTACTGCTGTGGCAATCACTAAAACATACGTGCAGTATGCTTGCTGTTGGCCATGCAGGATAACAGAGAAGAAAGTTGAATAGGTTCTTCGGGAAGAGCTTTGCAATATCTGCAATTACACGATTTCTAACTAAAAATAACAGAGATGTGGAGGTATGGGGAAAACACCATAGTTGGATGTTCTCAATGTCTTCAAAAGGATGCAGTCACTTATCTTCCATCGTTTTAGGGTTATGTAGCTAAATCCCCTACCTGCTTTTGGAAATCGTCTCAACCACTGCAGAAAATGGGGCTGCTCTTTGATTTAAGGCATTATCTAACTTGGTGTGTTAAATTATTTCAAGCCCACAAGGAGGGGGACATACTGAAGACACCATAGTCATGCCTTTGTATCCAACCAATGTGTTAGACAAGGAATCCTTGCAGATGCAGGTAAGTCTAAAGCTTTTTCTTTGTGTGAAATCCAGCAGGAAGTAGGCAAGGGGAATCATAAATATATGATAATAACTTGCTGCCTGATAAAAAAACCCTAATTCATCCAGAGGATAGGAGGTTTCTATCTTGTGAAATTTCCTTGCTCACTTTTCTGTAAGCCATTTCTAAGTGTCTGCAGATTTCATGCTATAAAGACAGAAACGGAGTTGTTTTCTAGTTGCTCATGAGTTTTAATCATAGCAGGTACAGTATTTCAGACATGTCGGTGCTTGCTTTTTTCTGTTGGGATCCACATGTCTGCTTTTCTCTTTCCAGGGATTGGGAAAGATGCTTTTCTTAGTCATATTTAGCTCAGATCTAGAGCAGTACAGATAAAAACAACAAAGTTACTAACTCCTTTTCTTCTGAAGTCATCACAGCTCAGGTAAGTTCAGTAAATAGCAAGTACAAGTCAGGGTAAGGAAAATTAGTCTGTGTTTGGTGTGCACGAGATTTTTCACTGACTTTTATTCCTGTGCATAAGGGGGTCATGTCAGACATCAGCAGCAAGAAAATCCAAGGCCTCCCAACCTCCACCCTTGTTCACTTTTGGCTACGCCTGTTTCAAGTTGCCTAGCATGCAGCAGGTTGCTTTCTATTTTAAAAACTCAGTAAAAACATGAGGGCAGTGATCAGTGTATAGCTATGTGTATGCTGTGTACCTATGGGCAGGGCTGTATGTTCTTGGCTGAAATCCCCTTTTCAGCAGCAGTTCTTTGGGGCTAGGTGCTTTGTAAAGGTTTGCTTTTGTTTTTAAAGACCTGCGTGCTTCCACTCTTGCCATTTTGAGCTCTATTTTACAGCGCTTGGCCGTGCAAAGTGATGCTTCTGAACAGGGCATGGGAGGAGACGCAGCTCAGCAAAACTGCAGGTAAAGCGGAACTCACAGCCACTGTTTTCCATATGTTCCTCTCTGTAGGGACCTGACTGGACCTCGACCTGAGGAGGAAGCAGAATGGAAACTTAATGGAGAAGAGTCCCGCCCCCAGGTATATGAAGCAGCCAAACTCTTTTCTTATTCTTTCTGGTTTTAGCATGTTTCTTCCTGAGGGGGTTGGAGGGGGCTGTGTTGGTACTAGAGAGAGCAGGTTCATCCCTTGCTCTGCCTAAGTCCACAAAAACATCTCTTAGTGCTCAACTTTAATTTGCAGCCCTTCAAAACAATCTTCCCCTATTCTTCTTCTTTTTCTTTCTCTTTTTTTTTTTTTTTTCTTTTTCGTTTTAAGTTAGTTCACATTGATTAATCATTTTATAAATGTTTAGGGCTGGGATTGTGAAACCTTTTCTGGCAAGAATTTTTCCCCTGGAGTCAAGGATACTACTCATTAGCATGACTACTTGCCAGCATGCGGGAGGGATTCACAATCTGGACATTTGTAGTTTTAAAAATATGTCTCTATTTAGCTGATTTGAGCAGCTGAACAGGGTTGGTTATGGAAATCAGACTAACAGGCTGTCATGCTCGGGTGTTTTACTTCAGAACGCATCTATGGTGAAATAATGTATTTTTACATAAGACACACATTTAAACAGTATTTCAATTGTCTGTTTGTTGTCTTCAGTCTTACTTACAAGCATTGTGTGATACCCTTTCAGCATAAACCAAACCAAATGCTTTATTGTTAAATCCCCTCTCTATACTCCTCTTAGAGACAGTGTAAAAATGTATGTGGGTCAGTATTGACAGGAAAACCATTATAGGCCAGATCTGTCCGAAGTGGCTAGTTCTTGCAGGACACCTGGTTTTGAGTCCAGTGCGTGGAGGGGTTAGAAGGTGAGGACCTGGGTTAAGGTGGTGTCTGCAGGACATGAAGGTGGCATGGCTGTACCTCTTGTTCCTGCTTGCAAGAAACAAAACTCCGAGACAAGAAGTCTGGCTCTCTGACAGAAAGCCCTGTGGTTTATGTTACACCGATTCCCTGCCGTGAGTCAGTCACTCCCCCTTTTTTTCTGAGGACAAGTGAAACAATTCTGCCTCTGCTCTGCATGGCTAACAGCAGCAGTGACCTTCAGACTCGCCACTTAAAACTGGTATGGGATCATCCCAGTGAAAATTCAAAACAAGGCTGTTTTTCCCTTTCCCCC
The DNA here is from genome assembly GCF_037038585.1 of Patagioenas fasciata. NCBI lineage: Eukaryota > Metazoa > Chordata > Aves > Columbiformes > Columbidae > Patagioenas > Patagioenas fasciata. Next base: position 98,418,856 of record NC_092521.1, on the reverse strand, counting down.
ACACTCCTCCACCATGCTCTGCTGGGTTTACTCCTCTGCATGCAGCATGGCCATCCAACCTGGGCGCTGGGCTGCTGGAGCACAGGAGTTCCCTTCACTCTCTACATCTCACTCCACCTTGCACAAAGCTAACGGGGATTTTTCAACTCCTCACTTTCCTTTTTCCTCTTTGATTAACTTTGGACCAGATGGCCAGTCCCCAATCTCTCAGCATGCATTTGACTGACAGGAGCTTTTGATAAACCTCATAAGAATGAAGTCATCTTCAGGTCACCTCCTCTGCCTGGCCTTTAGCATCCCTCACATACCACCATTATCTGCTGAATAGGAGACAAAGGAAATTAGCTCCAATTCCCTATCATCCCCATTATTTCCACACTGATTTAAACAATGAGGCAATGAGATGCCCTTCACTTTCCTTGGAAAGGTACAAATGTCAGCTGTTAAGAAATGCAAACAAGAGGGTTCCCATGTTAATGGATGGGCTTCTTTGTAAAGCCATGAAGTGGTAAAGTGGATTTATTCACCGCCTGCCTGGAAAATGCTTAACACACTTCTAAACAAATTCTTTAACCACTTTTATTTTATATACAGTGCATGTGCAGAGTGCTTGAGAAGCCTCACTGTTTTGGTCTGGATATATATAATGAAGTGATATGCCTCTCTGTTGTTTTTTCCATATGCAGTTATCAGAGCTTCATTTGAGACAGTCCTGAATGGAAATCTTGGAATTCAAATTCCTTGATATACAAAAAGTTTTTAGCTGTATGTGAACCCAAGGACTCAAATGTAGGAAATTACCTCCAACTTCAAGTGAGGAAAGAAATTTGGATGCTCTAGACAGAGGACACAAGATCGTAAATCGTAACAGAAACTCTCCAGAGATTTGTAAGTAGTTACCTCACATCCACTTGGCTATTAACCTTTTATCTGAAAAGGAAAATAACAATACACCATAAGAAGTGTTACTCCAGGGTTATTTTAAGCCAGGCATGCTAGAAAATATCTTTAAAAATATTTATTTTGATGAGATTTCTTTTCCGAGATTGTGGTCTTCCACTTGAGTTTATTTGACTGACAGTTAATTCTGTTTTTTTGGCAACTGAATTTATCTGAATGTCTGGGTGCTTGTATGAAACCATACTCCACATCACTGGCACACTCACATGTGTTGCAGGAGATTAAAACAGGAAAGATCTCCAAAGTAACGCTTAGGAGAACTGATCCATAAATGGTGCTTTACCCTAAAATATAACTTCTATCTTCTTCTTTGCTTACTAATCACTCCCTAGTAAAGCACTCAGGTTCTTGTTTCTGAAACAGGGCTCACTACAGAGTCATTTCCTGACGTACAGTTGAAAAGCACCATACAGGAATGTACTTATTTATCCCACAGAGCAAAGATCATGCTGACAGCTAGAAACTGTGAGCTGTATTCCCATTGCCTGCTATGAAACATAGGAGCAATGACAACGTGTCCGGTCAAGAAACTGGTGAGTAATTCTGACCACCTGTTATGCCAAGGTGCTTGGCTTCCTCTGCAGTCAGTGGAAAAGAAAAAAAAGTCACCTTGGTACTCACGTTAGGCACGTAGAGAATTTGGTCATGCCTGTGTGATGCGTTGTGACTGCTGCTCACAAAAAGTACAAGTCTGAATCACTCCTTGCTTATTGACCTTAGAAGACATTATGGTTGGGGGTTTCTAAGTTGGGCTCTTAGGTTGGGCAGCCTATACATGGCTCTGAAAGTGATGGTCTGTGAAGGCCTCTCTGTGTTTTAGAGTCCTAGGTAGTGTTTGCCACATAGCTTTAGCCACTGATAAAGGCTGGTCTTTTTTTAAACAGTGTTTTCACAGGCGCCTGCACTTCACCAGTGACGGAGAGAATTCTGATGGTGATCTAGGCTGATAGATACTTCTAGGCACACCTGGCTAGCTTCCGCCAAGAAATCTGTGTCTAGAGAGTGGTGGCAGAACTGGAGCAGAAGAGGTTTTAAATAAAGGCCATCTCCATACTAATTTGAACGTACTCTTGCTGCTGGAGGAGGATTTTAATATGGAAGTCAGATAACACCTTTCTTTTTTTGCTTGGAGAGAGTCATTTTTATGGCTTCCCTTACTAGTATAAGATCCATATTGTGGCACTGCAGTAGAGGATTTCCATTCAAAGCTAGGCATATAAACTCAATGGAAGTCCACTACTTGAGAGAGGACTTGAGAAAAGTAAGTTAAGCCTAATTAATGAAAGTATTCATTCAACTGTTTCTGCAAAAATCAAAAGAAATGTTTTGCTTCTTTCATCTTTCCAGCTGGAAAGCTTCCAGTGTGGCCTGCACCATTAAAGGACTCCAGCTGTTTTGCAATTATACCTTGTTCTTCTTTCTTCTATATTCCATCTTATAGGGCTGAATCTTCAATCACCACAATTTTCTTGGTGCTGACAGTAAAAGGACAGTCTTCTGACAGCTCTGAAGAACCTGAAATTCATGTTAATTCTTTGAATATTTGACTAGCTAACACTGAAAGCCAGATGTTTGCTTCCATTTATCACATATACCCTTTTCCACGCTGATGTTTCTATTTTGATAATGACTGAATTTGTCACCAAGCTCCCTTTCTTCTGATCCCTTGACACCAAGTTGGTCAACTGACTGAAGATAGGCCCTAGGCTTAGCTAGCTAGAAGAAGGCTTAGTCTTGGGATTTACAGGAACAGATATCTTCTGTGCCTATGATCAGCAGCCTTGCTAGTACTTTTAAGGCATCTGATGGTACCTTTGCACTTGTAAGGGTGGGAAGCTCAACACATTTCCATGCATCCTGCTGCATTCTTTCTGATTGAAACCTGGAGGAGAAAGTGAGCTTCTGGCAGTGGTTATGAGTTTGGCAGCTGCAAAGCTTCTTTTGAAGACCTTGCTGTGTCAGGGTGCACATCAAGGTGCAAAAATATTCCTCTGAAGAGCTTATTTTCCTTAGACAGGGAAGACTGAGTTTTATGGAGCTAATCTGTGGCAGTGTTCAAAAGCTGTTTGCAATACTAAGTATTTTTCTTAAGGACAATTCTTTCCCATAATTTGGTTTTCACATACAGCCTGTCACTACTTGAAGTGTTTGGGTGTCCATCTCTGCACATAAATGGACACACGAAAAAGATGGACAGGTATACTGGCACTGACACAGTTTGATTTGGGTCACTCTACTGTAGATATTCAAGTCAGTCTGAAGAAGCAAGAACATAAGCAAAAACTCTAATCTCAAGGTTTTGATTATTTTTTTTTTTTTACGCAGAAGTATCAGCTATCTGCAATTCAAAGTGAGAGGTTGAGGGTGAGGGGCTTATGCTTCCCATTTTGCTTTTAAGAAGGTCACAGTGAAAGCCTGTGATTGAATATTTTGCATGGAACTGCCTATGACAAAGACAAAGATGAGGGGGTTTGTCAGAGTGCTATGAAAAGAGAGCGAGAGAAAGAGAGAAAAAGATGTGTTCGATTTTAAAGGTATATTTGAAAGAATGAAATAAAAAAATGCTTTCAAATCCTCTGGGACTTTCCAATTTATCAAGAAAGACACATTCTTCCTAATGAAAGGTTACTGACCTTCATGAATGTGACAGTTCAATTACAGCCCATTCATATGCAGAGCAGCCATTGATAAAGGATTTAGGAAATGTGACTAGCATAACAAAAAAAAAAAAGGAGGGGGGGCAGAATGTCTAGAAAATTATTTTTTATTGTGGAGCAAGAAATATAAATAAGATTCAGTCAGGTAGTAGAACCTTTTCTTCTCTGGACGAGCAACCCATTAGATTTGCTTCAGTGAATACATTGAGTTTTCCCTCTTCTTTTTCTACTAATATTTCTGTCTTTTTAATCCTCTGAACTACTAAACCTAACAAATCATAAAGCCCTTGGGGTGCTGAGATGCCGGGTTTCAACATTTTTTCCCTCTGACTGGCAGAGAAAGCTGGAATGTGTCCTAATGTTATTTTAAGTGCTTGACTAGTATTTAAACTCTTAAATGGATGGAAAGTTAAAGCTGCAGCAAATGCACATGCACATACATGTATACCCCCTGTTTTCCTTTGCCTTCCACCTTCTCCTCCCTCTGCTTCCCCCCACACACTGAGCTTGGCCTCTCCAAGGCTGTTAATAGCCAAAGCAGATATTGGCTAGACTCTCTGGAGCCAGCCTTCAGCCCGTGGAGGGTGACACCTGTGAGCTGATGTTTGTTGAACTCCTCCAGGTGTAGGAAAGATGCTTAAATTGACATAAGGCAGGAGCTGTAAAAACAGGCAAGGATGTCACTCATATATACAACTCCCTGGAAGATCCCAAGGCCAAGTTGTTGCGAAACAACTAGAAGGAAAGAAAAATGTTTCACTTGCTTTGAAATAATTCCAGATTATCTGCTTATCTATCTGCATGCACACACACACTCATGGATCTAGGCCTATGCGCACTGTGCACACATGAAGTATGCATAGAAAATAACATGAGGCATATGTCCCTACATACACACATAGGAACTCAACTTGTACTCTAAGATGACAGCAGGCTGAGGACTTGTGAAGTTAGATGAGGACAATCCTTTGCTTGGCGTAAGCTCTCACACATAGTTCCAGATGGAGCAGCTGTGCTGGAAGTTTAGTGCTCACCTATATTTATGTTAGGTCATGGTGATATGGAAGGCACCGTCTTCCATGGAGCAGCAAACAGATTCTTGACTTTAAGCAAGTGCTCAAATCCAAGTGCAATCAGATGGGTGTGAAGAAGTGCTAAAACCATCCAAAGAAGTCTGAGCCAGAAGACATTTCCTTGACCTCCACACAGTATCAATGAAACAGCATACGTGTTTCTGAGAAATCAGCCGCTCAGTTAATTGGTGCTACCTCCGCCCAGATATGGGGCGGAAACTTTCCACATTGCTCAGGCTGGGAAGAACTGCAGGGCCTGAGGCTCTGAAATCTCTTTTCTTCCTAGTGGAGCAACTGTGGGGAGAAGGGGCCAGTGCAGAACATTTTCTACTTCTGTTCTAGCCAATAACCGTTTCTGTTTCTGGTAAACCAGAACCACTCTCTGTACTTCAAGCTGCTACACTTGATATCTGTCTTCCCTGCCTAGTTACCTTTTCTGAGTAAATTCCAAGACCTATCACTAGTGGATATTTTGAGCACCTTGCTTACTGGGTGCTGAAATTTGTAAATGTTCTCGGGAAAGTCCTGAATGGCCTGTTCTTGAGGTCATGACTTTTTAATTAGCAATCACCCACTGGTACTGACTGTTTTGTAGACTCCCAGCCTCTGTTGGCTCATTCATGTTTAGGTGATCATTGTAGAGGAAAGAACACTTCCTCGTCCTTAGTCTAATTTTAGATCAAGGGCTGGCATGGAATTGGCTTGGCAGCATTGAGTGATAATGTCTCATAGTGATGTGTACAGATAAAGTAATCAATCTGTCTTTATTGGTTCTTTCAGATGACTTTGAAATGCATAATTGTAAGGTATTGAATTATGGAAATAATGGCAGAAATTGTCAGAACCTCTTTGGAATGGTGACATTCTCGCTTCTCTTTTAAGCAAAAGTTCATCTGATCAAAGGGCTTTTTAAGGCAGAATGTTTTGTTCTCCCTTTTGTTCAGCACGTACCTGAGATTTTCAGGAGAGTGTTAGGAGGCCCCAAGAGAAATAAATCCAGTACATTCCCACAAGATCTGTTTCCAAGAAATACATTGATGATGTGTTGCAGGCAATCCAGTGTCTGTTTTGGACATCCTAACATTTTTTATATGCTTCTTGCTTTTCCTGGTGGTATGCTGCACAAACTGTGTTAGAAGCTCTGGGCAGGCTCTAACAAACAGGTGACCATCTCTCATAGCTTTTAGCTGTTTCATAGCGTGACAAGATTAGAATCAAGGCCCTTTGAGCACTGGAGAGGAGCTTCCTAGTAGTATGCTCACCACTTGCTTCTAATGTTGAAAATAAAAACAAGATAAAGGGATTGAAAATGTTGTCATTTTTGAGTCTCTCTGCACAGTTAGATTCATTGCAAGTAGGGTTCCAGTCCAGCATAACAGTTAAACACTGAAGTTGAAACATTATTTTGTCTGAACTGAGGACTGAATCAATTATATTTAAAATGGAGAGAGTACAAGAACTAATCCAAGTATATTCTGTAAAATTCCCTATGTCATTCCTAAAATATGTTTTCTGCAACCTGCTGTATTCTATTTGGACTCTCATATGATATAAAGGGTTTGCTGGAATTTGTACGGGATAACCTTCCTGCAATGTTTTGTCTTTGCCTCTTGCAGATAATGCATGCCATCTAGCTTTTATTCGTTTTTCTCCTTGTAAGATCAACAAAACAAGACTTTAAAACATTTGGCACAGAAAATCTTTACTGTCTTTTGAAATTAGGCTTACTTTTCACCACTAGCAAAATGTATTTAATTTGCTTCCAATGGACAATTTGATCAACTCTAATTATTAGATAGCTTCATTTTCATGACAGATTTTAATATTCAAATTCAACGAAAAGCCTTCTTTACTGAATAGAAAATAATAAGAATTATTATTGGTACCAGCTTAATGCGAACATTTCTGATCACATTTGGTTCAGTTAAAAATAGTCTTTTGTTTCTGCTTATATTTAATTGGCATGGTTCCTTTAAAGTTTACTCTTGGCCCTGAGACTTGAGAGTGCAGTCAGGCATGCGGCTGGGAGCAGTCCTAATAGGCAGGCTGCACAACCTCACCAGCTACAGCTCACGGGCTGAGAGGGAGTTGTTCACCAGGGGAAAAAACACAGTCCACTGCCGCTCAAGCTAGCATGAACTTTACATACTGCACGCCTTGCTGATTGATTAAAAATGTAGTCATCCTTAAAGGCAAATCACTGAAGGACTTACAATAAGTGACAAATACAAAGATGGTTTTATGTAGTGTACTTTTATGTAACAGACTCTTCCAGGATGAGGATTTTGTTTGCAGTCAGCACAAGCTGGTTGATGACTCCTGTTAGCTTGCTGGTTGAGGCAGGTTCTCCTGAATCAGTTCATGTGGAAACCAAACTGCACCTGAGCAAACACTGGAAGGTGGGGAAGGAATTGCCTTCAGTCCACAGTTACAAAAGTTAGAGTGACTTATGCATGTTCCAATAGGGAAAACTTTCTCTCACGGCCAATGGTTTGATAAGATATGGCAAGAATTAATTTTAGTGGGGATAGTATACATGAATTACTGTATGGTTGCCCTCCACTTCTAGCTGGATTTAGAGGTGTACCTGGAGGAAAAATATCAGTTGGACTCTGTCTCAGTAGCTCTGATGCCCTCAGTCAACTGTTATGAGATAGCATATAGGAAAGCATTTGCATAAATAATCTCTAGATAACCAAAAAGAGTAAGCAGAGAGATGTACATGACAGTCCATATCATTCTTATGGTAGGCTTAATGGTTTGTAGCCTCAGTTTCAGCTCAGCCTGGAGATCATCAGGAACAGAAGAACAGGTCAGTGTGCAAAAGCACATTGTGGCCAGCCCGGCAAAATGACCTCTGAAAGAGTACTCATCCCAACAATAGTCAGTCACTGGATAGAAGTGTTGATGGATTTCCTTGTGTGAATTAAGGGGAAAAAAAGTTCCCTTTCCAAGCAGATGTGATGTACTCCCAGTGTGTGCCAGCAGCCCTCTTTTCCCTTAGGTGGACATTTTCAATATGTGCATAAATTCTTTCAGGTGCTGCTCATTAAAACTATGGTGAAGAAGGCACAGCAAGTTGCCTGTCTCACCATTATCTGTCTGGCCTAACATATACTCCACGTGTTAGGGTAGAGACCACTCTGTCTAATGTCTCACAACATATTGATAGTAAGAACTGGATCCAGATAGGCAATGTTGGCTCATATCCAGAAAATGTCATAACTATATGTGTGTATATCAAACTTGAAGTATTTAAACAGACCCCAACTCTGGTCTATCAAAGTGTCTAGAAAACATGTTTCTTCAAAAGAGCCTTTCCTACTTTGGAAGAAGCAAGAAAAATACAGTAACAGGCAAGATATATTACCAGATCTGGGCCTCAGTCCAGGAAAAGCACAAGTTTCCAAGATCCTCACATTTTTACATTACGGCCTATATTGAGGTCAAACCTTTTTAAGGTGTAAATTTTTCTTCTGGGTACTTGACAAGGAAACAATGTGGGTTCATTTCCGTTTTGTTTCTTTACGGTGCATGAAGGAATCCTGTGATATTTGTTTTTTAAAAGGTTGCAGCTTCTTTTTTATTGCTATGTTCTATTCTTGTCTTCTGGTTTGCAACGAGTCTTGCCAGAGCTCTTAGGGCTGAGAATTGTGGATCCCTCCTCGAAGAGGACGGGTGCTGAAACTTTAACAGGCTTTCTCCAACATGCTTTCTAGCAATCGAAGAAAACCTAAGAAAGCTTAAGAAACTTTTGAGTCTTTGTTAACTTAAAACAGGTTTTGCTTTCATTGTATCTCATAATGCTACCTGTTTTCCAGTCCTCCAGAATCTCACTATAGCAATGAGATAAAGCATGAATTGCTATTTTCTGAAAAGAAGGCACTGGGAAAAAGATCTGAAAAATAATACTAATAAAGAAAAAAAAAAGCTGAGAACAAATCTTATCCTTTTATATAATATAAGCATGGCCCTTAAAGATTTTTGTAGGATAAAGAAAAATCCCCTCAGTGGGTTTAACTCTTCTGACCACAGTAAGGGAGGGTGTAGTCAGGGGATCACTCTGCTCCAGGTACCATCCCCATAGAGAGCAAACTGGCACAGATCGGTACATAAGGCTGATTTCTGATCCCTCTCTTGGGTTCCCTTGAGGACAATGCTGGGGTAACTCCACATCAGGACTGTGTTCAGCCTGCCAGGGCAGTTGGTCTTGCCCTGCTGGTTTGTACCATGTTAAAGTTATAGCAGAAATATTGTAGATTGCTTCCCGCCCTTGACCTTGCTGTGTAGACACTGATGAATATCCTTTCCACTCATCCTCCTGCCTGGTACAGTTAATCCTGTGCACCCATTCTTTTTTAATGATGTGTTTGGATACACACAGATGTTCTTACTAAGATGCCTTGTTTGGTTTTATCTTACTTTCTATCTGCCTTTGAATGTAAAGGAGCCCAAGGTATTTCATACCAGTACACGTGCTGACCATTCAGTGGTGCTATTAAGAAGAGAGAAGTAAGATATAATGAAGATGAGCCTTCATTATAGCCAGTCAGCTACATGGTATAACACTGATGCTACTTTCATGTTTTTCATGAATCACTGACAAAGTCAGTATTAATCTTATGAAAAAAGTAACAGTTTCAAGTGGCTGCTCTGTCATACATTAGCAATGTGTACATCCATTGCACAGGCTTTGCACACAGATACTGTTTGAACATTTGCATGTATTGATGGTCTGACAGATGGAGAGCACATTAGACCTACCATGGATGTGCTGTGCAGATGTCTGTGTGTCTGTCCTGAGCTCATCCAATCCGCTGTCTGTGTGGACTGGCTGTTGGCTCAGTGCAGCTGCATTGGCCTGACTTGGCCTGGGAAGTGCTGAGCTGTGCTCCTTGGGGTGCTCAGCATCGCTGGACATCTGCAGCTTAGTGAGAAGTGTGTCACTGCTTCTGCTCCGACCTGTCTGTGGGGCAGCCAGCAAGCCTAGGCAGATGTCCCGATGCTGCTTTTCAGACAGATTTTCGGACAGATAAAAGAGGACATGTCTGGTGAAACTGGCCTCTAGAGTAGCCTTAGTAATCTGCTGGTTCTTGGCCTCCCGTCTGCCAGTTTGATTTACTATTTAGGGAATCTTCTCCTGTACACTTCTGGAGTGGCACAAACTGGTCTGCCTTTGCTCTACGCATCTCCTCTCCTGCAAAGACAGCCAAAAGAAGAGGCAAAGGTAGTAGAAAAGGGGTTGTCTCATAATCTCCAGTGACTGGATTAGCTCTGCAACCTTGCTAGAGACACTAAAATTTACAAAGGTAAAGTGCTGCAGAAGAGTCAGTCCTTAGGTTTCCATCCTGGACGCTAACTAGTGTGAATTCTGTGCAATTCCACATGTTGTTTACTGGCCTGTTCTTAAGTGGTAGCCGCTAATCTCAGTGTCTCATACTGAGAAACCTGGAAAGTCTATGCTTTCTACTTCTGCCTCATGAAAAGGCTTGCTTCACATACAACGAAAGCTAAGGGCTTTATTTTTTTTTCTGCTAGAGAATGTGTGGGTAGGAAAACATCCAATCTGTCAAACTCTTCATGACTAATAAATATTAACTGCTTCAAGTCTTCTAATTATCTCAATTTTAAAAAAATCTGTGGCCAACTACTTAAATATTTAACCATCTGTGAGAAAGCACTCTTGAAGGTTTATTCTACAACATACAGGCAATGTTGTTGAATATGGAAACTTTTAATACAGTGTCTAGATTAATATGACATTGATTTTTTTCTTAAATTGGGAAAGATGGTGTTTTAAATTTTGTCAGGATCTCCACATAACAACCCCCCCACCCTGTCTCCTCTAAGCATTCCTCCATTTGAACATGACTGAAGATCAAATTGGCACAGAAAGGTTGAAAAACTCCCTGTGTTAGGATATAGAACAGTTAGTTAACCCATGCTGAACACAATGCAGCTAGCCATAGGATATGCTTGTTGCCTCTTCTATGTGATGAGATAACTAAACACAGTAGGATGTGTGCAGAACAATAATGATACTTGTTTTCAATTCAAGCTTAGCAAAGCAGATGTATACCAGCTGGGCTCCCAGCTCACAGTCTTCTCACTTTCACTTTCTTTTGCATTCTTTGCTTCTCTTGATCTGGCACTGTCTGTAAGACTGATGCCTTGGAGGGAAAAAAGGGAGATAGAAAAAGACTTTGAAATCCCAGGCAGCAAGCAGGAACAATCCAGACAGCAGGTGATATTTCAAAGCTTCAGGTCAAGATGAGTCATCAAGCCCTGAGGCCTTATATACCTTCAGATCCCCAGAAGTCTTCTGAATTCCAGAAGCTTACTGACCTCTTTAAGGGTAATAATGAATAATCAATACTATATTTGATCCTTTGCATGAAAGTACTACAACAAATGGCACTAGATCTTTTGAAAGGAAGAATAACATTTTGATCTTAAATTGTAAAACTGCCGTGCTCAAGACTACCTCCTGGCTTGTATGCTTAATTATGTAATGACATCCAGCTGGACTACAAAGGACTCTTGCAGAAAACCAGGCTCCTCTGAGAATAAAGTGTCTGATAGGAAATGTTTAGACTCTGAGATCCTCTGACACAAAATGCTGTTTCTGAGGAGGATCCTCTGTCCTATCATTTTTATGGTGTTCTGCTTAGGACAGAGCAACCAAAACAAACAAGCTCATTCTCAGTACAAAAGACACTGAATTTCTGGGGAGACAGAGCAGACTTCTCTAACCAGGTTTCACCAATACATGAAGAAAATGCCATTCAGTAAGATCCTGAAAAGGGCTATAGAAGTGACCTATATAAGGTCAAAGTCACTTCCCTCCTTTTCCTTCATTACTTCTTTCTCACCAATTGTACTTTCTCTCCATTGTTATATTAGAACTGTCTTGTGAGACACAAAGGGTGAGTGACATTAGGCTGAGCTGTCCCCTCACTAGTCAGGAAAAGTAAAATGTCTTTTGGCTATGGAATAAAGTGTGTTGTGTTACAGATGTCTGAGCATGTGTGGACTTATGAAACTGCATTTGCTATCCAACCAAGGCAAGGAGCCCTGCTGAACTCAGGAAGAAGTCCTTGGAGAGGTGACTGCCTCCTTTCAAGATGTCTGGGTAGTATTTAAATTTTTTTTAGGGTGGGGTGGTGTGTGTGAAAGCTCTGAAACACTTATTGTAGAAGTTAAGATTCAAGGATGCCTGCCACAATAGCTTATGTTTCAATCTGAATTACATGTAGTACTTGCATATCTTTCTTGTTTTCTGGGTTGGGATATTTACATCTTTATTGGTTTATATAACAGTTGCCTCTTCAACATAATGAAGGGCTAAGAGAAACAGTATGTACAACCTTGGGTCTGGAGCTTGAGATTATTATATTTCCACTAACAGTGCACCAAGGGCATACTGCAACACAAAATCTCTAGTATTGATCCTGATATGGACCTGACACCATACCTACCATTAGCAAAGTCCATTAGTGGAGCTCTGGCTCTAGATGTGTGTTGCATTAATGGCTGAAAGCTCTTCATTCAGTGAAGAAGCAGAGCAGCTTTGCTTCCCATAGTTTTTGGCTGCGGACAAGGATTGAATGATGCTTCACAAGAAGCAACTTCACAGGTTCTCCGGATGAAGCGACTTGCTTTTATTGTCTTCAATGTGACTAAAAATTCTGTGCTCTGTTTATGAGGTACAGCAATTACTTGCAGGTGAAGTTTGCATCTATATTGCTATTAGAACCAAATATGTATGGAAGGAGGTATTGCATAATAAGAAACTATAGCACAGGAACAAGTCCTAATGTTGGGCCAAAGCTCCTTGAAGTTGGTGAGGATGTGTACAATGACTTCACTGAGTTGCCATTCTGGCACTATTGACTTGAACCTACTTCTCCTTTTCAGCTCCTGTTCAAAGACAAAGGCTCCATCGCTATTACCACTCTTCACTGACTTCTGTAGTCTAAGCTTTACTAATCTAAGCATTGCTCTTTTCAATCACTTGATTCCAAAGCCATTCTTTCTCTCTATACAAACTACTCAGATAATTTTCTGTGAGTACCCCAGTTCAATGGGATCTTCCAAGAGGCTCTCTTCCTGAAGGACATGGGTATGCTAGAAGAAAACATCACAAGCACAGAAACAGAATTATGGCAGAAGAAGAAGAAAAAAATGTGAAAGATATCTAAGTTGCAATACTTCATAATCAAGTATTAGCTTTCTTCTGTTTCTGAATATGCTGGTTTTTTCTTGCTTTTCAGGAAATTCTCCTATTCAGTATTGTTCTTCGTGTGTGTATATGTTCATATATGTATGTATGTGTTTGTGTCTATATATATGCACACGTGTGTAAGTATATACAGAGGTATATGTCACAGTTTGTTTTAAGGTAAATTTGTAGTAGTTGTTGGTAGTTGAAGCAATAAAAAGAGGAAAATTAATATATAAAGAAACAGAGTTCCTAATCGTTCTATAAGGCAACAATAAAGGAGCTTGTGTTGTCTTTCTATTTCATAGAAAAGTCCATGACTGTGCATCTAATAAAACTCATGAAAGTTGAGACACCAAAGTAGTGGAATGCATTGACAATGACTGTAGCCCTATTTCAGCTGGTGATGGATTTTCTGTAGATGGTATCAGTAGGCACAGTAGAAATGAGATGCAGTGTATTCGTTCCATGGAAGAGAGCTGCGGCTTCTGACTTCTGTGCCTGGAATTTTTTACTCTTTTTCACTTGCTTTGCTAGACTAGTGATGCTATCAACTTCACAAGAGCTTTTGTTTAGGGTTGGTTTTTCCCCCCCTTTCCATTTTCCCTCCACCCCCTCAAGCCCCAGTATTTCCTTTCATGCTTTGGCTGAACGTGAATGAAATTTTCTGACTGCCAAGAGAAAACCTCTAAATAAGCATAACCAAAGCAAAACTTAATTTAATTGTTAAACAAAAGCTCTGGTCTAACCCTAGATCAGTTGTGCCTTCTGGGTTGTCAAGTTAGTAGCAGTGTGCTAGTTTTCCTGATTGTGGCAACCACAGCCACAGAAGTCTGGTACAGAAACATCCAGGAATATTTAAATTAGATGAAATGCTGGTAGCAGTCCAGTTATGGCAACTCAGTATTCAGCACACGTTAATCAGCTGTACCTTTTCATGTAGGTTTGCTGAGTTCTGTGTTGACACAACTACTGTTGGGTTGCAGATAGTTTTTAAGTCTAGCTTGGGGTATGTCCTGGCTTGCATGACACAGCAGCCACCATGTGATTGCAATTTAGACATAACTTCAAGTACTTTCAGCAGGCTCCCACTAAGGGCCTTGGTGTTCTTCTGTCTCCCAGGGGAGATCATTGAAAAGGAGGCAGGGTCAGAAAGTGGGAGCATCTTGGCCTGTGACCAGGGAGGAGGTGTACTGCAGTCCTTTTCAAGCAAACTTGCTCATAAAGCCCATTTAAAATCTCTCCTAAGTCCGGATTCAAGGACTCAGTTATGATTAAAGTCTTCATCTACTGTCTATTAAAGACTTCAACTAAGTGGGTAGCTGGAAAATCTCAAAAGCTAGAGTCTACAAGCAAATAGTACTTTTCTATGGCTGATACCTTTGATTTCAACATTTATTTCCTAAATCACTATTCGACCATTTGAAGGCTCTGACCCAGACAGCTCTACCTGGCTTGAAGGGCTCTTTCCTGAGAGATAACTTTTCCCTTCTCTGTGATTAACTGTCAAAAAACATGTCAGGCTTTTCTCCTGTGTTGCCTAGTCAATCTGTCTAAAATCCTATTCAGACTAAAAAAAAATAGCAAACAACATACTGAAGAAAAAGATTTTCAGTAAATAAAAACTGTATTTTATAAGAAAAGGGTTGAAAGAGTTAAGAAAGTAAAAGAGTTCGTTCCAAGCCTTTACATTTTGAAAACATAGATGAAATTAGTTTTTCACTGTTTTACCAGCACAATGTTCAAGCTTCCTTCCCACGCTGTTGTGCAAGTTACTTGCAGAATACTCAGGGATACAAATCTTCACAAAGCCTGACTCTTAAATTCTCTGACAAATGCTCATGCTGTGAAAGAAGAGGTATTCGGTTGGCCTGGATCAAGCAGGCTGTCAGACATGCCCAGAGAACTTACCATGAAAAGAAGACTCTTCAAAACTTAGTTTAAAGTGAGGGTTGTTAATCAAGGCCTTGGTGCTCTCATTAGAGAGGGGAGGAACCATTTAAAGCCAGGAAGCTGCAGTATATGAAAGTCATGAAATTGAAATGAATGCATCTTTTGCCAGCTGGTTTCACACCCCCAGTTGGCAATCCACAAAGGTTTAGAGGGGGAATTAAATTCATTTTTCAGCAGAAATAACTATTTTTGTGATTATCATATAGATTCCATGAGCTACACTTTGGTCCTATCAAGACAGGCAGGCAGCTGCATGAGAGGTGGAAAGAGAGAAAATGATTGAGATGAAATCACCACCAACGGTGTTGGATCCCAGCCACAGTAATTCTGCAACCTGGTTTGAATGGGCCTGATGGGATGCCATAATGTAACCTACACTGAACAAGGTATGTGGAAAGCTGTCTGACATGGGGCTCTATTTCAAAGAAAAAATACGGATTCCTTCCAGGCTTTAACTGCTTTTATTCTACTTGTTTTGCTCTTGGGACTAAGATTGCCTTCAATAAAATGAAATTAAAAAAGTGGAGTGAAATAATACTCTAACCAGAGTCAAGTAAGAAGAGCTTGGAGAAGAAAGGGTTTTCTTAGTGTCAGCCTTTAAGGCAGCTGAAAGGCCAGAATGAAATGGGTGAGTGAAGTTTCTTATCACTGTATAGGGTACAGTTCTGTTCTGATTTGGTTTTGGTTTGTGTTTTGTTGTTGTTTAATTTTTTTCTTTTTTTTTTTTTTTTGTTGGCTTGATTTTGGGGTTTGTGTGCATGTTTTTGTTTGTGGTTTTTTGTTGTTGTTGTTTTTCCAAAAGAAATCTCTGGCCTTCTAAGTCTGTTAAGTGTTATTAGGGTGCAAGTGATTCTGGTCAGGAAATTGCTGCCTTACTTCTGAACTGATGACTCAGCTCCCACCTTTATCGGCTTTGTGCACAATCTTACACTCCAAACACAAATGCTGCAACAGAGTTTCCAGCTGCAGAGCAAATCTGTTTTGTGTATCAAAGGTCAGGATCGAGTCCTCAGCTGTGAACTGCAGGAGTATAAATACTTTCTGGCAATTGGACTTCTGTTGTCTGGTATATCTTCCCAGCCAACAATTGTGGCATCTGCTCTTTCTGATAGCAATTTCCCCATCCCCTTTTGGATTGCTGGAAATTCATCCCTGCGCAAAGAGCATGTGTATCTCTTGAAGTCCCAATTTATGTCCTGTTGTGATTATTTAAGAAGCGCCTGGGAGCCTTGTAGGGACTCAGCCCTGGGATGAACTAAAGATTAGTTTCTATTTACTGCAAAGTGCCAGAAAGTGCCGTAGCCAAACGTCCCTGGCAGGAAAGTAGGGAACAGCAAACCACAGCTCTCGAGCTACCTCACCGCTGGTGCAACGCGAGTGCTCCAAATGGCCCTGACTGCACACACGGGTGGAAAGTCCGTGTCTTTCTGTTAAAACAGAGAAAAAGGAGGTTGAGAAGGAGAGAATAAAATAGGTGACCTTTCTGAGCTCTCTTAAAAACAGTAGTTATTTAGACAGCAAAAAAGTGAGGAAGACAATTTATAAACTCCAGGCATTGGTTTAGTGGTTATTAAACATTAGAGAGAAAAATTGCTTTTCTGTCTAGAAGATGGAATGTCAGTTCTTGAAGGCTAGTAAAGCAAGACTCCCTTGTACCACCCAATTCCTCAAAAGATCCCACCTATGAATATTTGTTCTGCTGTGAAATAGAAATAGGGAGGTCATAGTTTCATAGTCTGAGTTTAAAGACTTTTTTTTAAACTCTATCTAGAAGTCTCTATTGATTTATCCAGCAAAAGTGAAGAGAAATAACCACAGTCGCTTGTTTTTGATTTGTCAGTTATTGAACACTATAGAAAAACTGCAGATCAGTAGTACACAACCTTTTCAGAACCCATGTGTCATTCTGACAGCTTTCCAGGACCAAGGGGGGCAGACTTAATCTGCATACATATTAACATAAATTTACATAGGAATTGAATCAGACGAATACACGCAGTTGTTATTATTGTGTATTTACAATAAACTTCAGTGTAAGTGTTGACAGCACTTCACAAAACAGAGAGGAAGACAAAACATTCTTTGAGAGTCAAAGAGTAAATGAAGCACCCTTTTCCTGAAAATGGTTCCTCATGTCTTCACAAAAATTTGATGTGGCCACAGGCATGGAGGAATGCAGCTTTGAGGCTGTCAGATGGCTACTTCATTTGCATGAATGGTGAAATAAATCTGATCTTCCACAGAGAGGAACATGCTGTGGTCTGTGGTTGGAGGTACTCTGATTTTTTTTCAGGGATGGAGATAAGGATTCTGGAATTTCCGCACCCCAACACTGTATCTCAACACCTGCTTTTTTACTGATCTACAGGAGTTCCACCTCTCTGAGATCTGTACAGCAAGAGGAAAAGTTTCACATATGTTTCTGTCGTCTTGCTAATTAACTGTTTACCCACTGGAGCTGAAATTTATGGGTCAGAGGCAAGTTCTGAGCCTGTGTTGGAAAAGGGGTTGCAACACTGCTGCAGATTTGAGGGCAAGGCAAGGAAAACTTGCTACCTCCTGGTATGGGAAAGTCAGTAGTGCAGAGTAGGGTTACAAGTACACAGCTTTTTCATGGTATTTCATTCCAAAAGGAAGGACATCTTCTGAAAATGCCTTTAAATAGATGTGCTTTTTATGCGGAACAGAAGGAAAAAATATTCTAAGGTTGATTTTTTTCAAGAATTAATCAGCAGTGGTCATTGACATTTAATAAAATGGCCTGTAGCATCCCTGGCCATAGGAGATCCTGGGAAAAACTCCAAACTGCCAACACAGTTGCTGGATAAGCCAGGGCACTGCCAGAAGAAATACCCCTTTAACTTTCAGCTATAGTGATGCTGTGCATTCATTACCAAAGAGGTGGAAGAACAGCACAATGTGCTCTGAATAATTTTTTCTATATTCTTGTTTAAATCTTGGAGTTAACTCTTATTTCTACTGTTACACTAGGTGCCCTTTCTCTTGAGAAAGTGCAGAATAACAGGGAAAAGGATGTATGTGTCTAGCGAAACTCTCTCTGTACCATGTTTTTGGGGGTCATGTTGTTCAGGATAGGAAGAGAAATAAATTAAACCTTAAAACAATATAGCTGTCAGTTCAGATAAATCTGATTTAGACCCAAGGTGGAATGTGGCAGCTCGGGAAACATCTTGTTTAGAACTAAATGGATCCCAGCAATGGTTTGAGGGTCTGATGTGATGCAGGTATAAATCAAAGCCCCTGCAGCCTTTATGGGAAATGTACCACTATGGGAGCCCGGTGTTGTTCTGAACATCTTTTGGCAGGTCCAACCTCCCTTAGGAACTTGGTAATGAGAGAAAAGTAGCTGCAAGTTGGAGCTCACAGTCCCAAGAGTTTTGCAATGGCAGCTTAACTAGTCACCCTGCATCAGCTGCTGCTCATATGTGAGCTCTTAACCTGTGCTGAGTCTAAGTAATGCAATTTATCCTAATATTTTTTTGAATCTGAGTTGTCTCTGTGAGCCTACATCTGAACAGAAGAGAGGAACAGTGGCCTTTTTAGATACTTCTCTGCTGGGCCCAGCTTCAGGCTGTAACTGCACCTGCAGGAAAAGGAGACTGAGATAGTAGCACTTCTCTTCATCAAGTTTTACTGGGCTGTTTAGTTCAAAAACTCATCCTTTATACCGTATGAGTCACTTTGCTATTTGCACTTTAATACAGGAGAATGAAACAACTCTGCAAATCTTGGGACAATTATTGGCCACCCTAAAACATGTTCATGCTTTATGTCTTAACAAAAAATCACAAATAGTGTTATTCCTGTGAATCAGAGTAACCCAACTCTGGGCTTTTGCTTACAAATCATCTCATAAATTATTCAGCCAGGTCCAATTTTGGGTGACTTGCTGAAGAGAATCTGGGTCATAAATTGATATATCCTAAACTGGTCCAGTGACAGGATGGATTATATCAAGATTTTCGCTGTAAAGCCCCAGGTCCTATCCCCTGCTGCAATAAATACTTATTTTTTATGGAGTATGAGATAAATTCAAGAGACTGGGAAAGCTTTGGTTTAAAATACGCTATAGCCTAGTGGTTAGACACTTTTCCTGGTAGAGATAGGCTGGGTTCTCTGGTCTAACTCAGGCAGAAGAGGGAGCTGAAACTAATCTTCAGTCTCCCAAGGGACAGATCCAGCTGCCAATAGTGTTTTCTGTGAGCACC
The DNA here is from genome assembly GCF_037038585.1 of Patagioenas fasciata. Taxonomy (NCBI): domain Eukaryota; kingdom Metazoa; phylum Chordata; class Aves; order Columbiformes; family Columbidae; genus Patagioenas; species Patagioenas fasciata. The sequence continues at coordinate 98,399,763 of NC_092521.1, read as the reverse complement.
CACCTAGGAGACAATTTCTGGGAACACAAAAGTCAGGCAAAGGAATGCTTAGTTTGTGAAAATGCAAAGCCAGGTATCAGCCTCTTTAGTGACAGTGTAACACACATCTCCAGCAAATGAAATATAAAGTAATTCCATCATATAATGTTAAACATCTGTAAACTTAGTTGACCGAATGGGAAGGGTCTTGAAGATCTAAATTTGAATTCAGGTGCCTGACACGGCAGCCTGTTACTTTAGTCTGTTTAGGAGCTTAAGATCATGTGCTTTTATGTTTACTATAATCTTTTCAGCTCTTTCCCCAGATTGCTATTTTGAGCAAACCTCAGTACCCACAGAGGGCTCCATGACCCATCCACCGACTGCTGAGTTTGCTATGAGACTAACTGCAACTCTGAGCCTGGTTTTCCCTCCCATCTGGCAGCAAAAATGAACTGCCGCTGATTGAATGACCACTGATTCTCTTGGAAGCAGAGCTATGCGAACAGCAACAGCCAACTCTGTCACCATTTGTGAGGATTTGTAGCTTGGGCCCTGAGACATCTGGCTGAGATATTTACGCAGTCCTGTATTGCACTCACTGAGGCTCTGCGTTCACATCTGGAGTCTAGACTGACTGACTCTATGGGCTGGCCTTCAAGCCTCTGAACAGCTCACATCCCCCTTGTTCCCTCGCTTTGTCTTTTTATTGCTTTATTGGTGTATTTATTTGCTGTAGTTGCTTCTATCTCATCTCCTATGTCATTCCTGTCACGGCCATTTGAGAGCTTTAGTGAGAAATGGCAGTGACTGAAAGAGACCAGGTAAAAGCAGGCAGGACGGGTAGGGGAAGAAGGCTGTGTTGTGGCCGGGCTTCAGTTGCGTGGTTATGGTAATGGGGGATGGCTGGTGCTCGATTACGCTGTTTCTTCTGAGTTCTGCAGCTGTGATTGTGGGAAATGACAGTGCTCAGCTGCACACAGTTTGCATTCAACACATGTGACAGGGAGCAGGGTTTTCTGCAGGCTCTGAGAGGTGGCCACGTGGCTGAGCTGCCCACCACCTTGTGTTAGATCCATTGGTGAGCTGCAGGTACAACCTGGGTTCTACCTCAAGCTGGTTGGGGTTGGTCTTTGTTCCTTGTCCTGCTTTGAGGATGAGAAGCAGGGGGTCAAAGCCTAAAACAGGACACAGTGGTTAGTATTCAGTAGCCTAAAGGTAGAGATCTGAGGTACAGGGCTGGTAGATGCATTACAGGTCCTCTGGGACAGAGTAGGGGCATCTAAAAGAGACATCTAGGTTTCAGAAATTAATCCCTTCAGTTAGTCGTATGTTCTGTCTTTGTGCTTAGTTGTGTATTGTTTTGAACGTGGAACTTTAAGAACTTTAGTTTCATGCTGGTGCTGTGCTTTCACAATAGGTGAACTCGTGCTTCATCCGATGCTGTCCCTGGCAGTATCGGCAGCTGCTGCTGCCTGCACTGGGAGCAAATCTTCCCAAATGTTGCTGTCCTTATTTCCAGCCTTTCTTCATTTCTCTCCCTTGGGCCTTTAATCTGTTAGTTCCACTCGCTCCTCTGCCCGTCCCATGTTCTCCCTGTAACAGTTTTCCTTTGTTTTAGATTTCCTGGTTGCCTAACAGGTCTGCCACTGCTGAAGAAATACTGCTAGGGAGTCAAGGGGTAAGTATTGCTGACAACAGTGGGGTTATGACCTGGAAATGTAGTGGAGAAACTGAATGGGCTAATAGTGAAAATGTCTGTAGTGCTTGAAAAGATGGATACTGTGGTTGTACCTGTTTGTGTAGATAGATATGTATGTATTTGAATATAGATAAGCCAGAATCTACATTAAGAGAATGTCACAACATCCAGAAATTGAGGCACTGAAAAACAGTTCAATTCACCCTTTAAAGGACAGTAAAAAGGGATTTCAGATATTCTCTGTGCACGCCAAGTAGCCAGCAACAGCATGATGGCTGTCCTAAGTAAAGGGCCTTAATCAGAGTATATAAAAAGACAGGAATGATGTTTGTACAACATGCCCAGCTCCCAAGCATTGTTTCTTTCCTGCTATCAATGACACCCATTGTGCAATAACAACATTTGCACAGAGATACGTCCTGTTTTGCACACGGAGAATATATTGAAGCAGCCACAGGGCTGCACTAGCCTTGGCTGGAAAAGTCCCCAAGGGCCCATCTGCCAGCTGCTGACTGATGTGGAGTTGCTGCTGCTGATAATAGGGTACATGTGATGGCTTTGAGCTGAACTAGGCAATCTGGGGCACAGTCAAATATGCTCAACAAGGATCAAGTTCAAACCTGTTTAAGAAGTTAGTTCCCGTCAGTGGTGATTTAAACTAAGTAGTTTTGCTGTGTACTGGAAAGGACGGGGAATGCTCACACAGTCAGATACTTCATCTTGGCTGTCACAGTGGTGATTTCAACACAGCCAGGGGAGTCAGAAAGACAACAAACAGCTGAGATCCGTTACATCCTAAATCATGCAGACACCAGCTGCTAAAGGTGTAGTTCCATTAGATGTTTGTGTGCTTGTATGTAGCAGAACTATGCTACATACTTAATTCTCTCTTTCCCTGTAGTTGAAATCAAGAGGTGCTTAGACTTCTTTGAAGATGTAGATCATTGCTCCACACTGTAAACAGCTGTTATTGGTTGAACGTTGCTGATCCCTTCAGGAGCTCAACTGCCACAGGCAAAATGTCAGTGTGGGTGAGGTTAGAAAACACAGATTTTTTGCTGTAGAGATTGACGTACCGTCATTGGAGAGCAAATGTAAATTCTCCCACTCTCCTAAATGCTCTCGCAGGAGAAGAAATTAAAAAATGATGACTGCAAGACTCAAGAAACATAAATATACTAATAATTAGGCAAAAGAACATTGTACTGACATCTGTGTTAATGTCACCCGAATTTATCATCAGTCCCATTCCTTCTAGGAATATCCCACAGCGCTAAGCAGGATATAATTTTGTGTGAATAGTGTTTTGCACAATCCAGTATCACAGAGATCAGCTATATTCTTTTCTAGGCTTGGGAGCCAGACTTGGCCTTGTATCAGAACAGTCATATTGTGAAGTTGCTGAGCATAGTCCCTCTGTGTTTCCCAAAATTATTCAGTTCCTTCATCAGAAGAGTGTGTGTTGCACAGCAGGAAACACAACTAAACACCTTCCTAGTGATTATCGCCTCCTGGAAGTATTAATGCCATATTCATTTTGATGGAGAAACTGAGTTCTGGAGCAGCAATTCAGCTGTAACTGCTCAGCTTTTTCCTGGGAGATGCCCAGTGAGGGCAACTTCATGCAGATCCACAGAATTATTTAAGCCTTTCCAAGGCCCCTAAAAAAAAACAAAAAAACCAACCCCACATCACAACTTGATGTTAGGATTCCTGCTGATTCCTGCTGGTTATGTCAACAGGAGTTTAGACATTTGAAAAAAAAAAAAAAGAAAAAAAGGAAAAATAGGCACATTAATTAAGTACCTTTCTGGCTTGGACAAACTATGTTTGAAACAAAGATGACTTCTTTCTGGAATGAATTGTTCTGTCTGCTAAGTGATCACTGCATTTTATAGTGAGATAGCAGGTAAAGATATACAATGAAAACAGTTTCAATCTTGTTACCCTGGCAAAAATCCCACTGACCACAATAGTATTTTACCTTTGCATGGATTAAGAGAACAGCAGCATCTGAACAGCTGGTCCCTTATTAAGCCTATAATAAGGCAGTGCTGCATGCAAATATCTTAGAATCTGAACACAGAGATCTTATAGCATCACTCAAGGCCTCTTGAAGCATGCATACAACATATGAATGGAAGCTGTAATCTATAATGCTACAAATCCTTTAGGAGGATTATCTCTGTAATCTCGTCTGACATCAGAGAATTACATGTAATATAGACACATAAATGACTTAGTCACAGAAAGGTCCTTTAGAAAAAGGTAGCAGAGAGGAAGTTTTTTTTGTTTCTAAGCTTGGGAGAAGAGAGGAAGTTCTGCAAATGAAAAATGGATCGGAACTAAAGTCCTGTTTGGGTTCACTGCAGATCTTGCTCAATTAGGAGAATTAGCAGAGGGAACTGAGTCCCCACTCTCTTGATTTGCATGTAGTCATTTACAGCCACACAAAGGATGGATGCCATTCATGCTTGTGCCTCCATTTCCCTTTACCTAGGTTCAGCCAGTCTGTATGAGTGTTAGGGGCTATGGAAAGTGTAAGACAATCAATTATTAAACCCTGTAGCTCCACGTTGGCCAAACAAAAACCTTAGATTTGAATAACTCGAGCTCAGGATAGGATTGCTTGATTTATGAGGCTCAATTGCATAGCTAAACAGAATATTTACTTATTGCAGAGACAGCCTAAATTCACCTTTGAATTCATCTTCATCTCTCCTACTGCCTTCACTTCTCTTTCTTTATAAGACCCTGCTGACTTTTTCAAATAGAAAACTGATAACGTATGATGCAGTTTCCCTGCTGTCTGTAGGTTACCTTATGCCTCCTACCTATCTTGTCCCTTTTTCCATCCAGATGAATGAGATTCTAACCTAGCCTCATACGCGTGCTCTAGTTACTTTATTCACCTCTCCTTCACACCTGTGTATCACCCTATTTTTCTTCTTAAAATCTCACTGTGGCTCTTTTTTACAAACAATTATGCTGATTTGGTCTTTCCCTTCTTAGAAATACTTATCCATCAGCATCCCTTTCCTCTCCAGTTACCAACCAATTACCAACTCTTTCCTTCCTTTCATCTCTAATTGCATCTCTAACAGGACTGAATGTGTTGTTTATTGCCTATAAGCCAGTGTCAGAGGTGCTGTCTTAGACCCTCTCCAGTCCAGCCTCTACACTTCTCATTCATCTAAAACGACTCTCGCCAAGCTTTCTAATGATGGCAGGACAAAAGGGAAAGAAGGGAAAGGACATGTTGGCATACCTTGTAATTTTAAATACCTGTTTTGTATCCCTGTTCTGGGAACTGATTAAAACCCCACTAAAATGAATGAAGTCTTTCCATTGATGTAATGATCCTTAGGCCAGGACCAGTAAAATCATACATTATGTGAGTCAGGGTTCAAGAAGGAATTCCAGTATTTTCATTCATAGATGGCTCATTTCCTGTAGCTTTCACACTGTCCTTTCCACTCCACTAACCTCTGTCTGATCGTATACAATCTCCTTTATATTCCCTCTTACAGGATAAGTAGTTGGATGTGCATAGAATGTTCCATTTTCTGAAAGAATTTCTTGGATTCCCTGAAGAGATTAGTACAAAATTTTAATTAGAGGTATTGGCAGAGTTCCCAAATGCTGGTATATAAGGCTGTGGTTTTAATTTTCATTGCCTGTTTTGGTTCCTATGCAATGCATAGGATTTCTGATGAAGTGTTTACTTTAAAGGACTCATGTTTTGTCCCTTCAGTTTTTGTCTATCCTGTTTATACAGATCAGTCATGATTCGCAGCAAAGTCTTGCCTCTTCCTTCTGAAGACTGGGGAGGTTGCCCAATATTCTGAGGACAACTGTCCAAAAGATGTCAGAGTTTGAAGTGACCAGTAAAATTTCCACTAAAGCTCTGGAAGGCATACAGGATGCAAGTGTCATTAATTAAGCTCTAAGAACCTACAGTGCTGTGGGAACCTGGCATAAAATACAGAAGCTGAACTTTGTTTGCAACTTCCTTCTATTTAGGAATTCGTTAAAGGGCTGAAGCACTTGCAGAGATTTCAGGACCCAGTGCTAGAATGGCTAATTGCCAGCTTGGTCTTTTGTATACAGTGGAGCACATAAAAGGACTGTGATCAAAGAATGCAGGTGCTGCTGAGGGCAATGAGAATGCGAGTATGGCGATTGCTTGCCGGATACAATATATAACGTTTCATTAGGCTGTGCTTTGCTTTGGTCCATGATAGGATTTTGCAGGAATTGCTGAATGATTTTGACTGAAGTGATTTAATAAATGCATTGTTTAAGCAGAGCTAAAAGTTTATGCTACTTCTTTCATCTTCCTCCTGGTTTTCTCCCTTCTAGCACCTGAGGGAAATATAACTACTACTGCAGATCTAACTTCGATTAAGGCTCTGGTAAGTTTAAGTTGGTTTTGCCTTCTTCAGTACATTATAGGGGAGTATCATAGTGAATTTTTGACGGATCCATGGTCTTATAGTGGAGGAGAGCTAAGTTACACAGTACAGCTTAGCTTATGTATCTTCACAGTGAGAACTAAAGAAATCACAATTAATATTATGACTATATTTACCATACCTAGATTTTCTTCAGTTTCTGCTCTAACTGTTCTCATCTTGCCAATCTTTTCATACATTTTTCTCAGCAAATAGCAAAGAGAAGTCTATGGTGAAGCTTTTTCCTTTTTTAACAGTCATCCTATTTGATCACCCCCCAAAAATAACACAAACCATATGAAACAAGTGGAGCTGTGGACCCTGTCTTGCAGGGCATGCATGAGTAATTAAATAATATGCCCTTCTGTCACCATTTTTGCAGGGAGGGGGATTAAAATCTGTGTTCACAGGTTGCGAGCAGGTGTCTGTGATGAGATCCCATGCTGTGACATGCACGCAGCACATTCTTACATGAAAAGCCCTGGCTGACGAAATGACCACAGGAAGACAACATGGAACTCTCCCGTCAAGATCAGAAGCAGCTTGCTTAAGCTCTGTGGTTAATTATAAAGTGAGTGTGTACTTGTTTTAGAAGAGCATTAAGAAAATTGAAAACATGGCTATTTTTTAAATTATATTCTGCTCTTCCTGATATTCTTCAAGCAAAATATCCCAATTATTGCATGGTCAAATGATACAGTGACTCAGAAGTGAACACATAAATCTTTACGTAGATGTGATTCAGTAACTTGTCCAATGTGGTTTCAGGGTTTGTTTCTTAGTTGTGGACGTTTTCTTCTTTGGCAGAGGCAGCACTGAACCCACACACAGTTGTTTTAGTTGTAATTACAAGACGAAAAGCATAGGTAGACTACAAATTTCCTATAAACTTGTTAGAACTTTCATTAGAGAAGGTAAAATAAAAATTAGGCAAGACTCAGAGAAAAGATGAATGTGTTAGAATGATGTACTGATGGGAACAGTCGTTGTCTTGTATTACTTTACTTTTCCACTACAGAACTTAAAATGCTTTCTTGATTTCTGTGGAACAACTTGAGAAATTCTTTGTGTGTGTATCACTATGGCTATTGCAATAGTGGTAAAGCTGAGGCTTGAAAAGTGAAGCCACTTGCTCTAAGAATGCAGTGAGTCAGTGATGAAACTGAAAAGTCAAGACTAAAGTACTGAGGTCTATCTTAATGAAGAATATATGGTGAAAAACTGTAGCCTAGCTATGTATGGATTGATGGAGTGACATAAAAGAGCCTAAGGCTTCAGAAACACCTTTGCTTTTCTCAATAGAAGAATTTGTTCTCTTTTCCTGGTCTTGTTTTGTTTTGTGGGTTTTGTTTTTCTTCTTTTCACCTCAATACAGGCTAGGTTTTTCTCAAACATGAAAGAAGGCTCTGTCTGAGCAATTCATTAGCCAAATTAGATATAAAATAATGAGGGGGTGAGAAGAAGACAGCAAGGGAATGGGGGTGGGAGGGAAAACATGGATAAGGATAGCTAGAGACAGCTCTCTGCAGGGGTAGCTGATTGAAACAACGGTACAGTACCTTGACTAATGTAGAGCTAATTAAAACTGTATAGGGCAAAGCACTTCTAAATATACTATAGGGAACAACCTTTCTATGGTAAATCCATGCCCAGTGAAATTCCATTGACTTCAATTGGTTTTCCTCTGGGATGAATTGGGCCTGATAACCTAATAAGTCTTTTCTGTCTCTAATTTCTAAGGACCTTTTGTCGGAAGCATAGCAAGGAACTTCAGTCTGGCTTTAAAAAGTGCTGAATATCCAAAACTCCTACTGAGGTCTCCGGGAATTACAGGTACTCACTACCACTGCAAATTAAAGCTGAATGAACTGCTTCATGTTTGCTTTCTGTACAGTGCCATCACATCTGCAAAATGACCCTAAGTTAACCTCTTAAGCCCTTTGAGGCAGAAATTTTCTATGCATAGGTACAACACTTCACACAGTGCAATACAGAGCTTAGCAAAGACCTCCAGACACTAATACAATACAATTAATTAGTAAAAACCACAGTAAATTATAAATTCACTGTATCTGTATTTGCAGGGCAATAGAGAATACGTATTTGGACTGGTTATGCACAGATGGACTTGCTTTTGTTACCCAGTTTCCAACAGACTGTCCATGGTCTGCTTTGTCAGATAAATTGTGTCCAATGTGTTCATTGTTTTTGTGAACTTAGAAAACTTGTTTTTTCATGACTGTGTAAAAGTCATGCTGAGAAACAGCAAAAAATAAATTAATGCATTTTATTATTGCCTTCAGCACAGAGTGAGTGACTCTTCCCTTCAACTGCTACAAGTTCATTTACTTCTAATAAAATCTTTGTGTACCCATTAAATTTGCAGTGGAAGTTACAGTTGGGATCTTTGAGGTGACAAGGGCTGTAATGTGAAACCACATCAGACTTGTTTTGAAAGGTTCAGGTCAAACACAGAACATGCTATTTTGGAACATTTTTCCTTTTACTGCACTGGTTTTGTAAAGCCTGCTCTGCTTTGGCTTCCACTCCATTGAAGGTGTACATTGTATAGGTAGCGGTAGCGTTTTAATAACACACTTCTTTCACTTCATGGTTTTATCTGACAAAAAAAACCCAAAAACAAACAAACAAAAAACTGAACAAAGACCAACCAACCACACAAAACCCAAACAAACAACAAGTTCCCAACAACAGAAGCCCTCCCCACCCCCCTTTATTGAGTTGTGCTCAGTATTATTCTGAGGGATGTCTCTGAGATGAGAAGGACTAGTTTATCTCTGTTACCTTAATAAACAGATCTGTTTGGTTACTCAATATTTGGTTTTTAAAAAGGCAGCTCCTGGGGATCTTAAAGAAATCCGTAATGCAACAGGAAAGGAATATGATAGACTGCTTTGGGGAAAAAAATACAATGAGGGGAAAACATAAGATACATGTGGTGTGAACTTTTCCCAGAAGATTGCCTGAGCCTCATAGTTCACTTACATCCAGAGTACAGAGATGCTGGGCAGCCTGCCAGTGCTTGTTATTGTAGTACTGTGTGAGCCAGTTCCCTGGTGAAGAAAGAAAAAGAGAGAGACTTTTCTTTGCCTTTCATAGGTGTCCCACATTTTCCTCTCTGCTCTCTCCAAACACCTACCCTTTCTTTACATCAGGTGCTTTGGTGCATGCTACACTGTGCAGATGTCACGCTAATAGTTTTGCATGTGGTACTTTCACAGTTCAGGAGGACTGACACAGGGCTGTATCGCTTCACTGCGCTGGAGGTTTCAGATGACAGCTCTGCCTGACAGACTAACAGTAAGGCACCCTGTAATATGCATAATGAGGATGAGTAACACCTTGTCCTCACAACAGAGGTATTTGAGAAGAGAAGCATTCCTAGTAGTGGGTGCCAGGCAAAGTTGCATGTCTACACTGAATTTTGCAGTCAGATGTGAGCTTGGGCTTAATACCATGCTACAGATGCCAGTGAGGCATCTCCAGGTTATTCAGAACACTGGCAGACCTCCTTCACATCAGCCTACAAAACAGTCCACCACTATAGATGAGTTACAGGCTCACAGTCTGGCCCTGAACATCTAGCAAACCTCAGTATGGGTGAAGGAGGGCTCCCACATTCTTATATCTATATTCTACCTGGAAACCCATCCAAGAACATTCCAAAATCAGCATTGCTTTCCCATACCTTGTTCTCACACAGTACGGGAATGCAATTAGTACAGCTATAGCATCTTATTTCAGCATTTGCAACTCGAGCCTGCATTTGCCTTGTGGGGCCTTTTGCAAAGTGGAAAGTGTGGTCTGAAAAAGTACTGGCTACCAGTTCCTAACTCAAGTGTAACTCAAAACATAGACTTCAGCTTACAAACTCCATGTCATCTGAAATATTTTCTCCTTGAAGACTGTCTTCTTCCTAAAAGTCATCTGGGCAGGGGGCACTCCTGGCAAGGAAATTCTCTAGCCTTGCTCTGCCTGCTAATCCACCAGAGCCATGTTTGGGCACATGTGAGGGCCTGTTGTCTCTTCCCAGTGAGTTTGCATCAAAATGTTGAGATTTTTTAACTGAACAGACATATGCTGGCAGCTTTCTGCACTCGTTGCACCAGTTTTTCAAACAAATTACCTAATGTATGCTAGGAGAGTGTTTTTCACAGCTTCTTTTATCAATTAAAAAAAAATGAAGCTCATTTGTATCTGAATAATGTAATCAGTAATTTCATTACACTGATGTTCTCAGGTGGTTTCAGGTGAGCGTATAGAAAGCAAAATCCTCAGTCCTTCTTTGCAGCTATCTTACAGGCATGTAGGGACTTTTTAGGAGATGCATTTGCCTTTTAGTGTTGGATGGCCATCTTGCCAGCCAGCTTCTTACCCATATCAGCATGATCAGCAGCAACCTTCTTCTTCACCAAATACCTGCAGGATTCATTTAAAAACTTGATGACTTGTATTCACACTCCTGGAGGATGAATCTTATCTCCACAGACAGCAGTGCCATGAACTGCATCACATTCACCTGCCAGTGTTTCATCTCTTGGAGCTTTTTCAGTGTCAAATAAGCTGATGTGGCACTTTTTCCAATTAAACTTCCAAAATGGAAGCTCAGTTAATTCCTGCTGTGGTTATTACCTTTCCTAGGAAGCAGATAAAATTTCTAAAGTGACCAGACTGACACCACCAGCTTCCTGTTGAGAACCCACCCACCCACACAGTGTGTCCATTGGTCAGCTGGCCACTGGAGACCTCGATCTGCTGGTTGTGAATGTGTTGAGGCAGACTCCAGCATGTTACTGATGGGTGAAAGCCTCCTTAACACATCTCTGAGGCTCTATCCTTCAAGCCTTTATGTCGTCAGATGTATGAAATGGTGAAGTTTATGGTCAGGTCTTTTGAATTTAGATTGCAGAAAACCATCATTCAAGGTTCATAAGCTTCCTTCTTGAAAAGATACAGTTGTTGTCCACATCATACTCCGGATTTCATGGCACTCATGAACCAGAAAAATTTGTATTTCATGGCAGATTTCTACAGCTCTCACGCTCCATACCAGCTGAAGCCCTGACAGAAGAGATAGCCCCTACATCAATAAAGCATGCATAAAAAACTGCAGAGTAGAAATAGGTATCCTAATGTCAGGTGGAGCAGCATGAGTTTCTGCTCCACTTTGGAAACATGGGAGTCGGCACACATTCCTGGAGGCATGAGTAGATCACAAGGTGGCTACAAGCCACCAATGTGATACAGAAGGGAGGAAAGGTCATGAAGATTTCCTCAGCATGTACTGGTAGGGAAAAGAAGTAAGAATAGAGTGGAGTGGAATGGAACAGAACAGAACAGAATAGGATAATATAATAAAGGTTCATAAGAAGAATTAAGCTCGTTTGGGTGTAGTTGATTTAGGTTGATATGAGTTGAAAGAGACCTACAATTACGTTTGAGTCCAACTGCCTGACCACTTCAGGGCTGACCAAAAGTTAAAGTATATTATCTAGGGCATTGTCCAAATGCTTCTTCAACACTGATCAAGGTGGGTTGTCAATCACTTCTCCAGGAAGCTTGTTCTGGGATCTGAGCACCCTCTCAGTAAATAAATGTTTCCTCATGTCAAGTTTGAACTTCCCCTGAAGGACACAGCTTTGAGGTGGGCAGTAGGAGAGGCTTTTCTGTTATCTGCTGTAGCATCCCTAATGTACAACAGCTGCTTCAAGACAGACCTAACAGCATGTGCAAAAGTTGTGGAGGTTATAAATGTGTACAATTCATATGTTCTGTAAGTAGGTTACAAGATGGAAAGGATAATCTGTAGTTGTGAATCAGGTGTTTCTAATGTAAGGAACACAAGAAGAAATTCAGAATTCAAGTTGCTGGGATATTTTGATGGGTTTGATTTTTCCCTTACACCTCTGTGACAGAGGATGGCATGTGCAAATAACTTGCAAACAACTTGAAAGAAACTCGTTGCTGATTTGTACACAAAGGGGTGCAGTAGTTAGAAAAGTGGATCCTTGAAAGCAGTTCCATTTCTGTGACTACATATGCAAAAAGCCCAGAAGGGCTCTTATGAGGAGAGATGCCTGTGGAAGTGATATCACTTTGGTCAGTTTGAGTAACTGCAGAGTAGCACGGGCTGTGCATTATAAGGAACGTGTATAGCAGTGATGTTATTCAGAGTAGTACTTGCTATGCTCTCTTTCGATTAAAGCTCTAAACCATAGGTCTTCGGATGGGGTGCAGAAGCTGGAACCTGCTAAGCAGTTGACCATACAAGAAACTCTTCAAATGTTCACATCTACAGTCAGAAGCCAGCCTGATAAAAGGTAAAATTCAGTTCTGTCATCTGAAATTTCAAGATCAGACCCTAGTAAGGACATTTCTTCCTGTTGTGGACGGGTGAAATGAAACCCCTCTTTGATGAGCTGGTTAGAAGGGCTGATCTTAGGACCTGCTCTATTTTCATTGCATGTGTTATGCAGATTTCCTTAAAAAGGAATCTTGTGCCTTAGCCAAGAAGATAAATAATAAGAAAACATCTGCTATTTAAGCTCTGGACTGACCTATACATCTTAATGATGAATGCAATCCCAGAAGTAGAAATCATCTACAGATTGCAAAATTCTCTCACTCTTTTTGGTTTCCCTTTTATTCTGTTTGTTGATATTTATTTCTTTTTTAAATTTCGTTCTTGTTCCTTTAATTCCTGGTAATTTGGCAGCCCAAGTGGGGCTCCCACCTCCCCCGCTTTGTTTTATTATAACTGATAGGAGCTGCTGAGAGGAGGGCATGGCAACCATAATAATACAAGAGGGATAGAACAGCCCCTACAAGGAGCTGACAGGCAGAGAATAATGACAGAGTAGAGGATGGATAACTAATAGTTTGGATTATTTACTCTTGAGAAGCTCTGGAGGGTAGGATGCTTCTTTGCCTGTTTATTTCAAACTTGCATGCTGAAGAACAAGTTTGCTTAGCTGCTTTAATCATTTGCTGCATTTTCTCCTACCAGAGGATGGGAATCTGCTTCTCTCTTCAGTGCTTCCTTGTGGCCCGTCTCCCAAAGACAAGATTGCTGTTAAGAATAACAAGAGGTTTCACTCTCTTTTCACCTCTAGAGCTGCAACAGAAGGGGCTCAGCAAATATTCAAAACAACTGTATCTGCGGTGATCATAAAATTAAAGAGGCTACAATTCAAAATGTTGTGGAGAATGTCAGATTCAGTATTCAGAGAAGGATGTTAGCATGGGGCATGGCTCACCTGCAGCATGAGAAAAGATAAGGAAACTCTCATCTTGAATTTGCCTGAGATGCTGAATAGAACTGGAGGGCCTCTCACACAGCGAGTCACTCTGTTATCTGTTTGTTTATTGCAAGGTCAGGCTAATATTGTTCTTCAGTTCACATTGCTTTAATCTAAATATTGGAAGAAGTGATGCTGGGGTAAAAGTCTCAGGTGATTGTGAGCAGTATATGGACCATTCCTCTTGATAAATCATTGTAGCAAGGTAGTAGCAAGTAGGCAGGGCTGGAGTAATTCTCCCAAAGCTAAGAGATCCTTGCATCCCATAAGTCAGTATCATTGGTGTGTAATTTCACAGACAGTCTATGGGTAAGATATCTATGAAAATCATTCACTTACCTGTCCCAGACTGGGACAGGAGGGACAAGTAAGCTGGGCTGAAAACTCAACCATCTTCCGGGAGTGGTGCTCCCAGGGCAAAAATTACCCCATTATGAATGACCCTAGAGAGGCACAACTGCAGTTCTGCAGTGACTGGGCTGACACTATCCAGGCACACAAGCAGACTAAAAATAGTGTTTAATGGATGAAACGGCAATTCAGAGAATGAGAGTTAAAATCAAACACATGGTGATACTCTGTTTTGTTGTTTCCCTTGCCCTGAATACCATCTGCTTGAAAATCAGGTGAATCCAAGTGTTATTCTGAAGGGCTGTCCTTAATAGACTGAGATTTTCTTAAAGTGGAGCAAAGAATTTTTTCTAAAAGGGAAAATAAATAGGAGTCTAACGAGTAAATGCAGAAGAGGCTGCAAACTGATCCGTGATCAGAAGAGAGTAAATGGGTTTGACTGACATCTGGAGTAAAGCAGTGCTGTGCTCTTTCAATTACAGGTTTAAGACTGCCACAATTGACAGATTAAAGGTGTTCACCCTAATACAAAATTATACTTTCTTCAGTCAAATTGACCATTGTGTCAGCTTCAATTTGTTTAGATACGTCACCCACAGTGACTGAGTGGACTGATTCTCTTGCACAGTCTTTGACAAGGTCCCTGTTTTGTGTTCACTCCTTACTCTTGCTATTTCCCTTGTCAGACAGATACTCTAGAGGCATTTCCATTATCTCCCATGTAGCTGTACTTCAGAAATGTACTGGACTGTAAAGAAAAATCCTCAGGCCAATTATTCTGACATAAACTCTACTTATCAGAAAGCACTAGAATATGAAGCATAAGTTAAAATAGCTTAAAAACAGGACACATACATACAGACACATATACACCTCAGGCAGACACCTAAGTAATGCTGTGCCCAGAGTCTTTGCCATGACTCAGAATGGATGAACACTTTTAAATAAAAAACAACCTAAACATTGCCTCAACATCCAGATTGAAACAGTTTCTCTGAGAATGGAAGTGCTTTGATTTAAAGCAAAACCAACAAATGGTTTGTACAGATCTGCCCTGTATTGTTTCGGTTAGGAGCAGAAGTGGAATACTGCTTGGAGAACAGATACATTCTCATCTTCCTGACTCATTGGAAAAGGAACCAAAGTAAAGATTTTTTACAGATTTCTGAAAAACATGCTGGTGCTGCTGTTCTTTGAGTGAGGAGATGGGGCGGAAGAGACGAGTTGCTTTTCTTTTTTCTTTTGCAGTAACTGAAGGAAGCATAAAGACGTGAAGTGGCATTCAGATTAGTTTCAACTTTTGCCAAATTCTCCCTTGTGAGCCAGATTGAAAGCATGTCACATCCCACTGCAGAAAGTTCCCATGGAGAACTTTTGGACAGCTCTTAGCGATGTACCCAAACTTTCTGCAGAAGTACAGGCAGTCCTGCAGGGAGCAACACGTTTACAGTGAGGGAGGATCGCAGGGTGCAGCCTCACAGGCTGGACATGCACTGGACGTGCAGCGGTGGTCAAACTCAAGGCAAAGCAAAAGGAATGAATTTGCTTCATCTCATCTCCCTCAAGCTTCATGTAAAAAAAAAGAAAATCACTTCTTAGGTCTACATACTAGGAGTATATGGTGGTGTGACTGGTATTTGAGCCCCGAGCATGACTCTTGCTGAATCTTCACTTGAATCTTATTTCAAGGTGATGTAGATGCATGTAGAATTAATTTCACTGTCCTCTCAGATTTTTTTGCATCTCTGCTAGTGTCCTGGGTTTGTTTGTTGTTTTGTCATCATTGTTGTTTTGGTGTTTGTTTTCTGTTGTTTTACTCTTTGAAGTTATCCATGGAGATAAAAATGAAATATTTTTGACTGGGTTACAAGTACATAAAAATGTCCATTGTTATCTGTTTCTGTAATCCATCTGTCACAGTTTCACACACAGTTATTAGTGGAGTTTCCAGGCACTGCAATATATAACATTTAAAAGAGACACTACAGCCAGAAAAAACACTACTTGCCCATCCACCAAAAAAGGCTTGCACTAAAGCTGAAGGAATTTTTTTCTCCTCTGTTTGCAATAGCAGTGCTGAGTGGAATGCACACACAGGTTCTATGTAGCTCACAGGACAGTGGCAGGCTACAGAGGCTTACGAAGCAGGACATTCAGGCCTGACTTTGGCATTAATACCACTTATCAGTGCTAGAAAGTCCTTCGTTTTACATTCTGGAGACTCCCATTGTTAAAATACTTTTATTCTACAGGGCATTTGCAGAATGTTTATAATTCTGTCAACATTTTACCCAAAATGTTACATATCCCTTGAAGAACCCAGAGTGAAGTTGCTGGATTTGAGGTTGTAATTAAGTTTTGAATTATAGAGAGTGGAGGGGGAAATGAACTCTTTCTGTTATGTTTTTAGGCAAGTCTGACACCTTAGAAAATTGCTGTAGATGTTTGAACTTTGGCACATACATTATCCTCAACAACAGCCATGTCTTTGGGTTTTCAGAGTAGTTAAAGTTATTGAGAAAGATATGAAATGTGAAATATAAAAGCACAGCAGTACCTAGTAATGTCTGTTTATCTAACAGTGTAATTTGCCTCTATGGGGTCTTAAGCACATGCCTCATACATACCCCCCATTATTTGTGTTCAGCAGCAGAATTTGTTTTTAATTACTTATTTTCTGGCTTTCCATAGCCATGGCTTACATGTAAGGTGGGAACCATTCCTTCTATCTGTTTGGGTATGCTTGCAACTCTCATACATAAGCAGGCTGAGTGGACACTTTCTGTCAAGATATATGTTCTCAGGGGATGCAACATGCAAGGGTAACTCGGTGCAGCTATGGTCCTTCTGTGTGTGTTGACTGTAAAATCAAAAGGTACCACTGGAACCATTTATGTGATTCAGTGTTCAGTTTTCATGGAGATGAGCTGTAACTGTCACTATAATCTGGAGGTGAGAGATTTTTATAAGCAACTAAGCCATGCAAGGCAAGAAGGCAGGAACAAAAAGGGACCACAGAGGTGAGCTTGTTGAGTCAGTACCAGTACCAGTTGGAAACAGAGAAGTATAATAATCAGATATTCAGCAAAGGGAAAAAGCAGAAAACCATCATTAACTTGACAAGATCTAAAATCCCTACGAGAAGAGGCAGAGAGGAGGAAGGCAGTGCATCAACAGGACTGAGGATCAGTCTGTTCTAAGGAGAAACAGAGGATGACAGATTTCTGCATGATTGACATCACCTTGGCCAGCAGAGACTCGCAAGGCGACTGCCCTGTGGATACTGAGCATATGAATGTTTAGCCTAATAATGTTAGTCCTGGCCCACTGCTGTGTCTGTTAGCAATAAATAAGACTTTTTCTATATGTACAATCCTGCTTTTGGGCCCCTATGCTAGTAAAAGATGCCCAAAACATCAAGAGTTACATTTAATGTGATCTTTTGTATTGTGCAGACTGCAGAACTGGCCTCAATTAATTCCTCCTTGAATTAGAGCATATCTGTTTGGAGAAAAAAAAAAAAAAATTGCTCTTGATTGAAAAGTTTTCTCTATTGTAGCCCTTGGGAAATAATTCCACTGTTTAATTATCCTGAATGTTAAAAATCTGCATGTCAGTTTTATTCTGAATTTGACTGGTTTCAACTTCCAGCCACAGAATGTTGTTATACATCTGCTAAACCAAAAAGCCCACACATTATCAGGTTTTTGCTGCCTGTTTTAATGGTGATTAAATAAGTTTTTCACCTTCTCCTTGACATGCTAACCACTTTCTCACCCACCTTCAGGTCTGTACCCTAGCCATGTACCCTGAGCCCATCAATCCCCTGAGTGGATATTTTCCAAATGTTTGTCAGTGCTTCGACACCCAGAAACAGACACAGTACTGCACAGATCGTGCTACTACCAAATACGTAAGAGAACATGAGTGGCAGGGGAAACAGTTATTTCCTGTTAACGTAACTGAGCACTGCAATGACTGATGGATCACCCTGAGATGCCACTTACTGCATCACCTGCTGTGTCACCTACTGTGTCACCTACCACGGCTCTGGGCAGTGGCTGCTGGAGTATCCTGTGCACCCCTTCAAGTGTGAGGAGTTCTCTGTTGGTAGATATAGGCCAGTATCATCAAGCATGTCATTCACTTGTGCCCAATTTAGCAAATACTCCAGTCTGGTGATGTGTGATCTTTATCGCTCTCACTGACTCTTTTTGTCAGGGTAGACTTAGTCCAGAATGCAATTATGCTCCTACCCATGTCACTGATAAAAGTGTTTGATAGCAGAGAGGCAAAAATTAATTTGTAGGGGAGCTCACCCACGTCTCTGTGACTGCTGACACTCTGCTTTAATTCTTCTGAACTGACTTTCATGGCAGGCAGTGCTCCGCTGACCTGGTTTTTATACAGAGAGGTACATCTATCAGTGCCTGTGGAAGTAAACGTGGAATTGTGACAGGATAGTCCAGGCAATGCAATGCACCACATTTTAAGCCAGGTGAAGTCCTGCCCACCTCTCACACCCGACCAAGGAGCTGTGATTTTATCTGCTTCTTCTCACCTCTTTCATGCTGGTCCTCTCACCATCAGATTGAAATAGGGCCAAGAACTGATCCTTGGAGACTGGCACTCATAACTCCTCACCTAGGTGACTCCTGCTGCTCTTACATTTGCTGGTGAAAACAAACTCACTCCGAGGCTGCTGGCTTATATTCATGGGGCAAATGGCGACTTCAAGTTTAGTGTTTGCTGACTGCCCACTTCTTGTTCTTGCAATATCTGTGTTGTTACAACAACTGTTATAAAAGCAGAATGATATATAAATGTGAAAATCATTCCTATAAAGCATCAAGCAGTATAGCATACAGTGAAGGGAAAGTGCAGGGGATTAAATGTGTATCGTACAGGGAATATACTGCATTAACTAAATACAAACATACATTTGCTTGTGTTTTGTCTTTTGGAATGAGAATGAACAGGACAAATCAACAAAATAGGGATACCCTAGTGAAACTTCACTGAAGCGAGTTACACCAGGGATACATTTGGCTGATTCTTTCGCTAACGGCTGCACGAAAGCCTTAATATAGAGTTTTTGCATGTGTGAAGCGTATGCCAAGACAAACGCAATGTGCTAAATGGAACCTCTTGATTTACTTAAATAAAAAATATGTTACAAAAAAACAGTGGATAATTGGAGTGGAATGGTTCCAGACTGGAATCGTCTGTCTTATGTCTCCAGAGTGTCTGAGGGAGGAGCAGTAAGGAGTATCTTACTTGTATACCTAAGCAATGTAGGATATGCAGATATCAGATAATTTCTTGAAACTGCTAAGAACCACCAAGGGACCCAGAGCTGTTTAGAAGACAAAGGTTGTAATCAGATGTAAAGTAGCACTTTTGGCTGCAGCTGATATGGACTAAGAGATTATCAAACACAGTCTGTTCTCAGCTGTTCATCAGTTACCTTCCTTATAGGCATTTGCCTCCTTTTCCCCTTCCTGTTTGGATCTGCCAGTATCATTGTCACTCCCCACCTAGCCAAAATAGTCTAAGTATTACAAAAAAATAAATCCTATCAAAAATGTTGAGGCTAAACAAGCTTGTTTTGACTTAACTGGGTTGGAGTATCAGCCTGGAGATGTGCTATGGACACGGTAACCAACCAGTCATGCTTGAGGCTGGACTAGAAGAGGCAATATCTTGGTATGTATCAGCAGCAGCTTAAACAACATCTGAGCACAGTCTAACTTCAGTGTTTGAACATCATGGACTTTTACCTTACAACCCCTAATTGCCTGCTAACTGTGGAGGTACCTAGAGCCCTTCAATGGCCACCCTGCTGCTTGCGCTGACCTGCAAAACCATTTAAGCCGTGTAATTGTTGAGCTGTTCAGAGACTTACCTCACATCAAAGGTCTGGTGGATTTCTGCTGTGGGGGTATCAAGCTCTGGCTTTCCCCTGCTCTTAATACCTGGTAGGTCCAACCAAAGAGTTACACCCAGAACACACTGAACTTGCACTTGAGGGCTTGTGCTGGGAGGAGGGAAGAGGAGAAGAGACGATGTATCCAATAACTTCAGATATGAGAGACCCAGTTTTGAAGGAACGCTAGAAGGAAATCTAGTGCTCCCATGCGCGCTGTTGGAAATGGTGCAAAGAAGCTTCAAGACATGAAGCTGTTCTACTTAGCATGAAATAATTATGCAAATGCCTCTAGGAAGAGGTCAGAGAAATTGTAAAAGCTACTGCCCATATTAGCAGTGCATCAGGTACATCGAGTTTCTACAGCTCTCATGAAGGAGCACAATGGAATGGAAATCCTCAGCAAAGTTCTCAGCAGATATGGGTCAGTGTTAGGAGTAATAAGGCAACTTTGTGCCTACATATGCACTCTCAGCTGGTGGCAGACTATTTTAATTGTAAGGGACTGTCTGTGACAAGAAACAACCAGCAAGAGGAGAGTGAGAAGCTGGAGAGAAGCTGAAACACTCCAGGAAATTCCATCAAATCCCTGGATAGATGTTGTCTCACATGTTGAGAAGTGTGATGCTGCAGCACTGGAGGAGTTATCTTGGTTACATGAGTATTGCATTATTGCTGTGTTTGGTGGAAACACCTGTTAGAAAAGCAAAATGATGTGACAGTGCCTTGATAAATCTATTGGAATGCAAAAATACTAAAATATGGTCCATAGAAAGAATTAAAAGTGAGATTTTCAAAACTAGTTTAATAAAGTTGACACTCAATTGTCCCTCATTTCTAGTGGAAACAGGGTATCCAAATTGGACACCTTTGAAAATGCCTCCTTTTTTAAAAAGGATGTAAATTCATTTTAATTGGTTTGTATTCTTCAGCTGTTCAAGCACTTCAGAAAATGTCACCATGAGTCAACAAAGATATGCTAATTGTTTACATCAGTGAGTTTCACATTAGCATCCCAGTATTAAATTAATTCCTCAAGGTTTATTACATGGCTTCTAGAAACAGTTTCCTCCTATTATAGTGGGTTATATGAAAAATAGTAGTAACCTTAGTGCTGTCTAATCCAAATGCCTTGGGGCAGTGTAAATAGTCTGACATTGATATCCTGAAGTTTGAATACTGACATGTGAAATGATAATGTTCTCTCACAGCCTGATCCAGTGTCCACAGAAGTTGATCAGAAAATTTCCAATGAACTACAACAGGTCTTGACTCAGGTTTCTAACATGGCTTTTTCTACCCTATTTAATGGCTGACCTCATAAAGTTCTGTTCCTGTAACAAAATGCCTAGGGAATCTCATTCTGTCCAGTACCTGACTTCTGCCTAATTTCTTAGAAATAGCAAGGTCGTTTGCTAGCACTGTTGAACTCAGAACCAAGCCTAAAGGCTGGTGAATATGTAGCTTCTTTAAACACATGCACATCTTGACAGTAAGGTTTTCTAGAGTATAGGATTCATTGTTTTTTTGGCTAACACTAAGCAGCTCTGATGAGTGTGTGAGAGCTCTTAGTTCCAGTCACAGTTTGTGAGATTTGAGAGTTACACACATCTTCAAACACTAAATAAATGTGGTGCAGAATGAGACCTGTAATAACTTCTGACTTCTGAGCCCATCCTGCAATCAAGCTCATCCACTGGAGGGGACAACGTTGCAGCCCAGCAGTTAATGTACTAGACAGAGCCCATGAGCTGTGTACTTTACTCCTGGCCTACAAACCACATTGTGTGAATTACTACAACTCTGCCAGCCTGCATTTCCCTCTGTTTAAAGGATGTTTTATTTTTTTTTTTTTTCAGAAAACTCTTTAATAGGTGCTTGCTTTGTTTGATTAGGACCAGCTTGCTTGTTATTACTCAGAGAGCAAGAAAAATCCAAAGAAGAGAGAATTTTTTAGACAGTGCCATTAATTTTTTTATGCCATGTTTTGCAGTGGTAGTGTAAAAAACTGAAAAACCACAGCTTGCTTTGAACCTCACTTTCTTCCCGCACACTAAGGTTTTCGATTTCACAGTGCACCACTGATTCCAGAGGGGGGTGCAGAGGGGAGAAGAGAAGTGATGATTTTGGCAGTGACACTCTTACGATTTGCTAAAATAGCAGCTTGGCAAATCTGGTTTCTCAAATATCTCATGTTTTGTTAATTACTGACAGCTTTGTTTTTAACTGAACGTGAAACAATGTGGAGAAATGGGCAAGCATGGCCCCTGACTCACCACTGCCCAGCTGAGCTTGGCAGGTGGGAGCAAGCTGCCTCCAAGAAGGGGCCCAAACCGCAACTGCTGCTCCAGTTCATGAGGCTCAGTAGATAGATGCAAGAGAAGAGGTCCTGAGACCCAGCTATGGGACACCCCAAAGGGCCTCTTTCTACCCCGGGCTTGCTGGACCAGTAGAAGTTGCAAATCTCATCAGAAAGGAATGTAAGCAGGTTGCTCAGCCCCTGAGATCTCCTGGTGAGGTACCCCTTTCCCCAGCTATGGTTTGCTACGGGTAAAAATGAGGTATGGGATGGCTTGGGGGACCTGTTGGCTTCAGTTTTGTTCCATGGGGAGAATCGGGGGGACCTGGCCGCTCCAGACCACCAGTGACTGGAAACATGCCTTCAGGGCCAGGGTGGTTACCTGGGAATACATCTTCAGGGGCAGGCGGATCCATGTCACCTTACTCATGTGTACTTCAGACTAGGGACCACATCTCATGAAAAGCAGTGAAGTGTGTGACAGATGACTGAAGTAAGTGTGATCTAAGAGGGCCAGAGTAGACATTCCTCTTGCAGTTCATCTGTTGGCATTTCCTAGACACCTGGAAGTTCATGTGCAGCAGTATCTCCGCATACTTTGATCTCCATATACTTCCTGGGTCAACCAACATGGGCAGGCACAATGCAGGGCCTCATTGGCCAAGTTCAAGAGCTGCGCTTTGGGCTGGGATCTCCTAGGCAGAAACATGGGAGCTTCATATAAGCAGATACCTGTTCTGCAGCTCCTGTCCTTCCTCTTCCTCTCTCAGTGAGCGTGATCAGACCTTGGTACCAGAACATGGGCAAATTCAGAGACATAGGAAAATGGAAAATGCAAAGCTAGTGAAAAACATATGATTTCATATGCCTGCGCATGTGTAACTAATGTATTCCCTGCTCCAGGAGATCTCAGGGGCCAAGAACATGCCAGGTTTTTTGTTTTGTTCTGTTTTTCTGGGTTTTTTTTGTTTGTTTGTTTTTTCATTTTTTTAAAGGTAACCAAAATATCCACCCAGGCTAGCAAATTTGTCAGAAGCAAAAGAAACTCTTCAGCTTCAAGGTTTATACCATTTCTAATGAGTGGAGACTAGGAATAAAATATTCCTGGTAATCAGGGTTACTAAGGATGCTTGTGTGGTGACAGGACACTGGACTAGCAACACTACTGGCCATGTAAAGCTATTTGTGCATAACTGTGCTCTAATGAATGCATGGCAACTTATTTTTGATCTATGTTTATTGTATTGGCTAAATGTCATGTCCTCTTTTGGTCTCTTAAATAGCATAGCACATGAGCCGCCTTGTGTGTGTGTGTTTGTATATGCACAACACATAGACATAATTACACATAAGTCCTTTGGTGTCACTTTTCCCAGAGCAGTGTAACACTTCGCATATGAAATGAATTTTTACAGAAATAATGATACAGAGATAATTTTTTCCAACCATTTTTTTCCTTTTAACTAATACAGAAGAGAAATGGAAATAGTGAGTCAGAATATATCTGTAATCACATGGCATGAAGAGAAATTCAATTTCAGAAATGCTGAGCTTTGTGTCTCAGTGCATGAGGAAGTCTGCAAAGTTGGGCTGTACAACACATATTCCAAATCTGACATTTATGACTGATAAACTGTTTTGAGAAGCAACAGCAGCGTCTCAGCCCTGATTAGTCAAAGATATTTTGCAACTGTCCTCTCACTGAAGTTACCTGGAACGTTCTGGGATACTGAGCCTGTACAGTGAAAGCAGAGCTCTGGAAACACAGGCTGCTAACTTTGGCACTTCCACGAACTCATTGCTTGACCTTCAGCACATCAGAAGAAGGACAAGAGTCCAAGAGTGACTGGGGGTGCTTTCAATCATTGGGCCGTCCCTCGTTAACTAGTACTTGTTAGTCTTGCTGTCCATCAAGATCTCATTTCCTTAGCCCAAAACAAAGCAGGGGAAGGAGGGGAGGGGAGGTAAATCCCCTATAAAAGGGACCCTGAGTTATGAAGTCCAAGCTCCAGTCCCAGAAAACCTTGCTGACCAGTTTTTCCTTTCTCACACAGTGCAGAGGAGGAAGTATTACTCTATGAACTAAGATTTTGCTGGGTGAAGCACTGGATAATGTTTCTGCTTTCAGTCATCCCCTCCTACCTCCCCATCCCGCACACTCCCTCCTGCCACAGTGTAAATAAAAAAGACAGAGCTCCTGCCCCACAGGTCCCACAAACCTCCTGGTCCCACCACCCGGTGTCCCTCCAGGCTGCTGCTGCAGTCCCCAGGGCCCCTCTGTGCCCTTGGATGCTCCCCCAGCACCCCCGGCACAGGCGCTTGCCATCCTTCCCTCTGGAAGGTCATTAACTTGACCTCCAAACAATGGGACTGTATCTAAAGAACAAAGGGACAAAAAAAGGAAAAAAAAAAATAAAAGAAACTAAGCGATGGCGGGGATTAAAGCAAAGAAAAAAATTACAGGAGTGCAAAGTACAAAGGGGGTTAAAAAAGGAAGAGAGAAAAAGAGACAGGAGACTTGAATAGCATTGAATATTTGAATTCCTTTTGTTTGAGAGGGGTTTTCTTTAAAGCCACTTAAAAACGTGGAGGTTTTTTTTTTTTTTTTACACAGGTGTTGTGTATACATTTTTTCCAATTAGAAGAATTTCCTTTATATATTTAGCACTATTTAGAGGGGACTGGGAAGATAAGGCTGCTGAGGAATGCTTCAGGCTAAAGCTAGGTTCTCCAAACTGGCTTTTGTTGCGCCAATGTGAATCACTTAATAATTCATATTTCAGAATACATTAATGCAAATGATAATTTTAGCTTGCTATTGAATTTTTAAATATGCAATACAAGCAATTTATGTTTCTGTTCATTTTCCCAGGTAAAACTGTTTAGACGTTTTTAACATATGCTTGGTTTCACTCATCATATATCATCCCATTGTTTTAATTTGGGGTAATTAAAAATTAGGAGCATCACAAATAATACATGGAGCCCTATGTTCGTGGAAAAATAACATGGAACAGATACTCAGTCCTGCAATTTGAATGAAAGGGATTTTTTTCAGTGATGTTGCAGTAAGAAAATAGCAGTGTCCTGTTTTTATGCAGATTATCTATATCTAAATACTAATTACTATGATTAATCTGTATCTATCGCTTTCTTCAAATTATTAGGGTTTTTCCTCTGGATTTTTTTTTTTTTTTTTAGATTTGCAAGGGATATTTGGTGTAGGAAGGACAAACATGTTGTTCCTCTCCTGCTGGGCTGGCTAGATAATTACAAGACTGAAAATCAGAGGTTATTGAGGATTTGCTTCATTTTTTTGTTGTTGTTTCTGGAAAATAATTGTCAGCTTTGACCTCGCTTTTCAGAAACATGGTGGGAGCTCAAGTGGCAGGTGAGCTGTGAGACTCAGAGACCACAAGCTGGGCTTTGCCCAGGGCAGGGGAAGAAGTTCTGTCATTCTTGCATTACCCCTCACCATTCCAAGCTCCCCAGGGGACAGAAGACAGTCCTGCAATGTGCCACTTCGTAGGGATATATTTAAAGGGGTGGCTGGGGACAGCGAATGCAGCATCCTGCAGTATCTTGCTCTTCCACAGCAGCACCTGTGCCCTCTGTGACTTGTTGAGAAGAAATAAGATGTCCACAGGGAGGGCCAAGGGGTGAGGAGGACATCCTGAGGCCCAGCTGTCCCTTCTCTCTTCCTCACATGAGGACACTAGTTTGGCCCTTACCATGTTCAAGGGGTCAGGTAACTTTTCTCCCATTTGACCATGCCTGTAACAAAGGACAAGAAAAGAGACTTCCACACCCTCTTCCGCACACCTGGGGGAGATACACAACTCCCTTGTCTTCCCACTTTTCCCTCCTGGGCAGGAGAAATAAAAAATGTTGCTTTCCATCTCTTTTCGGGAGAGCAAAGCTGTCCTTTACCACCCATAGTATCAGACGGCATTCCACAAACACCTTCTAGCCCCTGGCTTCCACTCGGCAGTGACTGCTCAACTGTGATAAAGTGGCAGCATTTCCCAGATACGAGATCTACAGACAGATATGACCCACCTAACTGCTAGACCTATCCCCGAGCTCCCATATGCAAATCTCATCCTGTACTTAATCAAATATCATCCATCCAGGGGGGAACAAAAGAAAAAAATGAAGGAGCTATTAGAAACGAAATGGTAATGAGAAGAAAAGAGATATCAAGGAACCAAAATAATTTGTTATAAATTAATATTACAACCTGGGGATATAAATATGTCTGGTTATTGGAACGCACATTCTCCCCCTTAAACCATTGCTAGAAGCATAAAACTTCCCACGACATGCTGTATTGGTCAATGTATCTCTGTAAGAAGGTGCTTTGTATCTCAGAGGTAGCATAAGAGCCATTAGATGTGGGTGTTGCTATGGTAACTGCTCTTTTTTTTTAATTGAATAGCATAGTAAGTAGTCTTGTAAAACCCACCAACCCGTAACTTGCTGGTGCCCTGAGGCAGAATTAATGCAAGCACCTTTTCTTTGTCTTATTTCCTTCCTAGAGAGATGCAGGTATCTCAGCTTAAGCTACATCCTTACAAGGGAAGTCTCTCTGCCAGGAGAATATATCCAGCTACCTCTTCATAAAGGGATGATAAACAGATGTCAGGTAGGATTTACCAGCTTTATTCCAGGCTGCTTTATATACCGTGGGGTCAGGTAGAAAGTTGACTCACCCCTTCTTTTGCAGCTGAGATGAGTAGCCAAAATCTTCTGCTAATGTGCCATCTTTCACTTCTTTCACACACAGAGACTGCCCTCCTGTCCCACCCACCCCATCATTGCTGTATTACAGCCAATTAATAAACCATCCAAATTAAGCCTTCCAGTACACCATCCAGTTGGATGAGATCACTTTTGTTTGGTGTAAGGTCCTTCTCTTTCTCTTGACATGTGTCAAGTGGACACACGTCAAGTAGACTCTTTCTAAATCTGCAAGACCTTCTGCATTTATAGTCCTCTTTCTTTTCAGAAGGGCAGTGGTCTGATCGACTGCTGAGCTGGATCACCCACCTGGATCTTGGATCCTGCCTCAACAGCAGAGTATTTTTAAAAGTACAAGAGTACCAGCCCTCCTCCAAGCAGGGAGACTGTCTCCCTGTTTGAAGTAAGGCTTGTTTAATTTAGTCAAACACACCAATTTTTCAGCTTCAGCTCCAGAACTCCCCTTGCCACTGCTGACAGCCATGCCCTGTCACAGTTCTGCTCTGGGATGCTCTGCCCAGGGCTGTATCTCCTGTTTCATTGTCCTTGACACTTGCAGCTCTCTCCTGGAGTCACTGCCAGACTGAACTTGACCTACCAAAGCGTGCTCACACACCTATTCAGAAAGCCGCCAGCAGCCAAAGGGGAACAGCAAAAATTTCTCTCACTCTTCCTCCTCCAGCCCACCCCCTCAGTCTCAGCATAGCTATGATGTTTTTGGTGGTGCTCAGCCAGGTCCTGTCCCACCTGACCAGAACAGTTCCCACATAAACCTGGGACTTCTGACTTTTCTCTCTCCATACACTGCAGCATTATGTTACTTTTTTATGTTTGTAATTCCCCATGACCAATCATCCCTGTGCTATTCTGTGCAAGCACACTGAATGGAGCAGTTCATCATGATGGAGATAAACTGTCTTTGATGCTGAAAGAATAATTAACAGTTAGGCTTCTTTTGTGGGGAATTTTCATTCGTATGTTGTCTTGGGCAAATTCCACAGCTGAGATCTTGCGAACCTCCATTCAGGTGCTGCCAAATAAGGGTGACGCTGACACAGATTTTTGCAATAAGCCTGCTATTATTTTTTACCTTCAAGGTCTCCTGGTCATCTAAAACTTCTGCTTCGAATATTGTAAGGTTTCAGTTCTGGTAGGGCTCAAATTGACCAGATCCCGAACTGTGGGTTCTCCTAAATAAATCTACCAAGAAGCTCTCAAAACATCTGATGTTCAGCAGGCTCAAGCTGCCCACGTAATACTGCTTTATTTGAAAGCACTGCTGAGGGAGTGGGCACCCTCCCCCCCCCAGGCTGTATCCCAGGCTGGCAGGGCAGCCCTCCAGTTCTCCTAGCACAGGGGCTCCACCATGGAAAACAATAGTTCAGAATTTGTTTGGCTAGACTTTGCTCTAAGCCCCATGCATATGTATTTTGCCCAGTGGCATTTTTATATCAAATAAAAGAAGGGTAGGCAGAAATGTTGCCAAATAGAAATCTCAGCTTCAGACAGCTGCTAACTTGGGGTACAGGAGAGAGAAAGGAGAGAGGAGCTGAGCAGAACAGAACCTATGATGTATTTATTAACTAAATGTGAGAAAATTCATCCCGCTTCAGAGAACTGAAGTGAACTTTGGGTCGCATGTAAGCCTAATGTTGCTCTGCCATTTAGGAAGTTAATTTCCCCCTAGAAGGAAGTTACAGTCTTTAATCAAAGGCTTGTGAAAAGTGACTCATTTTGCTAGGGTGGCAAAGGCTTCTAATTTGTTTTGATATTTTGGTCCTATCTAGGGAATGTCCTTTATTGGAAAAGACAGATTTAAAAAAAAAATAGATTAAAAAGAAGAGGA
This sequence comes from Patagioenas fasciata, assembly GCF_037038585.1. Classification (NCBI taxonomy): domain Eukaryota; kingdom Metazoa; phylum Chordata; class Aves; order Columbiformes; family Columbidae; genus Patagioenas; species Patagioenas fasciata. The sequence goes on along the minus strand of NC_092521.1, from coordinate 98,371,147 downwards.
AACGCTTGATGTGCACTCGAGGAGCCTGAATTTGTTCAAATATGAGCATGGAAAGTCTGAGTGATCTTCACATTCAGATCACAGCTTCACTGTAAAGGAAAGGTCACTTTTGCTTGTGTTCTGGGGCAGCTCTTACTCTTTTGTCCCCTTGGTAAGATCTCTCCTTTTGTATTATTATGGATGTACCTTGGTTTTGAACTTTTCATTTTTTTTCATTTTTTTTCTTTTTTTTTTTTAAGAGAAATGATATTTCATCTTTTAAAAGATTTACAAGAAGAAGAAATAATATATGCACCACTGTGGAAAAGCATGTCTCTGTTCCTGTTCATACCTTTGCATTTTACAGAAAAATATGTCATTCCTTTCAGATCCCTGAATTAAGATGCACTATTTTTTGCTGAAGGCTATTTTAAATTAGGCTAATAAATTGCTGCTCTCTGCCTTGCGTGATAATGCATTACATTATCTACTGATGTACACGTATTGTTTGACTCTAATGGTGTGGAAATTAAATGTTAGACATGGGCCAGATGTTCCTATAGATGAATATGAAGTATGACTCTGTCATAGCTGCGTCTCAATGGGACAGAAGGTAGACAGTGAGGTTTTCTGAACAACAGCAACAAAAAAATCTTAAGTGGGTCACTCGCATCCAAACCCAGGATCCAGTCCTAACACTGAGCTGTTGAGGAGCACTGTCAACCTGAGCTCCATTATTATTCCTCAGCCAGCAGTAGTCCCTTTCTTATTTCAATGCTTCAGTGCTTATAACGCCACAAAGAATGTCTCCTAGAGATGGTAAACGTTTGCTGTCCCTGTCAGACTGACAGAAACAGCTCAGGGTGCATCCCTGGCTCCTGCCTCAGCTACGAACATTTTGAAGCCCTTACTCTGCCCTTCCCCCTCTCCCTATGTATTTCATGCAGTGGTTGAGGGGGCAAACAGATGTACATTACAGTGAATATTAATGAAGGTCCCCCACTGACATGTCCTCACTGGAAAAGACAGGGGGAAAAAGGTTACAGTCTCCCTTGCAGGGCTAAATTACCCAGTGACTCATAATCTAAGTACCAGGAGAATGCTGCTGAACATGGGTATTTAAGATATTTGATAATGATGGACAGGGGCATTTTCAAAATTGGTAATAAAGCAGCTTTGCTTTGGGAATGTTCTGACTTGCTACAGCCCACTAGAATAAAAAAAAAATTCTAACCATTAGATTAATTGAATGTTTTTATTTGTGTGTGTGTATATGCATGTATGTTCATACTGTGTGTGAAATGGGAAGGAAGGAAAATTTTTGCATTATGAGTAGAAGTATGCGAGCAAACCAGGCATGGCAATGAGCAGTGGCACAGGGGAGCAGAAAACAAATTTTCAGCCAGGGAAAGGGCTTGCACCTTGGAGAAAGGTGCAGTGAGGTGCCCTGCAGAGTGCAGTGAGGTGAAGGAGAGCCGGCTGTGGCTGTAACACCACACTGCTGCGGAATGGGCAGCGGCGCTGGGCTGTGTCCCACGAGGGGATGCTGCAGTGGTCAGTCATTTCTGAGGCAGAGGCACATCTGTCTTGAGAGCTCTGAGCTGCTGCCACCTCTCAGGGTAATATTTCTACATAGATTTAGGATATAAGCTTGTTTTGGTGTGCCAGAACTCACGGAATGCCAGGGATCATGCTGAGTTTTTGTTCCCCTCCTGAATGTGGCAGTCACCCTCAAGAACATCAGGCTCTGGGGGAGAACTCTGTGCCAGCCATCTCCATGTCTCCCACAGCTCTGAGCTCTGGATGATCACACAGTGTAACCCAGCACAGCCCACAGGTATCACCAAAGGGATCCTGGTGTGAACAAGCCAGAGTCCCTGGCAAGGACAGTGCTGCAGCACTGACCCCAAGTGAGAGGCAGCATCGGGTCTGCGGGATGTGATTTGTGGAATGCAAGGCTCATTCCCCATCTAGCTGCAGTGTTTCTATGGCCTTTTCAGTGGCAGGCACCATCAGATATACTGGAGAATGTTTTCATCACAGCTAACAGAGGGCTATCCAGATTGCTCCTAACTGTTTTTAGCACAGTAAACATGTAAACCAAGTGGCTGGGGAAAGGAAAAAAGAAAGAAAGGAAAAAAAAAAGCCTATCCTTGCAGTAGCTGGTCATTTTAAATTAAATTTCAACATATCAATCTGGTTACTGTGTGAGAAGAAGAGAACCAGCCCTGAAGGACTGAGGATGTGGGTGATCTGAGATGGCTCTGTGGCCCGGTGCAACAGCCAAACCTTGCCAAGACACTCCTGCTGCCAGCATGAGCACAAGGCACCAGGGCAGGATGGTTGCACCAGCCCGGCCTTCGGCACGCAGCTCATGGGCCAAGAGTCTGTCAGAGCATGGAGTGTGTTTCTGTCAGGAGGTGGTGTGCTCCCCTACCTCACTGAGCTCCCATGGAACATGTTTGGGTGTCTTTGGTGGTACCATAAGAAGCATGAGCACTCCTGTCCATGCTGCTGCAGTCCCAGCTTCCTCCCTGGTTGGACGGTGCTGAGGATGGCTCAGGAGTGCCTGATGCTATGGCAGTTGGGCACAGTGTGGGATAGGCACCAGAGCATGGGATGCTCCTCCTAGGCACCCTGCACCCCTGACATCGGCAGTCCCACTCCCCCATGGATGGAGGGAGGGTGAGGGCGGGGCATGAGTTACCTTTTGGTCTCTGGGTTTGGGGATTTACCCTTTCTAATGAAACTGGTCCAAAGTGCCTTATAATGTGAAGGTAGAGAGGGTTTATTTGACAAAATGTGATATTTACTGTCTTTGCTTCTTTTCTCTCCCAGAGTCAATGTCAGCCTTGTTGTTCATGAATGCAGAAAAAAACAGAAAAAGTAAAGACAGTTGCCAGTTTTGATACCAGTTTTGGGTCTGAGTGGAGGCGGGAGGGGGAGAGTATGGCATGCGTTCATCTGCATTTCAGGAACAATGAACCTCAAACCTGAAATTATTTCCTATTTGGAAATCATGCTTAGATAGATTTTTGTTGACAGAGCCAATTTAGCTCATTGTGTAGTCCCCAGCGTCTGAGTTCCTGTAAATCACCTTCAAGCTTCTCCTCCACCACTTGGATAGCAGTGAAAACTGTATTTCAGATTTAATTGAAGCTGATCACCAGGTAGCTGGAGAAACATCCCAGAGAAAGAGAGGGGAAGAGAGAGAAACTCAGGGACTGAAAACCTACAGAAAAAGTGGGAGAAGGGGTTTGAAACCTGAAACCATACAAATCTTTCTTTTTATCTATCTAGCATTTAGACAGCAAAAACTACCTAGATCAACACATTCATATACACAAGCTTACACATGTATTCACAAATTGCCATTGACAATTTGAACCAGACACATATCTTCCCCACCATGGACAGTATTACGTGAGAATTACTTCAGATGTCATTTGATATTCTATTTTTTCATAGGGTTTGTACTGGGTCTATATTCTCCCTCCATAAGAGGAAATATTTGCCTGTAGCTCTGACCATACATTGCTTTTATTCTCTGTGGGTAAAATATATGGTCTCAGCAATCTGATTACTATGGCCCTCTCATAGTGTGCACTACCTCTTTTACTATCTGTTCTCAGGAGTGAGCCAGCATAAATTTCAACTCTCAGTTGTCTGGTCTGGGCTCACCACTGATGAAGGTTATGAGTGAGAAAAGGAAATTCTTCTTCAAAAATCAGTAAAGTGGCTCTCAGTTCCATTATGTTGTTTTCCCTTCAGGATCTGTCCGTACAACCAAACACACATAAGTCTGCCAGAAAATATCTGCCTTGAAAATAAGATGGCAAACCTTGATTTAATGTTCACAACTGCTAGTGCTGTTTGAGGAGTCCAGAGTGAACAATGCATGATAATTTAAAGAGAGAACTCAAGAGCTACCTGGTCTCATTGTGTTAGTGATAACGAAATGAGGAGCTCTTCCTGAAGACCTGAGCCCTCATCGTGAGCTTTGCCATGGGGAGTTCCAGTGGTTGCTTCCTGCTGCCCCTCACAAAAGCCTCTCATCAAAGAATCAGTGCAGAAGTTCCCACTTTTTCAGCTGCAGAACACCTGGTACTTTTGTGAAGATCTCATCACAGTGGATATTGTGGATATGGTGGATGCAATGGCTTGTATCTACCAGGACTTCAGTATGATCTTTGAAACTGTCTCCCATAAGATCATCATAGACAAGCTGTTGATGTATAGGCTGGATGAGCAGGCAGCAAGGTGGATTGAAAACTGGCTGGCCCAGAGTCAGGCAATCAGTGGCACGAAATCTAGTTGGAGGCCAGTGTACCCCAAGGGACAGTACTGGGTGCAGTCCTGTTTAACGCCTTCATTAATGGTCTGGATGATGGGGCAGAGTGTACCTTTGGCAAGTTTGTGGATGACACAAAACTGGGAGAAGTGCCAGAGGGTTGTGATGCCAATCGGAAGGAACTCAACAGGCTGGAGAAATGGGCTGACAGGAAGATCATGAAGTTCAACAAGGAGAAGGGCCAAGTCCTGCACCTGGGGAAGAACATCTCCCTTCACCAGGACAGGCTGGGGGCCACTCAGCTGGAAAGCAGCTTGCAGAAAAGAACCTGGTTGTCCTGGTGGACAGTGAGTTGAACATCAGCCAGCAATGTGCCCATGTGGCAAAGAAAGCAAATGGCACCCTAATCTGCATTAGGAGTGTTGCCAGCAGGTCAAGGAAGGTGATTCCCTTCTATGCAATACTGGTCAGGCCACACCTGGAGTCCTGTGTCCCAGGTTTAGGCTCCTCAGTAAAAGAGAGAGACATATTAGAGAGAGTCCAGCAAAGGCCCACAAAGACGATTAAGGGACTGGAGCAACTTTCCTATGAGGAGAGTCTGAGAGACCTGGGACTGTTTAGCCTGGAGGAGAGAAGAAAAACTATATCAATATAGGTTCTTTTCAGTGGTGCCCAAGTGACAGGACAAGAGGCAACAGGCACAAAATGAAACACAGGTTCCTCTGAACTGAGAAAAAAGTTTACACTGTGAGAGTGACCAAGCACTGGCATATGTTGCGGGGAGAGGTGGCTGAGTCTCCCTTCTTGGACATATTCAAAAGCCATCTGGACATGGTTCTGGGCAGGCAGCTCTAGGTGGCCCTACTTGAGCAGGGGGCTTTGACAAGATGACCTCCAGAGGCCCTTTCTCACCTCAACCCTTCTGTGATTCTGTGATATCCCAGATGTTACAGAAGATGAATAAATGAAGCTAGTAAGACCCTGTTTTATTAAGTGTGCTGTAGTCATGTATCTAGGTGTACAGCAGATTGGTTGCTGTGCTGAGAAGCACTAACAGGGCAACTTAATATGCAGCCTTGTTCCTTTAAACAAGCATCCAGAGCTTGTCATCTGGCCTTTGGCACTCGTGGTCAAAATAAGAGTAGAGACAGCCCTATCTCATCTATGAGAGTGCCTGAAGTGCCTTATTACCTACTGAGACATCTCAGCCCAAGAGAACAAGTTTCTTATCCATCTCATAATACCTCCCTTGGTTTTAACATGGCAGGTGCCTTATGTATTAATTAGTTTTCCTGCAACTTACATTTCAAAGCACTGTAATTCTTCAGTAGGAGGAAACCACAGCAAGCCAATAGGAGCTATTCAGATAATATGTCTCAAGAAACCATCAGGTTTTCCACACTCACACAGTAGCAGGAATTTTGGCAACAGTCCCTTCCATTTACTGTGGTGGAAAATATGTCATAAATTCTTAATTCAGTGGAAACTACTAAATTAAAAATCCTTAAAGTATCAGGATCCAGGGAAATTTAGGGCTTGGTTCTGCTTCTGTCAACTGAATGGGCATATTCCTCTTGTACTCTGTGGGACCAAGACAAGCCTCTGGTTAAAGAAGCTTCAGGCTAAATACAAACAGTATTTAGCTATAAGGGAAAGAAAACAAAACAAAACAAAAAATGACACACACACAAAGAAGACCCCCAAAACTAAACACCAAACAAAAACAACAAACAAACAAAAAACCCCACCAAACATAAACCTTATTCCTTTTCTTATAGAGGTGAGTTGTTGTCATTCTGAAAACTCTCACTTTGCCATAGATCTCTATAGGTAGCTTTCCCTGAGGGAGATGGGTGGGTTTTTTCTACATATTTTCCTCAAAATTATCCATCTTTGCTGGTTGCATAAATTAAAGTGATATGATCACTGTCCTTTGTTACAACGATTGCTTACAGTATGGACTCTGATGACATCCAGGCAGTTATAGAAAGTGAATGTCAGGCATTTTCTATCCCTTCACCAGAAGAAGGTGCCCAACGATCCTGCACAGAAGTTTCTCTCTAGTCTGCCACAGGGATGTGATGGACTTGCCTTCTTCTGAACGGCAAGTTCTCCACTTTGTAGGATTTTTCACCTTTATGTCTGTGCTTTCATTGTCCCTGCAGAGGCTCCCACAGAAACTTTTAAATGAGAGCATATCCTTCCTTTTTACAATGTGGACCTGTGGCAAAGGAAAACTGGGCCAAGATCTCCAAACTCGCACCATTGCAAGCCACATCCGATCAGAACTGCTATCATACAAAGCTGAGTACATCTCAACTGGTGACCCAGCTGACTGATCACTGCTTACACAAGCCACCCAACACTCTTATTACAAACAACTTTAGCTGGAGCCCTTACTTAATTAAAACTGTCTTGACCAGTCCCATCACTGTTGGAAACCAAGACCAAGAAGGTTTTGTAAGAAAAGTCACTGTAACTCTAAATGAAAAACCTACCCTGTCTTTTCTCTTTGCTTTTTAATTCCCACTGCAGATTCACGTCCTGGTGAGTCACGACATATGCACGGCACATATGTATGGAATAAGTTGTCTCTTCTGCCCTTCTGCTGCTACAGCTGATTCCTCACCCCCACACCTCATCCTTGTTTCTAGACCTTATTCATTAAAACTTCCTAAGAAAGAAAGAAAGAAAGAATTTTCCCATAGTCACCAACACTATTACAATAGTACAAACATTTGGTGTGGTTTTAACCTACAGCTTCAGCTCAGGACTGTAAGCCTGAGCTCTGACGGATGATGTGAGCAATGTTTCTGCCACACCAAGCTAATCACAGCAAGCCAGCTTGAAGTGTCAGTGTAAGAGGGACAAATGCTAAATGGCAAAACAGATGGGAAATAATAAGTCTTTATTTTACACTGTGAACCTACCAAGAAATGTTTGCTAGTAATGAAATCTCTGCAAACACGTTCCTGCAGATAGCTTGAATATGGCCTCATTTCAGAGCTGCTAAGTGAAATACTGAACAGTGGTTTCCTCTTTGCAAATACATTTCTGTTAAAAAAGAGTTGAGGTTAAACTTTTCAAGAGTACCAACACTCCCACCCAACTTGGTGTCATCTGCAAACTTACTGAGGGTGCACTCAGTTCCCTCATCCAGATCATGGATAAAGAGATTAAAAAGAACTGGCCCCAATACTGAGCCCTGGGGAACACCATTTGTGACCAGCTGCCAACTGGATTTAACTCCATTTACTCTTTGGGCCTGCCCATCCAACCAGGTTTTTACTCAGCAAAGAATATAGCCATCCAAACCATGAGCAGCCAGCTTCTCCAGGAGAATGTTGTGGGATACAGCATCAAAGGCTTTACTAAAGTACACAACATCCACAGCCTTTCCCTCTTCTTCTGCGTGGGTCACCTTGTTATACAAGATCAGGTTGGTCAAGCAGGGCCTGTCTTTCATAAATTCATGCTGATTGGGCCTGATCACTTGGTTGTCCTGTATGTGCTGTGTGATGGCACTCAGGATGATCTGCACCATGACTTTCCCTGGCACCAAGGTCAGATTGACAGGCCTGTAATTCCCTGGATCCTCCTTCCAGCCCTTCTTGTAGATGGGCATTACATTTGCTAACTTCCAGTCAACTGGGACCTCCATGGTTAGCCAGGACTGCTGATTCATGATGGTAAATGCCTTGGTGAGAACCTCTGCCTGCTCTCTCAGAACCCTTGGGTGGATCCCATCAAGCACCATAGACTTGTGTATATCTGATATAAGAGGTTGCAAGTCACCTCCCCTTGGATGATTGAGGCTTTGTTCTGCTCCCCATCCTTGTGCTCCGGCTCAGGGTCCTGGGTACCTGCAGCACAACTGGTCTGACTACTAAAGACTGAGTGAAATAAGGCATTTAGTACCTCAGCCTTTTCCTCATCCTTTGTCACTATGCTTCCCCCTGCATCCAATAAAGATAGAGATTCTCCTTAGCCCTTTTTTTTGTTGCTACTGTATTTATACAAACATTTTTATTGTCTTCTACAGCAGTAGCCAGATTAAGTTTTAGCTGGGCTTTGGCCCTTCAAATTTTCTCCCTGCATAACCTCACAACATCCTTGTAGCCCTCCTGAGTTTTAGTCTCCTGCAGTGCTCGAGTATTTCCTTCCTGGGATTTTTCACCTCTTTATTTTTGATTAAATGCTAAGCCTCTGCTGTCTGTTGCTCCCTTGTCCCATCTCCAGCGATTCTCTTTTCTTCCAGCTTCTCTTTTCATTATTGCCTTCTCTCATTTGTTTTCCTCTTGAACAATTTGTGAAACATTCCAGTATGTACCATCATGTTTTGTACTTGTAAGCCCCCTGGCAGTTGTCCTGCGAGATTGTTTCCATACTTCCTTCATCGCTTGTCCCTAGCCAATTATGGGAATTTGTTTGCATCCACATAAGTCATGAGCATATTCTTTTTTAAAGATCTTATCCCATAGCGATGTCAAGTTCTTAACTCCCTTTCCATCATCTAAAATGCTGCATTCTTTGCACATTAAATGGGAACCTGATGGATGCTTAATGTGACAGGTAAAATGGCAACCACAAGAAGGCCAAAATATAAAATTAATCTGTAGGCTGGTTCATCACCCTGACTAAGCGTCCATCCATGCAATAATCCTTGTCTTTGATCTACCACTGATCTAAATATAAAGAAATTGACAGATTTTTGTTACTTATCAGCACCCTTTTCTGAAAGAGAGATATAGAAGGAGATTTAAATAACAGGCCTCCCTGGGAAGCACACTATATAGCAGCAGAAAATTGTTACTCCAGCAGTGGAACTCTGCCACAGTAACCTCACTTAGCATGGGGAATACTGTATCTTCTCCTAGTTGGTTCGTGTTTTTAACCTCATTTAAAGACACAGTAATTTACTCAGGAATGGTTTCAGTGGAGAAATCCTAATGCCCACATGAAAATCCTGCTCGTCTCAATGAGAGGTCACTTTCCCAGGGAAGGACTGGATTTCAAGATACCTACTGAGGCTCTACTGAGGCTCTGCTTCTATAGGCGTGTGCATGATTCTCTAGTTCATCTCAGGCTCAGGGAAAACCTGTACTCACTTTTTCCCAGATCCTGTTGTTTAAATCCAAACTCAGACAACTGGTTGGTTTTGTTCATGCAGCAGCAACCAGCAGTTTCTCCTGCAGCCTCTGACATCTCTATTATTGGTGCTCTCATTCTTCTGAGGTGGAGAATAGGCAGGAGGAGGCTCAAGAGGGACAGAGAGGAGAAGAATGAGGAATTCCTGCTAGACACTGCAAGGATGTTAAATTGCCCCTTTGAGGCTCAGCCTGCTCACTGCACACATCAGTCTATGGAGCTGCGGTCACAAATCAACCCTTTCTTGAGTTTCAGAAAAAACCACGCTGGAAAAAACAATGTAAGATGAGGCTGCCAGCCCATAGAATATGCACCAAGACACAAACATGGGAGTGCCAGGCAGATGTGTTAGTATGGGGTGTCATTGGTGACAGGAGAGAGATGTATCTAAACATTTCTAGCAGTATCTCACAGCCTCTACTGTGACAATAGTGGTGATGACTGTGGGGAGACTAGGTGTTGCTATTAGGCCTGTGCAAAGACCATGTGGATAAGGTGGCCCATCTCCAGACTTTCTTCCATCCTTGATGGAAGTCTCATCAGTCCCACACACATAAGTGGCTTTCAGCTCTAGGGTGTCATATTGCTCTGCAGTATGCAAAGTCTGCACGCCAGACTGAACTGGCCCACCTGATGGACAACTCTGCTTTAGAGGACACAGAGGTTGTGGTTTCTACCATGAAGGTCTCCCCATTGAAACACCCTACTTTCATGTTCTCAGAACTTTACCAAATTACTTGTTTGAACTAAATTATTGAAGTGTATATTTTTCTTTTTATTATTCTACAGCTAAGGGTCTGGGAGAAGTTCAACCAAAATACTTGACTCTATTTTTTCTTGATATTGAAATTAAGGAAAATTATTTATTTAGGAAACAAAAAGCATACAACCTTGATTAAGATGCTCTAACACTCGAAACTTGGTATCTGCCTTAAGGATGTTACTCTGCATATGCTTGTTTGCCATTTTAGTGGGCATTTTTCTCAAATGTGGCAAATCATATATATATAAAATGAAATTCACCATATGTTCATGTCTGGAGAAGACTTTTTGAAGCTTAGCAACTGAAGTATCTGAAGAGTCCCATTTTCAGGCCCTTCCAGGGAGGATACTTCATCCTCTCATACCTAGAGACCAAATTATATGGACTTGCTATCAAGTAACTTGGTGTGTTGCAGCCAGCAGCACAACCTAGTCCTTCCTTGCAGTTGCTGAAGAATAGTGTGTTGCTGTCACTGGAGCACACAGACAGAGAATTCTCTCTTTCAATTCCACGTTCGCCATCTGCTCATGCCCAGAAAAGAAACGAATAGGATGAGGTGGAGTTTTGAGAAAAGGTTGAGCAAGGGAGATATTCTCAACCTTAATTCCAGTATCTTCTCATTTTTTAACCTGTTTGATTCTGGCATCTTCCTACTGTTTCCTTATGATGCAATTATATGCTATCTATTTAAAATATCATTTTTATTTACAGGCAAGCATAAGAGTAAAATAAATGCATCGTTTTCTTTGCACTGTAACTGCACTGTAAAAGATTTATTAAATTGTCTGTGACAGTTCCTTGACAAGGAAAAACAGAGATATTACTATAGTAACATTCAAAGGTGGTTGCAATGAAAATAAAATACTTCAAACTAAGGCAGTATTTGCTCACATAATAGAAGTCATTTGGATTGTGAATTTCTGACAATGGTAAAGAGGAAAGTTATCAAGGAAGAGTGCCAACATATCCCCACTTCATACTGCAGAATCCAAAGGTTCTCACTGACAACCAAGGAAAAGACAATAACACTAAAGAGGAACATATATTCCTCTTTAGCGGACTTAAGATATGCACTAACAGTGGGCTGAGTTCTGCTTTCACATATGCTTTGGACTACCTCTTGATTTCTGTACAAGAGCCTGTTTATAGCAATGATATATTTGTGTGGAAAGGGACTCAGTGCCCTTTGCATCACACTGCGAATACAGAAGACAACACAGAGATGTTCATGACAGATCAGAGATACACAGAAAGACTCTGAGAGCAGATTTTTCCCTGCACAAGAGCATGGCATCAAATGTGGTCATTCCTGCTCTACCTTCCTCAAAGTTTATGTAATAATAAAAACAAATGTAAAGCCTCTGTGCTCACGAAGACCTGTGAGTTCTTAAATTAAAAAAAAAAAATAGCTAAAAACAACATGTCAGATTCTGTTCTTCTGTGCAGCTCCATGTGTTGGGAATACAAAAAACAGAATCTGACATTAGGAGATTAGCACAGTGCAGGTGGGATCTAGAGCACCAAAAAAAGACAAGGTTGTGATTTTTCCATACAGAAAGGCTGCTCTGACTGGTTTCATTTTAGATGAGAGGCAAAGAACCAAATGGAAGACTGTCCTTATTTCTTTAATGTGCTGTAGCAGTTTGGCTTGATACAAAGGCAGCTGTGAGTTCGGGGAGGTACTCCTTGGATGGACAGCCATATCAGACACAAAGCCATACATCTCCCAGCACTGGACCTATCTGCCCCTAATATATGCTACATTTACTCAAGACTGGGCAAAATACACTTCAGATTCCATAAACACACCAAAATAAAATAGTAGTCTTGCCCTGCCTGAGTGCCATTCTGAGCCTGCCAGAGATCCTGATTCCAGGTGAGGCAATTCTGCAGTCAGGTAGCTGCTTTTGTGGAGGACAATGGCATGCATTTGTTGGGTGGGTGGGCTGGAGAAGGAAAGGACAGGACAGGAGCAAAGGAAATAGTTTAGCTTTACCTTCACCTTCTAAAATCCATTCCTCTCCTTTAAGAACAATTTTTTTCAAAATCACCCTGACAGCCAGTGTAGCCATCTCTGAAGCAGGAAAGTTCAAAGATATTGCACTTCTATTGCCTAAATTTTAATTAGTCTGTGAGTAAACAGGGAACTTTGAAGTTGCCTACATAGCAATTTTCATGTGCCCTGTTGACTTGAAAGATGAAAGACTCCAGCAGCCTTCAAAGATTCGCCCTGCACATGTGTAAATGATTCCACAAGGTGCAAAAGTGGTGATCTAGGTCTTAGCCTGAAAGATCTTTTTAAGGGTGCACATACTAATTCCAAAAAGAAACCTTCCATGTGACCTACAGATCTCAAAAAAATCACAAAATCAGGTTCTCAAAAGTGCTGAGACCTGCAGACCTGGTACAGACCACTGTGTCTTAGTTTAGCCTGAGATGCACTGAGTGATAAAATAGTGTAAGCAATGAAATCCCCCACACTGTAGAAAAATTAGTTTGTGTTCATTTCCATGAAAATCCCTGCTTTGTTTAAGCTACTTTAGACTTACAGTGAGACATGAATTTGACCTGTTCTCTCTCATCTGTTGGGCTGCAGCTGTGCCCTCTAGCACTATATATGTATTCCAAGCTCATCTAGATGTCGAAACAAAAGCACAAATTAGATGACAATCTTCCATTCTTTTTGTGTGCTGCCAATACCTGTTTGCCACTAGAATGGTATTAATCATCTTTTATTTACAGCAGAACATTGGAAGCTTACATTTTTCCCTTTTGATTTATTTGTAGGACAACAGGTGCACAACTTAAGCAGGTGTATGGATGTGTGCATATGTTCTGAGTTTGCTGATAGCCACAAAACATCTTTAGTAAATTATTACTTGTATCAAAGCTGCCATTATTTTTATTTCACACCTAAACTTAATTCTGCAGCTGTCAGCTCCCAAGTTCATTATCTGCTTTGTATTGCAACTGCACTAATGAAACTCAGAGGTGTAAGACCTCTTCTCTCACCCTCCAAAAACCCCCAGAAACAAACCATCCCTAAAACATACACTGCTTCCAGTTTCTGAAATTTGGGAAAGGTACCGAAAATGTATCAACAGTTTCCATTGGCAACTCCTGCAGAATAGCATGATACCAGCTCAACAGCTGACACAAAATGCCTTTCCATATGTAAAGCTGTGCCTTAAACACACAAGAAACACTAAGAATAAACTTAGTACTTTCTTGTTCTTTTGTCTAACAGCAAATGGGTTGTGAAGAAGTACTGGATGCTTTAAAAAAATGCAGTTATAATTTTGGATCCAAGCTGTGAGAACACTCATTGGAGACAACTGTTCTCTCATGGGCTAGCCTTGAATAAACAATCACAGCTCTGTGTGATATTACTTCTTAACCAGATTCTAGCATTGAGCTGTTGCCTTGCCATGGTTACTTGCCTTTTAAACCAATGTTTCTTTCCCTTTCTTTTTGCCAAGATTCTTGCTTGCTTGGCAGTGGCTCGTTCTCATTTGAACTTTTGCCTCATTTTAATCTCCACCAAATTTTTGCTCTAAAAAGAACCTTTTCACTGATATCTTTTTGTTGTCCTGAATTTCTTTTCTGTGTGTGAGAACTTACTTGGGGACATGGCTTATGGGAAAGAGCCCAAGTGACTGTCTTCTTCTGAGTATCCAGCAGCTGGCAGGCATCCTTGAGGAGATTAGAAAACAAAGCCACAACAGCACAAGACGGTAGCCACTCCTGAAATAAAACTAAATAGGAAAGAAGGGCACACACATACTACTAGGTCATTCACTTGGAGATTCATTTGTGCTTGTCAGTTCCTGAGCTTGCCTCACTTGAATTCATCTGAGGATAACACCACTAAAACCCATGTACAAGCATCACTGCTACATGGGGGTCCAAGGCAGAATCCCTCACTTGTGTTGCGCCCTTGGAGCTGGCAGAGCACCGGGGTCCCACGGATCATATTAGAGTCCTAGAGAAGGGGGCATGTCTCTGCTTGTTTTGGGGTAACTCTCCAGGCAACCTGGAATAAACAAACCTACAGCTTCTAAAAAGAAGCTAAAATTCCTCTTACACAAGGAGAACAGGTGATCCTGATATATTACGACTATTTTTTGTGATGTATTTTGTGGAGAGTCTGAAAGGAGAAAATAATGGGAACTTGCAGAAATCTCTTTCTAAAATATTTCTATCCACATAGGTGACTGATATTATTCCCACTGCTGAAAAAGAAAAACCCCACAGCATCCTCTTACTTGCTCATTCAGTTGCTTATTCATTGGAAGGTGTCACTGTGTGGCTGTCTAAAAGGAAGGCAAGTACATGTCTACAATATACATGTACATACATATATAGGTATGTACAAAAACACAGCAACAATATTGCATACTAATATTTGCTATTGGTAAAATCCATGCCCTTGCCAGAAGCATAAAAGCCAAATTTCTGGTGTTAGTGAAAAGCACAACTATTGTCATTTAGAAATCTCTCAGGCTGTATAATTTTTCACTGAGTTTTTAATGTAAAGTAAAAGCTAGTTCAGGCTTCTAGGGTAACAGACCACTTCAGTGTTATGTATGTAAACTGAACCAGAGTAACATCCTTCTGGTACGTACATCAGATATTCTGATAGATAAACCAGAGGCCAATGATTTAGTAATCTTTTTTTCACAGATTAATAAGGAACTGTGTTCATAGACTAACATACACCTAAGACAACCTTTTCATCATTTAAAATCTTCTAACTGATGATTAAATGTGAGAAAACCAGTAAACTACCTCTTTCTTTTAAAATACAATCTTATCAACATTTTCTGTTAGAAGATTTTAAAATAAATCCGATGATTAAAAGTCTATCCTTGCTCACTCTTATTTATTAACTTTTAGACAGCAATTTTCTTCACAGTAACAAAATCAATACTCTGAGATAAAATTTCTAACAAGAATTTCATTTGTTGTAAAATTTTATTGGCAATTTAATTTTTCATGTGTTCTGAAACGGTAAAATGTAAAGAATAATGCTCTTTTTTGCTAGTGAAAACTCTGTATTTACTTTGGAACACAAGCAGGAGGTACATGTTCAGCTGAGTTCCATCATTTTCTACATCCTCGATACCTCTTCATTCACACAGAATCCTGACTGACAGAAAAATCGCTCACTAATTGACTAGAGCATGCCTTTAATGGGAGTATTGGTTACAATCTACTTCTCAGCCTCCTTGTGTCTGAGTTGGAAGTGGGCAAAATTGTTCATCCAAACACAGCACTGTACTGCCCAGAATCAAGCTCTTACCTTGGGGCAATTTACTTCTTAATGCCTAATATACAAATTTCAAGTGTACTTTAGCTGAATTACTGTGTTTTGCATAACAGCAAGTCATTGCACTACATTGGGCGTGGATGGAACACAAAAGGGCCAACTGTGTCACTCTATCCAGGATGGGAACAGACATTTCTATGGGCAAGACAAGGTCCTTTCCCACAATAAACCAGGGAACAGAGAAGGAAGGTTATTCAAAGCCTTGTGTAGGGTTTGGCCACTGGCAGTAATGCTTTGCTCCATTCTAGGCTCTCCCATCTGATGCTTTCAAAATTATCTGTATAACTTGAGTCATCAGAAGATGCCAAGTTGTACACAAATATTATGCCCACACTATGGCAGGGGAGTGTGGATATGGCCAAGTTCAGTAACTTCAGTTCAAGACTCACACTGAGACCCACACCTACTAGAGGTTCTGCTGTGTGCTTGTTTCTTAGGCTAAAACTGGTCTTTCTGCCAAATGGAAGCCTCCTTTGATAGCTGGCTCCTGCGTGCTGGGCAAAACAAGCACAAAATGGTACCTCACAGAAGTGTGGATGAGAGCACACATAGCCAAGCTGTGTCACTGGCTGTGCAGCTCCCACCAGGTGGCAATTAGCACAGAATTCACCCCACAATGTGTAGGTGAAATAATCCTAAACTGCTGGATAAACCCCCTTGTTGGGCACCATAGCAATTCTGGTAGTAAGTCAGACTGGCACAGCCAGTATAGCTCAGCCTTTAGGAAGGGGGCTTCTCTCCCTACAATGCCGACTGGAGTCCCAGTGGCGAGTGTCACTTTCCCACACTGAGTAGTCCCTTGATCTGCGAGTAGTGTCTGTGACTTCTATGGGCACTACTTGCACAGGACAATGCGGCTCAGTGGGCTCTTTGTAAAATGTGTGGCCACAACTCATTCACCAGTAACAATGACCCCTGTAATAATTTACAATGCCTTTGGGCCTCCATTTGAAATAAAAAAAAAAAAAAAAAAAAGCTTCTATGCCAAGGCAATAGGAGAAAAACTTGTGCAGTGGTGGTGGCTTTAAAACCAGAATTGTGAAGCATTATTTGTATCAAGAGATGAAATAACAAGAAGTGGGAAGGGTGAGAAAACATGAAAGGAAATAGGCTTAGGGAAACAGAAGCTGGAAGTAATCAATAAATCATAGAATAAAGTAAAGAGAAAGAACCTTTAAAGTGCACAAGCTTAAATGTCAAGAGTATTAGAACAAAAGAGCTTCAAGCAGGAGAATGTGTGACAGAGAAATATGCTGAAATTCTGACAGAAAGCACACTCACTCCTGAGCATGGAAAAGAGTACAGACAATGAAAGGCAGCAGAGAACAGAATAGAAATTAGGAAACCATGTCGGTTCCTCTTCCTTAAATAGTTTGAACACACAGTATTGATATTACTGTTTTGAGAAGACTCTGAGGAATAAAGCTGGAAAAAAACACACCATAATCAGGATGGAACTGATAGTTTTAAACTATATAATATGCTGGGAATGTGCTATCACATATGCATGAAGGTATGCCATCAATATTGCAGAGTAATAGGATCTTGCTTACATTGCACTACACCAAAAAGAAACAGAGCCAGCCAAGGCAGAGCTGTTGTTATATTTATCCCTAGACAAATTAATACAGCTAAAATTTAAATACTTTTCTAATGACACTCTTCCAGTGATGCACTCAATCACACATAGCTCTAGTCACGCATAGCTGTAGGCATGTGTTTGCTGGTACTCAGAGTGTTTTTCCAAGCTGAAGCCTATGTGCTGATGGATTACTAAGTTAGCTATAAATTGCATGGTTATATCTGGTTTTGTCTGCTGGCTGAGCAAAAGATACCTCTTCTGTTTGAAGCAAGCTTATAATGATAGTTATTCATGTAATACAATAGATCCTTCTGGCACCACGTGTGTGTACATTGCAAAACCAAAATTTTATGTTCAAATGGGTTTTGCAGTAAACTGAGCAAGGGCTGTTCATGGTCTCCTCAGCAGAAACCTGTACAGAAAGAAAATAACATGCTTTGATGTACCTTGGAGGGCAAAATTTGGGAAGCCCTCACAGAGGCTGCTGGGACACATCTGTCCCAGTGAAAGGCAAAAAAACCTCTGGCCCTGTGCACAACGATTTGTTGTTGTGGAAGTAAAATGTAACCTAAAATCCATGTGGACCACTCAGTCAGTGGCAGGGGAGAAAAAGTACATTGAGTTGATTGTAAAATAGTGTAAGTTTGAATAGGGTGGTGATACTGATAGGGAAACAGAGAAGCTTAGTCCATTTTAAAGAGTATTCCTTAAACTATCTTGCCCTTTTGCTGTGTGCACACAAATGACAGCACTGATGTTCAACAGCAAAGTCAGCAGGTGAACTGAGCGTTAATGCTTATGTTAATTTTGCTGAGCATGCCCACTATAAAAAGAGATGTTTCCAAAAGCCTGATGGGTTTGGTATGAGCAGAGTGCTGAGTCAGGAAAAAAAAAATTACTGCAAGTTCTCATTTTACAGCAAAGAATTTTGTGGTATGCCTCAATGAGACATTTAAAATTTCACTCATAATTTTATGAAACATCTCTCATTCAAGTTGTCAAAGCCTGACAGGCTTGTTAACAACATCAAGGGGTGAACGGTCCTTCATCTTCTTGCTCTTGCTCAACTGAATGATCGATGAACAAACTGAAACTGACAGCTGTTGCAAAGATATCAAGAATTAAAGGAGATACGGAAGATGTTCTTATTCTTCTCTTTCTAATTCAACCTAAGGAAGTTGATATTTCATTCAAGAAAAATTTGGAGAAGCAGAAAGAGCAGTAGCTTAGATTCTGGCCTTAAGTCTGGCTGTTCTGCCAATGCCAGGCGAGGCCACTAGAATGGCACAAGGCAGGGCAGTTCACAAAACAGGGGTCCATTAGTTATCTTCTGTTCCAGGGGTCTACTTCCACCAGCAGCCAAGGAGCTGGGAAGCCACTGAAAGAACAAACATGAAAGACTGTCAGAATATCCCCAGGATTTGCAGAGTATTTTGAGAAATTTCACTCTAAGAAAGCAAAACAAAATTTCAAGCTACAGTCTTTGTGTTAAATATTTGACCTCCATTAAAATTTCAGGATTTTTTGGTGATGTTAGCTCTCACTTTAAGTGAATGTCTTCAATCTATGTCTTAGTTTCCGTGAATTTCCCAGAAAAAAAAAAAAAAAAGTAATGATGTACATGACATACTGTGTTTTTTCATTACATATCAATACTTGCTGAAAGCCAATTTTGACCAGGTGTACTTGAGACCTCATTCTGAGAATTAATCAGGGAACAAAAGCATGTTACATGAATAAACACCACTCACATAATATCCAACAAATTGGTTAATTACAGAGTAAATGAATGGCAGTGAGGTGGACTGTAAACTGGCAGAACTGGTGGGCTCAAAGGCTTGTGATCACTGGCATGTCCAGATGAAATCCAGTCACTGATGTTGTACCCCAGAAGACACTGGTACCAATACTATTTATCATCTTCATTAATGACCTGCAAGGTAGGACAGAGTGCATCCTCAGCAAGTTTGCAGATGCTATAAAGCTGGGAACAATGGTTACTAGACCAGATGATTGTTCCTCCATTCAAAGGGACCTTGACACCGGAGAACTAGGCTGACAGGAATCTCATGAAGTTAAATAAAGAGAAATGCCAAGTCCTACCCCTGGGGAGGAACAGTTTCATGCATGAGGACAGGCTGGGGCCAACCTGCTGGAAAGTAGCATTGTAGAAAAGCCCATGGGGGTCCTGGTGAATGACAAGTTAACCAGAAGCCAGTGATGCACTCTCATGGCAAAGAAGACCAACAGCTTTCCGGACTGCATGAGGTAGAACATCACCAGAAGATGGAGGGAGGTGATCCTCCTCTCTTCTCAGCACTGGTGAGACACACCTGGAGTGCTGGGTCCAGTGCTGGGCTCCCCAGTACAAGTGAGACGTGGACTTCCTGGAGCAGGTTCAGTGAAGGACCACAAAGACGATTAAGGGTTTGGAGCATCTGACATATGAAGAGAGACTGAGAGAGCTGGAAGTGTTCAGCCTGGAGAAGAGAAGGCTCTGGGGGATCTCATCAGTGTGTTTAAACACATGATGGGAAACAGCATGGAAGCTGGAGCCAGACTCTTCTCAGTGGTACCCAGTGACAGGACAAGAGATAATGGGCGCAAATTGAAATATAGGAAATTCCTTTTAAACATAAGAAAACCCCATTTTACTGTAAGCGTGACTGAACAAAGGAATACGTTGCCCAGAGAGGATCTGTAGTTTCCCTCCTTGGAGATATTCAAAACCTAAATGGACACAGCCCTGAGGACTGAGCTCATGTTTTCTGCTTTGAGGAGGAGGGTTGGAGTAAATGATCTCCAGAGGTCCCTTCTTACCTCAGCCATTCTGTGATTCTGTGACAGCCACATCTTCATCTACACCTTGCAGATGTTGGTATAGTGTCTGTTATTTTTATTCTAGGAATGGCATATATAACCTGTGATTTTTTTTTTTCCAGAAAGTGTATCAGTTTATTGTAATTTCTGTGACATGTGAGCTGAATTTACAACTCTACTGCCACCCTAATTTTTCCTGTTTCTTACTTCAACTTTGCAGAGTGCTCTCTCATGAATGAATTCTATAGTGTATCTCGCACAATGAGAAAAGACAAGAACCGATTACCCTTTATTGAGAAAGAGCTATTTTTAAAGCTGCATTTGTTACCTGGTTCTGCTGAGTCAGCACAAAGCCTTTCTTACTTTGTTGCAGAATACTTTGTGTGCAGCGTGTATACAATGGTGTCCTTTGTAAGCATGAAATATTTAAGGGCTGGTATTACTATCCTGGGGTTAGCAACCCTGCATGGTGCCACTGTCCCAAGAAAAACTCAGAGACGGAAAGATGCTTTCAGCAGCTGCAGTTTCCTCCTATTTCATAAGGTCATCTGTCCATCTCTGGTTATCACCAATGGTGGATATTTCTATTGTGCCTCTGCCTACTCCTTCTGTATCTGTATAGAACACAAAAGAGCAATTTCCTACCCTCTACTGTGTTGTTTTACTACAGGCAGATGCTATTCCTAAGTGGCAGGTCTCAAATTAGATATGTATCTGTTTCCTCTGAAGTTTTAGGACTTGGGACAATCCACAGGTTGCACTCTTAATGCTTCAGTTCTAATTGAGATGCTCCAATATCTTTTTCCACATCCCCTCGGGAGGATCACAGCTGTATAAATCCACGATGTTGCCGCAACTGTGAAATCTCATGTCAATTCCGAAAAACTTGCATGACTGTTACACAGAGATCTCAGCTACTTCCTGGGAAAAAAAATCTCACTGAACTTCAGACAGAATTTGGAGTAAAACTGACACTTATGCCTGGGGATAAGAAAGAGGCACAGACAGCAGGGGAGAGAGAAGTGCTCATGAAAGACTTCAAAATGGAGGGAATTCATTCTTGCTGATGAGAAGGCCTTGAGGAACTCAACCTACAAGTTACTGCATTGTTGCAAGAATGAGAGAAACAACACTCATTACTACGAAAGCATCATAGAACCATTCAAGCACATTGAAAGCCTTTCTGAAAACATGCCTTCTGTCGAGCTATGGAGCCACAAGAAATTTATTTCCAACTTTGTTCTTTTACAATTCAATTTTCCCTGCTATGTTACCTGTTATTTAATGTGATGATATATATATACACATATATAAATGTAAATGTAAATATAAATATGTGTATGTGTGCATGTGTGCATGCAGAAATATAACCATATGAGCACATGTTTGTTTACTTCTGTTCTGTGTGTGTACAACTACTATAGCAAAATCCTTCAGATGCAGAAATGTTTTGCAATCCATTAATTTTTGCCTTCTTCCTGCATTTGTAACTCCAGCACCAATTAATTTACAAGGATTATCTCTAGCAAAAGTCTGCAGCAGTGGTCCCCAACTGAGGTAGCACTGAGCTCTAAAATAATTTTAGGCCAATATTTGGCCAGAGCTATGTGCTAAAATAAACACAAGGCATGTGCATTTGTGTACAAGGCTCACCCTGCCCTTCACTGTTGCCCAGTAACTAAATGAACAGCCCCCGACCCTTTTCCTGGCATGAAGGGGGATGTTTGGGAGCAGGGAGGCAGGTGTCCTTCAGCACCCCGTGCATCCAGTGACAAGCAACACGTGCTCTCTGAGAGTGTTGGATGTGAATGACAGTACCTGTGTTGGGAACTGGAGACATGGTCACACAGGCAAGTCTGGGACCAGCCCCGCTGTGGCAGCGATGCCCCACCTGGCCCCAAAAGCCACCCCACCCCCTCCAAGGCTTCAAGGTGGCATGTGGCTGAAACACGCCCGGGAGCATCGCTGGTAGGCAAGGGAATCAAACAGGTCACTGAGCCCTCTTCAGCCCTGCTCAGTGCATGTGCTGAAGTTAGTCACTACCAGCAACTGCTGTATTTATAGAGATATGTCGTAAGTTTGACGTAAGATACGATTTGTTTTTTTCTGTATAGCAGGCCAAAGGTGCCTTTCTCCTACCCTTCTTCAGTTTTTGGATAAACCCTTACTTGTTTTCACAGGAACATTAGCTCAAATCTGCTGCTACTGTGCACAGCCGATAAAACTACTGCTTGGAAAGACCATATGTCACATGGAAGTGTTCAAGAGGCATAAAGCCCTGCTTTTTGCCGATCCTTTCAAGATACAATTTTATGCTCAGTTAAAATGGAAAAGAGCATTATGTTTAAAGATAAACCCATTTACTGTGCAACCGCTTTGCTAGATTCTGTCATCAAATTACTTGTTAGTAAGACATTTGGACTGCCTGTTTTTTGTTTTGTGGTTTTTTTTAAAGTTGTTACACATCTCTTTCTCCTTGTTTATCAGTTGCTATGACAATGCTAATGACAATATCATCACAGACAAGGACTACAATCTTTTATTAGAGAGAAGAAAAGACAAAATCAGTTCTGAGAAGAAAGTTCCCTTTATTAATATACTTCTGGTTACCCTCTTTGACCTGGGTGGTTAGCCAATATTCAGGGTCCCTATGGGTTGTTTCTGTTTAGAGAACAAATGGATAAGGGAGTGAATTGGGCTTTTTAAGGCACTTCTGTTTGTTTAGAAAGAATGTACACAATGTCCCGTTACTCTGGGCACAGCAGGAGTCAAAACAATAGGCCATGTTTTCTCTTTTCACACTTTCAAGCTTCTTTTGAGCCACAACTCAAGCTCATTCCTTCTTAGCTTTCTGTCAGGGTCAGGGTACAAGGGTTTTCCTCACTGGCTCTGCTGTGTCCTTGCTCCTTCCTCTGGCTGGTTCTCCAATGTTTCTGCTCTCACTTTCTGTATCGCTCTGTTTCATCATATGCCACCTTGTCCCCAGCATCCACAGTTAGATCCTGGAGAAATGCCTCAGCCCCCACAGTTCAGCACTGCCAGACATGTGTGATGCTGTATGTACAATGCGATACGTATGGTGTGGCTCCTGGGGCCTGAATGAGCATGTCCCACAGATAAGGTAGTTCTTGGGCTTTTCCTTAGGGGAGGGAAGCTTTCTCACCCACCATCTTCAATGAAGTTTCATTGCTACCTTTCAGCATAACACCAAATTTATTTCCAGTACTGTATTCTTGCTCCCAATCAGATCTGTTTCTGCACAGTAGTGCTGTGAGATGGAGGAACAGAAAATATGTTACTATTTCCTAACAAAGCAGCCTGATGTAACTTTATTAAAGTTGTGAAAGAGTCCTAGAGGAGATAAACAGACTTGACAGCATTTAATTTCAATAAATTTAGGGCCGGATCCTGCTTTTGTTTTGCTAATGAGTACTAGAGGGAGATAATGCATGAGCTTCAGACAAACTAAAAATGGAAATAATGGCCCAGCTCAACCACAAAATGCAGGTGTGTGATGGAGCTGTTGGGACATTTTCATGCCCAACAGAGGTGACTCCAGTGTTCCCGCTCCGAGTTCAATCCATCTCTGCTGTGACCAACGGGTCTCCTGTCCAGGCCCGACTGAGCTACACAGACACTGCTTTTGGCAGCAGCTCTGCTGCTGGCCACTGGGGCTCTTCTCCTTGATTGGAACAAAGTTTGCATACAGCATAATGTCTGCTCAGGCAAGGCAAAGATCTTTGATTTTCAACAGCAAAAACATCTAACAGTTGCATTTTCTTTTGCTTTTAAGGAAATAAACTCAAGGAGTTTTAATTTATCTTGAGTTTATGCCACAGCAGTTAACATGGCCCACTCAACACCTAAGGAAGCTTCTAGTTGTTCTCAGGCAAGACACATCTCTGCTTTCCATATGCTTTCTTTTCCTCATGCCTTCTTACCACTCCTCGCCTCCATCTTTGTGTAGGTGGTGGACTGTGATGGGGTTCAATGTAGACTCTGAATGGAAAAGATCCTCTGGTATGACCTCACACACCTACAAATTTGAAAACAACTCCTTCACTACCACGGATGAACCAGTTAAAATTTTCTGAAGGCCCCAGCAGAACAAATCGGTATATTTGGCCACATTCACAGCACTAATACTTTGGCACTGATGAGAGAGATGAAAGCTGTCTTTCTAGAGTGCATTGCCACCCATGAAACTGGTGGCATGGACCTGTCAGCACTGGTGAACTTCATGCCATAAGAAACCTCTGAATTCAATAGAACCTAATTTAAATGGAAGTTCACATGCCAGAACAGAGGAAGCTTGCATCTTTAATTAAAAATCTCAAGTCATCAACTCACCCAATCAGTGATTAATCCCCAGGAAATGCCCTTTGCTGAGACCGTTATTTCTTAATTAATATACAGTGAGCAGTATATATTTGGTGTAGTGTTTGAGGAAGGGGGCAAGTTCTCCCCAAGCACTGGAGAGGGTAAGCAGCTCTTTCCGTGGAGCATACAGTTATGGGCACATGGTATGTAAAGTCCTTGAATCCGTTTTCTTTTTAAAACTTTGAAGAAAACAGTTCAACAAGCTCTAGTAAGATTGCCACAGAAGAGACAATAGGTATTCTCAGGTCTATGTGGTGTTAATTTCTTCCACTTTCAATAAATTGACAGTCACTTGATCAGACTCTGAACAAAAGCTCTCTCGAGCAAGTATCTTTAATAATCTGCTCTACAATAATTGTTATCTGTCCTAGTCACTGTCAAAGCAAGGATTTAGGAATATGTCTCCCGTCCCTGAATCTGTAGATCAGTCCCAGATTTGTACAAGTCAGTACATATACAGGCAGTACTGATCTGATCCAGGCCAGAGGGGAGCACTCCAGTTTATTTCTTTTGTGACTGGTCTTTATGCCACCTTTAGCTTTACACTGACCTTTTGCTGGCTACAAGACAACAGCCAGTCTCAGCATAAGGCTGAGTGTTGAAGATAATCCATCAACATTTTTTGAACCAGTGTGAACTCAGTGTCAGCACTTGCAACACAAATCTAGCTGGGATGTATTTGGTCACGTAGGAGGAGCACTGGAACTGGACTTACTGCATCCTTGAACCACAGCCTCAGAAGCATGCCCTAAATGCAAGATTGCCTTATGAGGCCATTTTGCCTCAATCTCTCCTTTTGGATGTGTTCCACTTTGCTTGCAATTTTTGCATATTCACTGAGTCAGAGAGCATGAGAATAACTCTTTAGCAAAGAGCTTTGAGCACTTGCCGGAGAGGGGAAACACATGGATTCCAGCATAGACTGAAGCATTTCAGCAAAGTGGAACAGTGTCAGTAGGAGCGACAAACCGCCTCCAGCCCTGCAGTAGTCGCTGGTCTACTTAGCCAAAGTCACACATCATCTGAGGAGGACACACAGGGTATTTGGGGTAATGGAAATCCTCATCCCCTTGTCCTAGCTGTGACCACTGCCCATGTGGGAGATGGGTAAGGTCTCATTCTGTCCTTTCCTACCCAGCCACTGCATGTGCATCCAGCTCTTTTCCAGCATGAGCTGTAAGAGCTCTGTGGCCCTGAGTTTGTGTAGCAACCTCACAGCTCGCTGCACCCTCCTGCCTGCCTCCTGCCTATGTTCTTCCTCCAAACTGTTTTGTTCTGTTTGCGGCACCTGGCTCAAGGCCGCCATGCACACTGTCAGGCAGTTTCCCCCAATCACAACCTAACTGGTAGCACCTGACTGACACAATTCATCCATCAGGTCAGGATCTCCTTTGTGCCATCAGCACAAGCTGTCAGGATTAGCTCAAAGATCCACCGTATTCAAAGATGTCAGGTGTTTTATTCCTTCCTTCACCTTTACACCCTTGTCCCCTTCTGTCAGGTACACCATTTGCTGCTGAACTTATGTTTGTAAGTGGCTGAGCATCCTTTTTCTCAACAAACTGACCTGGGACTTACCTCAGTACTTCCATAGTCCCCTGCAAGCAATCCTGCCCTCAGCTTTGTTAGGACTGATATAGTCTCAGGTTTTTATTCAGTGATCTATTCTGTTTTGCTCTTTCTGATCTTGTAATTCAGACATCATAAACAGGTTTTTGCTGAGAATCAGTACTCTAGACACTCAGCTGAAGCTACATCTTGTTTAACCCACAGGCCAAAAGCTTCCTGAATCAGTGACTGTGACCCCTTACCATCGGGTTAGACTTCATAGGCTGTCTGTTGTCACTAGCTATAGTCATGCTTATCCTTAGAAGTAAAATATTAAAACATCCCTGTGGGAAAGGAAAATTCTGATTTGAGGGTAGCATTTCACACTTCCCAAACAGAAGGCAAGGTAGAACAGAATTAGCTCCTTGTTCTTTTCTTTGTGATTATTCCGGACTAAAAAAATCTCCTCAGAAAGCCACTGCAAAAGTTTTTCTGGTCCCATATGCCTAAAATAAATTACTGTTTTGAAAGCCTGACATCAGCTGCTTGCAACCTACTTTGTTGTTTACATCCTTCTGAAGATCATTAGCAGAAGTCCGAGAAACCCCAGTCCTGTGGCACATTTTCTCTTCCTTTTCAGAACAGTTCCATTATGCCACTTTTGAAAGTTTTGATATTTCGTTCCCAATCCTGATTTAGAAGCATCTGCTAATAAATTGACAGGTTGTGACACGTCCCAGTAATTTAGGGCTTTTTCACCTTAGATTCAGAGTGCTGTTTTTATGGTTTCAGGTTTTTTATTCACACAGCTTCCATCTTGAGTAGCTCTTTGAATGGGGTTGTCAAGACAAGTATGTTTGGTCTACATTTTTCCTGGAACTGAATTCAATGTTGCCTTTAAAATTCCTCTGTGGACAGCAGGTTTCGTTCTGCAATGGCTAACTTTTGATTCATGTGATTTCTTGTCTTTCTAGCATTGAATATATTCAAAATTCTAACATAAGGAGCTTATTTTTGTTGGTTGCATTTGAAATTCATCCACTTCAGTGTGTGACCCTCTTCCATTACATACCTAACAAATCTGGGCTCATCATTTGCTCTGTCTCATGCCCAACGTGTTCTCAGAGAACAGAAGGTTTGAATCTTTGATATCTGCCTCTACAAATGGGAAACCATTAGTAGTTAGGGCCTTATTATTACTGCTTAACATTCACATCGAGGTATTATTTGGAGGGCCTAGTGACTGACGCTCTGTTTAGTTTGGATCTGCGCATATCTATGCTGAAAAGGCAGTATGTACTCTAAATAATTAATGGGAGAAGAAATAATTCTTTGCTGAATATAAGTTGCCAGCAATGCAGTTTTGCTTCGTCTAAGATGGGTAACTCTACATATCTTCTGTCTCCAGTAATGTCTTATGATGGTAAGGCAGGTTTTTTATACCTTTGCTTTGCAGATTCCTCCTCCATGGCTTACTTGTAAGGGAGGTCTCTGAAAGGTGATCATGACAAGCAGTCCCACTGTCAGCCTGTGCGTGTAAACTGGCCACACCAGGATTCATACTTGCTTCAGCCACAATTCCACAAGTTTGTTTTGTTTTGTTTTGTTTTAAAGAACGTCAAAACTCTATATTTTAAAGACTGGCATACTGTCTTTATGTAACTCATCATTTTAAACTCTTAAAATATTTTTTATTTTCCCTGTGAAATAACCAAAAAGTAATTGAGAGCACCTAACAACAATGGTCCAGAGCACAGAAAGGTTTAAAAGCAGTCCCCATGGTTCTCTAGTCTTTGAAGTCAAGCAAAAATGGTGACACAGGTAGGGTCTGATTTTTGTTTCAGGATAACAGTGCTTGAACCAGGGCAAAGAGATGAATGGGAACCCATTGATTCTCTTTCAGGGCTCACTGATGCTTACATGATGCCCAGGAGAAGCCTAAAATCTGTGCTAGGCATATGTCTTTTCCTCAGCCTTCTTCCTTGGGTTCCCCTGCAAGTGTGGAAATAGAAGCCTATCTGACAACCAGACCATCTCGCGTGACCTGCAAACCAGTAACCAGTGACAGTAACCTTTCAGCCACAGCTTACCTGGTGGCTGCTTGAAGAAGGAGCCTGGTAAGTCAAGCAGGTCATCCACTCCTTTTAAAATCCACAAACAGCAAGAACTCTCTTTATCAAAGATTGCTGGTGATACAGTTCTGGGGAAAAAGAATAAATTTTCCACACAATTTCCAATTTTTAAATGCAAATATTACACACATTTTAAAAATCTAAATGCTATTTTAAAAATTAATTTAAAATGCTATTTTAATGGCTAAGTTTTATACAGACCTTTTCACACTATGTCTTCACACATTCATAGCCGCAGTTCATGGCGTATGCACTATTATTACCTATGTGATAATATGACAAGTTGAAAAATGGTTTAATTTTACTGCCATATCACTAAGGACTCCTGCTATCTAGTACCAAAACAACTGTAATACTCATATGTCTCCTATTGGTGTTGTAATGAAATAATATTGACAGTCTGAGCACTACAACACAAATGGGAGACACTCTGTACTAGGAAAGAAGATAGTTATCCTAAATGGTTATCATTATCAATCACTACTAGTAATTCTTAAATAGAAACTAGTTTTAATATTTTTGTAAAAGAGCACTGAAATTTAAAAATTAAAAAAAAGCAAAACCAAAAGCAACCCCAACAAAACACCTTCTCATCTCTGAATTATGCTTTCAAAATTCTTATCTTTTTTCTTTTATCTAAATTTTAAAAAATATATTTTCCTTAAGTATTTCCAGTGAAATATAAACTCTGAACTTCCCCCAGCTACAAAGGTAAAAAAAATTTTCAGTACCATATTGCTGATCTTGCTACCACTCAGATTTTGTTTGGGTTTTTTTGGTGCTACCCAGAATAATAGCTTATATTCTTAATGCTTCATTTAGAATAACGTATCAGGCCAAATCGTGCATTTATTATGCATTATGCATTTATGCTAACTCACAAGAATTGTTGGGATACTATACATCATGAAATTGGGACAGATTTTGCAGTCTCGTATCTCTGTTTCATCCTACCTTCCCTTTTCCATGACTTATGTTGAAAGAATCACCTTAAAAACACCACAAAATGGTTAAGGCTCACTTATTTTTTCGCTTTCTCATGCCTCAACTCTTGCACAAAGACTTCAAAAATAAACTGTGTGGTACAATTCTGTTACAGACCTCTAGTGAACTCCCTTGCAAAGCACCAAGGTGGATCAATTTTATCACACTCTATGCCAGAGAAGGTGGGTAAGGTTTAGAAAAAGCTGAGAGGAAGCTGTTTCTTGTTTTGGTTTCTATTACACTTTTCTGTAGTGTAGAGGTTATTTATGTTATTTGTTCTGACACTTTATTAAATTATTGCACTCTCCCATGTCTTTTCTCTCCTAAAGCTCCACAGAGTGTTGTTTGACCTTGTACAATACTCACCACTCAAGAGTGGTGTGTGACACAGGACAGCTATATCTTATGCCATGTATACAGCAGGGGTATTCTCTCTCGATGACTGTTTCAACTGTTGACAAACACTGACAAGGGCAGGCCTAACCAATTTACCTTTTGCAAAGTTATGCCAAACCAATTGCAGAGGTTCTGTATGAAGCACTCATCTTCAGCCTCCCAGGTGTAAAACGCACTGGAATAATTTTCCCCAGGTATTTTCCTAAACAAGTACACTATTCAGGTACAAGATAACTCACTTGTGTATCTTGATGTTCTGCACACCTTTTCTGCCAATATTTCTCCCTCTCACCAACTACAACTGTTTCCCCAGTGCCAACTCATTTTAGATGGGATCTGTGGTTGATAGCTGAAAGAAACTCAACCTGCAATTGCTATTTATGATATGATTACACAGGTCAAGTTTAATTTCAGCATTGTGCATTGAATCTGTTATCTAATCATTCTAATGATACACTACTCAAACCAGCAGCGGGGCCAAGGGTGGAAAGAAAACCTTGATTGTAACTTGTCTGCCGATGATTGGAATTTGTTATGAAAGAACACTAACGCAATTGTCATTGACACCCTTTGCCAAAGGTAGGGAACATTTGCATCTTTCCATTGTCACTGTACCTGTGTGACAGATGAGCAGAGGTATGCCAGAAAGGATGCAGTGTTGTGGGACGGATCACTTTTTCCCAGGGTTAAAGCAAGGATATATTTAATCAGATTAGCACCTTTAAGAAAATGCCATCTTTCAGGGAGAACATAATGGGTCCTCAGCTGAATACTGCTCTCCACATTCCATAATAAGGCCTGCCGAATCACAAAACCACCAGTGGCTGTCTCAGGTGGCTTGTTTTGTTTTGCTGTTTCATCAGTAGATGCACATGCTAGAGAAGCTCCCGTAGCAGAACAAGCCTCCTTGCTGGGACGCAGTGTCCTGGAGGACACACATGCCCTGCTGTGTGCCCTGCCACACGCCCTGCCATGTCCTGAACTCCTGCCTCCCTGCAAACAGCCCTCCGGTCAGCGAGATGCTCTTCTTGAGAAGGGAGACAGCAATGCCAGATCAAAACAGCCACGGCAAGATGTGGGAACAGGTTGAATCAGTGCAGCCAGATCAAAGCGTCAGCACAGCCGTTGCATGAGTTCGTCACATCTGCACACCGAAGTTTCTTGCAGGGAAGTAAAATAGCTGAAGGAGGGATTTATTTGCCTCTGTATTAATGCCAGTCCAGAGCTGCTCTGTATTGTGTGTTTTGCCCCTTTGAGGCTCTTCGGGATGTGTATGTCTGTCATCCATGGGAAAAAATGCCTTTCCTAACACTGACTGTGAGCAGAGTCACCAGAGTCAAGCAGGAGGATTGAAACACTTGTGCCACAGTGAAGCAGAGCCTTTACATGTAGCTGTCTTGTGTCTGTAACCCCCACTTCCATTTCCAAAATACTTACATGTCCTTGAATGTGCCAGACACAAGATTTGGCTCTTAGAGCTGATAGTCCCTACATAACTTCTGGGAAAACATAAATTGACAGATTACATGTTTTTAATAAACTTATTCTGTTCTCCCCAAAGACTGGTGTGCAGTCACCTAAGAATAAAACAAACTCCATCTTTTAAATCACTCTCCATTTTGTCCTGGGCTTGTGCTGGCTATATAACCTCAGAGCTGCTGGCAATATGCTCCTTTGCCCATCCAGGCCCCACCAACAACAAACCCCACAGGCAATAAGTACACTTATGACAGCAAAGCCCAGCCCTTGAGCCCTAAGGAAACAGAATTAGACAGCGGTTGGCTCCAGGCAAAGCTCTGCTGGGGCTCCTTCCATGACCTTGTCCAAATCACCCCCACCCCAGCTTCCCCAGTGGCAAAAGATGAACCCGATACCCCACCCCATCTACCCGAGCAAACCTACTTGTCTCATAATACAAGTTCCTTATTTGTGTTTTTACTGCTTATTTCAGTTACTAATACTTAACAATTTACTCTCCCTACAATGTTTACCCACCTGCCCCACAGCAGTGTTGCAAGAACTGACTACAGATGTGAAGTGATTGAGTCTGTAACTTCTTTTTACCGAGGGAGGGCTGGAAAGGAAAACGTACATCAACCCCATAAAACTGAAACGAAATTTTCTGCGGATTCCCGGGTGTCACCCCCTCCTCCCCCAAAACAATAAACAGCTACTCAACACACAAGATTACCGCAAAAACCCCAAGTGAAAAGCGTCATGTTGTGTACTTGAAATCGCTGTCAGGGAGGGATGTTTGGTACGAGGAGGCTGGAGTGGAGCTTTCTCCGCAGACCTCCCGTCTGAAAGAAGGGAGGGCGGGGGGGCGGCGGGGTGTGCGTTACGCTGCCCGCCCTCCTTCAGCGATGTGCCGCCCGACACCCGCCGCCCCCCGGGCCCGCGCTAATGGCGCTCGGAGCCCTGCAGCGCCCGGCCCCTCACGGACGGGCGGGCGGCGTTTGAGCGGCCAGCGGCCGCCGGGCTCCCCCTAGGGGCGGCGGGGCCGGGACACCGGCGCCTCAGGGCGCGCTGCCTCACCGGCGGCCCGGCGGCCGCTGTACCCCCGCGGTAAAATAACGATCCGGCCAGGGGGCTGCTCCGTCCCTCCCGCGGGGAGGGGGCCGCGGGCACCGCGCTGCAGCCGGCCACGGTGGAGGCTTAGTGCCCCCCAGGAAAGCTGGGAGGCAAGGGGCGAGCCACATGAGCCACATGAGCCACATCAGCAAAGCTATCAGGGGATGTGATCCTCCTAGCTGCTCTCTCAAGCCGGGGTGGTCACTCCCTGATTTAGCATCCGTAGTAAATAATAATAATAATAGTAATAATAATAGTAATAATAATAATAATAATAAATTAATAAGTAATCATTGCATGGACATCCTTCTTTTAAAGGCAGAAGGCTCTGGAATAACAATAGCTACCTCAAAACGATAGCTACGAACACATGGGGCCCGTTAGCTGAAATACAATCTTTTTCCCCTAAAAAGCTGATTAATATAGTGCTCCTGCAGGCAAATTTAGATCTGCATGAGCTCTGCACGCCCGTGGAGCGCAGCATCGGGGCTCTGCGGCCACGCTGCTGTTAAGGATAATGGGCAGGAAAGGCCGACCTTCTGGAGTGCGTGTACCGCGGTGACTCGTCAAGCGCTGGAAGCGTGCTGCTGCTGCTCTCCAGCCTCACCACAGCCGGCGGCAAAGCAAAGCAGACGTGTGCCTTTGTGGGAAAGGGTACTTGCGATCTGTTGTTCGTGTGCTTATAAGAACGGCAGGAAGCTGCTGACCGTAGGAATCGGTCGCGCTTAGATGCATCAGCGGGTGGTGAAAAGCTTAAAATAAGGTGTAGGCTTCACCTTAGAATGTATCTATGTTGTAAATGATTAAATAAGAAGAGATTTGTTGTCTGACATGGGCTGCTCCTGAGGGTTTACGCTGACACAAGGCTCTGCAATTTGCTCCAGTCCCATAGAAGAGGGATCTGAAAGCACGTCTCAGATGTTTTTGATCAGTGAATTTCTGGCTATCACTGAAGACCCATCTACTTAGACCTTGAAGACTGAGCATTAGATCTGGAATTAGCATGTGGGGGGGCCTAAGAGCCAGTGAAATGTATATTCCCTGCTTTTTCTCGTGCTTTGGAGACATACTACCACATTCTGCTCAGAGCAACGTCTGTGTTGCCTCAGACTTAAAATCCCATTACAGGTGACTACAATAATTGACAGATAGCAAATTCACAAATCATCCTACCCAAGTCCTTGTATGAAAGAAAAGGCATCATTTCCAACAGACTGGATGTGGAAAAATTGATTTCCTGGCATCCAAACATAAGAACAGCCATGCTGGTTGAGACAAGTCCATCCAGCCCAATAGCTTCTCTCAAACATAAACAACAGCTGATGCCTGGGGAACAGCATAAGAGAGGGGTAAGCATGCAGTGATAGTTCCCTGGCATGTTGTCCCAAACTCCAGCAAGCTGTGTCTCAGGGACTTCCCTGAGACAGATGTGCTATCTTTAAATTTAATAACCCTTGATGGAATTTTGCTTCCATGAATTTGTGTAATTGCTTTTTGAACCCATATCAATTTTTGACACTGCAGCATCCTGTGACAATTAGTGGCACGCTGCAACAAAACAGGGTGTAAAGAAGAGTCCTTATTTTGTTTGTTTTGAACAGGCCGCCTAATAATTTCATCTGATGCTCCTAGTTCTTGTGGTGGGAGAGTCAGCTACAATCATTTCCCATTTGCCTTCTCGGTGCCATTCATGATTTTATAGACTTCTATCATATCCCCCCTCATATTCTTTTTCCAGACAGATACTCTTAATCTATTTATAAGTCCTAATACAGAAGCCGTCCCACAGCCTGGACCTTCCTCTGGCTCCAGCATTACCATTTTTGAGCTAGCAGGGTTGAACTACACCGTGTTTAGGGTCCAGGCATGTCAGACGTATTTATACCAGGACATACCAATGCTTTCAGCTTTGTTCCTCCCATATTAGACCCTAAAATTGTATTTGCTTTTTTGGACACTGCTGAGGATGGATCTGGCATTTCCATAAATATATCTAGATTTCACAGCACTTCAAGGGTTTCTTCTCTGAGAGCTAACAGCTAGTCCAACACTCTCAGCTCTGTACACACAGGTATCTGCTTTGCTCACTGACATTGCAAAACACATATCTACACTGTGTTTCGTCCTTCGTTTTATCACCCGATTACTCAGTATCATGAGATGTTGTTTTCGTCGTGTGTCATTTTTTTAGTACTATAAATAATGTCATGGCACCCACAAGTTTGCCACCCTGCTGTTCAGCCCCTTTCTAGTGTATGAGTCCAGCAGACAGATTTGATAGCTACTTAAGATCCTGGCAAAACTGGAGGGGCACTTGGGGGAAGGAAATAGTGGGTACCTTGACCATCTCTCCTCTTTCCATCAGCACAGCTTGCATCTCACCTAGATTGGGATTGAGCCAGCTCCTCCTCAGGGAGTTGCTGGCAGGCTCTTTTTGACCCTGCAGTGTATTTGGAGGGATGCTGGTGAGGGCCGGCTGGCGTGTGTCAGGCCAGCTGTTCAGCTGACATAACCGATTTACGCTAGCTGAGGATCTGGCCAAAGACAGAGTCACAAGTGCCAGTCAGTCCATCACAGGGATGGGGATGTATGACGAGGAGATGTGGTGACCTCACCTGGACACTGCAGGTGGAGGGCAGGTGGGGTGGCCAGAGCAGAGTCCACAGGGCAGTCCTGGGTTGAGGGCGCACCTGTGGAGGCAGTGCCCATCCTTTGCCCAGCCAGTGATGGTAGCATCATACCGTTATTATTAATAATGTTCATTACTAATAGTGAGCAAGGCTTTCAGAAGCAGTCCCCATGCTTTCTCGCTGCCTGTCTGTGCTGAGCGAGACGGGGCAGCCCACTCTGTGAGAGGCACTTGCACAGTCAGAGCTGTCCCCAGTGCGTCCCCATTGCAGTGTGTCAGCCAAGCGTTGAAGACACCTGCTTCTTTTCGCTCCTGCGCTGGCTATGGACTAATAGGGACAAACGGGAAGAGGACCTAGCAGAATGCAGAAAATAATTGTCCTATGCCAAAAGGGAATGTATGATCGAAACTACAATGGGCAGGCAAGCAGCGAGGCAGTGACCCGAGGCAGTGCAATGTGTCAGGAGGAGAGAACAGCAGCCCAGGGACAGCAACAGCCCAGAGCCTCCATTTGTAATGACTGTGTGGACCACATGCCAAAAAGTCTCTCCCCACCTCCTTGCTCCAGGGAGTTCTCCTAATGTTCTTAGCCACTTGGACATCACAAGAAAAGGAGCCTGCGTGTTTCCAATTCACGACCTAAGGCATCTGCTCCAGCCGAACCTGTCTCTAACTGAGAGTGCTCCAAACACCTCTGAGTCAGACAATGGGAAATTCTTCCTGTCTTCACAAGCGCAGATGATTTTGAACCTTCTGGGCATTCTAGCAGTTTACCATCTGCACATATAACCTTTTTTCTGAGCACGTGGAAGTCTTGTAGGAGGACGTTAGATCCAGGAACCAAAATAAGGAAACATGTTTACACCTGCTACATCTGTTCAAGAATTTCCAGCCTCTATTACACTTTTGACTTTCACATTCCCCCTCCTCCTCCTCCCTCCCGTTTGGTCAAATGACACTGTGTTAAAAACAATCTTGTATTTTTCCCTCAAGTCTCACAGACTTTCAATCAAATCTTGTGAAAACTTACAGCAAATGAAATAAGCTGTGAAATGGTCTAGTGATAGAAGCAAGTGCTGGCTGCAGTATCTCTTGCTTATCCAGGATTGTCTGGATACTGGGATTCATTGTGAGGGAAAATGACATTAACTACATGAAATATGGTGATTTCATTTTTTTAAACTAGAGTAAAAAATGAATGGTCAAACTATTTCTGATCCAGACAAAATCTTCCTGCAAGGCAGGTGCAATAAAACAATTTAACAAAAAGTAGATTATGAAAAGGATTATAGCACACAAAAAAAATCAGCACAAAAGAGAACATCTCTGTTAGCAGGCGCCCCAGTCAATTATAACTGGCTTGTTATAGAAAACACACTAATATCTGCTGTCAGGGGTGATCTGTTTTGGCTGGAAAAGTTACCTATACAATTATACCTACCACAAGGTCAGACCCATAGATATGAAATGTTTATGAAAGGGGTAAAAGATCCTTGACTTGTTGGGGGGAATAAAAGAATAATTTCTACTGGTCAAAATGCAAAGGAGATTTCATAATTTTTACAGAATTTTATGTTAAGATTGTTATTGAAAATTTTACACAATATTTTTCATTGAAGCAAGTGCTGTGATTAAAATCATTGCAATGGTGATCAGTAACATTTTTATAACTATTCAAATCAATGTATTGGTAAATATCTTGCAAAATAGAGCAAAAAATGCAAAAACACTGGATAGATTCAGACATTTTTCTCTGAGTAACCTATTTGTGATAATGACTTTTCTCTTGGAAGATTTACACTGGATTTGTGACTACATGAGCTGAATTATTAATAACAATGGGCAAGGTGACAGTACTGGGAAAAATCCTCTGCTCTCCATTATTTCCTAATAAAGCCCAGTTAATGGAAGAAAAATACTTTCACAGGTCAACAGGTATCTAAGGAAAGTGCCATTTAGTGATTTTGGCATTTGATGCTATGATAGGGCCTCTGTTTCTTTGAATTGCTGCATGATGCTTGTGTGAAGCATGCTTTCTAAAACAACAAGAAATTAACAATATTAAGGCCAATATAGGACACATTTACGAAGGGTTGAGGCAAGTCCTGTGATCCTAACTCAAGCAAATTGTCACTGACAGGTCTTGGCCAATACAATCTGCAGGTGTCCACTTTCTTTCAGGATTTAGCCCAGTATTCAACCAGAAGAAAACAGTTCAGTAGTTCATTAGGATATGATCATGCCGGGCTGGTTACTAATTGTTCAAAATACCTTTGGAGGCACTCCAGGATGCTGCACAGCACTCCACAGCTGGCAGCCGTGGTACGCAGTCGGGTATGCCACCCAAATAGAGCTGAATGGTACGGGAGCTGCAGGGGGAAAGCAAAAATCTCCCTTGTTTCCAAGCCCATGGGAACCTTCCTGTGTTGCGAGGAGGGGGCTGCAGGTGCGAGGGGCTGCAGGCAGGAGGAGTGCAATGCGCAACCCCACTGTCTTGAGACGAAGAGAAATGTTAGCGGCAAAATAATTTTACTCCTGGCTGTCAAATGGGAACCGCGGGTTTCCGCTCCTAACAATGAAAGGCAGACTACTGTGCATTAACAGCGCTGCCGGTGCATAAAGTGGCCTAGCCCATTATTAAACTGTACAGCTAAAGCTGTTGTTCTCCACTTAGCTGAAAGTGAGTTACCATATTGCAGGTCCCCCAAGACGTTCCCTACCCTTGACATATCGTCTCCCTCGCATGAGTGGTAATGACTGGGATCAGATCCCTCAGGCTCCTGTCTGGATCGCTTTACCTTACCGTAGAGCAGCTTCTTTGAATAACAGAGAGTGGGTCTGTCGTTCCCCGCTTCCCTCCATTTTCCCCCTCACACACAACCTCCATCCTTTATTCCCGAAACTCTTTCATAGCCATAAGGATCTTTCTCCGCAACAAACAACAGCCGAAATAACTCGGTTGTCCTCTAGGCAGGTTGCAGGTGGGTTTCCCATGCACAGCATGGATTGGATTTTAAATGTATTCAAATAAGCATTTGTGTGCTTGACCCTGTGACACAGAAGCATCAGGATTTACTCACTGACAGTTTTTTCATGCACTTCTAAGTTCACATTTGCAAATTTGGCTCCAGAACTAACAGAACTGAAGTAATAACAAGATTCTGACATCCTGGGAAATTTCACAGCCATACTAACTAAGGACTTGAACCTAAAAAGCTGTATGAAGAAGATGTGGATGTATTTTTTTTATATACACACAACATTTTTTTTTTTAATGAAAATATCTGCTCAGTATTAGTCTCACTTCCTGAGGACAGACTGAATAGCCTTCACACACAATGCCATAACAGATAAAATCAGTCCTCTCCCTTGCAGCCTTTTTGTGTCACCCACCACTTGGCTTGGCTTATATTGTGTGTACCTAACCTTGATCTGCTGCTTTCTCCAAGACCAGCAGAGTAAACTCATCCTCCTGACTCATAGCTCCAGATGGATTCAAGCTCCAGCACACCGTCCCCCTGGAATTTGGCATATGTAGGTTTATATGCCCTAATCAATCAGGCTGATTTCAGTTAATCCTAATCGTCCTATTAGGGTTCCCAGATAGCAACAACAGCAGCTAGAAATCCCCAAGCAGCCTAATTGACTTCATCTAATTACATTCCTTCTTGAGATTTCCATTAAACTACACCCTGAATTCATTACAGTGGTCGGCCATAGGTTTCCATGACTTTCTCAAAAAACATATGCAGCTATTGGGACAGTTCGGTTCTAGAGAGCTGAGTAGTTACTATATATAAGAAGTTACCACCTCCACACAGCTTATCTGTCAGTCATCCTGCTCTAGCGTATATCAAAAGTGCCATCTAATCTCTGTGAGGGATACCAGTTTTGATTCCTGGCACTGAGGCTCGTTTCTGCCGACGTGCTGCCTGTGGTTCTTTCCTTGTAGCACTGAATGAACCACACGAGTCAGAGACTGCCAGCTCCTATTAAGCTCTTGCATAAAGGATTTATAGATATGTCTCATTATAAGGTAAGGAGCTGACATTCATCTCAAAAGCAGTTAGCTTGGAAAAGAATGCTCTTTTGTCAGTATTCACCTTCCTCTGTGCTCTTTCTGTGGCAGTAAATTGTAAACTGCTCAGTCGAGATGGCATCTGTCATAGTTAGGTTTCTTTGGCTAATTTGATCACTTCTTCTACTAAAGTGATGCTTTGGCTTCCCAAATGTTGCTAAGCTCTCAGTTCCTGCCATTTGCAGATTACAGAAATGTAGCCCTGAAAAAAAGGAATGACGGTGTTCCACTCTTGGGACTTAAAAAGAGGAAACTTCTGGGATAAGGATAAAATTGTTGAGCCAAGTCTGGTTTCTTCTCTACATGCAACTGAGACCAGCTTACTTGAAATCCGGGGAGGCTGGAAGTAAAGGGTCCTTTTCATAGGTGATTTCATATGCAATATACATGCATATCAATGTTTTGACTGGAGTTCCCTTAAAAATGAAAATAAAATGCACCTTAGACACTGGGAGATAGGCACTTTGACAACTGTCAGGTTGGAAAGTGCTTTATATGTAAGACAAGCCGTTGTGTCCAGTCTGTTTGGAAACTGATGCCACTGCTCACTTTTATGGACAGTTCCTCTAGGTGGGAATGACACCAATATCACTCACACAGAAACTGCCAGATTGATGTCAGTAAGACAGCAGAGTGTTCAGGTTCATTGGCAGGAATACAATACCTTTGCTAAAATAAAATACTTGACCATGCACAGAGGGAACTGGTTGGAAAGGAATGTGCCCTTGTCAAATGTTTACTCTTGCATCTCTGCCTTATAGAGGGTATGTTTCCTTACGAGGCAGAGCCAAGGACTGTTGAGAAGTTCTGTGTGAATAACACCTGATTGTTGCAGGAAAAGAGCCATGTAATTAAGCCATAAACAATATATGTGGTCATTTTAACTAAGTTCAAGACTTTGTAAATCACAAAGTCATAAAGTGGTGCTGGGAGGAGATTGTATTTTATAAAAATATTGATGTTTATACTAGATTAATGGCTGCTTGCCTATAGAGATGAACAGGGAACAGAATTATCTATCCAAGGTCAGGCTGTGTCTGAGCTGCAGACACAATAATTCACTAGAAAGTTTTGTGCAAAAGGATTTTGTCTAAACAGATTTTTCTAAGAGTTGGCTAAGGTTGCAAATTATTTCTCTGAATAACTTTGAACTGACGTTTTCTGAATAATTTTCATTCCAGTGTGATTAGCAAATCTTGTTAGCAAAAGGAACACACACCAAAACTTATAAAATGCATTTACAAAAAATATCTATAATAATTGAATGCCAGTTTGGGGCTACTTTTCTCCCTTTTCTTGTTCTATTTTGGCACTAACATGAAAAAAGAAGCCTGAGCGGCGAGGAAAAAAAAAAATAAGAGGGAGAAAAAGCAAAATAGCAAAGAGAATACAAATTAGAACTGAAGAAAGCTTAAGTGCCTTCTCAGAATTTAAGGTGTCGGTGACTGTATGAGATGCAGACACTCAGTACTTTGTAGACACGGGGAGAAGCAGAGGTCTAATTCCTCTGCTCACCAAAAGCACTGTCTGAGATGCTCTCTGTTGCTTCAGCAAATGTGGGCAGTATCTCTATCAGTGCAGTATATGGTTTGATGCAACTCAGCCTTATGTAAACAGCTTGACTGCTTACATTGAATATTCTGGTCTCCGTATTATTTACATGACACAAATAAGGGAGGATCTCAGTACTTTAAGGGGTCAGTTTTAGACTCTTTGGGAAAGCGCACCTTTGCTGTGTGGCTCACTTTTAAGTTTTAAGCATTCTGACTTCAGTCCAGAAAAGTCTGAGCTGACATGTTTCTCACACTGATGCACAGCATTCCACATCCCAAACTTCTTCCTTTTCATGATATGTTCTAATCCATCGTTTTGTCCTTCCTGCTAAAATACAGAATCACACAGGGGCATGGAAAACATGCAAGTCAAACAAGATCTTGAAATCAGGAGGAGCAGAAATGTTCTGTATTCTGTTAACGCTTCCCCTGTAGCAGTTATACATTAATTTGTTCATCGAGTTGCAATCTTCACCTCTCTTTGTGGGCCTGGCCAGGTGTGGGCACAGGTAGGGTGTGCTTCTGCAGCAAGGCTGGCTTAAACAGTGGTGCTAGAGAAACAGAAGGAGCTATAAAAAGAGGAAAGTTTCTACTTGCTTTTTCCTGAGATTTCTGAAAATGTTACACATGAGTCTGCTTGAGAGGGCTGTATGATTGTCATTGTTTGGATTCTTTTTGAAGAATGTGTTATTTGTAGGCCCCCTGTGGTCAGCTGGGCATAGCTTTGAGGGTCCAAAGCCACATTAGGCAGAAGTGCCTAGATGCTTCAGGAAGCCTCCAGATCACACGTCATCCACACTACCTCCTGCTGGCAGTAGGACAAGTTCTCTCCTTGTTTCTGGTTCACCACTCACAGCTGTGCCTACACTCATGAATGCAACATAACCGCCAATGTACGTGTGGGGAACAGCTGGCTCCCCAGGAAGCCCACAGAAGTCAAGGGGAGGACATTAGTGAATGACAGACAATGGGGAGGTCCCCAAAGTGCACTTTTGTTCATCTAGTCAGCCATCAATTTCACCAGCTCAGTGTGTTGGCTGGCAGCTCCTTGAGGTTTATGAAAAGCAGGAGGGCACATTGATGCTTTCTGTTGCACCAACTGGAACAAGAACTGGAAATGGTGATGTTCCTGCTTTCACAGACACACTTCTGCCTTCCCTTACAAATTCAGGATCTTTATTGTTTGCTCACAGTAATGCTGAGCATGTCATGATCTGAGGGAGCTAGAGATACAAAAGAGCTTAGTTTGGGGAAAAAAACAGTGCTTTCTGAGAGAGGGGTGGGAAGCTGGGATGTCTCATACATCTGATAGTCAGTGCTCAGTGTGACCTTCAGATGATGCTTTGACCAGCTGACCAAAATCTCTTGAGATTAAATTTAATCCTAGTATTTGTTTCCCTTAAGTGGGACTGTCTATGCAATATTTGCCCTGGGTGGGGGATAAAGATGGGCCCTATAACACCACTTCCCTTGCCTGTCAAATACTTTCTTTAGTGAGACAAGCAGAATGACAGAAAAATCTCCTGTTCCTGCAACGTGAGCTCAGGCAAAGCTGATCTCACTGTGAGAAAGCATTAGCTTCTTAATTTGTGCTATTGAAACTGTTCAGCAGACTTCCATTTGGTCGGTAAAGGAACTCCAAAGTAAAACAACTGCCATGCAGGGGAGGCTGCAGATGGCTCAGTAGTAACACACATACTGTACACCTGCACATGTTTGGCACAAAAGCATTTGAGTGCAGATTTGTGAGCTAGCCAAGGGAAGACAGATTTATTTTTTTGAGGAGGCGGGAAGATCAGATCACCTCCAGGTGCTACCCTGATAAACACTGAGAATAACTCACCAGTCCTCTCCAGCTCTCTGATCAACTTCATCCTTGAGATAGGAATTACAGGGACAGATATGTTATCTGGGAAGTTGTCCAGATTGATTTCCAATGAAGTTAGATACTCAGCACAGGCCTATTATAAGTAGGGTTGTTGGGGTTTCGGGTTATTTTCCCCCTCTTCATTTGTTTGGGGGAGGGGAGTGCTGGTTGTTTGTAACAGCATCATGGGCAGATGGAACATTACGCACAGCTCAAGCTTCCCCAGTTCCTCTATGACTGCAAATTTTGGGGACCTGGATGGAATTTATTAATAGACAAATGTCTCCTCATTTTGCTTTATAGGTCTGCTCTGCAAATGGAAATTCAAAGAGATTTTTTAAAATAACCACACATGCAACCTCCTCTACATCATTTAGAAGAGAAAAAGATCTCTTCCAGAAGACTGTCTGTGTTATTAGGGAGGAAGATTCGAGGGGGTTTTCCACTTGCTCCAGGAGACTCAGAGCTCAGCCTGTGCTACAGGGAATGGCAGCAGGTGTCATTCAGCCTCTATGTAGAG
The DNA here is from genome assembly GCF_037038585.1 of Patagioenas fasciata. Lineage (NCBI taxonomy): Eukaryota > Metazoa > Chordata > Aves > Columbiformes > Columbidae > Patagioenas > Patagioenas fasciata. Next base: position 98,328,577 of record NC_092521.1, on the reverse strand, counting down.
CCCAGCAGTCAGCAGCAGAAAATGGGAGGTCAGCAACAATGGGGTTAAATGCTCACCCACATTTCCTCACACTATGTACCTCTCAGCTGCCATACAGCCCACAGTCCTACTTAGCTGTACGTTTTAAGTCAGGTATATACCAACTTACTTAGGTTGGACATATCACTACAGAAGGCATCACACTTCATACAGTCCCTGAGCTACCTTGTTTGAAGCAAGTACTGATGCAAGGTGCTGTGTTGTATCACCTGGGTGTGCCCTTCCTTAAAACCTTCTTGGGTGGCTACCACATAAAATAGAAAGGTCTTGAGAGAGATGAATGCAGAAGGAGAAAGCTCAGAAATGCTCATCATTGGTCCTGTTGTTTCAGCTAAAGTCCACAGGCAACATGATTGGGTAGAGCAAAGACTTTTCTTTACAAGGTGGTGAAAACAGTTCAATGTAAGTTATTTTTTTAAACAAGCGATTAAACTAGTGTGAACCACTGTGTAGTCGCTCTCAGTTCAATTTAACATTGGCTGGCATGGGTGACAGCTTGTATTGATTCTTGTCTGTCTAATCTAAATTGATATAAGCCTGATTTCAAATGAACTAAGCTTGTCTGAAGAGCGTTATACACTTGTTTAAGTTCATGAATTTAAAAGAAAATGTTTGAAGAAAAGGCTGCAGGTTTTCCACAAAGAACAAACTCACAGCTCAATACTGATTTTTGCATTTCTCCCATTAACCTTCAACTACAGACAGCTGAGGAAAGTTATTTGGGGACCAGAGTGGTCAATACTTTGCCTAAGTAAATATATTACACAGACAACCTAGAAAGAGAGAGATACTTACTTGTGTGACAGAAATAACAATGAGAAATAATGGGCCAGAGAACTCACCTAGATTGCTTTCTTCATTCCAAATAAGCCTCTCTATTGACAAAACCAACACCAAAGTAAACCTAATGCTTCATGAAAAGGCAAAGACATTACTTCAATCCACATTTTTGCATTGTTCTTAAAATCCTTCAGAACACCCAGTTCTGGCTTCTTTCAAAACAAGGTGGTGAGCAGGAGAAATCATTGACCTCATCCAGCAATGTCACACATCTGGGGCTGAGGGAACTATGTGGACTTGAACGGTACAAACAGAACTAGCGGAGAGAAGGAGAGAGTAAGCAAAGAGGAAATAGAAATACAGAGGACCAAGAGAGTGAGACTGCAGAAAAAGTCCTCTCAGGCGTTTGACTGGTAGCTGCTGTGCTTGCCTTGGGAGATAAAAAGTTGAGGAAATAACAAGGACCAAAAGTTGTGATACACAGAAGTGCACATTATTGTGCAGTACTTGTCTTCCAGTGTTCAGACTGTGCAGGACAGAGACCTCTCTGGGCATAGACTCTTGTGTGTCCACTCCTTTCACATTTTGGGAGAGCTTGAAGCGAATGCCTCTGGCCCAGAAGCAATGTAGTTGAGTCAGGTTGGGTTCAGCAGCACACTATTCAGCCAGCTGGGAGAGGAGACAGATTACTCCAAGTCTAGTTCTCCACTGCACCTTGCTGTGGAGATTATGCAGTCCTACAGGAGCAGGGTCCTCTAGGGGAGGTAACATTTGCAATTGCAGGCACTGGCTTTCAGCAAAAACATTTCACCTCTTTCATTTCCTTCTGAAAAGCAGAAGGATGGCTACGTGCATGTGCCTGTGCAGAATGGAAAGACAGCCAATTCAAAGTCACGTGTGTATGTTTTTTAAAGAAAAATAACAAAGTTCACTTCTCTTTACAATTGCTCTGAATATTTTCCTTTCCCAGTGCTCATCGCATGTGTTGGCTCAAGATCACATAATGCAAAAAATTGCAAATTGTTCTCAGTGCTCAGTCTTCCGTGCACATTTATCATGCACAGCCTGGTAAAATCCAACAACAAGCAGGAAAGAAATCTCAGAAGAAAATAATGTTTTCATACCTTAAAATTCCACTAGGGAGAGAAAAAAAAAAAACAACCCACCACTAAAAAGAAAAAGTGCAAACAGCAAACTTTCCTGTTCACCACGGCTGTGTTCCAGCGGGCTGGTAGTTTCTGCAGCTTCAAGAAGGGTATGTTAACTTGACAGAGAAAATGGCTGCCATTTTCAGGTGCCAAATTGCAACTATCCTTGTGGTTTGAAAGTCAGAAGCACAGTACTTAGCTAAAGCAGAGAACTCTGCTCCAGCCTGGCAGAAGTGATAAGATACATAGTGGAACTTCAGAGAGCGAGCTCCTCTCTTTCTCTCCTACTCTCATTTTTCTGCTATATTTTTCCTCTAGTGGGTTGAAGTACCCAGTTGGAGCTCCCAAAATAGAGGAAATCCAGGCAAAGGAGCCCATCCAAGTCTATCAGCCTCCTGCTGTGTTTCACACCATCAGCGAAGCTTTGCCTCTGGGCTGAGATGTAAAAGTTCTTGGGGTTTTGCACTCCTTCTCACCAGCCTTGGCCTGGTTTGTACTTTTGAAATGAATATGGAATAAAGAGCCTGTCCCTTTAATGCAAAGGCAGTGAGAAGGGCAAAACTGTTCCCAAGAAGTCAGTAAAAGTGGTAATGCCAATTAATGATTGCAGCAGAGTGCTTTTCAGTTGCCCTATTAAAGGAGCTCTTTGTCCTAATAAATACCAACGAAAAAGCTTGCTCTCAGAGCACCTTCCCTGTACTTTATTTATAATGAGTCTTCTAATGAGTACATAGTGTTTATGCTTCCTTGAGAGACTCATCACTCCCTCTCTCAGTCTGTTATTTAACGTACAGTACTCCATGAAGGTGTCCCACTTCATCCCCAATGCCTCCCCACCCCCTCCCACGCACAGACGTCCACATACTGCTTGTTTCAAGGGCGTACGCAACTCTGAAAGAAAAGTGAGTGCTGGAAGAGAAGCAGACATCCCAAATGTTAAGCATGACATGACAGGAAGAGGAACAGGCAGCTCCAACAGTCTGTGTGGGCCAACCAAGGACAGCTCTGGAGCGGTTCTTGTGTGTGTGTCTTTAATCAGGAGTACACTTGCATCAGTATTTAAACAGGTCATACACCAGTCTGTTACACCTGGTGTAATACCTGCTAATCCAGAGTAATTTGGTTGTGTCAGCTGGGTGTCCTAGCCCCTAGTAGCTTCTGCTGACTAACAAGACCTAGAAGCGCTCAGCCACTGAGATTTGTAGGTATCCTCCTGGTGGCAGTACAAAAAAGCAAACCTGGTCCTCTTTGATGGGTGGTTTTAGGGGGAATGCAAAACAAAGAGCTCAGTTATCAAGTAGCATTTTTGCCAAATCTCCTCGTGGCTGTAATTTGCCACAGTATGTTCTATATCTGGCTGTGTCCGGTTGTGACACGAGTTGAATTAATAACTCTGTGAGGCTTCATGTGGTTTTCTGTTGCCATTCAGAGTCTTGAGACTGTGGGATCCTATATGACACATCCCTAATGTGATCTTGTGACAGAACAGAAGTAATTCATGTTACCAGGGTGCCTGAGAAAAAAAAAAAAAAAAGGAGCCCATTATAGGGTTGTTCCATTGCCCTAGGCCAGAAGACTCTGAAGACTGTATTTTATTCTCTGTGTTTTTCTTTTAAGCTTTGAAGCTAGGAGTAAATGGGTTTCCTGTCCTTAAGCATATCAATTCCCTATCCTCTTTCTGAGTATCTGAATTGCCTGTTTCCACAGGAGAACAAAATTAGGTGGAAGATTACATAAGGAAACTTGGTATCAATGTTCAACATTAGAATGAGTCTTAAATAGAAGACTGTCCATTACCAACAGAGCCCCATCAGCATAAAATCACAACAGCAGTAGTCTTTGTGTTCTTTGGCATTCAGAAAGTCAAAATTGTGTTTGGGATTGAGGAATTCATGGAAATACAAGGGATCTTTGATCTGGAAGAATGAAAGATGCTCCTCAAAGATGTTTTCCCAGTGCTTCATGCAAGTAGGCAGACTCAACAATGCACTTGATCTCCTCTGGAGGGTGCTCCCCTACATAGCTGGGCTGCAGTGGCAAGGAATGAGGGACTCCTAGTCATCTCACACCTCATCTTGGTCTTTGAAATTCGTGTTGACCAGGAGAAAGGTATCTCCTAGACCAAACTGGTGTGTCCCATGTAGCTAAGGCTTGAACCTTTTGTTCTCAAAGTGAAGAAGAACTGGATGTTCTCTGGGAATCAGTTATGGAGAGATTTGAGCACAGGCTTAGACCCTCCAGAAAGTGCACAGCCAATTTCTGTAGCAGTCAGAACTTGCATACTGTGTTCACATTCAACTTCAGACATGAAACAAGTCAATAACCCAGCCTGGAGCTGACAAAAAACATCTGATCCTTGTCTGGACCACGTTTCTAAACAAACAGAGGAGAAAAATAGGTACTTTGAGGGACAGATGATACCTTGCTGAGGAAAGGAGAAATTATGTCTGTGAAGCATCTGCACTTCCCAGTGTCTGTTCACCCACTACTCTGTCTCTTCATTTTTCTCTGCATGAGAAATAGGTTTGAAAGAAACAAAGTCAGAGAATTCACCTGGAGAGAAGGGAATATAATCAGATTTCTTCCTTTCTTATTGCAGAATTGGCCACCTAAAATGGGACCTTGAATTTTCATGAAAGAATTAGTGAAGGAAATCAACAGAATTCAATGACATGTGAGAGAGTAACCACTCTAAAAAGTCAAAATGCAGCCATCCTGAGAGCTTTAATGGATTTTTCAAATTTAAACTGTATGCCTCCTTTTTATAACTGGCACTTACTGCTGACTCAGAGATCACGAGGATGAAGGTAGAAATAGGATAAACCATCGGTCTTGAACTGAGACCTTTCTCACTTTTTTAGAGTTGTCACACCCAGCTATGTTTGGATTGTACCCACTGCTGTACAAAATGATGGCTCCAGGATAGCCTCAGTCTCCTTCCCTTGAGAAACCAACTGTGATGAAAAAAGCCCTTGTGCTTTCAGAGATCCCAATTTACTGTTTTACTTTGTGGTATCACAGAGAGGCAGATACACAGTTGGCAAATGAGCCTTCTTAAGCAAAGTATGTTTCCTGTTCACTTTACAGTTAGACATGTCCAAGGGTCTAAACCTTGACATTAAGTTTAGCTGCTGACTAGCTTTTTAGTATGCATTGCACAACAGATAGTTGTGCAGTGCCTTCAGAGCTCTCTAAAAAGCTATAAGCCCATTCCTATAATAGAGGACATTGAGATTTTGTTATTAATTTCAACAGAAGTAAAATTCTGCTCTAAACCAGCTGTAGGACAGCGCTTGAGCAAAATACATGCACAGTAAAGATATATATGTTTTAGACATAAATCATTCAAATGAGTTATGACAGTAAAAAATATATTTTTTTTCTCAAAAAGAGAGACTCATTCATGTCTAATGTTTTATTTGGCCATTATAAATGGCATTTGATGGTAGACATGTGCATACAAACATGTATGTTTCTGTGTGTAATGATACATTCTGAGTCACTAAAATCGCATGGGCACATCTTCTACCTCCCAGCTTTTCCCCACAGCATGTTATCACACAGTTCAATGAAACTTGCCAAGTCCTACAATACTTCTATACTAGTTATTCTTTCATCACAAATACATTGCTTACAGCTAATGATTATTTCATATGATGAGTGAAGACCATAACCAGTACCTAATTATCAGAATAACACAAAAAATTACTTTTGTGAGTTGCTTCAATCTGGCAACATTTACAGCCTCTGCCCAAGAAGATCTGAATTATTAGCAAGGCTAAATGCCTGAAAGAAAGGAGCTTGGATTATCTGTGTTGAGCAGATCATGTATTCAGAACAGCAGAAGGGTGCTGCTTTCTTACAGCAGCTTTGCCAAATGTCCAGTGAATCTTCTACACAGTAAATGGAGTTTTTGTTTGTAAAGATGGTGCTGGGAGGAATTTATTATCTCTGACAAATGCACGTCAACTGTTCCAATTATTAAGAAAAAAAAAGCTGCCTTAACTGCTGTACTAGCTTATCCAGGAGGAAAGCATCCATTTTAGCATCCATTTTTGCACAAAATCATCTATGATGGTTCTTCGGGGCAAGACAGACCTTTCTCTATCTACCTACTACCAGTGTTTTTTTCTTTTTTTTTTCCCCCATCAATTTACATCTGTTTCACCACTTCCACAAGCACTCAGTAGTCTATATATTTTTTTAAAGACATGGAGTTTGGCAGTGCCTTTCATCTTGCCTGGCTTTTGTATGAGAAAATACTTTCTGCAGTTTATCTGAAAGGAGGAGGACACATGGAAAGGACACAACATCAGTTTGATATTCCTCCAGCAACATGAAGCACTACAAGTAACTATTGCAATTCTGTTTCTTTTGTTCATTTATTGCTGCTTGGGTGGTTGAGTGATAGGGAAGTGTCCTTGTTTTTTTTTTCCTAATTCTATTTGGCCAAAAGCGTTATATTTAAAGAATGGATCTCTTAGTTCTGTCTTCTCTGCAAGCTGATGCTCAAGTGGCTGTTTCTTTATTGTAAAGTTGATAACACAATTTTTAAATGCAGAACCTTCACAGCAGGCTGCTGAATGGCTGGCCAGATGGTTGGGTTGTTACTTGGGAGTCCCTGAGCTAGCAACTCCTTAGTCATCAAGGTTCTCCAATTATTGTCATTTCCCACTCTACATGTGTCTCCATTGATTCATATCAGTATCACAAAGAGCCATTTTTGGACTTATTCCTAAGAAACAACGATGGCAAAAATATACCGGAATAGCAATTCACAGTGGCCAGTAGTGTCTCCTACCATTGGAACCAAGGTTTCCTGTTGCTTTTCTTGTTGTAGTTTCAGCAATTCAAAGTAAATGGCATTCAACATCACTGGGGACCAAAAAAAAAAAAAAGATAGCAGCAAGGTTTTCTAAAAACAAGACTGTTAGGGAACCACTTCTTAATCGCATTTGAATTCAAATGCAGCTTGCATGTGTTGGGTGCATATGGTTTTTCACATTAAGATGTAAGTTTATACAAATCTGAGGTGTGAATGGTTCCCTTGAGTGCTGATGACAAATATTCCAGCGTCAACACTTAGCTGCTAGGTTACCTTAAAACTTGCTGGGGTGATAAGCTGCTCGTGATTTCTGTGCCCGCATTAGATGGGAAAGAGCAGGACTTCTGTGCACTTCTCACGAAGACTGACTGAGACACAGTGCGTGTATGAACTGTCCTTCTCTTGCTGTTCCAGCTGGCTGGTGATTCGTGATGGAAAGATCTGCAACATGAGAAGTCAGAGCACAGAATCATTGACAGGAAGTTGAAAATAAAAAGAAGTCCAATGAGTAGACAGCAGTGGTCTTAATGCAAAGAAACCGTGAAATTCAATTAATCCTTCTTTACTAGGCATATAGATACTGATTTTTTTTTTTTTTTTAATTATCCCACATATTCTCTCAGCAAGAGGAGTTCCAACAAGTTTTGTGTAAAAGGAATGGCAAAAGAAGTGAGAAGCAGAAAAAAAATTAAATATTAACTTATCTCTACTTTTAAATGTCTCCTAGATATCTTGGTATTACAGTGATGGGCGTAGCGGAGATAAGAGAATGCCCAGTTTCCACAGATAACTTTATCTGCCATAGCCACCACAATGATCTCAGCAGACAAGGAGAATAAACAATTGAACTAATTGAACTCTTTCCTCTGCAACTTCTTTTAACTCCTGATGATCCATAACATTTCAGTGGGAATGACTGGGGCTTTTTATTAATGGAAATCTAAGACAGTTTTGTGAATGAAAACCTAGGGGATTTTAGCCAGAATCAGAAAAACCTAAATTAATTCTGTGTCAGGTTTCATTACAGGAAAGTTTAGGAAATTTTTCACATTGGAGCCTGAAGGAATGAGTTTGAGCAACTGTTTAATATCAAAATGTCAGTAGATTTTAAAATACATCATTAAAATGAATACTAAATCTCTATATTCATGTTATGTTACCCAAAAGTTCTGAAGAAACTCAAATATTGGAAACTGGTCTCCATCTCACAAGTATAGAAAGTGTCAGAAGTGATGCCACTATTTTTAAAAAGTCCCTGAAGGAGAGGTGGTCCAGAAAACTAGAGACGATTTCCACATCAGATAGATTACTAGCAAATATGAAGAAGAATATGATCAGTTTATACATGGATAAATTCAATATAATGGCATGGGGAGGGAAGTCATACCACCAGAATTTACGAAGGTCGTCAGAGGGTGAACAGATGGAAAAGGGTGATCTCACTGATACAGTTTTCTTGCATATCCAGAAAATTTTTTATTAAGTCTTATAGCAAAAGATAAGATTCTCACATAATGCAGTAAATTAGAAAAAGATAGGAAGCAAAGGAATATATGGCCAGTTTTCACAGTAGAGGGAGGTCTAGTGGAATCACACAGTGATGTGTACCAGGACTATATTGATAAAATAAGCTGAAAAACTGGGTAAATAATGAAGCATGCTGATGATACTAAATAATTCAAGGCAGCAAATATGCAATTTGTCTGCAAAGAGTTCAGAAATATCTCATGATACTGACTGACTGGAAAATAACAGGGCAAAGTAAATTTGATTCTGAGAGTTGTGAAATAACATATATTGAGGAAACAACATCTGTGTGTGTACACATAGACACTGTATTCTGGGTGAGTTCTTGCCACTCAGGAAAGAGATTTTGTGTCATATGGACAAGGCTCTGAAAACATTGTTTCAGTGTCGATCTGGTAAAGCAACATATGAACTGTTAGGAATTAGCAGGAAATAAATCAAGAGCAAAAGAGAAAACATCATTATGGTATTGTATAATTTTTTTGTGTTGCTCCCACCACCACAAAGAGGAATTACTAGACTGAGATAAAGTGCAGAGCAGGCAACTGGGATGACTGGGAGTTAGACAAAGCTTCCAGACAGGAATAAAGTCACATCTACATTAGAAACTAATTGGGTGTTGAAGGGTGGACTGGCAGATCAAAGCAATTGATGCTAAGAGCTCTACACCCAAAAGGAAAACATATCAGACTAGTTTAGTTCAGCCACTTGGACACGGGGTCCAACTTGGGCTGTGGGACCAGTCATTGGTTTGGACCCTTCTGTTTCTGGTAGGACTTGGAGCATGTTTACAGAGCAGCTCTGGAGCAGGTGTAAATCTGAAAGGAATCTGCATGGTACAGGCAGAATCAATCAAGTAATGAAAAGTGAATGAAGATAAGTGGAAGGTTTGCTTTAAAGCTGACATTGGACAAAAATGCTTAATGTAGACTTGGAGTAGTAGGGGTTTTGTTTGGTTGTTGTTTTTGTTTAAATTACACAGGATTTTCTTGTACAAAGGAGAAGAAAGGTGGTTGGAAAGGGCTATAATAAAGTTTGCCTGGGAAAGGTAAACAAGGACCAACAATTCCCCCTTACTTCTAACATAAGAAGTGGAGATACCAAATGAAATTATCAGGCAACAGACTTAAAGCAAAAGGAAGTACTTTTTCACACACTGCATAATGAAATTGTGGAACACATTACACAGGATGCTTGCAAGGCCAAAACCATAAATGAGTTCAAATAGAAATTATACAAATTAATGGAAGAAAGGTCCGTGATGGGTTAAACCTGATAATGTAGGTGCAAATTACAAGTCAGAAAGAGTCTTAGATTTTCTGAAGCTAGAATCACAGTGTACTTTCCTTACATTTTCTGCACTAGCAGTCACAGTCAGAGAATTGATATTATACTGGATCTTTGTTCTGGCCTTATATTCTTCTCAGGGAGCTGTAACCCAAAGTTGCTGTGAGCCTGTAAAACCCAGCCTGCAAAGTTCAGGCACAAAAATGTCATCAGATTTAACCTTTCACACATTTGTCGCCTGTCAATAGAAACTGATCTCTTCATTTTTGTGCCTTCTGATTTTAAGCTTTCCCTGGTTATCATTGATGTGTGTGCAACTTCATAGTGACTAACTCAGGCTTCACCTTGACTGGAGCACCCTTCAGATACTGAACCTCAGTTCAGTTCAACTTTTTGAGCCTGAGCAGCAGTTTCTGAAAGAAGCAGAAACGGAGGAAAGGTAGTAGCAAGCACCTTAGCAAGTCATGGCTGTTCAGTACCAGGTATTGTGGTCAGAAGAGCACCTGTAGAGGGAGAGACATTATGCCATATCCACACCGTATGCGTTTGGCTGGGGGTTAATTTAAAATAAATTTAGCTTGGTTCCAACAATATGAAAACTACTGACAGTTGGATCGCACTAAGTGCACTGCTGGGGCACATACTGCAACTGAGTTTCATCCAGAAGGAATCCAGTTTCCATCCTCTAAGACCGCTCCACAATGTGAACCAAAGTAAAGTAGGGGTGTGGGGACAGTCAGGAGATTTGCTGAAGAAACGCATGCCTGATCCAAACTCAGATGCTAATGTGGTTCACCCACTGACTGCTACAAGAAGGCTTTGTAAGGTGCTATTGTCAAAGTGCCATAGGGTAAAAATTTAACCTAGTGTGAACAATTAAAGTTTTCCAAATTATTTCCGTTCTTCTCCTTTCCCCCCTCCTACAATTTGCATTCTGATTGTGTCAACCCATTTATTTAGCAGTTAATTCATTGCTTGTAAATTGAGAAATATGGCTCATTGAGCTTGTAGACAGTGTCATTTATTTCCCACTTTGTTTTTTTTCAGCACAAGCTTCAACTGGTTTTGTCTTACTTTTAAATAGAGCTTTCTAGACATCATCAAGAAGTCATATGTGATGGGGGCACATGGATGAGATCACATGATGGAGTCATGACTGTTGGAATGATAAAGGACTCAGCACTCCGATTCAATGTGAATCACGCAAAAGCCATTTATTACAGAAACATGTCTCCTTATATACGCAACTATTCTCTAATCACAAATCCACGCTCCAAGCATGGATTCGTTAAATGAGTATCATGGGCAGTCCACACGCTGGAGCCCCACCGATGATAGGTCCGACGACTCACGCCATGCTGAGGCCCTGTTAATGAAGAAATGCCCCTCTTTCTCACAGCAGATTCTGTTCTCAGCTTCTCGAAGTGGCCTTGAGATTCCTTTGGGCCTGACTAATTCAACAACATATCTCCTGCTAACGAAACCCCTTCACACATGACCACAACATGGGGCACTCAACATGCAGCTCTTTGTGCTAGACCCATAAGGCCCTGGGAGCAGAAAGCTTGTATATCTTTGCATTCAAAACAGTAGCCCTATCATACAAGCTACTATATCTGTGTATTACATAGGAACATGTCTTATTTCAAGATTTATGGATGTGGAGTGAGATAGGGACTGAGCAGCCAGAGCTGAGATTCACTACATTTACCTCAGGGCCCAGTGTGTTTGCAGTGGATGGAACTCAAACCAGATTTCTGTGGGTGACACCCTCACTGACAATGCTTATAAGCAACACCAAGCCTCAAGAGAGGCTGATAAACCGTTGGGAATCTGCCTTCATTTCAGGAGAGGCAAGTTAATGACGTCAAGTTTTAGACCCAACACCAGCAGCGTATTTTTTTCTCTTTGCATGCATAGGACAATACACAATTTCTCTGCCCCAGCCTCTTCTTAGAAACAAAAAAAGCCCCATCACCAAGTAGCAAAGCAAAATAAATGCTAGCCTAGCACAATGTCTACATTTTATTCTAAATGCAATATAGAACAATTACCCATGTATTTATTTTTATCTGAGGAAAGCATTGCATGTCAAGAAAGCCTAATCTGTTTTGACTTCAGTATCTCCTAGATTGCAATATTTAATATTTCCTAGAAAGAGTAAGATGTGACCAACATACACAAACGACATAAACAATAGTGGGAATTATAGTTCCACAATTTAGTACAAATGAGCCTAGTTCAGAGGCAATCAACAGGCTGTCGGGCTGCAGTTTACGGAGGAGAAGTCAGTGTGGCCAATGGGACTTAATAAAACAATTTTTTAAAGTAATTAACCTTGCCATGCCACCTTGTCATATGACGAAAACACATTCAAATATTGAATTAAACCAGTGTGCATATCTTTATTGGTAACATACACTACAATTCATATTAGTCCCTCAGCAGTGCACCAGGGTATGTGAGTTGAAGGCCAGGAGAGAGAAATTACAGATGATTGTGTGCTAGAAGCATGCTAAGAATGTGTCCTTCTTCCCATTGATTGCTGACTTTTCTTTTAAGCTGCCAGTAGGTGAAGTAAATGATGTCTACTTACACTCTTGTGAAGACAAAAACTTATCTCTTTTAGCTTAAAAGTCATCCACAGTTCTACCAAAATTTTCACAACAAATATAAAATAATTTGGTCTGTTAATAATAATTCAAAGTTCTGACTGAATCTCACTTAAACTTTTCCTTGCAGCTGTACTTTCAAGTTACTTAAGTTCTCACTAGTTCATACTATCACATCAACCCACAATTCAGGTAAAACTAAAGTAGTGGAACTCATGTGCAGCTAGTCTTCACTATTTTAAAAAAATCCAACTACCAGTTATACCCATGGAAAAAAATGTCACAGTTTGATAAAAGGCATGTTTCTCAAATTGTTTCTCAGAAGCTGCATTGAATTGCAGCCTGACGACTTCTAGGACAATTAGTAACACTAACACTGCTTTGTCCAACAAAATTCCAGAGCAAGAAACAGTACACCCATATTAGTCAGCACAGAGTAAGAGCTTTGCCCCATGGTAATGTGTCCTGCTGTGATTTCATGTGCCAACTGAAGCTGGATGTTTCTTGATGTGGAGGGCAGCAGTAGCTCAACAGTGCACAGTGTTGACAATACTATGCTAATACTCCCAGTCACATATATGAGACCCGTTGAAGTTGAAAATCTGAATACTGTTTTGATAATAAGCTAAGATCCTTAGGACACTGCAATATAAAATTTACATCAAAGAAGAAAGCTGCTTTGAGCCCAAGCTAGAGCTTAGCTGCTTCCACAATTTGCTTTCTCCTTTTTCAGCCCTGCTCTGCCTCAAAACTACACCTTCATTGAAGGTCAAGTATTGAATCTGCAAAGATTAAAGTGCTCTGTTTACAGTCTCCTTTTGGAAATAAATTCTCTTCTGCATAATGTCTAAGTAGATGGCACCTTGCTAAATGGCTTTGGCTTCATTAACATTATCTCCCTTCTCTTGTTATAGCCTGATCATAAATGTTCACAACAGCGCACCACAAAAACGGCTGAGTTTTAATAACACTCGAAGGGTATGATATCTGATCACCAATTCCACACTATGGCTTTCTACAAGTAGCCTTGTAAATAGCCCCTGTGTTAAACATAAACCTTTATATTAGAGCACTATGTTCAGCAATTCCTCATTGGAAGAAAAAGCCCCAAAAAATCTTAAAGAAGTAAAACTCAGTAATATCCAGAATCTGATCTGGAGGCAACATTCATTTGTGAAATTCACTTAATTCCACATTGCAAGTAATAGGACAGGATGGTACATACTCTTTCTCCCATTTCTAAATGCAAGTGCCCTCATAGAGACAATAAACCAAAATAGAATCTTACTGCTTCAATGACAGCTATTAATGCTACAGTATGCTGATCTCCTTACACAGCTGGGTATTTATATGTTATCAAAATGTAATATTTGTAATTTTTTTTTTTTATGTGAGTCCTATGGATCTTTTAAAAATTGCAAATGGCAAAAAGATTATTTAAGGGTTTTTTTTTTTCTTTCTACATCTGATCAATGAGGCTCTTATTATAACCCAAATTTTTAAATCTCTGAAACAAATCAACATATTTTAAAAGGAAACCAACAATAAAAACAGAAAAAAGACTTCATCAGAATTCACATGCAAGAGTGGGAAGCTGATAGAGTCTGAATTTCTGAAACCTGAGTGTTATTCACAAAGCTGCCTGGAAGGAAATAGTTCACCGCATTCTTTAGAAGATCAGCTCATGACAAATCCAAAGAGGAATGAACCTAGTGAGCTTGCTTCCTTTCTCATTACTTATATTTTGTAATTGACTTCTATTAGATTGGATTATAAAGTAGACTCAAATTACTGACTCACCAATCCAAAGAAGGCAAGTCTTTAAAGTAATGAGATTAACAACTGTTGATCAAAGAAAATCACTATAGATGCAAGGCTTTGCATTTGTTGGTGAAATATATCATTAGAGAATGACCGCACTGCCTGGATCAGTGGGTAGTTCAGGCTGGCCACCACAAGCTGCAGATGGGAGGATTCCTGCTGAAGCAGCAGAGGTCCCCCCACAGGAGCTAACACTCAGTGGAAGTTCAAAAGTTTCTTCATCCTTTCTTTCATGGATACTAGAAAAAGCAGGAAAAGCAGGAAAAGAAAGGAACTCCCCATAATAAGAAGATATATAAAACTAAGCACATCCCAGTGTCCTTTATTATTCCAGAATCTCTGCAAAGATCTCTGGGGCCACTGGGAAGTTGTATGGTTATACAAGGGATTAAATGAAATGGTCTTGCCAGGCTGTGATCCTGTGTTTCTGTCAAACATGTCATAGTAAATGTGCCACAGTATCCTCAGGAAAGGGTAGTTCATGGGGTTCCCTGACACTAGTTTGGCTGCCTCTATAGGAAAGGAGACATGGAAACCTCCCCACCATGCTAACATTTTATTTAAGCATAAGAAGCAGAGAATCAAGGTGGAGTGGGTTCTATTGGGGTTTATGGGAGGAGATAGGGGGTTGCGGGGGAGATGAACAATAAACAAAGCAGCCAGGCAAGATTAATTCGAACCCCTTCAGCCAGATGGTGATTAGATTGAATGCATTCTATCCACTTGGGCAAGAAGTCAATTTGTTGCTCCACATGGCTATTAGCAGGATAGATTAGCTTTATGGCAATAGGGGCTCTAAGGTTTGGGATAAGCATTCCTGAGGGAAGAAAGTGAATACAGATAATCTTTAATATTACTTTCTTGTTTCTATTCTTTTCCCATAGAAAGCTAAGTTGGACTTGCTTACTACATGGACTGTGGTTGTAGAACAAAGAAAAGCAGATACTTTTCCCTCAGTCTTGCTTACATCCACTTTGAGATCCCTCAGCGGAAAAAAAACAAAAACAAAAACAAAAACAAAGACAAAGACAAAAACAAAGACAAAACTAAAAAGAAGTAGAGAAAACACACAGTTTGAATAAAAGCAAATAAAAAGACCAGCTCCGCTATCTCAGTGATTTTTTTTTACACTCGGTCTGCTTTAACCCTTGCTGATAGGACTGACTTCTCACTAACACATACCTGGAAGCAAATATTTTTAAGTACTGTAACCCAGTGCTCACAGTGGGATAGTGGTAGGGAGGTGCAGGAGCCCATCAGAAAATCCCCTGTGAAGCAGAGCCTTGAGTAGCTGCACTGTCCCTGCCAAAGAGAACATTCTGCTTTAGCTCAAAGGTCAGTTTCTATTTTGCTTTTTGTGTGTATCAGAATTCCTCCATTCTGAAGAAACAAAAAAGACTTGGAGGACAAACTATATCCAGAACTCATCTGCAAGTATTTTTAATGGTGAAAGTAAACTAATGACACTGCAGTCTTTCCCCTTGCATCTATGAAGATTGTATAAACCACAGGAAGAGTGGCCACACTCAGTAAATTATATACCACCGAGGCATTTATTTCGTTCTGGCTGCCTCACATCCTGTGGAGCCGAGAACAGACATCTCTCATCTCCAGATCTCAGACTGAAACTTGAGTGCAAATCAAACCATTAACGGAGTTCAAAAGTGGCTGTTGGTCTTCGTATCATTAGCTTCCCTTTTTTGTCCTCCTGATTTCCATCTAGAAATAAAGATTTTTTAAAAAAGATTTTTACACACAGAGGTTGGTGGCATTGGTACAGGGTGGAGACAGACAACCATGGTACTATCACATGCCATCACCAAGAAACAAGAGTGATCTTGATCATCTCAGAAAAATGCCATGACCCAGCCTGGAACTAGTGCTTCCTGGCTGGATAGGCCTCTCCAGGCCTCCTCCACCCTTCATAATGCAGCTTTCCCCTCTTAAATAGTGCTGCAGTACAGTGTGTACCCAGGGCACAGAGACCAACTTGAACCTAAAGGCGAGAGTGCAGTTAATTGGGTCATTATGATGGAGGCACTGTGAGCTCCTTTCCTACCCACTTGTCCTCTCATAAATCACAGGCAGTGAGAATCTTTCACAAAGGAAACCTGTTTTTCTGTCACATTTGGAGTTGTATTCACAGCATAAATCGTCCTTTGACCCAGCTACTCTTTGCTGTTAAACAGAGTTTAAAAGGCTTCAGGCTGTACCATTTTATATGTTTTAGCACAGCATGATCATGAGGGAAACAACTTGAAGCAGGTGTGATTTCAGGATATGTTAGCTAACCTTAAAAGTTACCATGAATTTTAACACAGTGACTTCCACAGGAAAATATGTACATCTATACACGTTCATGTCAAGAGAAAGATAAGAACCAGATTCTCCAAATGTCGAGCTCATGAAAGTATTAAAAAAAAAAAAAAAAAAAGAAACAAAATATCAAGAGCAATGGCAGAATCTCCCACTCCTGCCTCTCCTCGAAAGAGGTGAACTCCAACAGGCAAAGCAGATAGAGAAAATATAATGACAGCACCAATTAAGCAGTTACACAGCTTCAGTTGCAAGGGCACTAGGATATCCTGAATAAACCTCATCTGTCACAATGTTTGATGGGACTTCTGGGCTCAGAGCTCAAATAAAATTTTGTACAATACTTAGGCTGAGATTTGCACTTGTTCATACTTAGGCCTGGACTTGACTCCAGCACATATGAGGCCTCCGCAGAGAGATGAAGTAGTGTGCTTGACTATTGGAGCAGTAAAGCTTGGTTTGCCAGAAAGAAGCTAGTGATTGCATTTTCACCCTTTTGTGTTATTCTTGCCCTGTCTCTTTAAGCACAAGAGAATGTCTTGACCATAACAAGAAAAAGAAATAAAGCCAAAGGATAAAAACAACCTCATAAGTGCAGCTGAAATGCAGAATCAAAGGAACAAATTTTTTCCAAAGAGCTGAAAATGTGGCCTGTGCACTGTTGGGGAAGTTAAACAAGTCCAGAAATTCTGAGGGTTGGAGAGGCATGTGCAGGGACCTGCAGAAAGTTAGTGATTATTTGGAAACATGAGACACTTTACTGTAGTATCAGTCAGCCATAGCATTGGTCCTGTTGATGGGACTACCCATCAGAACAAGGTTATGTCCAGTTAGTCTTGGCTTCCTGTCCCAGACTAATCCTAGCTAACAGCCAAGCCAGACGGCAAGACATGGACTAAAACTAAGAAGAATCCTCTCAAAGAGGAAGGGAGGCAGGCAGGCAGGCAGGCAGGCAGGCAGGCAGGAAGGAAGGAAGGAAGGAAGGGAGGAAGGAAGGAGGTTCCAAACACGTCTTTAATTTTATATGATTACCTGCCTCCATGGGGTTTTGGCCAAGGAAATTAAAAAGCATCACCAGATTTCTACTTGGTGGTCAGGATACGACTGGAATAAAGGAGCTACCTCAGTAGTTTCAGCTATTCTTTCAGCCAGTCTGAACAGTAAATCCTGATTCAGCCTCAGGATCAAGCCTTACGCTGAGTCTCATGTGCCTGCATGTGCCACTGCTTTTGAGTGCTCTTTCCAAAATGTTATAGTGTCAAAGTACAAGAGAACTCAGCTGAAAAACTGATGCGGAGCTCTGTGTGGGAAGTGAAAGCCTCCTGAAGGCTGTGATTTCCTTCAATGATTTTGGTGCTATTATATGCTTAATAGTATTTCTGCCAGAAGTTTGTGTTCTGGCAAGTTCCTCCTGAACAGTATGAGAATGGGGGAAGACATTTCTTTTAAGGATTCATTTCCTGAATTATGCATCACTGAACAACTTTATGACAAATTATTTTGTGGAGTCTGTTAAGTAATATAAAAAGTGCGTTCCAACACATGATCACAGATAATTATGTTAAGAACAAATTAATAAGTATCCCTTTCTCAATCTTGCTACTGTAATTCCCCATATCACAGTATCACAGTATCACAGTATGTTTGGGATTGGAAGGGACCTCAAAAGATCATCTAGTCCAATCCCTAACCTGCCTACAATGGACAAGCAAAACGTACCATTGAAACCTTTGCTTTAACATAGGGTGTCTTGTGAAGAGACCTGACACTTTCACAGGGAATTCACTTGAAAAAAAATTGAGATGGCATATTTTGTGCCAGTATAATTTCTATTATTAAGTAAATGAAGACAAGACAAAAAAAAAAAAAAAAAAAAAACAAAAACGGAAAATACATCCCTGACCTGGTATTTTTGGTGAATGCTGGAGTAACAAATAGGGGGCCCATGTTGCTTTATGCAGTGAACAGAAGATAAAAGGGAGAAACTGGAGCTGCTGGGAAGCAGAGGGTGAAGAGGGAAGGGCAAAGGGAGACGGCTGTAGGGCAGGAGCACAAATCCATAAAACCACGGGCTTCACTGATTCCTATGCTCATAGAGCAACATGTTTTTCGAGGGGGAAGCCATTCCACTACTAGGTCCCATTGTGCTATTTTGAACAAGAAACCTACTTTTCATTACCAGAAACCAACATTAGCCCTCTTCATGTCTGTCAGACTCAATCTCAGATGTCTAGCAATTACTTGAAATTGAACTCAAAACAATACTAAGGTTTTATTGATAGCTTCTCATCAGTTGCTTGCTGTTTCTTGCCTTTCAACCGATAGCCTGGAGAGCGTCCAATTCTTCTACACCATGCCCAACAGGGTCAAATTTCAGCGAGGTTATTGATTGCGACTTGACATTTAAGGAACATATGACCACTGTGACATAAGCAGCTTTTTACCAGCTCATAAATATTGCTAGGCTGAGACATCCCCTTTCTCATGCTGAAAATTAAAACATTATTTCTTTGTTTCTCTTGTGGCTCAGTATTTTAATGCTGTAATTCACATTTTCCCTATATTTCCAAACTGTGCAGAGATAACTGCTGCTGTGAGAGTTATTTCAGGTAGCCAGTCTTGGAGCCTCTGCTGGCTGGGCTAAAAATCAGTCAAATCTTGTCTAGCAAGATTTTGAAAGAGAAAACACAATAGATATGTCAATACTTCATGGATTTTTTAATTAAATATCTCAGCAACAGAAAAACTAATTTTTTTGTTATTGTGGTCAGGCTCTGGCTTTTTAATTCCTGAGAGGAATGGACAAGGTCTGTCAAGAGACGGTCAACATCTTGAAGATGTGACTTATTTGTGGTGAAACTGGCCTTTGCAAGGGCAAAACAGTGCTATTGTATTCCTCTGATTCACAATTTTAGAGCTCCATTTTAGAACAAAAGCTAAAGATGATAGTCTGTTTACTGATGTACTAAACTCTGAATTTCCCAGCAACTTCAAAATACTATGCCTCCTCAAAAAGCAGACCTAAAAGGAAAAGCAAAAAGAAACTCAAGAATTTCACATCTGTTTTCACTCTGATATTCAGCTCTGAGACTACTTGCTAGAAATCTGTGACGAAGTTCGAGTAACCCCAAAGACAATGTCCCAAAAGAAGGCAGGACTACCAGAGATCTCTTCATCCCAAGAGCTCTTGTTGGACAGAAGTTAGCATCAGTGACTCTGTTCAAATTAAAATAACTTTATATCATTGGTTCTAGAGGTTTTATTGATTACTGCAATACAAAGCCAGCATGAGACTTTGACACGTCTGTTACATAAATCTCATCAAATACATTCTGGAGCAGAGATCCCTGGACTTAACCGGTCCATTGGCTTGATATTTTTTCAGCATATATTTACTTAAAGGACATGATTCAGCTATGGTGCATGAAATAATGAACGTTTGAGTTTTTTACCAACTGACTTACCATAACATTACTAAAACACAGTAACTCACCTGTATATTTTACATCCTTACCTCTGATTTTTTTTTTCTAAAATAAGTCCTCTTCCCTTCCATCAAAGCTCATAAATTGCTTTCTTCTAAGATGCAGTGATAACTGAGTTTCTTAGAAGGACATCAAGGACATGCTCTTCCATCAGAGAATACATACTGTTCAAAAAAAAAAAAAAAAATCCACACAAAACCCAGTTTCATTTCCAAAAGAAGAGTGTTGAAAACATTTTGATATTACTGTGGTTCTTCTGGTTTGTCTTTTTTAGTCATGATTTAATGTTGAGATAATTTTACTTTTCTCTCTGTGTTAGTGCATATTATACATTCCGTATTCCTTGAAAAGGTACATATATCAAGCAATATTAAAACAAAAAAACTTATGAAACAAAAGATTCAGTGTTTCAGTCAAGTAGAAACAAAATCCTTTGATGTTTCCTATTTGCTATTTTCACAGCGTTCATTCCCTTGGAATTTTCAGAATTCAGGCCTTGGGTTCGGATTCAGAGCACTGATCAATTTGAAAAGGTTGCAGTACACTGGGAAAAAGAGCTTATCTGCTGCACGTGAGCGTAACTGTAACGTTGGCAAAGAATACTCCAACACACATGGCAGATGTCATAGCTGGGTAAGAAAGCTTTGACGACAGGAATGACACTTCACAGAAGCTTGGACTTTAGCTGGACTCTAACCTTAACAGTTAGTGTGTGATCCTCACCACTGTTATGAAATGAGAAATGTAACCTTCAATCAGTGATGAAAATTCTGAAAGAAAAAAAAAATTACTCAGTCATGAAAAAAGTAAATAAACACCAACCATGAGAAAAACTCAAGGTTATTGCAGCACTAAATGTCTCTTCTCTATTTCAGCGGTGTAGCTACATGGTAATTATATATCTTGCTAAACATTTCACTGTGTGGTAGAACAAGTGCACAATTTTATTTTTAAAAATATTACTAATTAAAAGCAGCAGTCTGACCCAGTTAAATGGAAGCTGAGATTTGGAGGGACCCACAGTATTATCATTTGACTCAGATTATTTACATACCAGGCAGGTGAAAATGAGCAAGACCTAGATACAGGCACTCAATTCTGAGACATTTGGTTTCACATAAAGATCTAAGTATTATTTTGAGATTTTTTTTTTTTCATTCTTTTCAGGGTAGCAGAAGGTCCTTGTGGGAAATTGGAATGACAAGAATTGCTTGAAAGCCAGTAAAGGAGTTTTATTTCCAGGTCTTCCTTTCAGTCAGAAGACCGAAAAGAGTGGATGTCCTTGGCCACACCGCCAAGGGCTGTTGGATGGGGTGGCAGCTGAAGCAAAAAGGAAAGCTGACCAATCCTCAAATTACCCTCACCCTCAAAGCCAGCGAGCTGCTTCATGGACGATTTCACAACTGAGCCCTGAATGATCCAAAAAGCCTTTAAAGATTGCCTCTGACTTGTTTTGCTTGTTCATGAGAATATGTTGCTCCTGGGAAGTGATGTGGCCAGCATGTTGTGAGTCATGAATTGCACTGATTGCAGGCACAGCTGGGAATCCTCTTCAGCCATTCCCAATTGCTTCCTTTCTCTAGCCTATTTTATCATTTGATTTTTTTACTGGCAGAAAAAAAAAAAAAGTTACATTAAAAATAGGCCTTTGTTGCTTTTTCTGGCCCCAGCAATCCTTGGCAGCTGATTTCACTCTCTCTCTTTCCCTTTATTTTCCCTTTTTTAAAATCTTCATTTATTTGGAGAACATCAGACCACCCTTTTCTGTCCAGAAAGTCTCTCTGCTCCGGCCACTTTCTGTGGTAATTCTTGTTCACAGCAGGTTGCTCCTGTATCACACCCCCTTTTCCTTTCCCATTCTGCCTCCCACTCTGCTTTTGCACGTCCACCCATTTTGTATACGGGCTCAGTGCTGGAAATATCTTTAGTTAAGCCCTCTTCTTGGCTTTCCTACAGAACTGGTAACTGAAACCCTGGCACTGCAACTCATTGAAACCTTTTTGTGTTCTTCTTTGCTCCTTTTTATACAAAAGCCCAGAAATTTTCCCTGCAGGCTTGTAATTGTGCTGCCATTATAGGGTAGCTCTTTTAAACCAATCATCTGAAATGCCCATCTTTCTGTGCTCTGTGTTATTGTGTGTTAGAAAGAGCCAAGCTCCCTCTCTCCTTGCTATGCAGACATCCTGATGCAGAAACTAGGCTGTGCAAATCTATCTCTTCACCATCCAAAATATGAAATGAGCCTCACACCAAAATCAGTGAAAAGTTTCCCACTGTCTTCAGATGCTTTTGAGTCAGATGCTAAGGGCGAAGCTGAGGGTCTATGTGCCACATAAGTCCCACTTAGTTTAATTGATGGGAATAGTTATTATGCATTACCAGGTGAAGAGTGGTAGCGACCTTGGAAGACTTCTCCTCATTCTGGGAACTGCTTTGTAACAAGGGTTTTAAACACTGAGCCCCATTCCTGTCCCCTCGCCCTCACGCATACCAGACAGCTGCCTCTGGCAAAAGGAACCGAGCACTGCCTTTCAGCTCAACAGTTATTTTGCCTGCAGCCCAAGTAATATTTGACACATATTGTACCCTGTTTCTGCTGCGTCAGCAGTGTTGTGTAAACACGTTAGCTCATCCAGGCGTGAAGCTCACAATTGTTTTCCCACTTGCAAAAACAAACCACGTCTGACAAACCCAGGGTACGAGACGGTTATTCAAATTTCTGCTAAAGCAGCTCAACACAAGAAAAGTAGTTAATAAAGTTACTGTTCTCCTTTGCAATCCATCAGCTGCCTCTGATACTATGATGTGCTGCTGACATGGCAGGAATAGATGTCGTTGCCTTTCAGCAGCCCTGTCCTCTTCCTTCAGAGGGGACTAAGCAGGTTGAGAAGACTGATGGGTTGTCTCTCCTGATGGTAACAGGGGTCTGTTTCCCTTTCAGTTCTGTGCATAGCAGAAAAAATAAAGCACAAGAGCATGGCCTACAAATAGTGCTTAGCTGGAACTGACTGCTGCTACTGCTTGTTGTTTCTCAGGCTTGGATGCTGGAGGGCTGAGCTCATCTGGAGCAGGGAGGGATGAGGTGAGGCAGATAGGTGGAAATAACTTGGGGAAGAAAGAGCAAAAGACCTCTCAGCTCAGGGAGTGTGCACAAAACAAACCTGTTAGTTCATGCAGAGCTGTTAGGTAGCAGAGCCTGCTCCAGACAGACTGTTGTACACTCCTGAATGAGGAGGGGTGGGAGGCAGCAGGAGCAGACAGGAGATGTATTTACCATTCTGCTTAGATATACCACGTCAGATTGTGGCAGGTACACTTCTTGACACCAACCAAAAGCAACAGAAACTTCTAGGCTGATCTACCACTATGGTCATGCACATGCACCTTGGTCAACAGGGCCCTTGACCAATGAAATGCCTTGATTGAGAGAAGTTTCTGGACTACTACAATAAATTACCACAGCTCAGACTGGGTATAAATCAACTCGGATATAAATGGAGCCCCTGAAGAACCCCATTGAGTTGGTCTTCCGTGGAGCAGTTGGTCTGCTGTCAAAGACTCTCCTCCTTAGACCAGCCATCAAGGAACATTCCTTGAGGACTGAGATATCTTGCCAAACCAGTAAGAAATCTTCTGGGATCTGATACGCTTGAGTTTGAGTCAGCTGTGTAGTAATCAAACTCTTAACTGGCATCTGAACCTGTGTTTTATAAAGTTGTTGGAGTGCTGAATAATTTTGGATAAACCCTGTTTCTAGCTGGTTTTCTGCTAAACAGTTGTGACGGCAGCATCCCCTTCACTGCCCGCAGCCCTCTCGTGGTTTGCGGTGGGAGGCTGCTGCTGGTGCAGCTCACTTACCCTTTCACCTGTTGTTCCTCCCAGGCCCTTTTGCACACCTTCAAGTTATTTCATAAAACAAAACAAAAAACCACAAAACCTTTCCCAAAGGGTCATTACAGGTAAAAATATATAGTCTTTATGCAGACTCACCTGGGCTACATGTCACCTGCTTTCCCAGTACTGTCGTTTGCTATTAGTTGGGCACTCCTGAAAGCCTACGTAAAATATTCATCCTGTGGCTGGTAGAGTTCAGGATGCATTAATTTGGGCCTTTGATTTGGGGAAGGAGAAAAGGGGAAACTTTTCACTTCTGGACATTGTTCTTTTTGTTAAACCACTTTTTTTAATATCAACATCTATTCTCTATTGTATCTGTCTAATTTTTATAACAATAAATATCTTCAGATATGAGCCAAGGATATTGAATGAATACCTTTCACCAAATCAAGATGAAATAATATCTTAATAAGATCCATTGGTATTTTCCCTTTATAATAGTTTAAGTTCTGATATTATGAGCCAATGCATTTTAAACAGCCTGTTTGTTAATTGCTATGTAGCTCTGTCATTTAGCCCTGGCCTTGACCCACCACCTCAACTGTCTCACATGCTATTGCCTAAAAATTCCTCAGGGATGCAGGCAAAGGCTGCACCTGGTCATTCTTTACAATCAGAAAGCACCGTCTTGGGGTCCAGCTGAAAGGAAGAATTACACTGAAATGTGACAACGTTGTGTATAGGCAAGCTGTGGCTTTCAGGACCTCTTACTATGCTTTTATCCATCCTCTCACAGTATGGTACACAGTTTGTATGCATTGTGCTCCAAATATTGATGGAAAGTAGAAAATCAGTTACATCCTGGGGAACAGTTTTTTTATATTCATTCCTGCTTTTATTAGGCATTATTATTTATATGTCTGAATCTGTAAAGTATATAATTCCAGAAGTAGGTAAGTTTTGCACATACCACAAAACAACTGATGGCGAATGACTGAAACTCAGAGTAAAGTATAAAGTAAATGCAAATCTTCTCAACATTGAACTTTTCTAAGCTAATCTGTGAAGATTTACACATGTGAGATGGCAATAGAACTGGCAGTTTGGGATAACAGAAATGTATCTAGACTGAATTGCACACATTTATAATAAAATTGTTAATTCAACTGCTGCATAGGGCAGCAAAGTCCATTTGAATATGTCATCTTCTCCAGCCAAGGATCATGAACTAGTGGGAAAATATGTGAGGACTCACATTTATTTTAATTATATTCAGGGTTCGACCTCATCACTTTTTGTTAACTGAAAGATACACGTTGTACTTAAATGTCCTTACAATTACGAGTAATAGTTCTCCCAGTGAACCTGCTAAAAATATACCAATCTGATTTTAAAGAAAATAAATGCTATGTTGCCCTGGCACATACAGTAGATTCCCTCTTCTCCTGGAAGGTGATCTGAAGTCTGAATGCCTGAAGGGGACTAAAATGGGCCTAAAATGTCTACTCTTTACATAATCGGTGTAAAGATGCTGCAGTACCACCAAGAACCAGGTCCCCTATATCTGACAGCCGGATAATTACTGAGGATTCTGAGGTGCTTTTCTTCTAATCCCTGGTTTGGCGATGAAATCCTCCTGGAAAAAAGCCACAGAACAGATTTATCCCACCGCAAGAGGTAACTTTTACTTTCGGATCTCAAGGTATGTTTCAGAAATGTCAGGGAGCTGAGCTTTGGGGGTTCAGCCTTTTACAGTGAGCTGCTGGGAAACAGAAACACATTGTGCTCAAGTGGTAAATCCCAGCTAAAGGTGCTCAATCTTCCATGATTCTGGTCTTATTCTTTTAGCCTCAGGATCAACATTTGCTTTTAGAAACACTAACAGTTAAAACCTATTGAATCTTGGGTGAACATTTACAAGAAGGGAGCATTTGTCCTTAAATACCAAAGGCTTTTGAAAAGCTCTGTCACTTCTCTCAGATGATGGAAAACAGCATTTGTGGAAGAAATGCTATTCTCTAATGAGCGCCTGCTTTAATCTAGAGCACACCAGAGGCTAAATAAACTGAGTGGGTTTAGCCAAATGTGCATACAGTTCACATAGGCCTTGCTCAGGCTAATGGATCATTGTTATGCCAGGATATAATGGATAAATTGGCAAGTGTCTGTCCCTTGCCTGTTTGATGCAGTCTCTGGATGAACTTGTAAGGCCACATTTACTTGCTTTCTATAGTATTCTTTCTTACAGTCAAAACTTAATTTGTATTCTCAAAATGGCATAAAAAGTTCCAGAAATAATTCAAAGTAATTAAAAATAAAAGGGCAGGAATCTGGTGCCAGGGAGGGGAGCTCTTTTAGCCTCTTTTTGTGGATCCCGTTGTGCCAAGACAGAAAACAGTGAGATGTTCAAATATTAATAAAGTGGTAGCACAGCCAAATTAAAATGCCCCAATTCTCATAAGTAATGTTTCCAGCAGAGCACAAAAGAATAATCAAGCCCCCAAACTAGTGAAGGAGAATTTATGACCCACGATCTGAGCTGCCAGGAACTCCCTACATGCCGGCACTGAGGATGGCATGGAATTGCTCTCCCTACTGAAACAATGCGGCATCGCTTCTGGCAGTGGGAAGTCTTCTGCTGGCTTCTTGAGGTGATTAGTCCCTTCTTAGGACTCACCTCTGTACCTACATGAAGAAGTGCAGCAAGGTTTTCTTTAAAGTAGCAACTCTTAGAATATGAGAAGCGGCACGAGTTGTATTTAGTGTGCAATCACATATCACAGTATGTTTGGGATTGGAAGGGACCTCAAAAGATCATCTAGTCCAATCCCCCTGCTGGAGCAGGAACGTCTAGGTGAGGTTGCACAGGAATGTGTCCAGGCGGGCCTTGTATGTCTCCAGGGAAGGAGACTCCACAACCTCCCTGGGCAGCCTGTTCCAGTGCTCTGTCACCCTCACTGAGAAGAAGTTTTTTCTCAAATTTAAGTGGAACCTCTTGTGTTCCAGCTTGATCCCATTACCCCTTGTCCTATCATTGTTTGCCACTGAGAAGAGCCTGACTCCATCCTCATGGCACTCACCCTTTATATATTTATAAACATTGATAAGGTCACCCCTCAGTCTCCTCTTCTCCAAACTAAAGAGACCCAGCTCCCTCAGCCTTTCCTCATAAGGGAGATGCTCCACTCCCTTAATCATCTTTGTTGCCCTGCGCTGGACCCTCTCCAGCAGTTCCCTGTCCTTCTTGAACTGAGGGGCCCAGAACTGGACACAATATTCCAGATGGGGTCTCACCAGGGCGGAGTAGAGGGGAAGGAGGACCTCTCTCGATCTACTGACCACCCTCCTTCTAATACACCCGAGGACGCCATTGGCCTTCCTGGCCACAAGGGCACAGTGCTGGCTCATGGTCATCCTGTTGTCCACCAGGACCCCCAGGTCCCTTTTCCCTACACTGTAATTTCCCAACCTATACTGGAACCTGGGGTTGTTCCTGCCCAGATGCAGGACTCTACACTTTCCCTTGTTAAATTTCATCAGATTATTCCCTGCCCAATTCTCCAGCCTGTCCGGGTCCCGCTGGATGGCAGCACAGCCTTCTGGCGTGTCAGCCACTCCTTCCAGCTTAGTGTCATCAGCAAACTTGCTGATAGTACACTCAATTCCCTCGTCCAAATCATTAATGAATATATTGAATAATATTGGCCCCAGTACTGACCCCTGAGGCACTCCGCTAGATACTGGCCTCCAACTGGACTCCGCACCATTGACCACCACTCTCTGGCTTCTCTCTTTAAGACAGTTTGCAACCCACCTCACTACTCTATTGTCTAGACCACACCTCCTCAATTTAGCTGTGAGGATCCTGCGAGAGACTGTGTCAAAGGCTTTACTGAAGTCAAGGTAGACCACATCCACTGCTCTGCCATCATCCATCCACCTTGTTACATTCTCATAAAAGGCTATGAGGTTGGTCAAGCATGACTTACCCTTGGTAAAGCCATGCTGACTGCCCCTAATGACCCTCTTTTCCCTGATATGCCTTGAGATGATACCAAGGATAAGCTGCTCCATTACTTTCCCAGGGACAGAGGTGAGGCTGACCGGTCTATAATTACCCGGGTCCTCCTTCTTGTCCTTTTTGAAGACTGGAGTGACATTTGCTTTCCTCCAATCCTCAGGCACCTCTCCCGTTTCCCAAGACTTGGCAAAAATTATGGAGAGCGGTCCAGCAATGACTTCAGCCAGCTCCCTCAGCACCCATGGATGCATCCCATCTGGACCCATGGATTTATGGATGTCCAGACTATTTAATTGCTCCCTAACCCAGTCCTCATCGACTAAAGCAAACTCCTCCATTGACCTGGCTTCATCCGGGGTCTCAGGGGTACAGGGCTCCCCAGGACAGCCTCCAGCAGAGTAGACAGAGACAAAGAAGGCATTCAGCAGTTCTGCCTTCTCTGTGTCTTCCGCCACCAGGGCACCCACCTCATTCATCGGTGGGCCTACATTGCCTCTGGTATTAGTTTTATCTGCTATGTATTTGAGAAAGTTATTTTTGCTGTCCTTGACCCCTCTCGCCAGCTGTAATTCTAAGGAGGCCTTGGCTATCCTAGCTGCCTTCCTACATTCTCTAACAGCAGCCTTATATTCCTCCCAAGTGGCCAGCCCCTGCTTCCATGACCTGTAAACTCTCCACTTCTGCTTGAGCATACCCAACAGATCCCTATTCAACCACACAGGCCTCCTGGCTCCCTTCCTCGACTTCCTACGTGTGGGGATGCTCTGATCCTGAGCGTGGAAGAAGCAATCTCTGAATGCAATCCAGCTCTCTTGGGCCCCTTTTCTTTCAAGCAGTCTTACCCACGGGACTTCCCCCAGCAATTGCTTGAAAAGGCCGAAGTTAGCCCTGCTAAAGTCCAGGGTTGCAATTCTACTTGCTATTCTGTTCCTGCCACACGAGATGCTGAACTCCACCATCTCGTGGTCACTGCAACCCAGGCAACCCTCAACCTTTACTCCTTCGACCAGACCCTCCTTGTTAGTGAGGATGAGATCCAGCAGTGCACCTCTCCTAGTCGGCTCCTCCACCATCTGCATGAGGAAGTTATCATCAATGCACTGGAGGAACCTCCGTATGACAATGCAGAGAAAACCAGCACGTCTTGGGGCAACCAAAAGTGAAGCTGGACACATGCTTTGGTTATGTTTTTTTTTTTTTATTTGAAACAGCAGATTCATGACAGTGTATGTTTCTTTAAAGTGCTATTTAAGCAAACTAGACCAGATGTAAGAACTTCGATGTTGACCTATGCTTGTTGTATGTACTCATAATGTATGTTGCAGATACCTGAGGCATGGCACTAGGCCTGGACTTGACTTTTCCTATGGCTCAGGCTAGACTTCAAGTCTCAGCTGAGTGTTGTTGTATCAAGAAGCATTTTGTGGGTTTTAGTATGAAGTGAAGAAACAAGACCCAAACCACTATTTTTTAATACAGCTCTTCTCTGTGTTACTCTTCCTTCCACACCTTAGGACATTAAGACAAGTAGGGCTAATAAGCAGGTATCATAGCCATTCTGCAAATGTAATGAATTTGAAACATGACAGTTTTCTTTCTTTTCTTTCTTTGCAGTTTTCTTCCTCTATCACATATTTTGGTTCACCTCAGCTCACAAAGTTTTATTGAACTGCTCTTGCCATTGCATATCTGCCTTTTCCCAGAATTCTTCCCAGTTCTCAAGATAAGTATTATCCCTTACTTTTCACCTTGCATTATTCACACATTTCTAATCTCTAGTTCTCTATGCTGCTCTATCTCTTTATATAGAAAGAGAAATTTCAAAAAAATCAGAGGAAATTGGCCTAAATCAGCTTCTAGAAATGTAGACTTAGTTTCTTCTGTTCACCCTTACCGGTCACTGGTAATGACTGTGGAATTATAGACCTCCCCATCTGAAAAAGGGTTAATGCAGAAGTCCAACAGGTGATTTGCTAGGTCATTCTGATACTAACAGTATTCCCAGACACTGGTGTATCCAGCATGCAAATAGTTATGGTTAAAAGATTCTTAAGTGATCTCACACAAATATACCTCCTCTCCCCCTCAAGGACTTCATAGACCTGTAGGAGTGATTGACTTCTCCTCCTCTTACGTATTTGATCCTGGTCCTCTCCTGTTGGTAAACTGTATTTCTACAAGTGGAACCTGAAGATAGATGTCTTTGAGAGAACCTCTCTTTCGTTGTATAAATGTGTAGTTCTTAAAAACATGTGCCTTGCCACTACAATTAGTAGGAGACTACTACATGTAGTCCCACACAGACTTGCTGCTAACTAAACTGTATGTATCTGTGTTCTCGACATCAGGTACTTATCTTCTGCTCTCCTCTCCCCAGTACAAAATACTGAATATTACCACAAGCTTCCTTCCCTCCTGCTCATAATGTCATGTGCCAGTCACACATGTATGTCACTTGACAAAAGTAATGCACATTTTCTAATCTCCCTGTGCATATGGTTTTAATGCATCTTGTTGTAATAGGTTCCATGAGTAAATGTGCGCCACATAGAAAAGGAAACAGTTTCAAGCCATACTTTGTCCCTGGAGAATTCAAGGGCAATACTCTACAGAAATAATGCAAGAGGCTTGCTTGCTTTTCTTTCCACCTACTAGCAAGTTTAGATGATTAAAACTAGAAGAAGAAAGACTTTAAGAATTGGTTCTGGTTTGCATGTTTCCATTCAGGCAGACAGCTGTGGTACCTTCATGATAGGAAAATCAATGCTGACGCAGCCATACATGGAAAACATTTACAGAAATGTAAAAAGAAAGGTTCCTGGCCTAAGATTCCAGCTTAATTGAGCCAAACACAATAAACATGATAATTATTCCTTCTCACAATGAAGTGAACAATTCAATTTGGAAGGAAAGATGTGTCATTCCTATTCCCTAGTCCTGCTGTTATTTTATTTCATATGCACTGTTACTGCACATCACAGAGATTTTCTGCAGTTAGTTAGGGAGTACCTTTGCCAGAGAGTTCAAATTACAGTCTAAGCTCGGGTTAATACGGCTTCTGAGGGCTTGCCTACACAGTGAAGTTAGTGTGCTATAATGGAAGCTGTTAATTTCTGTCACTAAGCGTTTCTGGACACTCTGGGCTGGGTGTAGACCAGCACACGTTCACTTGCTAGAGCTTGAGCTGGCCAGGCTTGAGAGAGCTCTGGTTTGACAGCTGTATAGCTGCATGAGTGCAGTGCTCCTCCCAAGCTCTGCGAGAAATCTGGCTGTGCCATCCCCAGCTTGGCACTCCCAGGCAAGAGACTGTCATCTTCTGGGAGAACTGGTGGGCCAGTCCCTGCTGCCTCTCCAATGGCTTTTGTGGCTGCCGACTGCAGCCTGAAAAGCGCACCCACCTGGCTCCATTCCTGCTCTCTGGGCAGGCCCACCATGCAGCAGCCTCACTGCACACTATACTGGGGATGCCCCCCAAAATTCTGCCATCCAATAGCCTTTCCAGATGCTGATCTTGAACTACAACTGTTGCAAAAGGATGCTGTCCAGTGTGCAGATTTTATGTGGATGGTGTCAGCTTTATCTGCCAAGTTGTCTATAAAAAAGTATCAAATTGGGCACTGTGCTGCTGCACTGTGTTTCTTAGAATCATAGAATCCTTTTGATTGGAAAACACATCTAAGATCATTGAGTCCAACTGTTAATCTAGGACTACCAAGTCCACCTCTAAACCATGTCCCTAAGATCTTTATGTTTATCCTATCACCTCACTATAGAGCAGGCCTTTTGCAAAAGCTTGGTGCTTTCTGAAGTGCAAAGATGGACTCAGCTCTGGTGCTTCTCCTGATGGGAGAGAGCATGTGTGGGGCTCTAGCACAGACCAAATATCTTGATGCAGCATGGACAAGTCAGGCACATTTGAATGTACTACAGACTGGTCTGTGAGTAGATATCCTGAACTCCATCTCTCCCAGACACAGGTGGATTAAATGCCATCATTGCAGGTGGAAAGGTGTTTTGCATGCACCACCTATTTCACTGTGCAGAAATATCTGTAGATATCATCTCTTTTGGCCCAATCATGACCCTTACTTACACTGATTAGGTGCTATTTTTTACATCAAAGAAAAGTCATCTCACATGTGAGAATGATACTCACATTTGTATTACATGAAATCTGAGTGGAAGAACATGAGTGTGTTATTAGTGATTAATACTCAACCACCTTCCAGTTTTTGAGGAGGGTTTATATCTGTTGTGGGAGGAAATTACTAAATGAACTGCAGGTGTAGCATGGCAGTTAAATACATTTGACCCAGAAAATCGCAGTTTTTCTAAAGTAAGGTTAATAGTTGGCCTGGAAAACACTGGAAAACAGTCAATAAAAGAGAATAACTGCATGAATTCATATAACAAAGAGAAAAAAAAACACTCTTACAAACCTTCTTTTATATCTCTGCACCAAAGTATCTGTATTCCCTCTCTGATTCAGCTGGTACATAAAATTCCTCAAAAAAGAATGATAAGTGTCTGCCCAAAAGACTGATGATCAGATATACATCCATGAAGCCTTTTCTTTTTGTTCCGTAAAGGTACAGGAGGAAGCTTCACTTAAAACAATTGAATTTTTTGAGTGAAAGTAGAGGATCTATGTTAAAAACTGTGTTTAGGTTGCGTGTATGAATACTGGGTAAAATAAGAATAAATGCTACTGAAGAGAAGAAGGTATAACATCTTGTGTTATCTTATTAGAGGACTTAAGAGTGCATAGAAATGCTACACCCATAGGCAATGCCTTTTGTGTCAGGGTAAAGACTTTTATGTCTCTTCCCAGAGTCCCTCCTGGCTGTGGTCCAAAATGGGGCTGCTCTCAGCACACCTGCCCTTGACCCAAAAGCCTACTGCAAAACTTACACCATTATTGTCATGGACCCTGGGGACAGAGGGTGGGACAGAAGGAAGGAAGGCTTGGTAATGTTCCTCCCCAGATGAGATCTAGGGGAATCTGAGTGCCTGTCGCACACACAAACCAGCTTCAGGGCTGGAGCTACCTCAGACTGTTCTATGTTGCTGGATCCTCTGCCCTGGAACTACTTGTGAATCAGGATATACCTCCCTCCCCCATGGGGGAAACAGCCTCGGCTGTGCTAGCTGCTTCAGTCTTACTCATTCCCTTTCATTTCATGCAAACTTTGGCAGAGGAGGTTTGGGTGCTAGGCATGTATTTATAGTATAGCTTTTATGTATTTTTTTTATACCTTTACCATTGAGATAGATTGAGAAGAACTGTAGCATTTGGCATCACAAATGCATTTTGTTTTCCCATCTCTTTATCATTGCTCAGTTGTCTGAGGGCTCCGAGGGATATGCACTTCACACGTCACAAGGAAATACAGGACATGGACTCAACTTCATCAGCTCCATTGTGTTTTGTGCTGATACTGTGCTTGTAGAAAGAAGTCCTTCTGTACAGGAGTTTTCATCAAATCTTGTGGAGGCTTTTTTATTAGCATTCTCATTCCAGACAAATCATGCTGCTATCTATCATAATTCATCGAATGCTTAGTATATTTGCCAGGTTGCTTTGTAATTATGCCATGCTTACAGGTGTTGATGAAAACATATTTTCATTCTGTTTGTTATTACTGCAATTGCCCTTATTAAGCTATACATTTTCACAGTTAGTCTGGAAGAAGGCAAAGAAAAAATTCTTTCTTCAGTCACTGACACTTCAGCTGTTTTGACTGCTGCAATTGAATCTAACAGATTTTTCACTTGAAAATGCAAGTGAAAGTTGTGTTTGGCATTTTGAGGCATGTGAGATCCATTGCTTTTTAGTCACAAATTCACAAGCTGTGGATGCTCCAGTTCTCAAACATGCTTATTACCGTTAGCTTAGATCCCAAGTGCTCTGGTGTATATAATTCCTGAGAAAGCAGTTCTTCTGGCAGATTAAGGGAACAGTTTGCTTTTGCCTCAGGCCATTAACATTTTAATAAAATGGTCGTCAACTGTGATAACAATTTATCTTTAGGGTTCTTTATCTATTACTAACCTTATTAAGTAACAAGTTTATTTTTGCTGACATGTAGGTTTTCCAATCCTCATCAAGACTGATTCCATGTTTTTCTTTTAATTTCATGTTCCATTATGTTGTGTTCCTTTGCTAAAAGTATGTTTTGTGAGTCAGTCTGGTTTGGTTTTTCACTGTTTTTTTTAATGCTTTCCATTTCTTCAGAGTTAGGAGAAATACATGATCTCATCAGAAGTGGTCTTTTACACCTGTCTATCAATCATTTTCGTACAGGTAAAACTCCAGTTCTTCACAGCCTGATTTCTCAGGCATTGGGTTATCTGAAAATTATTTCTATCCCCTAAAATCGAAATTCAGAGAAGAACTAAAATTTGTTTAGCAGAAGCTATAATTATCCAAGGTTTCAGATGTCTGCCAAGATACCAGGGTTACCATTATTCAGTGTAATTAATGCTTTCACCAATTTAGAAGACTGTACAAACATCATGGCCTCATGCTACTAGACAATGAGCGCTTTCTATGAGATGATGAATGCCTTTGCCTCCTATAGATTTATCAGTATCTTGCACATTCAGGATCCATGCTGGTCACGTATAGGAAAGGCTGAACCAGTTAAGAAAAAAAACAGCTTTCAGCCCCAACTCTGCAATGTGTCAGCTGACTAGAAACCCATGGTCTATTACTGGAAATGAACACAACTCCTTTTTTATTTTTTTTAAGTTTTCAAAGAGTTTAAATAAGGGCTCACCTCATCCTTTTTTTTTTTTTTCTGTATACCCCCATATATCCGTGTTATTACTGAGCTTGCAACAGAATGTTCTGGGAATTTTGCAAGGAAGAAAAGTCCATATGTAATGCTGTGAGCACAAACTGACTTGCTAAACCTCAGTGTGTTTATCTGCATATATGTCACATTATTTCTAGTTTAATTGACAACTACTGCTTCTAACTGCAGCAAATGGGGAAAAAATGGGCCATGTCTGTGTCTCCACTGTAATATCAAATGTGACTGTAGTGTAGAGTGGAAATATTCAATCTACTTTTAATTAGTTTTTCTGGGAGGAAGGCTGGTTGCAACTGCGCCGGACTTGGTGTCAGTGAGCTTACCCCCTTCCTTGGCTGGTTTACAGCCAGTTGAATGCGTTGCACCGGTGTCGTGTCTGCTGCCTGGCAGACTGAGCTCACCTTGGTGGAATTCTGCACTGTACATAGTAGGTCCCTGTACGCCACAGTGGACGCTGTGGTGTAAACCAATCAGTCTCTCTGCCACAGGAGAAAAAAAAAAAAAAAAAAAAGAAACATGAGTTTGTGAATAAAAGCCTCTCTCCTACACCATTTTAAAGTTTCAAAACCTATCTAATAATAATCCATTAATCTACAACAGTGGAATGAACAAAATCTGTGAACAGGTTATAAATAGAGATCAGTTTGAAATAAATTATGAAAGATTCTGGGCTTAATAATTTACAATAATAATGATTTGTTATTAAAAAGCCATAAACTGTGACAAATACACAGGAAGCTCTTTTAAAAACATTCCTTTCATATCACCCTGTATTAATCACTTACTTTGCAGAAGATGGCCTCTTGAGTCAGTAATAAAAGTCTGAAGACTGGGATGGCATTCCTAACTCCACCACAAAATATGTTTCTGGAATTAGTTAAAAATTGCTCTGTGGGCTTCCTCATCCACCAGTGTAGGGTGAATAAAGTCTCTGCCAACACTTTTATAAGAAGATTAGTTCATTCATGTCACCAAAACCTGATCTCAAGAGTGATCTCTGAATGAAAAGCATTCATGATGGTCCTAAAAACTCAAATGAAAACTTGAAATCTTTTTATCTGAAAAGATTCCTGGAATTGCTTAGGTCTGAACATATGCCTGTTCCCTCTCAATGTGGCAAGGCAAGTCATGGGTCAAATCCAAGTCAGCCATGAACTATGAAAAAATGAGAGTCTATAAGCAAGCTCCATGTGCAATCAAAACTGTCTATTTCAGTTCTATTATAAAATTACCAAAATTGAAGAGTCTTCAGGGTCCTCTGTATGAGGACAATTTAGCAGACAGCCCTTCTCTTGGCAGTGTCATTCCCTAGGAACGTCCTCAAATGTAAGCTGTTGAGACTTGAGTGCTTGGCCTGCCTCAGGAGAGTGATGAGCGGAAGACTTCCCCGCCAATATGCTTCCAGCTGCAATTGCTAACCGTATTATTTGCTCTTTAATATGCAATACCAGTGAAGCTGTGCTCACCACCACGAGCAGGCAGAATCACCCACATCTAAATCATCTCCTACTTTATTGCCCATTGAAAAGAAATGCAGGATGCCCTAGTGGCATATAGCAGGCGGCTGTGAGACAGCAACCATCTATTTCTACACAGAGTACAAGTTTGATCTCATTTGGCTAATTATCCCATTAACCTGTACCTAAAGATCCAATTACTGCAGCTGTGGGTGACTGGATAAAGGGCAGCAGTGGTGGGCCTGGAGTGTGGGGTTTGTGCTAATACTATCTGCTGTGTTTGTATCTGCCTGAGCCAAACCATCCCTTAAGAGACTCAGCAAAACTTAGATTCTTATTATGATCATGAGCGTGCTCTCTCTCTTTTTTTTTTTCAAGTGAAAATTGTATTAGTGTTGAAGTAGTCAAATCCTACAGGCCTGAGTTCAAAACCAGTTACAACTGGTGCATGAATATGACCTGAACATCTTTGTGGCAGGGTCCATTCATCAATGCAACTGGAAAGACTTCTAGAGGAACAGAGCTTGAGCTGTATAAAACCTACCATCTTTTGCGTTAGAGGAATGTGAGTTGATCTTGTGCAAGAACACGAGTGGCTAGCCTGTTCCCTTCTACCACGCACACCTTGACTTCGTTCCTACTTACATGAGCAACGATGGGTATACAGCTTTCAAAACAGCATTGGTGCCACTGATATAGTAGATGCTGCTACAATCACTCACATGGAGGAACAGGAGGTAAAATACAATACAAACACCATGTCTATATTCTCACACCAAGTTCTAGAAGAAAGGTAGAAGAGAACACAGCTACAAAATGTATGCATTAAAAATCTCAGTGATGTGAAAGTTTCATAAGCCATACTCAAATCTAACAGTAACCAATACAAAAATTTATAACAAGGAGACAGATGAACTCTCTGTGAAACAATGAAAAGGAGCAATTAGTTTGAACAACATTTGAAATTATATAGAAGAAAAAAGAACTTATACTAACTAGAGTTTCTCAGGAAGGAAAGTGTAAGGAGGTTGTAGAGAGGAGGGTGTCAGTCTCTTTTTCCCTAGTGACAGGTGATAGAATGAAATGAAATGGATTCAAGTGGCACCAGGGCATGTTTAGATTGGATATTGGGAAAAATTTCTTCACCAAAAGGTTGTCAAGCATTGGAACAGGCTTCCCAAGGAAGTAGTTAAGTCACCATCCTTGGAGGTATTTAAAAGATGTGTAGATGTGGTGCTTAAAGACATGGTTTAGTGGTGGACTTCACAGTGTTAGGTTTACAGTTGAACTCCATGATCTTAAGGCTCTTTTCCAACCAAAGCCATTCAATGATTCTGTAAACATACAACATTACCTATAAGGATCTCTCAACCAGAAAAGAACAGGACTGGTAGAAATGTACAATTGGTGGGTGCTTGAAGGAAACATTTTTGATCTTTTGAGAAATGTTTTCAATACCTGACTAAAGAATATTTTGAGACAAGGAATCCTGTTTCTCTTGATAGTATTCTCCACTATAAAGGACATGCATACAATTTGAACAGGGAGGAAACTGGGTGTGGCAGTGGCATACTCAAGGGTGACATGCCAGCATTTGAGGGAAGAACTAGTGAGTCCCTTCAGTCTGATGTCCCAGTAGAGGTAGGGAATGCAGAGCCATGCAGTAAGAGAAACACAAAGGTTATTGGTGTGTTAGAAACCATGGAAGCACTTGAAGATGGCCACAAAGGAATTAGGGCTTCCTACCAGAAAAAGCGTGGCAGAATCCCTAGCCCAGCTAAAGTGCATCTATGCAAACACACGCAATAAACATGAGGAGATGGGGTAGCCCTGTGTGGTAGGGAGTGGTTTGATTGTCTGGAGCTTGATGAGAGTGATTGTAGGGTTGAGTGTCTATGAGTGAGAATCAAGGGGAAGAGCTATAAAGTGGGCATCCTGGTGGGAGTCTATTACAGACCACCCAACCAGGATAAAGAGGCAGATGAAATACTTTGCAGGCAGCTGTGAGAAGTCTCCTGATCTCTAGCCCTTGTTCTTATGGAGGACTTCAACCTACCAGATGTCTGCTGGAAATACAACACAGCAGAGACGGAGCAGTTTAGGAGGCTCCTGGAGTGCATGGAAGACAACTTCCTGACATGGTTGGTCAGTGAGCCTACTAGGGAAGGTGTCCCACTGGATCTGGTTTTTTGTAAATAGAGAAGGACTTGTGGGCAACATGGTGGTTGAAGGTCACCTTGAGTACAGTGACCATGAAATGATTTTCTGTTCTTGGAGAAGACAGAAGGGTGGTAAGCAGAACGGCTACTTTGGACTTCTGAAGGGCAGACTTTCTTCTGTTTAGGAGGCTGGTTGGCAGTCACTTGGGAGGCAGTCCTGAAGGACAAAGTAATCCAGGAAGCTTGGTCTCTCTTCAAGAAGGTAATCTTAGAGGCACAGGAGCAGGTTGTCCCCAGGTGCAGGAAGGTGAGCAGGTGGGGAAGAAGGCTGGCCTGGCTGAATAGAGAGCTGCAGCTGGAACTTAGGAATAAAAAAAGAATTTACAGCCTTTGGAATGAGAGGCAGGCTACTGAAGAGGAATACAAAAACGCTGTGAAGTTAAGCAGGGAGAAAATTCGAAGAGCTAAAGCTGAACTAAAGCTGAGCCTAGTTACTGCTGTAAAAGGCAACAAGAAATGTTTCTATAAGTATGTCAGAAACAAAAGGAGGACTAAGGAGAATCTCCATGCCCTGATGGATACAGGGGGAAACACAATGACAGAAGATGAGGGAAAGGCTGTGGTACTAAATGCCTTCTTTGCCCCAGTCTTTAATAGTCAGACCAGTTGTGCTCCAGGTACCCAGGCCCCTGAACCAGAAGACAAGGGATGGGGAGCAGGCAACCTGCTACATCACTTGGACACCCACAAGTCTATGGGGCAGGTGGGATACAGCCAAGGGTGCTGAGGAAGCTGATAGAGATGATCACTAAGCCACTTTCCATTATCTGTCAGCAATTTTGGCTAGCTGGGGAGGTCCCAGTTGACTGGAAGTTGGCAAACATGACACCCATCTACAAGAAGGGCCGTAAGGAGGATCTGGGGAACTACAGACCTGGCAGTCTAACCTCAGTGTCAGGGAAGGTCATGGAGCAGATCATCCTGAGTGATATCACGTGGCACATGCAAGAAAAACAAGGGATCAGGCCCAGTTAACATGCGTTTATGAAAGTCAGGCCCTGCTTGACCAACTTGATCTCCTACAACAAAGTGACCCACCTAGTACGTGAGGGAAAGGCTGTGGATTTTGTGTACTTAGACTTCAGTAAGACCTTTGACACAGTATCTCACAGTATTCTCCTGGAGAAGCTGGCAGCTTATGGCCTGGATGGGTGTACTCTTCGATGGATGAAGAACTGGCTGGATGGCTGGGCCCAAAGAGTTGTGGTGAGCAGAGCCAAATCCAGTTGGTGGCCAGTCATGAGTGGTGTTCCCCAGGGCTCAGTATAGGGGCCAGTTATGTTTAATCCCTTTATTAATGATCTGGTTGAGGGGATTGCGTGCACCCTCAGTAAGTTTGCAGATGACACCAAATTGGGTGGGAGTGTTGACCTGCTGGAGAGCAGGAAGGCCATACAGAGGGATCTGGACCAGCTGGATCATTGGGGTGAGGCCGGTTGTATGAGGTTCAACAACGCCAAATGCCAGGTCCTCCACTTGGGTCTCAACAACCCCAGGTAGTGCTACAGGCTTGGGGAAAAGTGGGTAGAAAACTACCTGGCAGAAAGGGTCTGGGGGTGTTGATCGACAGCAGCTGAACATGAGCCAGCAGTGTGCCCAGGTGGCCAAGAAGGCAAACAGCATCCTAGCTTGTGTCAGGAATAGTGGGGCCAGCAGGACTGTACTTGGTGTTGTTGAGGCCCCACATTGAATCCTGTGCTCAGTTTTGGGCTCCTCATCATAAGAAGGACATTGAAGTACTAGAGAGAGCACAGAGGAGAGCAACAAAGCTGGTGGGGGACCTGGAGCACAAGTCTGATAAGGAGCAGCTGAGGGAACTGGGGCTGTTTAGCCTGGAAAAAAGGAGGCTGAGGGGAGACCTGATCGCTGTCTGCAACTACCTGAAAGGAGGTTGTAGCATGGAGGGTGTTGGTCTCTTCTCCCAAGCAGCAAGTGAATGGTCAAGAGGAAATGGCCTCAAGTTGCACCAGGTGAGGTTTAGATTGGATATTAAGAAAAACTTCGTCACTGAAAGGGTTGTCAGGCATTGGAACAGACTGCCCAGGGACATGATGATCACCATCCCTGGAGGTGTTTAAAAGGCATTTAGACTGTTCTTAGGGACATGGTTTAATGACACTGTTAGGTTATGGTTGGACTCGATGATCATGAAGGTCTCTTCCAACCGAAATGATTCTATGATTCTATAATCCATTCAGTCAGAAATAGAGATTATCACTACAAAAAATTTACGTGTGATTCTGGGAAGTACAGCTTGGTATTAGGAATCTGGTGGAGTTTTTCTTATTTGGCAGTCAGCCTACAAAAATCAAATCATTTACCCTGCCCTAGTATTAAGAGCAGAGAATGAAATCCAGACGAAAACCAGTGTTCTCCGTGAAAAATAGTTTTGCTGCTTGTAGTAGGAAATATTTTATTTTCTGCCTAAATAGGGAAGAGCAAGGACCCAGAAAGCTACACACCAGCAAGCAGCTCTTTTAATTAGACTTCTTTTCTGAATATCCTTTTGCATTATTTTCCAGAAAACTTAGCAGACAGTGTTTTTCATTACTGATACTCTCCCCATCTGTCCTCGTGTACAGGATATCTGTGCATGAAAAGAATTTGCAGCACTGAAGCCAGAGTGGAGCCTGCTCAGGGATCATTATATTGGTGATTGCAGACAAAAGAGTGGTATAATTCCCTTCTATAGGATGAGAGTTATCTGCTGGTTGCCCAGCAACAGTTTGATTGATTGATTTCATTTTTCTTTTGGTAATGTTTGGTGTAATTTGTGGGCAGTGTTTCTAATCTCACATGGTCGCAGGTTGGTTATTTTCATTCTTGAGTTTCATTTCTTGTGCCTAGAGGCCACAATGCTGGGCAAGCGTTATATTACAAAACAGCTGAGAAACAGGATTTGCCAACAAAACCTTGCCTGCTATACCCTTTATCTGGGTGGTTTTGTTACCTGTGGTTGGGATACAAGCAGTGGTTTTTTTATTAGCAACCACGTACGACCATGATTCCTACAAGTCAGAGGCTTCTTGCAAATAGGTGTCATATTTTCCACTCTCACACTCACTTTCTATCCTTTGCTGATCCCTGCTCAAGATGTCAGTGATAACCCTGGATTTTTAGAGCTTGCTGTAGGAAGGACACCACCTTTGTCTATACATCTGCCACTTTCCTCTCCAGCTTTCAGAGCTAAGTGCAGTTGAGTAGTCAGTCCCCGGAGCTCCCGGCTCAGAGGCAGTGCTTTCTTAGGCAAGGACTTTCGTGTGGAAACCCCCCTTTTATATGCCTATTGATGCATGTCTTCCTTGAGCTTCAGAGGGTGATTTAAGATGAGTTTATTTGGTTTACACTTTGGTGATTCTGCAGGGGCTTCAGTTGTTTGGTTTTTAATTTATCTGATTGTAAAGCTAACAAAAGGGTGACAATCTTAACTGTAGCCATCATGGGTGGTGAGCTTTTGCTCTTTATTATTTTTATGAAGTGTTAATATGAGACTAACTGCTGTGTCAAAAGGCACTCCAAATCTTTAAATAATAATGCAGCAAAATATCCAGATTTCAAGAGTACTTGTCTCTTTCTGTTTAGAAGCTGAAGAGGTTATTATATTGCACAATGTAGCACGGAATACCACATCCTACGATATGACATCATTTGACCTGATGTCATAGAAGCTGAGTGGCATCACACATGAGCCTGCACAAAAAATTAGACAGGAAATTCTGAGCAGTGTGGAGGTCCCTGGTCCTGTAAGTATTTAAATACGTGTATGAAAGGCAATAGACTGAAAATTTTGCCAAGTTACTCAGCTATTGCTTTAAAACACAACTAATATGGTTTGCCATGTCAGTCTTCCTTTTTCATTGGCGAAAGAAAGCATGATATAGTTTGTAACACACAAGCTATTCCTAGGCAGGACAAAAGTGAAGCCTTTTTGCTCAGGCATTTATACTTGACACCACGTTGAACTTTGCTGATCTGGGTAAACCAGAAGTGGGAACGATCTTGGGTTTTGTTTCCATCAAACTGTAACCTCTAATTGATACAGTTTCGCCGAACTTCAATTTAGGCCTAGTCATTATCTATTTTCTCCCTGAAGGAGTCAGCATGCTACCTTGTGCCCAGGTGCTCACAGTCCTCACCGTGTGCGCTTCCATATCCCAGTTCCCTCTGTTCTTTGCCAGGCTCATGGAAAGGGCTGCCAAAACAAGCGTGAGAAAATACAGGAAGGCCCATACATTTCTGTCCCAATGCACTCCCCAAACGCTTTCTTAACTGACACAGTTTTTCAACCTTTAATGTCATGGCGCCATTATGCAGATAAAGAGGCTTGTTCTCATTTACCTGCCCAAAGCCAAAATATTATCTGTTTCAAATAATTAAAAACAAAATCCACATTGATAGAACATGTTTTTCATTTCAAATTGTGAGACGTCTTGGGTAAACATTTGCACTTCCATAACTACCATGTGAAATACCCTTCCACAGTTCACTAATGAAATATTAATATATATAGTGTTTTAAGAACTGACAATGAACACGCTGTTATGCTGAGAGTTGATACTGAACCATGTAAGCAGACACCAGTATGTGCAGCGTCAGACAATTTTCTACGTAAAGGTATGGGCAACTGATCTGTTGGACATCTTCAAG
The DNA here is from genome assembly GCF_037038585.1 of Patagioenas fasciata. Classification (NCBI taxonomy): domain Eukaryota; kingdom Metazoa; phylum Chordata; class Aves; order Columbiformes; family Columbidae; genus Patagioenas; species Patagioenas fasciata. The sequence goes on along the minus strand of NC_092521.1, from coordinate 98,285,741 downwards.
TTTTCACGTATTTGGACCTGGGCCATTTGGTTTAGGTAGCCTTGTTAAAAAGGGATTTGCAGGTCTTTGTGGCATTGTGGGCCTGCCAAGCTGGAAGCTATAGACAAGGTCAGTATCTAGGACTCTCTTGTATTAAATGAGCAAGTAAGCTTATATGCATTGCAGATTCCCTGCCCATGAGATCTCTTGTCTACAGCAATCTGCTGAAAGGTGATAGGGTTGAAGTGTAGGCTAGACAACATGCATATGGCAGAGGTTTTGTGATATTCTAAATAGCATCCACTGTGTTTTCTTGGGTCAACATATAAGGGTGTTGGTAAATCAATAGTTTAATCCAAGTGTGACAAGACAATTTATCAAACCTCTTACAAAAATGCTTCCCTACGAGACAAAGCAGGTTTGCAGCACTGCTGGCAGAAGCCATTTTGCACCACATGGTATCACACAGTTACAGCCAGGGAGAGGTGCCTACAACCCAGCCTTTCTGTGCTGAGGGAAGATGAGTTGGGCAACCCTAGTATTTGTGTTTGGGAAACACTATAAAGCACACAGTGATATCTTGCATTATAACATTATGACACCAAAGAGATGGAAATAATGGCTGTGTGTTCAACCTTAATTGTAAGTGGGAATTTCTTTTGCTTTTGGTTGAAGAATCATAGAATAGTTTGGGCTGAAAGGGACCATCAAAGGTCATCCAGTCCAACCCCCTGCCATGAGCAGGGACATCTTCAACTAGAACAGGTTTCTCAGAGCCCTGTCCAGCCTGGCCTGGAATATCTCCAGGGATGGGGCATCTACCACATCTCTGGGCAACGTGTTCAGTGTTTAACCACCTTTATTGTATAGAAAATTATTCCTCATTTCTAGCCTGAATCTACTCTCCTTTAGTTTAAAACCATTACCCCTTGCCCTAACACAACAGCTCCCAATAAAAAGTCTGTCCTCCATCTTTCTTATTGGCTCCTTTTAAGTACTGAAAGGCCACCGTAAGGTCTCCCTGGAGCCTTCTCTTCTCCAGGCTGAACAACCCCAACTCTCTCAGCCTGTCCTCAGAGGAGAGATGTTCCAGCCTATTGCTTCCTGGGCATTATAAAGACACAACTCACTGGTCCAAAAGACTTCAGCTCTTTCAAAGGCATGGTTAGGATGCTGTTACAAGAAATAGAGAGATATCACTATGTTATGGTGACACCTATGACAGAGAGTAAAAGAACAGGTCACTTGCATTTTGCCCTTTGATAACTTTGTGTAAACCAAGGACAACATTCACAAAGCCTGGGTTCCCCTAGTTCAGTCCTGAATGGCATATTCAAACATTAAATTCCCTCAGCTTCTGAAATCAGAGGGAACAATAGGTACATGCACAAATTACAGCGAATGTGTGTGAACACAAGCATAAGGCCCGCAGGTATGAATGATTCAGGCTGATACTTAGTAGGCATACATCTCCACACATCAAAGAGAGATGCCCTTCTAAATTCCCACATTCAAAAACGTGTTTAGAGCCCCCATCAGGATACATATTAAATGTAAAAGTTATTTAACCCAAGGTCTGAACAAAGCAAATGAAATTAAAACCAAAGGTAAAGAACAGTAAGGAGAAAAAAAACAAACTGTCCCTTACAAAGATATGTACAGTGAGACAGAAGCCAAAGATTTTATTCTGAGTCAATTTAATGAGAATTTAATTTAATGAGAATTCTTGAAACAGTTTTGTATATATCAAAAAGGGGTTACACCTCATGCATGTATAGAATATTCTTGTTATAAAATAGCTTCTATAACATAGAATACTGAGCAAAAAAAAATTGTAAGGGCATTGGAACCTTACAGCTATTTTAAACTCACATATAATTGCTTACTTGATAAGAGCCTCTATTCATATTACTCAAATGCCTTGCCTCAGCTGGAGACAGTTGAAATAAGTACAGTCTGCAATGAGACAGAGTGAACAAGCACTAACCTTTCTTCACCAAAGCAGGTACCAAAAGATACCAGGATTGTTTCACTCTGTGGAAAATGGACACAGTTCAGTGTCCCATTCGCTTGTCTTCCTCATAACCCGAGGTCATGCCTTATTGTGCGAAGGCCGATTTTGTAACTTTTTTTAGTTCTTTTTCACTTTCCCTCAGAGAGGCTTATAGATGAGGAGGGAACTGCCTCTAGGAGAATGTCTTCCTCTTGGCTCATCCTGGTCCAGCTCTTTCACTGGCACAAAGACAGAGCTATTTCAGCATCCTTTACTGGGATCAGCTGGCACCAATGCACTTACACTGAACACGCTCCACCTAACTATCCCTGTCTGCACCATGGGACTGGTATAACTCACCACGTTCCCCACTGACCTGGGCTCTTAAAGGGTAGCATGGTTCTTTCCCTGCTTATGCCATGAGTTTCTTTGCAAAGGAAAGCAGGGTGTGCCAGTGGCAGCTGAGCTGGGCAGTGCCCAGAGCACACCTGCAAACACCACAGAGCATCTACACCTGTGAGAGAGGTGCAGTTACTCTCTAGCACCATTAGTATCTACATTTTTCTAGCTGGTTAAACCTTAACAACACAGTACATTCAAGTTCATAATGGTGAGATTAGAAATGATTAGGAAAGAAAAAATCCAGAATGGGAAGAAAAATAAAACAAACCACAAACTTGCCTTGATTTTTTCATTGGAACTGAAATGCCCAGTGTAGCCAATTATGACCATTGTGACTCTGTACAGGGCACTGAAATGGAAACAGAGTCTGAGTTTTGGCCAACATTTTATTAAAAGCTTTAAATATAGCTGCATCCTGATGTATGTAAAGTTTTTGCTCCTCCTTTTAGCTCACGAACCTGCATGAAAATAGACTCTTGTTTATTTCACAATCAAATTCTAGTTGGAAAAGAACAATCTTTTCCTCATTGTTTCCTAAACTGCAGGGTTCAGCTTGGATCAGAGGTCAACTGATGATCGCTTTCATGTTTTTACAGATTTCCTCTACAAAACTAGTTAAATATTCATGGATAATTCATACAGTAGTGTAGAAGAGCATACAGGAATGGTCCTTTACCGAAATCAACTGGCCAAATATATTCAGTATGTACCTTTGTACATGTTACATGTCTACCACATTAAAGGAACATCATTCCACAACTATCTTCCCCTAGAGATATTTGCAGCAGGAAACAACTTTAAAGGCAATTTCTCATTGTCTCTTAATTAACCTAAATATTTATGTTTGGCCGTCCTGCATTTAATGTTCATTCTCCTTGGGGATGTGCAGAAAGAACCCAAATGGAAAACATCACAGAATAGATGCATTGAATATTTGTAATTCCTAGTGCATTCAGGTATCACAGAGCAAGCATTCAAATGTGAAGTTATTGTATTCTCATCCCAGCTGCCAAAATGGAAACAAAAAAGTAGGCAGGAAAAAGAAATAATGAAAAATGTAAATGCAGTGTAAGCAGATAGAAGAAGATAAACAGGGAAACAAGGAGAAAACGTGACGCCAAGGGAGCATCCTGTAAAATAACAGGTGGAATTTTACATACTGGTATCAGACATGAGCAGGTCCCAGGGATGTTCCTGGGTATGACTCCTCACCACCTCCCTGCTACTGCAGTGACCTGGTAACACAGTTAGTGGAAGCATCAATACCTGTCATTTTTATTTAGCAGTTTACCGACTCAGTTTGTACACAGCTTCACCAAAGAACAAAATTGACTATGAATTGTCTCCCTGAGTCTATGCAAAGGTCATCATGGTCGAAGGGCAGAACAGAACTTGTTGAGGAGTCTAACTCTCTTTATTTACTCTAGCTCTTCTTTTTTGGCTATCTCTTCCACCTGCTAGGCAAGGTTTCCAAAGAAACCAGTAAGTTTTAGACACAGCTGCTAATGCTACTACATAGCTAACAGAAGCATCACCAGCCACCTAAAGAGGCCCTACTCTTGACTAGGAATTAGCTGGAGAGGGAATGATAGCAAGGTAAACCATTCTGTCATATCACTCATGGGAAAAGGGGCTGTACTTACAGAGTGGTAAAAACAAGAGCAACGCTCTATCAATAATGACAGAGAGCAAAATGCTTTCAAGAGTGTTTGAAACAACAGAGAGTAGAACACAAAACAAGTATCGGTCTGTGTCCCTCTAACAGCTATGGAGGAGTAGGTTTTTATTTTAAGGAATAAAATCATTCCTGAAAGTATTTTTCCCGCATAAGGTTGAAGTAACTGTAAGTAGAAAATCACCAGTTTTGTTAAGCAGAGCAGATTTATTTCATTTTCTTGAGCCCTAAATGGGATGCACAGATTCAGTCTCTGTGCCTTCCAGCAATAGGAGGAGTTATGCTGATCATGGGATGTGCTAGAAGCCAAGGTCATTAGCAGTGAAAGCCTGTGTCTTTGCACTCCCTCGTGTGTGTCCCTCCGGCTCCTGCAGTTTCTTTTCCTGGCAGCAGCTGCTCCTGCTCTTCATTCTGTTTTTAAAATCAGTAAGGAATGGAAAAGTGAGGGTAATGCTGCATGAACAGTGCAAGTGAGCCACCACAACATGTCCGGCTATCGTGTTTTGTGTAGCTCCATGTTTGATATGTCACATCAAACAAACAAACTGGCAAATACCTAGAAACTTCTACGTCAAATTTGCTTGAAATGAACAAAAATTATTGGAGACAGGGATGCAAAGACAGATACATCTACGGAACATGTCCCTGTACATTCTATTTATAAGGAAACATGCATAGAAGCAGCATTATTGTGGAGCTGTTCAAGGCACTGGCTTGGTTAAAGAAATTAAGCTGGGCAGCCCCAAGTCCAGCTTTCCATACACGTCAGCATGACACCCTTATTAATGCCAACATTTCCTTTAGAGGCAGTTCAGCATCCCATGCAGTTCTTGTCTTCCCAGTTCACCCTGAAAGGCAGCACAAGAAATGAGAGGTTTTTCTCTGGTAGGCTAGAGCTGAGATAACCTATCCCACGCTCCAAATTAATCTCATCCCAGACTCTTCAAATGAGTTGAGGGCAATCTGAGGTGGTGTTTCTTAGAGGGCTGGGCTGACCTGAAATCCGTAATATGTGCCTGCATGACCCACCAGTAATGATTCGCCCCACTCTGCTAGTTACAGCTCATGCTTCAGCTTTGAAGCAGTGGTGTTAGAGGTCAGGCTGCAGGATAAGGTAGGATCTTACTCTGGACTTTTTTCAGTCTAAATAGTGCAGTCTGTGTGATGTCCACGTTCTCTGCACATGCTCCTCATGTCTTTCAAACAGGTGCTCCTCTAAAGATACAGCTTTCCGTAGCCTGTGCAGTATATAATATACACAGGAGAATAAGTAGGGAAAAAATACTCTCTCCTTGAGAGTTAAAGCTTCACTGCCAAGTGCCAAGTCCCTGGAAGTTATGGCTTAACATCCTGAAGACTATCTAGAGACCGGCTTGATAACACAAATAGTGAATAGAATAGAATAGAATAGAATAGAATAGAATAGAATAGAATAGAATAGAATAGAATAGAATAGAATAGAATAGAATAGAACATTTTAGTTGGAATGGACCTCCAGTGATCATATAGTCCATTTCCTCAGAGTGAATTTCACATAAAAGACGCCATTTCCACAGTGCTGAATTTTTTCCAGATTAATTTGTTCTTATTTTTGCCAAAATTTTCTATCTTCCCCCCACCCCAATCGCAGATATCATCATTAACGACTTTCTGTTGCTCAAACTTGTTCCAAATCAGAATTCCTCAGATTGCTGGACTGACCTAAGCCCATTCATTCTGCAGCAGTTCCATCTTAAACCAAATTGCCTTTTAGTGGCACCTTACCTCCTAGAATCTCATGCCTTTCATGATGTCCCACATTCTCCTCCTGCAGGGAGAATATTTGCCATGGGCACTGTGTACCTACAGATGTGTTACAGAAGATGTAGCATAAACAAGAGATTAGGCCCTTGTGGGAAAAGTGAGAGCCTAGTGCTCTCCATCTTCATTTTCACTGTACCACAATCGGAAAGCATGCTCTTCCAGTGAGCCAGCGTGTTTTGCATCAGTTTAATTTCTCTTTCAGCTTATTTCACAGGGATATGAAAATGCCACAAAATCACATTCCCGAGATAATTATTTTGGACTTTTGATTCCCAAAAAATTAAATTTCCCAATTTGTTTGTTCTCAATTTTCAAGAATCACCAATATTAATATCAGAATTTTTTTTTCAGGTTATGAATTCCTTTTCTCCTGAACCTCTAACTACCTGTAACACTTTCTTGCTGTCTTTCCCTATATTTGCTTTTCTATAAATACATAACATATAACATTTTTCCCACGTGAATTCTCACTAGGACCTAATCCCAGATCCCCAAATCCCATAGTAAAGATCTGTTCTCTCTAAGCTGACAAAACAGTAGGCAATTCATTGAGCACAGACAGACACATCTTTTCCATGAACGCATTTGGCATCATTGCTAAAACTGTCTCACTGGTAATTTCACCTAATAAGAGAATGAAGTTAGTGCAAAGCTTCTGAAAATAAATTCTGAGGAAGACGCCTCTCTGTTTTAATAGAGATTGAATGCAGTCCATTTCTCTTTCCCAGTGTCCTGAACAACACACCAAAACAAAGTTTAGCAAGGGAGCAACATTTCACAACATGCTCACATCATAAATGGATGTAAAATAAGTTGCTTGGCAGTGTAAATGTCCCAAAGAGAGGCAAGTTGGTTCTTTCGGGGTATTTCTTTCTGTCCAGCCTGGTCTCTTTCAGTACTTCAGGATTGCCCAAGAATATTCCATTATGTCACTTGTGTCTCTGGTGGCTGTTAACCCTCTGCGCTGCCAAAGAAGTCCCGCCGCCAGAAGCCTGTTCCTCTGCCCCTTGAACTCGGTTTGCAGAAATGTCAGGCAGTACCACTGTTAATTCCCAGCATATCCCACCTAAGTTAGACTCAAACAGCATGAAATCACAGGCAGGAGGGAGGGAGAGATGTGCTTTAAAAAGCAAGTACTTCGAGTTTATCCAAGTGAGGGGGAAGACACAGACTGGGTCGTTGATTCAGTGATTTTCCCCAATTTTTCAGTTTGCTTAATGGTTTCAAAGATATTATTTTCTCAACTGCACTGGTGGTTAAATGGTATGTGGAAAATGCTATTTAACTCAATATTTTATTTTCAAATGGTGTGGCTTCCATAAAGTGGGTCTTGCTAAGTTCTCCATGTGGTCCTTGGCAGGAGTAACTGTGGGCCAGGTCCCTGCATCTTCAGTGTGGCCGATGGGGATTTGTCTCAGAAAATTTGGCCCATAAAACTCCTTCTCAGATTTCCCAACTTCTCTGCCCAAGAATATTAGAAATGTGGCACTTGAAAAAAATTTTCCCTTAGCATTTGGTCTAGTCAAGCGCCTTCACACAATGTATGTGGCAAACAGATGCAATGGACTTGCAAACACTGCTGAGACAAATGCTTAACGGTTCGGCAGAGGACGTGTGGATTTTTTTTGTTGTTGCTTGCTGCTAGACAACTTCGTACACTGCTGGTAATTACTGTATCTGGGGTTTTTTTTGTTTGTTTGCTTATGTCTTACCCAGTAGCTTTGTTCATGGCTATAGAAATATTCTGAACAGCTTGGAAAACTTCCTTTGCTCTGACTTGAAAAGGCTGAATTCAGTTCCCAGGGAACTCAGTGGGAGCTGGATTAAGCTCTGTGGCAAAATCCTTTACCTCTTACCAAGCTGTTGCTGCAGCAGGTGCTGAATTTTCTTTTACTGATTGGTTAATTTATCCTTTTGTGGTAGCAATGTACCAAAATCCCCTAAATTTCTTCTCTTATGTAGAGTTTTTCTGAGCTCCTGCAAAAAAAAAAAAAAAGAGACACAGACCGTTTGCTCCTTCTCCAGTCTCCAGCCAGTTCAGAGTCCCAAAGCTTTAGCTTTCCCAGGATTTGTCCTGCACCAAAGAGTTCTCTATGCCAGTGTCCTGGTTTTGTTAAAAAACAAGTTTCTCTTTTAGTGAATTTGCCTGTCAGCTAAAGCTTCATATTAGCTGCATTTTCCTGGAGAACCAGACACATGTTTTGGTAAACATAGCAATGGAATGCAAACTTATTGATAAGCACTGATGGACATCTCACAAGAGGGGCAACGAGAAACCGGTGATCAAGAAACTGACCAACTGTGTATAACATTCCATTCACGTGAATACTTCATATAAAAGTGGGAGATCACGAGGATCTCGTCCCTTTTTTCCCTTCTGCTTATGGCCGACATTAGAAGAGGACCTTGCTGGTCGTCCCTGCGAACTGAGGCCTAGTGAGAGACTGAATCCAGCTCCGGTTGGCTGCAGAGTCCAATCCAGGACTTCGGGTGCCAGCTCTGCAGTTGCTGAGACTTTCAAGATTGGTTTTGTATATTTTGAGTTATTTTCTCTAGTCTTATTAGTAGCATTAGTAAAACATTGTTAATTCTTCCAACTCTCTTCTCTCTGCCCTTCTTTTCCTCCTGATCGCCTGTCCTTAGTGGGAAGGGGAGGAGAGGGAGGGCCAAAAGGGGGAAACGAGGGGGGAGAAGGTTAACAATGCATCTGCCAGGGTTTTATTGTCATCCCGCAATCTTAACTCTCGACAGCCAATCAACAAAATTTTCAGTATTTCTCATTCTTTTATTTAACATACTCCATCTCTGGAGTTTGCCTATATGTTTATTCTTCCTCCAGATTATCTTGCCTATCCAAATTACAGTTTTGGGTAGAACCAGAAACGAGGACAGGCATGTCCTTCTACAGCCCAAGGGGGAAGAAAGGGTCAAGGACTTTAGAGGTAAAGTTTTTGTTTGAAATCTAAAAAAAGAAAATGTGTATTTACCTTAACTATTGTAGTAGCTATTTACAATTTGATACATAGTGTAGCTATCCCCAGGAAACAGGTTAGTAGGCAGAATTTTCAGATCAACGAATACAATTTAATAATTACATCCACATTGAAGCTCCCTAACATGTATTTGAAAGAAAATCTTCACATGCCATGTGGTGGAATTCCATGAGACACCCTCGTTAAATTTGCTTGGGTTCGTTATTCTTTCAAAACATTGTGGTTAATTTAACTCTGTTTTATATGTGCTGAAGCACCTACATTCAAGCATGCCAATGATTCCTGCCCTCTGATAATAAGGTGTGAGACAAAGCATCAAAACATTATTTGCAAGTTGTAAAAGTTACAGGTGTCTAATCACATCCAGCAAAACTTACTGAAGTGATTTTGATATGGTTACTCTTGTGTCATGCCTGTATATGCTAACAAAGAAAACCATAATTTTCAGGCAAACTTACAATCAAAAATGGTAATATAAGCTTTGAACAGAGCAGTTAGAATCGGTGTTTTGGGCTTGCTTTGTTTTACAGTACCTTTAATGAATAGCATTTAACCACTAGCAAGTGCACGTGTTCCCAAGTTTTGCAGTTTTCCTGCCACTGGAGAAAGGATTTTGAAAGCAAGCCTCCCATAGTCTTTTAAATGCTGAAATACTTCAAGGTTGAAACAGAAAGCTGTAAGCAGCCATCATGCCTCACAATAAAGTAAAAATGTTCAAACTGGAAGAAAAGATTAAAAAGGCAAAATAGCAAAGATGCTTTCTTTCTGTGTTGCTGTAAATTAATTTTAGAGATGGGCACTAACTATAAAACTCAAATTCAGGCATAAACCTGGGAGCATACAGCTCAAAGTAAAGCTGGATCATTGTATCCAAGCCATCACGGTTGTTGACAACAGGTAATAACTAATAAGTTAGCAAAGTCCACAGAACATCTATTCCAGATGCCCTCTGTCTCACAGTCTGTTTCCCAGTACACTACATCACCTTACGTCTTGTACTGATGCACCACAGACATATCTAACACCTTAGGTCCCTGTGACAAGTACATATATATATATATATATATGTGTGTGTGCATGTATATATATGTGTGTGTGTGTGTATAAATATATATATATATTTTTTTAAGAAGATATATTCTTAAAGAACTTTGCTTGGATAAAAATTTTGATCCAACAATTTGAGCCTCATTTATGGAATCTCCCACAAATCCATGTCATTGAGTGAAAAAGAAATTCTAGTTAAAAATCCAGCAAGAAAGGACATCCAGATAGAGCAACTCACCTTAAATATTATTCAGATCTGAATCTTTATTTTCACCAATTCTTGGAAATTCCAGTTTAGTCTGAGACTAGAAACAGAAGCAGACAAATATATAAATACATGGGACTTTTTCTGAATGCACTCATACTGGACAAAACTGAAGAAATGCATAAGATATGGTAATGTTTTTCATTTTAGGAAAAAGCAGTTTGGTAATCATTCAGCTAATCTAATGCATTGCCAATATTTGTTGTTTGATACCAAGGAAATAAGAAGACTCAATAGAACAACTTGGATGACGGCAAGGAATAGGGAGCTAGGTCCTTGACACCCATATTGCCTCCTAAATCATAACAGTTCCTACATTGTTTAAAATATAAATCACACAAAGTGGTCGAAATCCGGCTTTAATTCTCAGTCTAATGATTACATTGGTCAATTTCCAAGACCACAGTTAAAGGCCATGAGAACTTTTAAAACAGTTTCCCACCCATATACGTATTGTCCCAAGCACTAAATGAAAAAAAAAAAAAAGGCAAAAAGGCAAGCAACCAAGAAAGGAAAAGAATAACAATCATACAGAAAGCACAGTGGTGAAATAAAACATTCGACATGGAGTTACTGATCTGCAAGTGGGCTTTGAAATTACCAGGAGACATGGCATTTTTAGTTTACCATCCCACAGAATTCTCAGAACTGTTTTTGAAGGTGGAAGGTGCCACATACAGTGCCTTGGACCACTTTAGTATGGGTTTGAGGAGTTTCAGGTTTCTTTCTCTTTTTTTCTTCTTTTTCTTTTCCTTTTTCTTTTCCTTTTTCTTTTTCTTTTTGTTTTTCTTTTTCTTTTTCTTTCTCTTTTTCTTTTTCTTTTTCTTTTCCTTTTTCTTATCCTTTTTCTTTTTCTTTTTTTTTCTTTTTTTTTTCTTTTTTTTTTTCCTGTGTGAAACAGATTGTTCCTAGAAAATTACTTCAAGAACTTTCCCTTCACTTTCCTGTGCAGAGCTACAACAGAGTGCTATTAGCATCTGGTTCTGCATATGCCTAGAAGCCCATTCATTTCAAGCCATTTTCAGAATCAGGGCTTTGACATGTAATAATTCACTACAAATTCTGATATGTGTGGGTTTTTTTCTTAAAATGTACTTCAAATTTCAAAATAATCCAAATTCTCTGCAAGTGTCCTCTCAGGATAATAACTTTCTGGGGAATCATGACATTCTTCATAGCGTTCTGATAAAGCAGCAGCATGACAAATACTTAGTCTGATAAAAAAAAGCTGAATAATATTTAAATAAAAATATGAATACAAATTTACGAGCTGTATCAGTTATAATTAACCAGTCAGGAGAAATGTCAGTGTATAGAGATCTGCTATATGAAAAGTACTGAATATATTAGCAATTCTATAAGAAGGTACTGAACTTTTCTTGCAATTAATTATTCATCCATAAAACTTCCCTTTCCTTGTATCCTTCTCAAATTATTACAGAACTTTCTTCTCCTCAGTGAAATCAGGAGTGTAATCACAGGCATGTATACAGCACACAGACAAAAACACATACACATAAAAAAAGCTGCAACAGATACCACCCCCAACTTTCCCCAGTTGTACATTTGATGCTTGCTGGTGCCATTAAGCAAACACAAAACAACAGCAAGCCCATTCTGTTGAAATGTTTAGCTAAATGGAACCAAAACAGTCACAGTTCACAATTTCATAAATACATTAATTAGAAGTGTCTCCAAATAGCATGTGATTTTGAATTATTAACATAAAACACTGCATTATAAATGACTGCAAATTGCATTCCTTAGTGCTCTCCATGCTTAATTTATTATGCCGTAGGAAAATTTGCAAATTACTTCACTGTTTTATATTTAATGGATAGTTTTATATGTATATTGTTTCATTAAGATAAAATTAAACCACAGTGTACGTATTATATGCCTTTCCAGTGACATAAATGTCACTAGAGACCCTCAGACTTTGTCAGGAGGGGAGCGTGATTCTGTCATTACCTAGATTTAATAAAGAAGTGAAGAGCAGATTCAAGTTCCTGCCTTTTCCATGCCCATCCACAATCGCTCCTGCCAGCCAGCCCATTTCCATGGTTTGGGAAGGGCATTGCAGAAAAGTTTCCTGCCAATTCAAAGTACGGAGAGGGGCGACAGAGCAGCCCTCCCTTCTCTGCCTCCATGGTTTGAAGGCAAAGGATGCTTTTTGGCAGTGGCCTCTGCTGCCAGGGCAATGCAGTTGCCATACCACCCATGCTTTGTGCATGAGAAAGAAGGGAACAAGGGAAAGAAGCCAGGTGACCCTCCTGCCCCAAACCCCACAAGCAAAGATACCTCTGGAAAAACTGTTTCAGTTTCCCAGAAAGAGGAAAAAAAGGCTGGCAGGGGCTGGTGTTCTTCACTGCCAAGGCTTTTGCTGTCACATCTTCCTGCAGGGGAGAAAGGATGGAAATAAAACATATTAGGAAACCCTGGTGAGACTAGGTAGGGGTAGATGTCTGGAGAGACACTGGAAAGTGAGTGGAGGACATTGTATATATAAGAAAAATCCATTAAAAATGTAACTGTAAGGACATATGTCTTTGACAACTTCTTTGTATGTTGTCTGTTCTTAGCCATTTGTCTTCTCTGTAAAGTCCTCGGAAGAGGAATTACCTTTAAGTATGTGTTTGTAGAGTGCGCGTTACAACGGGGACTCAACTTCCCTGAAAACCTGAAAAGCAAATAGAGAGTAAATAATAGCTATTCTTTATGATACATAAATAAATAATATTCGCCACAAAAAGGAATTCTATATGTGTTTAAATGGACTGTCCAATTCTCTTGTCCAATCCTCTTTTGTGGATGTGATAGATGTTTCTTTGAACTCACTTTCAGACCTCTATTAAGATAGAAAAGTTACTGGTTACCTGTCTGCACATGTTCCATGTAGTTTTCAGATGTGTTTTTGTTTAATAAAAATATAGCACAATAAAATATTGCAGGACTGGTAGGAGGTGGAGAGATGGCATATTTGGGAAAAGCTAGAAATTCTGCTCTAAGTTAAAATTCTATTAATGAAATTGAAGCTACAAGAAGATGCATGTAAGAGAGAGAAGCAGCCCTCTGAGCTATTCTTTTCAAGTAATGAAGATGAGACTCTGTGAGAGATTGAGGTGTCAAAACTGGAAGTGCTGGAACAAATTCACAAATTAAAGAGCAACAAGTCACCATGACCAGATGGCATACATCTGAGAGCTCTGAAGGAACTCAAGAATTAAGTGGTTGAGCTGCTAACAGAAAAATATGCAGCCTTTCATTAAGCTGCTACCGTGCCAGAGGACAGGAGGTAACAAATACCTCGTCTCACAAAATCTGGAAGGTGTGTTCCTGTGAGCTTGATTAAAACTGTAGAATGATTTTCTCTTTTAATCATCCTGGCTTCAGAGAGAAGTTCAGCACATCCAGCAAAAAGAGCCAGCCTCAGCCGACTGGGAGCCCCCGGTGAAGGTAAACGCGTGGGTTTTGCTGACTCAGCATACATTGGTGACCATTAACCTGGATATGGCTGGGCGGCCTTGCAAGGACTGACTTCAAAGATAATTAAAAACCAACTGCACTAATTACCCCCTACCTTCTTAAACCTGGTTTAGGTTCCACAAATACCTATCCTTGGAGGTATTTTCAGGATATGTTAACTCTTTCCTTGGCATGCTTATGAATGGGATGAGAGGACAAAGTTATCGTCTTCCTAACTCAGGAATTTCCATCTGGTTTTATGTCCTATTTGCACTTCCTTATCATCCAAATAAGAAGCTCTCTGTGGTAGCATACAGAGGAGAGGAAAAAATTACCTCAACATCTACGTGGGCAACACAAACCACGTACTTGTATCATTGCATGGATTTTAAGGCCTGTTCAAACACCTAGTCCTGCAGTGCAGAGCTGCTGTGCTGTTACTTAGTGTCCATACAAGCACACGGTCTAGCTGATGCATATGAAGTGTGGCAGATGTCCTCACAGCCTCAGATATGTCCCTGCATTAACAGATCCAGCAGTGCAGGGCATCAGCAGCACACAGAATCATAGGATAGTTTGGGTTGGAAGGGACCTTCAAAACTCATCTAGTCCACCCCCCCTGCCATGAGCAGGAACATCTTCAACCAGATCAGGTTGCTCAGAGCCCCGCCCAGCCTGGCCTTTATTGTCTCCAGGGATGGGGCATCCACCACCTCTCTGGGGTACTTGTTTGAGTGTTTCACTACCCTCATTGTAAAATATTTCTTCCTCATGTCTAGCCTGAATCTACCCTCTTCTAATTTAAAACCATTATCCCTTGTCCTATCGCAACAGGCCCTGGTAAAAAGTCTGTCCCCACCTTTCTTATTGGCCCCTTTTAAGTACTGAAAGGCCACAATAAGGTCTCCCCAGAGCCTTTTCTTCTCCAGGCTGAACAACCCCAACTCTCCCAGCCTGTCCTCACAGCAGAGGTGTTCCAACCCTCTGGCCATTTTTGTGGCCTCCTCTGGCCCCTCTCCAACAGGTCCATGTCTTTCTTATCCTGAGGACACCAGAGCTGGATGCAGGACTCCACGTGGGGTCTCACCAGAGCAGAGGGGCAGAATCACCTCCCTCGATCTGTTGGCCATAGTACTTTTGATGCAGCCTAGGGTATGGGTGACCTTCTGGGCTGCAAGCGCACATTACCAGCTCATGTCCAATCTTTTATCCACTAGCCTTTTCCTGCCACATCTGCATGAAGAACCCTGCCTCCTCAAAGGCAAGACTAAGGGATGCAGACAGCTCTGATCCCATCTTCTGGGTGTTCAGAGCAGAGAGTTTTTCTATTCCTATGCTCATATCAGATTGATTGAAGTATACCTTCCTACTAGATACTTCATCTGGGACAGATGGTAACAAGATTTAAGAAAGTCACCTCTACCAGTGAAGGTCTCTCCCAGTCAGTGGCACTTTTAAACATAGATGCATCACTTCTAAACTGAATACACCTGGCTTTCATGTCCAGCCACTTGCTCTTGTTGTATTCTAATGGTTAATGAAAGCCCCTGGAAAACTAGTTATCGCTTTGAAGATTACGAAGAGATTTCAAACTATCAAAACAAGAGCTGTGGGAGAACAGTTTAGTCATCCCACAAAACATTTTGAGATTAAAAAAAAAACCAAAAAAAACAACCACCAAACAGAAAAAATAAGTTGGGGTCCTTCTTCCACAGTAGAATCAACCCATGCCTTGTAAAAGTTTTCATTTGCAACAACTAGAGACTCTCCTACCATTTCAAGTTATTTATAACTGGGGAACTTATCTAGGATGCACAGAAGAGGAAGGAAAATATCTGCTTGAGAATAACAAACCACTTGGTGCTTCAGACACGTATTTCCAACATGTAAGAGTGAGACAAGTCACTGCTTCTAGTGAACACCTCAAGCTATTATTCAGGGTGAAAGAGGCTCTCCTTCTGGTTTTGACGAACAGTACTATCCATGTTAAAAACAAAACATACACACATGCAGGAGGTTCTAGGTTTTAAAAACAACTTTCCCACAAATTAAATGCTCTGTAAGAGAAAACTCCTGGCCATGAACACTCTTGCTTGCTTAGGGGCTTCACAGCATCCTGAAGTAACTTCTCTTGTAGCAAAGGATAGCTGTAAAGCAGATATTGAGAACCTGTGAGTTAGATGTTTGGGCTGGGGCCAACCCTTACTGTGCAGTATTTCTCAGTCTGGCCATCAGATTGAAGGTACAAATGCTTATGGATTCCTTGCTGAATGCAGGAGCATGAAGTGTGTTCTTTTTCTCTGAAGTGGGTGATCTAGAGAGTGAACCCTTTTCTTCCACAGATGCAACAGAGAAGTGATGGTTACGTCAATTTTGCACAGTAACAACTTTGGGATGCTTTTTAACCCTGGATCATCTTCCTAACTACAGTTGATAGGAGAAGGACTTCTGTCTTTTGATAACTGTTGATAAACCTAGTTTCTTCTTCCCATGTGAGGAAGGAAGGAAGGAAGGAAGGAAGGAAGGAAGGAAGGAAGGAAGGAAGGAAGGAAGGAAGGAAGGAAGGAAGGAAGGAAGGAAGGGTGGGTTTTGAACTTTGACGTCAGTTCTTGATATTCCTCACACACACATCTGTAAGCAAGCAGCAGGGGCATGAGCAGAAGTGCAAATCCTGATAGAAGCAGGATGAGTGGGCTGAAGTAGACCACCATCTTTCATGTTTTCTCCCTCTGATATATCTCTGGAAAAGACAATATATTTTTCATGATGTCTCATGAAGTTCTCGCATTTCTTTCATTATTAGCAAAGAGTCATTTCTCCTTTATCCTTGCCTCAATTTCCTTCTTCAGAATGGTACGTTCTAGTAGATACATCTGGATGGTCAAAGCCACTCAGTCTTCTGGAATGGGCAATCCTAGGTTTTAGGTCACAATGGAAAGTCTCATAATGAGTGGCTTTTGCATTTTCAAAATCCACTGGAAGAACCGCAAACAGATGTTCTCGCAGAAATTTGAAAAACAGGATATGTGTGGGAGTCTTCACTGGGAAGAATGGTGGCAGTCCTGCAGATTAAGTAATGGCCATAGGAGACACACTCAGCAGAAATCAATTGCTTAAAAATAGCTAAGCCTCCCAACATATTCCCTGTGCATTCTTTCAATGGCAGTCACTTCCTTATCCTAAATCGAGCAATAAATATGGGCAAATTCACAACTTGCTCTAGTGACTTTTAACCTAGAAATACAAGCTGCTTTTATGTTTTATCACAAATGAATTCCATGCATGATTATGAAAACCCAAGTTTTCCCATGCTTGACTCTGATCAAGTCCTCTACTGTTTAGACAGCCAACATTTTTTGAGTCCCTAGGCTGGACTAGTGAAACCTATTCTTCATGAAGCTACCACTGGAAAACTCCACATCATTCAGAAAATATATGTCTGTCTTTTAAAAGTTCTGGAGTGGTCCTTGTCTGATTTCAAATGAAGCTTGTGATGCTGCCTAAGACCAACAGCTTTCTCTGTAGCTGGGAACCCACTTCACAGAGAGACAGCCATTTTCTTTATGTCCCACTGCAGCCATTGCATTTTGTAGGCTTCTTGCAGACCTTGAGGCTCCCTCAGCAGAGGGTCTCAGCTGGCTGCACATCTCTCCAGCTGCATCTGCTGGGTGTTTCAGAGTTGGTTCAGTCTATGTGCTCTTTTGGAACCACCAGAAGCTCAATTTGATTAGCTTCAAGTTGGCCTGAAACATCTATCTGCTTTTCAAGTCTCTAATTGGCTTTTGGCAAAATTTACCTCAGGGTGTATTTTTTATAACATCTTTACCATTAGCATTATTTTCTTCTGGTTGAAATCAGCAGAAGGCAGGCAAGTGTCACAAATGCATGGAAGTGTCAGAAAGCAGCTGAAATTATTTCTTTTGTGTAGTTAAAACAGACTCAAACAATCAAATCAAGCTGACCCTCAGTGAGAACCAAGCTTGGCTTCTTGGCTCTCGAGCTGAAGTGGCTTCAGGACTGTCAACTACTGAACCAAAAGCAGGTCCTTGGTAATATCACTCGGTATCCACTTTTCCTAACAGCGTTTGGACACAGAAACCTGGACTCGGGCCCTGGGCCCAGGCAGGCAGTAAGGAAGCAGGTTTGAGAAAGCCAGGGTAATTTGTGTATGCTCACCATTGGGATGGCTCCCACCTGCTGGAGTTAATGGAGATGGCAGCTCTGGTTTGGTGCCCGGCTTTTCCCCAATTCACTTTCCTTCTCAATCCAGCTGAAATCAGTTCAACTGGAAACTTGAGGGCATGTTAGGATCAGCATAAAGCACTCCTTCAGCCGACACAAGAGACTTCCGCAGAGGATGGACCAGCTTGCTTCTGTTTTGACGTGCAGTTCTTAGGGTAAGGTCGTCAGCTTTTTCAGGCTGTAATTTCTCTCGTTTTGTGGAAGTCTCAAGTCCCTGAGCTTTGCTCAAGACCTGGAATCTAATGTCTTTGTCTGTTTTCTCCCTGACAAGTCTCAGAGATATTAAAAATCAAAAGAAGGCTCTAAGGAGCAAATAAAGCCTCTTTAAAGTACTGGTTCACTTTTGTGTTAACTCACAGAAGCTTTTTGCTCTCTCTGCCTGGCCCTAGTCAGATCTTGCATAAAAGGGGAAAAATGCACTTAAAAGTGCTGTTTTCTTTCCACATCCCCCTGTGCTTCAAATCATTAGTTTTTCTGCATTTCTCTTTTATTCCCAGATTGGCTTGTGCCGAATCAGATTATAATACATTAAACCTCCAAGAAACACAAAGCTCTCCAAAGTGCTCTTTGGGGTCTCTGTACATGTGTTCTCTCGCTCTTTCCTGAAATAATTACTGCAATCCCAGGGTCAGATCCTTCATACAGGTCCCACTCAGACATGCTCAGCCTCACCTCCCATCACTGCAAAATGAATTCAGGGTGGGGTTTGCCTGTGCATTGCCTCTTCTTTTGTGTGCAGAAGCAAGAGAAATTCCTTGTACACAAGGATGCCCTGTCCTACTTTTCCAGGCTTCATCCCCTTTTTCAGAAAAAGGCTTCTGCAGCTTCTTTGGAGAAATAGGGATGGTGGTCTTCCAACCAACTTCTCTGGAGAAATCTTAATTCCCTCCACTAAAGGTAGGGCTCTCAAACCACAGTCCTGGCCTGATTGACATCTATTAGAAGGTTCCCTTCTTTTCAGTGAGATCGGGGTCCTCACCCCTGTGCAGTCCTGAGGGATGACAGCTAGTCCTGGGAGCCATTCAGCAGTATATATGCTTTAAAAAGGAAACACTGCCCATAGCTTGGCCTTTACACTGAGCAGGAAGAAGGCTCTATAGGGCTATCACCACCGGAAAGAAGAGCAGCACAGCACGAAGAGCTGAAGATAAGGCTATTACCAACCACATCAACATTGGTCAGAAAGCACACAGAGATAATTCATAGCTAGGTGTTGCCCTGAGTGTGGTTTGACTCATGACTCACAGGTTATTGGAGAGCAGCAGCCCTGGTTTTCCCAAGTAGAACTTCCAGGTCTCCATAGGAGAGAGATGAGTAGCTCCAAAATGGACTCAAGGGTGTAAACAGCCCAGATCTGTGGTGGCCAGAGCTGCTTTATCGTGTGGTTGCTAACACTCCTGACAGATCTGCTGCTGCTGAGGAGCTCAAGTGAAAGAGGCACAATCCACAGCCCTGGGTGAGCTCTGCCACTGGAAGCCCAGTCAACACCATATGGCTCAGTATACAAGAATGGTTCTGAACTTAGAGCAAATAAGTCATTACAAGTTCTGCAGTGAATTTATGGTTGGAAAAAGAGGGAAAAAAAAATTGAGAACAACCTGAACACCTGACATCCACAGAAACATCAATGTGCACTGAAGCCATGATAGTAGCTTTTTTTTGCTTCTGAAGGGACAGAACACATCAAATTATTATCAAAATCAGGAATGTGGCCTTGGGACAGGCCCTACTTCCAGAATAAATTTGTAAGGGAAGGAAAATATCTGTCTTTAAGCTACCACTGCTTTCCTTTTCTTTCTCGTGGAGAAGGTGAGCCTACATTTCCTCTGAGGGTGTAGGGATAGCAATAGTGAACAAGGAGGCCCATGTTTCTACTACAGCTTTGTTAACAAACTTGTATTCCTTCCTGAAGTGCTACTCTCCTGATCTTTTCTTCTGAAATGCAGCCTGCTCTCACATTGTTGTGGAGGCTTAATAATGTGGAAAAATGGGTCTATGATGGGAACAGGGAAGGTTAAAATCCATTTCTACTCTTGCCCTAAGCAGGAAATGAGCAGCTACTCCCTAAGCTGAAAGCCTGGTTACCTAGGCTGCTGCAATGCCATGCCAATAAAGAAGCCTTTTTTCTATTTAAAGAAGTAATATAATAAAATGTTGGTTCATTTCATTATAATAGCTAGGAAGGATTTGCTAGTTTCACAGCATAAATTTAGATTAATTTTTTAGATTTGACAACGTTATAAAAATTATATTGATTCTGAAATTATAATTTTAGATTGGTTCTGTCATTTTAGCCTATTAACAGTCTTTAAATGAAGTGATCCAATGTTACAATCAATCTTATCTTCCATTATGCACTTCCTGGTGCTAAAAAGTGAGATCGATTCTAATTAACTACACTGGTTCAGTCATTTGGGTGGTTTGTTCAGAAAAAAAAAAAAAAAAAAGGTTACTACCCTAATATCACCGAACAGTTTATTATACATTTATGTACTCAATTTATATCCAAATTGAATGTCAGTTCTATGGTAAAAACAATACAGTTGCAGCTCTCTAAAATATCAGTGTGGCAACATTAGTGATATTGCTCTAACCAGTGCAGCACGTGAAATATTTTCAGGGTCCACTTTAAGAAGCAAAGCAGGGTCAGGAAAAAATACTTCCTCTGCAGCACAGGCTATATATCTGTATGTACATTGAAAGCGACTTGGAAAACGACATTTCCAACATGCAGCTGTGGGCTAGGAGAACAGGTTTAAATGCCGCTTAAGAAGCTATGATGGTGAAAAAAATGCTACGGAGCAAGTTGATGTGGTTTAAATATGAATCAGCTCAAACTTATTTCTTCCTGCACTTCCTAGTTTGCACTTGCACTGGGGTACTAGGACTCCAGGGGAACTGCTGGCAGGGACCTTGATACCCACCTTGGGCTGTGTCAGTATCAAGCTCTGTAGAGCTCCAGCCTTCAAATGCACTATAGATGGTGACATAATTTCAAGGCAGTGGGGGACCAATATGCTGTGATCCTGCCTGAAATGAACCTGGAAGTCTGATGAACACCCAGAGAGAAAAGTGGAAGCCAGGAAGGTCTGCGCTCTGATTTTAAAACAAAAACTGCAAAGGCTGATCTCAGATAAAACTTGAGGGAAAATATATGTCGCTTGCCATTTTATTCTTTAGCATGCTTAAATCATTCTCTTAAGTCAAACAAACACTATTACCTCAAGTGCCAATCTGTTACTTTTCTCATCTATAATGCTTGTGCCTGAAGTCTTTTCTAACTTATTCCTTGCTTTTCCCTACTACAGCTTCAAAGAAATGGAACATATACACCCTCATCACTAGATCAGCTCATCTATCTATCACACTCAGTGAAACTTAGAAATGATCTGTAGTTCAAGGGATGCTACGCTTGCTTTTCCGATCACTGCCATTGCATCCTTTCATGTGGAGTAACATGTTGGGGAATGAGTCAAGAATAAGAAATGTGAGCCTGGCATCTTGCTGCAGCATATTTTTTGACCTCCCTCCCTTCATACGCCCTCACACATGCTTTGTTCCTGTCTTCCTAATGGCATAGTCTTACTAGGAAGCCAAATTGCTGAAAAGAACTGTGAAAGGGAGCAGTAGCTTTAAAATGCTTCACTTATTCTTGTTTCTTTGTTGCTTTTCTTTAAGATCTTGTCCTTGAGCATTCAATGGAAAAAGATCAGAAAATTACTCTGAGTCTCTGTGTTCATCCCCTTTCAGCTGAAAAAGCATCTTGCCAAGGGGAAGAGAAGTCCTACAGAGAGAGAGAAGACTGGATGGCAGGCAGACCAGCACTGTACTTCCCTGTAGGCCCTCAAGTATTGCTGCCAGTCATCATGAAGCTTGACAATAATTCTTAAGAAGGGAAATCTCAGAAACCCATTTCTTGATGGGTTCACTTTATTCTGTTCCTGAACACATCTTAGTACTAAAGATATTCTGGCTCAATAGATTGACTTTAGATTCTGTGCAAAGCCACTACAGAAAATTACCCTGGGTGCTGCTGGAAACATTTTTATGAGGATCTCCTTTTTAAACTAGTTTTCTGTTATAATAGCTCAGTGACAGAACAATTGTTTTTGCAAGTAAAAGTCTTGACTTCACTGTTAAGGCTATTGCACTTGGGTTGCACACTGTTATTAATTATTTGCCATCTTCTAAGAAGCCCTCGGGAGCCTGATTCTCCACTGCCTCACACCTCACGTAATCCTTTACTTCAGTGCAAAAATGGTGCAAGACACCATCACACAGCTGCAAGCAGAGAGGTCTGACTCAGGCTGCATTTCCCCACCCACTTCCACCAGGCAGAGCAGTGGAGGATGAGATTGAACTGCTTCAGAAAGGGTCTGAGGGTATGCACACCACTATTGTTTGCACAAGATAAACAGCATTGGTTGACCTTGTGCCTTTGACTCAAGGATGCCTTCTTGCACGCCATTTGGTAGGGAAATCTTGTTGTGTCTTCAAAGCAGCGTTAGCATTTGATGCTGTGCAAGGCAGGAGAGAATGCTGCTCTGGTTGAATACTGGCCAGGGGGTACTCAGGTGTGACGCCCTTTCTATTCAGGTCACCTATGATGACAAGCCAGCGCCACACTTGCAGCAGCAGAGCCTACAGTGTTATGTACCTGCTGATACGGTGGTGGGATGCAGAGACTGGCCGCAGCTGGCCATCCACTGGTGCCACTAGCAAAGGAAGAGGACAGACAGACTATTCCCAGTCTCACAACTGTCCCTAGAAGTTTCCTGAAAGTCACTACCAGCTGCAAAAAGCACTACAGGCATGTTGTTTGTAACATGAGGCTACCATAGAATCATAGAATAGTTTGCATTGGAAAAGACCTTCCAAGGTCATCTAGTCCAACCCTCTGCAATGAGCAGGGACATCTTCAACTAGATCAGGTTGCTCAGAGGCCCATCCAGCCCAGCCTGGAATGTCTCCAGGGATGGGGCATCTACCACCTCTTTAGGCAATAACATGTGGGAGATGTACCCAGCCCGTGGTCCGTTGCGGGGTGACAAGGGTTCCCTGCTGTGGCCCTGGGGAGCTACTGGGGTGTGCCAGGTTCCCTTCCATGGCCAGCAGAGCAAGACACCCCTTACCAGCTCGATTTCTAGGCACAAGGATGCAATATTAAGTTTGGGCATCGCTAGCAAGGCTCTGGATGGGGAAAGACCAGGTCTCGGGGCATCTGAAGAAGACAGCTGGGGGTGATGTGGAGGGAGACCACTCCACATGGCCTATGTCACATGGAAAACAAAAGGTGTGGGAGTAGGACAAGGTGAGAGATACTGCAAAAGACAGATGATGACATTTGTGCAGAAAACTGCTTTTGTTTCTTTCCCATTTCACAGGCAGTGTGTCTATTAAATGTGGCTTTTGCTGCCAAAGGACTTGTCATATTACATTAGGTTTAGCAACTTCTGCTGTGGCAAAGTGTGCAGTGTCTCCCTTCACATAAAGAAAATATTTTCACAAGTCTGTTCAATCTGCTAACTGTGATTACAGACAGTTGGCCCCTGACATGACATTTATTGCTCCAGCTTCCAAATAAGAGCCTCACATCACTGCCCAGCCAGCTACCTGAAGAGCACATATGTGTGTGGAGGCCTTAAACAAGTTTCTGCTAATGACTTCATTTTGTACCCTTTTAGTAGGTCTTTAGCAGCTTGATAGAAAAGATGTTACAGTAAAGTAGTAAAGACCAAGAACTTAAACCGTATGTGCAAGCTAAGACTTACTGTTGCCAAACCTCCTCTTTTTATGATCACCTTGAAATGTGTATTCTAATATATTATATCTGTTCTCTGCCATGAGTGTTCTTTGCGTGCATTTTTCTACACTGCTCAGCAATATAAATAATAATAACTGGGAATTATGGGATGGGGGGCGGGGGGGGGGAAGAAAAAAAGCCTTTGCCTACCTCCATTTAAGAGACAATCTCACATAGACTGAAGACAAGAGGGTGAGAAATCACACCAAAAGTAGAGATGTGCAACAGGGCAAGATGTGCTGACATTGACAAAGAAGAGGTTGACCTAGTTGGGTCTCCACATCATGGAGTCCAAGAGAAGACTAGCCAGAGTAAAGTAAATGAACTCCCCAAAAACCCAAAACAGAGTAAATGAGCGAAGCACATAATTCCCTGTACCCCCCACAGGTTATGCTGACTGTGGTCACAGCATCTACTGGAAACAGCTGCTGACAGACTGACTTCTCCATCGCTACATGTAGTAACTGTTCAGGCTACTGTAAGACCTACTGATCTATTTTCCTGGTGCTTGGTAGGAGAGGAAGGTTAATGAAAGTTTTGTCAGGACAAGAGAATATAATCTGTCAATGATTTGGTTATTAACGTTTGTTATGGGAGTAAGGGGTATATTTTAAGCTGGATTTGTTATTTTAAATATTTTGTGCGAGTTGAAATAATTTAAAAATATGTTAAATGGCCTGGCTTTTGGCCTCTGCTTTCCTATCCTGCACAAGACATTTGTAGGGCCTGAGTTCTTACATGACTCGGCCTATGCTGTCTTAGTTTTTGGCAGGTCACTTTGCTTTATTCTTTTCCAAACAGAAATTAAGCTTTGGACAAGGGAGAAACAGAGCAGAATGCAGCCTGCTGCAACAGCTTGTAGTGAGTTGGAAAGAACTCTGTGTTATAGATGAGAGCTGAGCAAATACCCTTTTTTTTAGTTAATTTCACTGACTTATTTTTAAACTTGCATGTGCATCTGCCAGCAGCACTGCATCTTGTTATAATATTCCTATTAAGCAGGTGGATATATCAGAGGCAGAGAGAATTTAGTTCCATTTCGGTTAAGGGTATGCTCTTTAGTGATTAAGTTTCTTTTATTTCTTCTGTTGGACTGGGAATTAAACTGATTCTGTGGTGTCAGTCTGAACAGTCTCCTTCGCAATTTTGTCTTCTATCACATGAGGAAATTATTTACAGAAAGGACATATAAAATTCAATGGTAGGCTCTCATAATTTCTTTTGCTGGAGCTGTACCTCCCTTGGCAATAAACTAACCTGTTCCCAGAAAGGATATGTAAGATCTGAGCAGCTCTATTCTGCCTTCTTCACTTCCTCTCTTGTTTTCAAAAAATCATCCCTTTCATCCTCTGTTCCTATCGATATCAGCTGAAGCAGGGCTGGATAAGCAACAAGTAGTGGGTGTCACTATACAGGGATGGAGAGCCTGAACTCCGAAACAAAACCATTCTCTCCTTCTTCTCTCCCCATGCTTCAACCCAAAGAAATAATCTGAGAACAGCCTCCCCTGGTGCCAAGATCCTTTCCTGGAGATTTCTAATGTGCTGCAATAAGAACTGTTTCCCAAGACCCTCCATAAGTCCCCAGGGATTTTTCATGGTCCACCAGTCTTGGTTAAAATAAAAAGCATATTCAGGGGCAATGACTAATCCCCTGCCTGAATGCGACATGCCTTTTTAAAAGTTTGTGATCTGGTATACTAAGTCTCTGATTTGTTTGGCCATGTGAAAACCTTTAAAGCTAGCTCTGGAAATTCCCCCCTGAAACCACTTATGGGGCTTGTATTTTTTATTTTTTCTCCCATTTCCTCAAATCTTTCCCTTGTTTCTAAGAGTGCCATCGTCCATTCCTGAGCCCTCAAATCCAATTACCAAACAATGTACAAATATATGGCTGAGCATGGTCTATGGGAACAGCTGCAAAATTGCTAATATTAGGTCTAATTTAGCTACAATAAATTAGCAAGTGTGTGGAAGCAAAATGATGACAGCATAATTATAACAAAAGTCGATGTGTTGAAGTATATGGATGACAATACATACTAATTTTAGCGAAAAAAAGCACCAAATGAAATGCACGCAATGAACAGACGGGACTAATAGCTCAGACACATATACTTAATGTGACCAGTCAGTGTAAAAACAAAAAGATAGATGAAGCTGTTCAGAATCTAGTGCTAACAAGCAGTGTAGTCTGAAACCATTAACTGTCAGAGGTAATAACACTCAAAGTACTGAAGTGCAGTAAAACAGCAGCACTTTTCTCGGGATGATGTGCTGATGTACAAGCACACACCTGTGAAGAGGGTACTAAATCTATCCTTGTGTTTATTACTATGGAGGGAGGAAAAACAACACTAATAATGTAAAGTATAAACGAAAATAGCAGACAGCAGAGAGTGACATTTGCATGGTCCCAGTCAGCTTGTTAGCTGAAGTGGGTTTTAATTAGCTATTTTCCAGCAAGCAAACGAGCAAATTAGTGGCAGCCATAAACAAGCAGAGACAATCATACCCAAAGAAAAAAAGAAAAAAACAAAAACAAACGATCGGACCTTTTTCTGTGTGTTTTTCTTTTGGAAATACAATGCCTTCATGCTTCACCTAAATACTTGTATTAGCCAAAAGAATGTGACAATGCGAAGACTTTGGCAAAGGTGTGAGTTCCCAAAGTGGCTCAAAACACGCTGTTAATGATACTGCAGGGACAAAAAACCCTGCTCTGTACAAACCTACACACCCTGCGTCAAAGGCCAAACCTTGGGTTTCCTGAGCAAAGCCTCCAGGCTCTGGTGCACCCCAGCTCTGGTGTGTGCTGCCCTCCTGCTGAAGGCTGCCCACCCGTTCTCTTCTCCTGGCGCCACAGGGCTCCAGTGCCATCCCTCATTCCCACTCTGAATGTGGGACAACAGGTGCTTCTAAAAGTGCCATGCAGGGCATAGATGCACTGCTCTCCACCTTCACCTTTGCACAACAGGCATAGAATCATAGATAGTTGAAGGGACCTTCAAAGGTCATCTAGTCCAACGCCCTGCCATGAGCAGGGACATCTTCAACTAGATCAGGTTGCTCAGAGCTCCTTCCAGCCTGGCCTTGAATGTTTCCAGGGATGGGGCATCTACCACCTCTCTGGGCAGTCTGTGCCAGTGTTTTAACCACCCTCACTGTAAAAAATTTCTTCTTCATGTCTAGCCTGAATCTTCCCATGAGGCAAGCGACGGCCATGTGGCCAAAGGGGTGCCTGAGGCTACCAGCAACTCTTGCTGCTGAGGAAGAGGGCTATGGCATCTTCACAGCTAAACTGAGGAAGTGCGGTCTGAACAATCGGGTAGTGAGGTGGACTGTGAACTGGCTGAAGGAAAGAAACCAGAGAGTTGTGGTCAATGGGGAGGAGTCTAGTTGGAGGCCTGTATCTAGTGGAGTGCCTCAGGGGTCAGTACTGGGACCAGTATTATTCAATATATTCATCAATGACTAGGATGAGGGAAGAGAGTGTACTATCAGCAAGTTTGCTGATGACACCAAGCTGGGAGGAGTGCCTGATATGCCAAAAGGCTGTGCTGCTATCCAACAAGACCTGGACAGGCTGGAGAGTTGGGCAGGGAAAAATTTAATGAAATATAACAAGGGAAAGTGAAGAGTATTGCATCTGGATAGGAACAACCCCATGTTCCAGTATAAGTTGGGGAATAACCTATTAAAGAGCAGTGTAGGGGAAAGGGACCTGGGGGTCCTGGTGGACAGCAGGATGACCATGAGCCAGCACTGTGGCCCTGTGGCCAAGAAGGCCAATGGCATCCTGGGGTGTACTAGAAGGGGGGTGGTTAGTAGGTCGAGAGAAGTTCTCCTTCCCTTCTACTCTGCCCTGGTGAGACAGCATCTGGAATATTGTGTACACTTCTGGACAGGGAACTGCTGGAGAGAGTCCAGCACAGGGCAACAAAGATGATTAAGGGAGTGGAGCATCTCCCTTCTGAGATAAGGCTGAGGGAGCTGGATCTCTTTAGCTTGGAGGAGACTGAAGGGTGACCTCATTAATGTTTATAAATTTGTAAAGGATGCGTGTCATCAGGATGGAGCCAGACTCTTCTCGGTGACAACCAATGGTAGGACAAGTGGTAATGGGTTCAAACTGGAACACAAAAGGTTCCACTTAAATTTTAGAATAAACTTCTTCTCAGTGAGGGTAACAGAACACTGGAACCCAGGGAGGTTGTGGAGTCTCCTACTCTGGAGACATTCAAAACCCGCCTGGACACCTTCCTGTGTAACTTCATCTAGGTGTTCCTGCTCCGGTAGGGGGATTGGACTAGATGATCTTTTGAGGTCCCTTCCAATCCTTTACATTCTCTGATTCTGTGATTTTGTGATATGGCTCTGCAAAGCCTGCAGGAGACAGAAACCACCCCGGGTGAGTGGGAGGAGGCGAGAGCAGTGAGCAGCAGAGGACAACCCCTGGTGCTAAACTTTCTTGCTAAGAGAAGATGCTCATCTGTGTAGGATGCAGCCCTTTACAGATAACATGGATTCAGGCACTAATGAACAAACTCACTTTTGGTGCTTCTTTTACTACCATGGTATTGCTGGCTGCACAATGAATCCTGCTCCGCTTTTACAGTAACATAAACTTCATAGCCTGGTCAAGCATGTCCCAAGGTTGAGCAACTAATGGTAGTACTTTTGATACTGAACTGCTTAGATTACTTGTGTAATGAAAAACATGGCAAGCTTATCCCTTGAGTCAATCATGTTTACCCTCTTATTCCCTCTGACTTTAAGAAATACAGATGTTGCAAAGTTAAGAAACCTAATACAGAAGACAGATTGTTTCAACTGATAGGTTTTATACATGAAGGATTTAGGTATGTTTGGCATAAGATACAAGTGTGAAAAGTTGGGGAACGGGAAACAACTACTACAGGTAGTTGCTGGGCAGGAGGATTTGGTCATTTGAGCACTAATGTAGACCTTGGGAAACTTGAGTTCATGTTTCGCTCTATCAGAGACTTCTCCCATGGCTATAGGTGATGCAGACAGTCTGTCTGGGGATAACAGTACTTCTGCCTCAGGAGTTTGCTGCAAATGCTCATTAAATACTGTGTAGGGCTCAGATATTGTGGAGAAGGGGCTAATTAGTTGGAAGGGAGGGAAAATGCCTAATAAAAATTAATTTTATTTATGCATCACTATTGGTACATGTGGCACTGGAGAAAGACATTGCAGCAGGCTTTCGGTTGGTATAAATTATCAGAGAGCTGCAGGAGAGACTCTTTTGCATCCCTGTCCTTGTCTTGTGCCAAGGGTATTACAGTCTAATTAATACAGATAACATGAGTGCAGACGCCTACCTGTTGGGCGCAGTTGGAATACTAACACAAGAGGAGGGTTGGGGGAAGGCTCTTGAAGAAGGCTTACTTTTTATTTAGTTCATTTGTTTAGTAATGTTTTGACGGTCAGAAAACTCTGGCAATGAGTAGAGCCCAAGAGGCGATTAGTAATGGGGCAGAAAATGTAATGAGCCAAAAAATGAATTAACTCGAGCAGACTAGGCGCAGACACAAGGGGCCAATGCTTTTTGCTAGTTTATAACCCTTGCCCCTCAACAGAATTCAGAAAAGTAGGAGGAGGTGTGATTTAACATAAAAAAACAGCCCAGAGTATGTTTCCTGCTGCGCCTGGGGTAGCTCTCAGCCACAAAAAGCAGCGGCTGAGGTGGCAGCAGGCAGTCAACACGTGTCAGTGGTTTCCTAAGCCAGCCTTGATCCCTGAAGTCTCCTTTTGCTGCCACCACCACTGCCACCACCGCTGCGGAGGGCAGAGCATGGAGATAACCAGTGCCCAGCACATCGCCCCTCTGCCCAGGAAGTGGGGGGCAGCCAGGGGTACCCTGCTCCCAGCACCACCTCTGCCATGAGAGATGCCTCTGGCTGATTTTTTGCTCTCTTTGCCTCTTACGAGTGCCTTTTGGTCCTCTGTTTATTTTTTTCCTTTGACAGCTTTCAGGTTTTGCTATTAGCAAACATAATACGCTTTGATTCAGGATTTGGTCTTTTGTTCTGAATCATGGGCAAAACCATAAGCACTTTCACCACATTCAAACTGTTTATGCATTTTTTCACAATGAACTTGTTTCCTTGCCTCGGACAGCTGTACATGAACACCAGAGCTGAAAAGAAACAAAAAAATGGTCAATTGCTTCTGCAGGCTCACAGGCATGGAAACTATCCAGCATTCACACGAGAATGCAAGAGATAACTATCACCCAAATTGTCACCTAAGCCGTCAAGTTAGCCATTAGAATCAAAGATAATGATTCCTAGTTTAGAGAGCTGCCTGACTGAACTGCAGAAAAACACAACTGCCCCCAAGTGTGTGCTAGGATGATTTTCAACGTGTGGTGCTGTTCTGCAGCGCTCAGTCCTATATGGCCCATAGGCTTCGTCCTGAGAGAAATAATTCCAACAAAAATCTGAACTTGTTATGTGGAGTTCAGGAAGGGAAGCTTTGAGGAGAAAAAAAGAATGTTCATGTCATTTTAATTCTCTTCTTGCACGGACAGTTTAATTCTAAATGAAAGCACAGGAAAGCCACGAAGCACACACGCACTCTTCAACACTGCTTCTCTCTTCCTGGGTCATGCCCAATGCTATTTCATCATGGTCAGGGGACTTCGGGGGAAGATGGAGCAAAAGGGAAAGAAAAAATATGATCTTTAAAAGAGCAGAACTGTTGAAAATCAAGAGCAAAGGAGTCAATTCATAGCTTTATCAGCATATACCAAGTGGCAAAGCAAGATATTCCTCTTCAAAGAGGAAGGTCCCCAAATGGATAAATGTTAAGATAATGGGGCAGAATTTCTGCCTGGCTCCATGCAGCTCATGGCTGTGCTGACATTGGCTGGACCTTTGGTCTTTTTTGGGTGAAGTATCACTGAGCATAGGAAAATCATGATCAGCTCCCCAAGCATCCCAGTGGAAAAAAGCAAGGGGTCTAATCCAAACCCTTGACACTTTATATCAACAACTGTAAATCTTTGCCACAGCTCCTACCAGCCTCAGAAGTTAAATGGTCTGCCCTGTTCATTTCTTATACCTATACTGCTCTGTTGCCTTTAGTGAAGTTGTGGGTTCTAATTAAGAGTCGGTTAAGGATCCCTTTTTGCTGAGTGATGTTACTGTCTTCCTTGCTGGAACTCTTTTAGCCTTGTAACAATTATTTTTAAAGGACAGTTTGATCTACTTTTCAGAATCTTCTGCAGAAAACAAGTTGCATTCATAACACACGCATGAAGTCGAAATCTGAGGCCCTCGCCAGTGATATCTTACCCACCTCAGGACATGTCCCAGTGATCCCTCTGTGTGACAATGCTGCATCAGCAGGAGGAACAGTTTTCAGTAAGAATCCTGACAGATCAGAGACAAGAAGCCTTCAGCAGCTCAGGGAGGTCAGGCAAGCAGGAGCCAAACAGCTCAGCATTTGGTCCCACACAGGTCCAAGCTGCCTGAAGTGGCTGGGTTGCTCCCCAACTGGGAATTGAAGCAAATTATACCAGTAAAACCTGTCCTCTTTGGTTTCTCTGCCTTGACCATCCCATACAGAGAATAGCCTGGAGAAAAGGAGGCTGAAGGGAGACCTGATCGCTGTCTACAACTACCTGAAAGGAGGTTGTAGCATGGAGGGGGTTGGTCTCTTCTCCCAAGTAGCAAGTGATAGGACAAGAGGAAATGGCCTCAAGTTGTGTCAGGGGAGGTTTATATTGGATATTAGGAAAAATTTCTTCATGGAAGGGATTGTAAAACACTGGAACATGCTGCCCAGGGAAGTGTTTGAGTCACCATCCCTGGCTGTGTTTCAAAGACTTGTAGATGAGGCTCTTAGGGACATGGTTTAATGACAACATTAGGTTATGGTTGGACCTGATAATCTTGAGGGTCTCTTCCAACCAAAATCATTCTATGATTCTAAAAATCAAATGGGAAGGGGTGCTTGGCTCACAGTTCATCCCCACTAAAGAGTCACTGCTGGTCTCTGAGGTCTTGTCTAAACACAGTGGTGACACACTCGAGTTTTTATTACTGCAATAGAGATACGGCACCACAAATGCATCAATGCCCACAGCAAAACTGTACTTCTCTGTTTTCCTCTTTGTTTCTCTCACATCTTCACTTGCAATCCTCTTCTTTAAAGTTAATTCTGCCATCATTACTTCCATTGAGTGTACATTGAACACTAGGATCTCAGAAATTAATGAGAGGGCTTGGCAAGGGCAGAGAAAGGAGCTTGGCAAAACCAGATAACAGAAAGATAACATAGAGGTCAGGATGGCAGAACTGGGTGCTAAATAGCAGCTTCCTTATGACTAGATTTTGGAGACACAAATCTACCTTCAGTTCTCACTGATTTCAGAAAGACCTTTGAGAAAAGAACCCTTGTGACAAGACTTTTTTCCTCTCGATTGCTGTAAGCAGACACCTAGTGGACAGAAACAAGTTAAAGTCTAACCAGGCACATGCTGAAACCCACAGAGGTAAGGTCACACCATACCTAGCTAGGTCATATGGCCAGCATGGTCCAAAAGGTGAAGCCATGGTCTCTCTGGTGTTGGTTTAAACAAAATGGCCATTTGGTGTCTGCCACAATGACAAAGAAATTTTGCAATAGGTAATCCTTTTAATAAAGATCTCTCTAATATTCATAACATAGGAAGTGTTTTATGACTAATTTCCCTCATGACAAGGTAGAAGAGTTATTTCTGTTGGAACTGAACTGTGGCCAGGCTGACTGGCTAGAAGTGAAACCGTCTGGCTTTCTGCTTTGCTTGTAGTTGGGAAGAGTTAATCCAACCACAAGTTTCCATACGACACAGACCAGACTGAACAAGTTTCTCTCCTTTCCCTTCCCGGTAGCTCCCATTCTGAGAAAAAGGGAAAAGAGCCAAACTTCTAAATACAAATGTTTCCCACCAGGTAATGGAGAGAAACTGAACATCTCCTCCTGTATCTTGTACTCCTCTCTGCCTGTTTTGCCTCTTGAACAGGAAAACGAAAGTAATTTCAGGCATCTTACAGGAAAGTGGGGAGGATGCCTCAGGCTGCTATCTTGCAAATGAACAACAAAACCCAGATATGAACTTCAGATCAGACTGTAGCTGTAAAACTACTCTCTGCATATGTGATTATTGGTAGCAATGGGAATATGTGAAATTCATAGGCTGAGACACAATGAGCTCCCTCAAAGTCTCAGCGTTCTTCTGTAATTTAAATATATTAAGGGTGCAAATCCCCTAGGGTGTAATCTCACAAGTACATTTTCCTGGCACTTCATACTTAGCCAAGAAGTGCTTCTCAGAGGTGTCTTTTTCCCGCTCAGTATTTCCATCCTTCTGAATCTAGTTCCAGCAGCAAACATGGAGCGCTGGATGAACGGGGCAAAACCAGAAACCATCTTGTTTTGAAACTGAATGGTTCCATTCAGATCTCAAAGACTGGATCTAGCTGTATGCTGAGGAAAATTCTCAACACTCCTTGTAATTATTTAGTCCAGTCAGGTCACTTTTAATGCTTAATTCTATTTCCTTTAAGCCATTATCACAGAACATATGGTCATAGTTTTCTTGACATCCAAGTATAGCAGTGATTTCCTCATAAGAGACAGATAACACCAAAAGGCAGATGATAGGTGTTTTTCTTTTTTTTTTAAGCAACGAATAAAACTGAAAGAGGTTTACAAAGTATAAATGGGATATAGACATAGAAACACTTATTTCCATTGCAAATGCATAAGATCAGATTCCAAACCACCGAATACGATACAAACATATTTTTTCATGGATTAAAATTAATAGAAATACCAATGTTGACTTCATTTGACTTTGGATCACCCATATGGATCACTATACACACATATCCAAAGCAAAGGAGATTTTGACATAAGCACAAAGGCTAGCCACAAGAACCAGGAATCTGGAAAACAAATAAGTCACCTGCATAAAAATATACAATGACTTTGCAGTGATGACTTTTCTTAAAAGTTTTTCAGATGATCTACGTTTTCCCTAGGTTTCATCTGCTTTTCTGTCATGACCTTAATTTTGCTAAAAAGCAGCACACAGAAAAGAAACTTTACCTATTCCCTTGGCTTGATTATGCCATTATATAACGGACCAAAACTCATGAAAATGTGAAATGCAGAAGGAAATCTAGACCACAAAAATACACATGTGCGGGAACGTTAAAAAAATCTATTACTAAAATGACTTTCTTAGTAGACAAATAGAAAAGAACTTTCATTCTAATTCTTATCTGATTATAAGAATGTCTAAATGTTTTGGATTTGCAAAGTTGTGTTGGCACCTTTTGAATCCAGGTTTGCATGGAGTCAGGCAAGTCCAGTCTCTGAACTTCTAACAATATGTCTTCTCCCTCTGGTTACATATAAGGGTTGAAAAAAAAACACAAACCCACAACTCCACTTTGAGAAAACTTCAATAGTGTTTCTGCATGTGCAGTTCTTGGAAAGGTGTTTCCTCAACAACTTACCTTGCTGCGGCTTGGTCTTCATCATGGCTTTGCCTGGGGTTCCTGTAAAGGATGTGAGCACTCTGTTGCCTGCTGCAGATCTCCAATAGTGACAGTCCCAGAGCTGAGCACAGACCCAAACAACACAAGCACCACTGGAACACATTGCACATGCTTTATCTGTCTCATTTATTCATTTTCTTTTTCCTTTCACTTTCCTTGGCTTTCCTGTGACATAGCAATGTGATAGAAAATCTGCATATCTGACAAAAATCTCTGAGTGAAGCGAGACAAAACTTTAGAAAGATGCTTTCCACTAAATGCGTAGTCTTCTGCTGTGGTAAACATTTCTGCTGTGCTGTGTTGATGATGATTAATAGAGGACTCGACAACATAACAGGCAAGATATAAGAACGGAACTCATTGTCCTTCTCTCAGCATATTTTTCTCTAAGCTTTTTCCAGATTAGAAAATAAATTGTTTTTCAGGACTTAGGTACTTCAATCTTTGAAGATACAGGAATTTTCAAGCTACTACTAGAAGGCAAGAGAGAGTTTCTTGCGTAACAGGAGAGTGTGAAGACACAGCCACTTCTTTTGAAGGATAGTGTGAAAATTCAGACAAGCCTCTGTGCTGCTGCAAATCAGTGCAAAACGAAAAAGTGTATACTCAAGATTTTCTAGAGAATGGTATTGGAAAGAGCTGGAAAA
Organism: Patagioenas fasciata; assembly: GCF_037038585.1. Lineage (NCBI taxonomy): Eukaryota > Metazoa > Chordata > Aves > Columbiformes > Columbidae > Patagioenas > Patagioenas fasciata. The sequence continues at coordinate 98,250,848 of NC_092521.1, read as the reverse complement.
ACAATAATCCTTCTGGAGTAGGGATAACCAGCTTTCTGAAGTGGTCTAAAAACAGAGATTGACTCACATCCCAAAGCAGTGCACCTGGACAAATGTAATTTCCTGGACATTAACAGTTAATAATGCCATGACTAACAATCGCAGCAAATCACATCTGGCCATACCAGAGTAGCTGTGAGAAGTGACAGGCTTTCAGAGTAAAACGTTTCACTGATATTTCACTGATGAACTGGAGTTAAGAAATGCTGTAAAACGAAAGGTCTTAACTGCTGGGAGACAAAGCTGATGAAATTGGGAGTGCCATTTGAACTGCATCCTCAAGACCTCTGGCCTCCTTCAGGAATCCTTAGACCTTCAAAGAGTTTTGATGCCAGTTTATTTCATTTTATGTTGTTTTGATGTTTCCTCATTTTTTCACTGAACACAGTTTTGAGACAGTCTCACTGGCTGAGCCTGGGTCTGGAATAATTCTCTGTAATTTGCACTCAGAAACAGGGAAACTAATTCCTTGTCTCTGGCAAGAGGGGCATGCTATGCAAAAGCTGTGTCACCCAGAGCACTCAGCCAAAGGCAATACCCACTGGGGTAGTGACAAGAGGGAAAAGCTCAGAGTTGCTGAGGGAGACGAGAATAAGGGGACAGAGGATACTTTAACTCTTTTCCCTCTTTAAACATGGGACAACACTTAACATACGTAAGCCAGAAGGGACCTGAATGCTCTTGTGGTCAGACTTCCCATGTGACATAGGCTAAAGAGAACTCATCAGTTCCTGAATCTACCCCAGAAACCTGGTTCTGGTGTAAGAGAAACTTTTAGCCAGAGTGGTCAGTCCTCCCTACCCAGACACAGAAAAGTCAGTTTCCCAGAGAGCTGCCAGCAAGAAGGAAGAAGAAAAGATTATTTTTCCCCTCTTCATACCTCTCCTCTTTGTCCGCTTTCCCAGGTTCTTTGGGAGCTTATGCAGGAGTCAAAAGGCTTCTCATAGCTCAGGTCTCTGTGGCTTTAATGCATCACCCTAATTGGCTGACAAGAAAAAAAAAAAAAAATGTACTTCTTTTCCCTTTCCAAATTCTGAATTTTGTGGTCTCAGCAAGACATCCTTTTCTTTACTACCTCCTGCTACCCTCTCCCACTGTCTACATATCAACCTCTGAAGTAAACATTTGTTTCTCTCACCAGGAAACTCCTTGTCAATCAACCCCAGATCCTTTCCAGACTCTCTTCCTACCTCAGAGTCCCACAAAGGAGAAGCCAGGACTGCTGGCATGTAGTCTCCATCCTACCTCACATCCACCCACTGGTCCCTCTTCAGAGCAGCTAAAGTCAGCTAGCGAGGTCCCAGCACAGCTTTGAATTAATCTAAACCTTAAAACTGGTTTCTGCTTGAAATGTGTACCTGATTCAGTGGGAGAGCTGCTGCATTTGTGTCTCCCAAAAGCTCTGATTCCTTTTGCACAAGTTGCTTGACTGTTCATGGGTCTTGTTCCTCCCTCCTCAGAGATGACAAACTGGCACCAGATCCCTGAGGACGCCTCACCCAACAGCCTTTATGAGAGCTGTCACACCAGAGGCCACTTCACTTTTCAGTCCTGACTTTGCTGCCTGCACACACACACACAGAGGAAAAGGACAGGGATGAAACACTTACGATTTCAAATGACTGGCACAAATGTTCTTAACACAAATGCTCCTGTGTGCCACAAATATTCCCAGATGACTTTGCTTTAAATCCTATACTTTAATCCTTAGAAACTTCTATTGGTGCCTTAATTATGGAATACTGCAAACTGCCACTCCCAGAGTATTCAGGGTTCGGGACCCAGATGATCCTTACAACAAAAACAACAAGGAAGCAGCCTGGATACTTGTGTGATGCTTTTTCCCTTGCTACTACTATTTTTTTGGTTTTGGCTTTGTTATTTTGTTTGGCAGGTTTTTTCTTTAATAAAAGAGATAACCTGGGAGTTAGCAGAAACTGAGGGTGATGTAACAGGCAAACACAACCATGTATTTGTCATAGCTGTCATCTTATATTTCCCACATGCATATTATTGCTCCACTCACCAGCCTTTCCACTGGTAGAAGGAAGAAACTATTGTCTTACCATGTTGCTATTGGTTTCAGTAGCATAAGCTGAGTTTTTCATTTCAAGAAGAAAAGATCCATGAATCTCTCTTTCCCTGGGAAAATAAAAGTGGCCACTGTCCTTGTTTTTCACCACTTATATTATTGATTGTCTCCTAGCTGGGGAAAGAAAGAGATAGATCCTCTTCTGCAAAACAAAAAATGACCCAGTGCTGCAAGGAGTTAACCAAGGCATAAAACCTTAATTGCTAGTTTCTTTTATCAATACTTCTTTCCTTTATCATGGCTTCTTTAGACAGGGACCTCCTGAGAGCCCTCTCACAGCTGGCACCTAAACCTGAGACTTCTGGGTACAAACGTATGAGCCTTACCTGTTGCATTAATGTAGGATTCTTACCAGCTGCCACTTAGAGTAGCCCCGAAGTGCTTTTCCAGGCCCCCTGGCTCCAGGTTAGAGACTGTTGCAGATCTGAACAGCAGGAGACCATGCTTGCATATTTTATTGATCTCAGGGTGCACTCAGGCAACACTTTTTTCGTTTTAACATTTATTTTTACAACTGCTTTCACAACCCATTACAAAGATGGAGTCTTGTTCTCCTGTCCCCGAAGGAGAGTGCATCCTGACACATTGGACTGGATGTAGTGCTGGGGGCAGACATCAAACAGCCCCTCCGCATGCCAGCGGGTGGTGGGAAGCCTGAGGGTTTCTGCAATACCAATGCAGGTACTGGGAGGATGACACACCAGGAGCATCCTGTATACCTGGCAGTAACCTCAGAGACAGCTGAGAAAACTTGTCCAACTGGGAAGGCTCAATAGCAAAAACATTTTTCTGTTTCAACAATTATCCTATTAGTCACCTCAGGTTTGCCCTGGTAAAAAGTTCCTGGTCTTCTGTTTTTATAGCTGGACTGCAGCCATACAGACATTACACATATATTTTGTCCCAGCATTTTTTTTTTTTTCCAAACATCTTTAAAAAGAGAGTTGTTATGTATCATTTTCAGGCTACAAAGTATTCTGTTCCCCATACAATACTTCAGTTTCCTATAATCACAGATAAATGAAGAAATATTCTGGTAATTATACAAGCAAAAAGCAGTTGCTTTCAGAGACGGATATTATAAAAAGATCCTGGAAAACAGCAGGTGAAGGAAAGAGAAGCTGTGCTCAGTTTGCTCTCCCTTCTCCAGCTCTGGTGAGGGTTGCACCCACCCCATCTTGCTCAGGAGGGGCACCGCAGGCTGGGGACCAGCACCTTCCTCTGCGCTCAGTAGAGACAGAGCAGCACGGTGCGCAAGAGCTTCCCAGGAGCCAACCACGGGGGGTTGGAGCCCCCACACTGACATGAGGGAGAAGAGGCACCTGCCTCTTTGAAGAAGTCCCTTTGCAGGTACCGTTTTACATATCTGACCTCCCGCTGACTTTACATTTCCTTCCTAATTTAGTGGAGAAAAATGAGGTCTAGTACTGCCTCCAAGTCTGTCCCCAGTAAGACTTCCTCTCGGCTCTTCAGCAGTGAGCTCTTTTCTGTCAGGACTGCTGGGGATTGTGGACAACTCCCATCTCTAGGCCCTGATTTACTCTGTTTTGCACCCACAAACAACTGCCAAATGCCACCATGGCAGCATGCGGCATCTTTATAATACCCTGCATGGGTGAATGTGGGAGAGAAAAGGAGCTGCAAGCCCAGGCTCCAGCAAGCTCCACTTCTGACCAGAGGAGCCACAAGACACGGGCTGCCAGTCATCTCTCAGAAAAACCAAAGTATTTGTCAAAAATGCTGGTTTTGCAGATTTGAAGGGGAGGATGGCAGAAGTTTTTCTGTCAGTCTCCACTGTCTTTGCTGAGACCATCTGTAACAGAGAAGTAAAAAAAGGAGAGCACAGGAGATGCAGCTCTGGTGCAGCATGTTATAATGATGCATCTTGGGGAGACAGCGCTGCTTTTGGATGAGACGTCCCCTCAAGAACACTGTTACTCACAGCTTACTGCAGGTGTCAGGTGCCCTGACTGTTGTTCTTATTATTATTAGATATTTGCAGATAGACAGCGGTGCACCTGGTGCTCATTATCAACTCAAACAAGCTGCCGATTTTTAATAGTGGACCAACTACATTTCCACTTGTGAAAATTTGCCTGTTCGTTTCTTCAGGCACAACCTTCTCCAAGAGGAAATATGCAATATAGTTCTGTTTCCTTCCTCCAGAACTGTCAGTACCTGTTATTTTTTTTAAATGCACAACAGCCCGGCTCCTCACCACGGTAAGCCAGTCTTTTTTATCCATCATCTCTTCAGGATCAGATCACTAATTCACAGACAGGATAAGACAACTGCCAAATTATTATACTACAAAGAGAAGATCTTCAGACACCTGTCATCTTGATGAAAGCAGCACCATCAACTGACCTTTGCCAGTTCAAGGTCGATAATGAGACAAGTCAGGCAGGCAGAGCAGCGTGTGCCGACTCCATTAACGCTGGCTGTGTGCACACTCAGTAGCACCGCGTCTCCTGTCAATTAGCGTGGGTAAACTAGGGACTGCTGATTGCCAGAGACATGGCATAGCGAGCTGCTTCTACCTTTACTTCTACACCCTGCTGCATTTTAATTAGCTCCAGTCCCCTGACTATTTCTTCAGAGCTTCATTACTGCCGTCTTCAAGATACTCGAGGCAAACCTTTTACATTGCACATCGCTAATGAGAAGAAATGTGAACATCCTCACCGTGGAGTTTGATAATGCCGGACTGTCTGCATGTGCGCGTGAGGGTGCATGTGAAGATTTAAGCGGCTTCTCAGCATAATGCAGTATAAACATCGCTCAGAGATGGCAAAAGAACAGACTGAGTCAGAGTCCACAAGGGAAGGTATTCCCAAAATGACCAAAAACACAGGATGGAAGGATGATGCACAGTCCACAATGTGCACAGGTGAACACGTGTGTGCCTACGTAAGGTGTCATTTCAGTAATGATCATTAAAGACCACCCACATACACTACAGTTTGAGGTCAGAAGCTTGGAAATAGCAAGTTTCCACCAACTCTGCCTTACACAGCCCATGTAGAAGCCACCCATATAGCAGCTGTGAGACTTGGCAGACGAAGGACCTGGAGCATCACTCAGTCATTTCCAAGGTTTCACATGGAGCACCACGGCTTTTCAACAGAAATACAGGTGGTTTGGGTTTTTTTACTGGATAGTCTTTATAATTTTTTGCAGTAATTTTGATAGTGTCAGCCTAGGTATACTAATTTTCCTTGAGTTTCAATCATACTTGAAGCAAATTGTGATAGGCAATTGCTGTCTTTACAGCTGAGTGCTGGCCAGACCCACTTCAGGTTAAAATATTATGTTCTGTACAGCTCTCCCTTCACAATGCACAGATTTGTGTGGGGCAGGTCAGTTTAGTAAGGGATTCATGTTGACATTTTGAGTCAGTCTTGGTCCTATTCTGTTTTCCTGGCTTCACCAGCTGACTAGTCCCTCAGCATATGGGTGGTTCTGCTGCTAATACTTGGCTCAGGCACCTATATATCCCAGTTATAGCTCAATATGAATATTGCCTGAGTCCCACTCCCACCCTGTATGACCACCGGTATTCATTCCCTCCTCGCAACAATATCTCTTTTAATTAACTCCTCTCATATGTCACTCATGCCCTTACAGGCTCACAGCTAATGAGCCAGCAAGCCTACATTAGAATTGTTTTCCTCAGCAAACATTGGCACAAGCCTTGTAGATGCAACAAAAGGTTGCGATGATAGTCTACTTGCTGGAGACACGATGGAGAAGTCATGGGCCTGTCTGAAGAAATTATGTTTTCTACATGGCTTCAGCAGCATTTGGAATTAGGGCTTTTTACTGACAGTCCTTTTATTCTCAGCAAGTTTTTGAAAATACAAGATGGGTCTCCAACAGCTCAGTGGCTGTCTTTGCTGTTTTAGAAGGAAAAGTTCCTCAGAATGATTTTTGTCCCTGGAAAATCTCCTTTACGATTAGTAACCCATCTTTATTTGATGTTTATTGCTTTCTCTTCATTGAGCAAACTTAGACCTGGAGAAGGTTGTGGATTGAAACTGGCTTCAAAATCCTTCCAGTAAAGCTGCTTCTGAGCGTGCACCAGCAACACATTGTGTCTTCGAACTGACTGTCCACACAATGAACCAGTCCTTTTGGAGGGGTGCTCCTGTGACCATTAAATAGAGGGAGGAAACAAAACCCAGAGAAGCCGGCTGGCTGCAGGGGAGAGCTCTCATCATCCCACAAGGAAATGGTGCAGGATTGTGCCTCTCTGGTGAGCCTGTGGCCTTTGCAAACCAACTGCTCAGCCTCAGGGGCTGCACAACTTTGTCCCGCTGCTCATCACAGTGTTGTTCGGCAATGGCACACTCTGGCCTCAACATGTATTTCCATCGTCCAGAAAAAACCAACCAGCACAAAACCAAAACGCTGCCTTCCCCCCATGTTTTATGTCCTTTTTTTATTTCCTTTGAATGACAAAGAAAATAACACTCTGCACCCAGGAATTAAATACCGTTTGTAAAAAAAAAATAAAAAAAATTAAAAAATCATATCATCAAAACCGGCTTTGTTTTTCTGAAGTGCCTCTAACCCATGAAGTTTTTGTTTTCTCTGAAACAAGAGCCTGCTGTCAGCCTCCACACAGCCCTGTGCACTTCCCCAAAGCTAACTGGAAAAAAACTAGTCCTTTCCTTCTTAAAGAAAATAACCATTATCCTGAAAAGCTTGAGCACACAGCACTGCTTTTCCTTCTATTCCTCACCCACGAGCCGTCAGATTGCTTCAGTATTCATGCTATACCATCTAACAAATGCTTGCTAACCACCTGTGTGGATATCTTTAAAACAGTAACTTTAAAAAAACACCCACCAGCATCCAAACATATGGATATGTGCCTGAGGGCTGAATACATTCTGTACATACAGTTATTCTCATGCCTGATGCAATCTGATAATCTATCTATGCTGTTGTAGGGCCATCTCCCTGCATCCTCCCACAGGCTCTTATGCAATGGTTGAGGATCGGTCAGTGGGTATCAGTGGGAGGCACCATCTAAATTCACTTCATCAGTTTTAGGGCTTTATCATGCATAAAGATATTGATAAAGATATACCTGACACAAAGAAATCATATTTCAAAGGAAAGACATAGAAGTCATAGCGATGATGGCAAGAGCAAGTGCGTGCCAGTTGCCACAGGGGAGCACCACTTCATGAACCTCTCGGTGGAGCAGGTGAAGCCACTTTTACCACTGCTGGCTATTCTATTAGAAATCTCTTTATATTTATTTTTCATAATGCTCCAGCTATGCACACCTGTATAGCTTGAGGAGTTTGAAAACATGAGCTTTAAGGTTCAAAACCAGAAGGAAACCACCCCAGATCCTAAATTTCTTCTCTGCAGATGGCAGGATCACTGCTGAGAAAAAGTGGGGTTTTTCCATGTTTGATTAAAATTGTTCCATTAAGATGTACTGGTTTCTTGACAGAATATAATATCACCAATAGATTTAAGTCCATTTCTTCCCCACAAATTTGGTGTATCTTCAAGGGGAGTGGGGAGTAAACCACATACTTCACTGAAAGCCAAAAATACAAAATATTTTTGACACATACTTCATTGAAAACCAAAATGTTTTGATTGGAAATATTGTAAAAGCACCTCAAGAGATGTACAAATTCATTGACCCTTTTCCCCAAGAGGGAGGCAAGATTTGCCATGGCATGGCAAGGTGAAGGACTCCCATTTTGCAGCACTTCACCTCTTTGAAAGATGATACTTCCTGAGGGAAGATTTGGTGGAATGAGACCGTAATGCCTATAGGAAGTATATAGATTCCTCAGGTGCCTGTACAGAACTGCAACGGAAGCATTTCAGAGTTGAAGGTGCTTTTCTGGCTAGATTGCTTCATCTGATTCTGGGCATTATTCAAAATTCTCATTTTTCCCACAGTTTTAAACAAAAAGAGAGTAGAAAAAACCACTCACAATGGCGCAGACTCTGTATTCCCCCTTTTCCCCACACTTCCTCAGACCACATTTGCAGGCAAAGGACATCCCTTCTCATTCCTCAAGCAAACCAGAGCAATGCACACTATGCATCACAAGGTATCACAATGGCCATGAGAAGATCAAGAAGTCAAAGGAAGTTTTCCCATAACTGTCTCCTGACTGGACTGTGCCTTTTCCAGCCTGTACAACAGTATCTCCTCCCCTGCAGCATCAACAGGGAGAACCCACAGTGCCTGAACCATGGCTCCCCGAGTAGCAGCTATTTTTTACAGAAGAAAGGCATCTTGCAGCATTTTAAGCTCCACATATAGGTAAAAAATTGTGGATGTCTGTCACACCTCATGAATCACTTTCGGGCTCTGGCACATCCTGCAGTCTACTCAAAAGGGCCTGTCACTCTGCATCTCCTCTGTTCAGCTGAGGACTCTAATAAACAGAAGATAGCGTAGCAGCAACAACATCCAGCTATAGGTATATATCATGCCTTTAAAGGCACACATGCATAGAAGGTTTTCTTCTTGATCCCAATTCAATACTATTTTCATTCAAAAAATAAGTGACAACTGATGTAAAATTTTGTTGTGGCATGCAGGTGTCTAAAAAGGCAATATAACAGGATTTTTGAAAGCATGTTAGTACCTCCTGCCTTCAGAATAAACTGACAAAAAAAGCAGAAGAAAGACAAAACAACACTAATCAAAATAAAGGAGAAGAAAGATTTAGGGATTTATGTTTGCCCACTAGTCAGCTACATAAATTGACTGTGAGTAAGGGCTTAAAATGTTTTAAAATGTCTTTGAGGCATATCTAGTCTTGCGTATTTACCAGAGAATAATATTTGTGCCTTTCTATCTGTCCTGTTCTAAATCAGCCAAAATAGACTGTAATGTTGCTAGAAAAGCAATATGAATCTGCAAAGAGTAAAAGCAGAAGGAAACATCTCCAGTAAGGAAAGAAAATAAAATACATGGGAGGGTTCTGAAGCTGAGAGTAGTTCCTGCAAACCAACAAATCACTAAATGCATACCAAAGAGGCAGGAGAGAGAAAACATGGTATACTAACTGTCACATGGTCGTAAGAGATTTATCTGAAGAAACTATCTATCTGCTAGGAGCATAGGGATATTTAAGCAGCATTCACCATTAGCAAAGTCTCACCAAAAAAAGACCCAAAGAGGAGAACGACCAAATGGAAACTCATATGATTTTCTGTTTGTCCCAAGGTTTACCAGATTTCCCAAGGACAGAGCCAAGAAAGAAGCAAACATGGCGATTTCAGGGGGAAAAACAACAACAACAAAGGTACGAGCTGAGAAATAACTGGCCTAAACTCAAGAATCAGGGCCAGATTACAACCATCATTTCATAGCTTGTTTGCCCATCCCAACTGCCCTTCACCCTGTCAGCCTTCCTGCCTTGCATGGGTTCACCCCTGGGCTCCTGGATGCACGTGGCTCTTCCTCAGCAGCTCCTTCCCCACAGACCATGCACATTTAATGGGATGAGCCACGGCTGACCAGACTTTCACAGGTCAGGGTGTAAGGGAACCAGCAGCACCACTGAATGCCAGACTTGCTGCTTCTGCCCTAAGCAGCGATGAGGAGAAGAAACAGCTCAGGAATCGCAGAGCTCTAACACGCCCCTGGGTCAACATGACATTTCACTTGCCAAATCTTTTAAGGTTTCTTCACACTGGAAGTAGTTTCTCCTTAAAGATAAACACAATCCTCTACTAGGTCATTATTGACAGTTCGTGGACTGGACCATATGAAAAAAGCCAAATTTCAGCATGTGTTAAAAATATAAGGGTTAATTTGGGATACTAACTTTCCTACCTCAGCCACTGAAATGAAAGTAATATCTGCTGAGCTTGCACGGCAAGCATCAGTTCCTTGCCATAAAGCTAAAAAGCAGCTTCGAATGTTTTGTTTGAGACATTTCAGCAAGGTGAAGTTTATTAGATGAAAGGCCATGTATATACCAGATTCTGGTTTCCCCTAAACTCATATATCTCCGCTAGCTTCAATCTCTGCCTGTGCTTGTGTGCTATGGAGGATTTGGCTCTACAGTTTTAAAGTTGCTGTGGGAACCAACATGCTAAAGGAACCCTAAGAAATGTGTGTGGAAGAAATCTCCTTGGCTCCTCTCTTCCCTAGTTACAAGGCAGTAAAATCCAGAGATAGCAGTCTCCCCAAAAATAAAATTAAAAAGAAGAAAATGCTAAAAGCTATCAAAGAATAGATAAATCAGCAGGAAATGAGAGAGAAAAATAAAGAGACCTCAAGACCCTAGCAGTGCTCACTAGGCAAAGTGAGAATGAAATAATTCTCCATTCTTTTTTTTGCCATTAAAATGTGCTTTTTCCCCCCTGCTGACCATCTTATTTGATTTTTTTTTTTCCTGGATGGATTTCTGTGATAATCACTGAGAAATCAAGAATAAAAGTCCACTGGGTCTCCTGGGCCTTGGCAGAATTATTTTAAATTCAGCAGTACAGGAAAGAAAGAGGGAAGGTTTTCATTTTCTGTTTGTCTTGGATCTTCCTCTAGTATACGGCAACCCTGCATGGTTTCAAACATACTCATTAGGTGCTGAGCTAAAGGTAGCTATAATTAAATGCAGTTTTCCATCTACTGCCAAGGTGCATAGGTTTCCAGGGAGCCAGCTCCTTGTCACCTTTTCTGTGTACTTGTGGTTAAATATGAATATTAATGAACCCTCAGTTCTCTTCACCCTCCCCTTTCCCAATTTATTCACAACTATTCTGTCTTTCTGTGATGAAAGAAGAAAAAAAAATAAAAAAGGGAAAATATAATTAGCTCCTCTATGAGTCCTCAGTCTGCCCTGGCATCAGTGACTGAGCCTCCCACTTTGCCGGTGGACAACATACTGATGAAGAAAAGGATCTTTAATAAGACAGGGGGTTGATTATCTTCAGCAGCCCTGACAAGCTTCAGAGATCCCTGGAATGAAAATAACAAGTCGTGCTTATGTTCCTGGCTATGTCATTCTGAGAGGATGTTCCCCTACCTAGAAATAAATATAATATTTTACCCAACCTGGGTCACAACATTTCTTGACTGAAAATCAGCAAACTCTCAGGGGGTGAGGACAGAATTTTTGGTCAAAAACTACTGGTGCTAATAAGAATAATGACATCTCCCTTTTGCCAAGCTACCACTTCTCCAGAGCTTGCAAATCAGCTTTGAAACTGGAGTGCAAATCCATAATAATGAAGCCACATCCTTGGTACAGTGTGGAAATTCTGCACACACCAGCCCCCTGTGCAAATTTTCTTCTTGCCAGGCCCAGGCCAGGTGAAGCCCCCAGGCCAGGGCAAAGCAAGCTGCTCTGTCCCACCACAGGCTTACCCCTGCTCGAGAGATGGAATCTGGGAACCTCTCGTCTCCTCCCAAAGTTAAACTGTCTTGGAGAACCAACAGTAGAGTAGTGCAGCACTCTTTCCACCAAGGAGGGCAGGAAAACCTGCGATGAAAAACCATTCATAGGATAAGGTGCCCCACTTCAGAGAGTTCAGGGTAGGGGGAAAGGACACCAAGAAGGCAGCCTGAAATATGAGGAGTTGCCCTCACTAGCCTGGCCAGGAGCTGACACCTCACCAGGAAGGAGACAAGGCCTCCCCTTCCTCAGTGTGCCCATTTTTCCTGGGCTAAGTCACCACAGAAACATGTTGAATCCCACCAGCTCTTTGGTACCTGATTCCACCACGCACCACCTCCACCAGGGCTCAGCGCAAATTGAGCCCCCATTTCCCATCTGCCTCTCTTCCCCCCTGCCAAAAGCCTGGTCACAAGGACTGCTGTGAGGACCCTCACAGTGTGACAATTCACCATTAATCTCCAGTCAAGTTGAATGTGCTGGTTCACATCACACAGAGGTACACCACCAGCTCCCTCCAAACTGAGGAACACGTAGCTGTATCTTGCGCTCTAAAAGCACGCTCCTCTTTTCACCCCCCTCAAAATGTACAGGCTCACAATGAGCATGTCTGGGTTTGGACTGGAGAGCATTCCCCAAAATACAAGAGGAAAAGCTGATTCCAGCCTTCTCCAAATTATTTTATATTAAAAATTAATTCCCTTCAACTGTGTTCACACCTCTGCGGTGTTTACTGACTGAAAAAATGCGGGCAAATGTGTTTACTGAAGAAACATTCCCTGCACCGGCAGATTTTAGGCAAATATTTGTGGTAAGCAGTTTTCAAAACTGCAAACCCAAATATTTTTTTCCCAGAAGAAGGATTCTAGAGATCCACTGAAAGGACAGAAACATACCATGTAACCTCTGTCTCCAGACAGACAGATGGGTGCCCAGCAGCTCCGCAGACAAAGAATCCTTCAGAGGGATGCTGGGGGTGTCTGATAAAATCCCATCTTGCTTACAGGCAGACCAAGACTCAGAGGAAGGAAAGGACAAGAATTTATGAAGCAGCGACTCATGGCAATTATTTTCTCAGTGTGGCCATCACATTTGCTGAAGGAGGAAGCACATTCGGGGTCTGACACAGATCCACTGAGTTTTAGGAGAAATGGGGTCTATTCCCTCCTGATTTTCTGGCAAATGAACAGCAGCCGTGCTCAGTCCAGATCATGTTTTGCAGGTTACGTCCTTAGAAGCAGGAGGGGAAGGATGGTGGCGACTAGACCTCAATCAGATATGAAAACATCATGTAGATGAAAAGTCCTATATAGCTGCAGAAATGCCCTTATGTCTGCATAAACTAGAGGAGAAAAAGGTGGCTTAGGAGACAAATTTTATACTAGATCCAAGCCAAGCATCTATAATATATGTTTTGTTTGGTATTTATACAGAGTCTATCTGAAAATGAAGGTGCCTTTAGTTGCCAAGGGTAGCAGATGTGTTTTCTGCAAACTACTGCCAAAAGTAAGTTAAGAAAGGGGGAGAAGTGGAGAGGGAAGTTCAGCTCCTTCAGCATGGAGAGCCTGGTGTCCAAATACTCCAAGTCGACTCACTCCCAATAAAATTTAAAATATTTAACCCACATGGCTAAGACAGTTGGTTATTTTTAACCACCACAACAGCAAAACGATCAAACATTGGCTGTAGAGTTCAGTCTGCCTGGGGTGTACATGTACCTGTCATCGATAAGTGACATGTGGGAATGGCCAGTAGACCTACCCCAGGCCAAGCCTGGGAAACTGCATGAGTATGTTTCATTTGAGGACTTCACCACTGCATCCTCCAAATAAACCGGGTGGTTCAGGCTACTGAACAACTTGCTCCTGGAGCCCAGCCCTGCCTGACCAACACTCCCCACAGACCTTTCTCGTACGGTCACCGTGGAGCAGAGGGCTTGACCAACTTGTTACATACCACCCTCTGAGCAGTGCACAGCTCATTCAAATCCAGTACCTCAATGGGAGCAGCAGGAGGAAATTTATATTGCCACCAGCCTGGTGCAAGGTCTGTACTGTTCTCTGAAAAAATGAAAGGTTTGATTTTTTTGAGTTCTCAGCCTTTCCATCTTTCATGACCTGAAATTTCATTCTCTAAGCACTTCCCTGAAGGCATTTTTAAGCAGAACTACACATAAAAAGCTCAAATGGTCGACAAAAGATCAATAGCATTTTTCCCAATGAGACCTGTGGAAAACTGTATTTTTAACATGCACTTTTAACCTCTCCCAGACTCCCTGTCTCAGTGACTACCACACAGCATATGGTTCTAGCCATCAGAAGAATTAAACAAGAATCTAAGAATATACTGAAGCAGTAAAACACGCAATATTGTTTAAACTCTCTAGAAACCTGTGAGTAACCGGAAAAGGTTTGGAACAATGTTTCATTGTAAACTGGAAAACAAAAAGAAGACAGCTTTGTTTTAAAGTAGCTGAGAATATGAAGAGACTGTGAAATAGGAGAAAAATATAGCATATATGTAAAGCACAGGTGTTGACTGTCCAAAGTCAGGAAGCTTAATCCTGCCTTGACAAGGGAGCAGCGGGTGATGGGCACCAGTAGCAGAGTACTCATTCAGAGTCTGCTTGGGGAACAAACTCTTACGGCTGCGATGAGAGTTTGCCAAGCAAAGAGGATTGCCCAGTCTGGACTGGCGCTCTGAGTCCTCCAGCAGTGTAGGTGCTGTAAAAAGTCCATCACGCCTAATGGGAGGCACCCGAGGCAGATATATCGAGCTCAGAGCAGAGGCAGTGGATGCAGAGGGCCTGGTAGCTTTCACCATTTCATGAATGTGACACCATAAGTAGTCAGATGAGGAGAAAGTTTTCAAGCCACAGTGCTGCTTCCAGAAGCAGGCACAAGCAACAGGACACAGTATCCCTGCAAAAATTCCCGTAGAGAGGAGGTAGTGTCCAGCCACTGCCTGCCTCACCTAGCACAATCTTGGGCAGGCGAGAGTGATATTGAACCCCAACATCACTCAAAGTGGTGTGCTGTCAGCCAGGCTGCTATTTCATCTGCAGGGACACTCTCTGGACCACAGCACAGCAGAAGGCGTCTCAGAGTCTCCTCAGACAACCCATGGCCATGAATTGCCCTTGTCCTGTTGGCCCTGGGGAGGAAGATGCATACAAGCACATCTTTCTGAACATTTGGCAGGAACCTATTTGCACCAGTTGTTGTGTGGCACAGAAATTTGTGTGGCAGAGCACTGGTGGCCAAGTTGCTGATCACTGACTTTGCCAAGACTGAGAAGGAAAAGCCTCAACATCGGAGTGACTTAAAAGCAACACAAACTTCCCTACTGGAATATCATAAAAACTGTATCTGAGCCTCTGATAAAGGTTCCCAGCATTGTGAAGCCTTCCATATATTAATAAACTTAATTATTTGTGAGTCTCCGGAGCTTAATCATTAATGCACCACAACTAATGCAAATGTTGGTCGCTACAGCTGCATATACATTACCCACTGAGCTATACATCACAGAGTCTGGGGGATCTGGGGGGTTGTGGTATACATCACAGCCCTCACTGGGCCTGGATTTCTTCTGCACTTGGGTTTCATCCGAAGAAAACATGCCTCTAGACTCAGGAACTGAAAAGTGCTACTGCAGTTCAGTAACATTTGTATATAAGGACAGAAAAAACTCACCAACTGCCTTACAAGCCTACGCAGAGTGGTGGAGTCCCCAAAACACCTTTTGTTGGAGGCCAGTTAAGAGAACAAAAATTCATTTTCTTTACAATTTCACATAGGATGAAGACTATTTAAAAAGGACTAGTCAATAGCAAAAGTAAGAGTAGACAGTACTTTCTGGGATTAAACTGCAAAGCAGTATTTGCAGAAAATGCCACATTGGTTCTGACTCTGCAAGGTGCAGAGACTTTCCTTGGTGTGAGTCCAAGCTTGCATGCTGACCCCACCAAAACTGATCGAAATGGACAGCCCAGGCTATCCAAGAAGCTCTTGCTTTCAGAGAAAGAAAAATGACAAGAGAAACATTTATATCAGCACAATCATTTCTTTGTTTCTTTCACCCTCCTTCTCCCAACCCTGGCTATCAAATAGAACACTCTAGATAGGAAGTTCTTTATATAAATTCCTTACCTATACACCACTGCTGACTGTTTGATGATGCTGTCAATTTCCCAATGCCACAATGTCCCTTCAGAAAAAATGCCAGTGTTTTTTCAGATGACATACTATTTAACAAAAGACAGTAAACAACAAACCTCCAACAAACCAACAACAGAAAACCATCATCCTGTGGCCAAGAATTGCAGAATGCCTGAGGTAGGAAAATACTATTTATTCTTGTAATGGATTTTATGAACAAATCAAATGAGGTGAGATGTTTGTGAAAATTTGATCATTCATCACCAAAGCCTTTTCCCGTCTTGTACTCATCAGTTCTACTACCTGTCTCTGGTGGAAATATATCCTGCACATAAAAATAGATATAACACACTCATGTGCTCACACTCCAAGCAAGTGCATGGCCTTCTTTGGAGAACAGCAGATTTATAAGGATGCGAGGAACATTTAATCAGTCATTTTTATTTGCTTTCCTTTTAATAAAAAACTACTCCAGCTATGGAATGTGAACTATTACCTACTTACTAAGTGTTGGACTTAGCTATTCTCCCCTATTTTTCTCCCCCATCTCAGAAATAGTCTTAATATAGCTGCACAAGATGTCCATTGTATTTTTCAGGTTTGATTTTGTCTGTCATAATGGCAATGATTTTAGAGTTACAGAGATATGAAAAACCCCAAAATTTTGAGTAAACTGATGACTTAGATACCTTCAAGCGTTTTCTGAGGCTTTGGGAAATTAGATGATATGGTCGCATAAAAGCAGTTTTAATCCTGGCAAAGTTTTGCCAGTGTGTATACATGTTTGTATGTGTGTTTTAATGTCATGAAATACCAGAAAGAAGTTTTGGGGTTTGTGGGAATAAATTTTCAGCATTTTTGCTCATTTAAGGGAGGGCGG